>NC_069501.1:1185783943-1186448943 GCF_027579735.1 Bombina bombina | reverse complement strand
TTCCATGTTCCCTGTATCACATTCACAACTCCAACAAATATCTTTATGTGAGCGATATATTTATAAGTCGATTAAGTGCCAGCAGTGCAAAATATTAATTAATCTCTAACATTTTACATGAGATTGAAGAACACATTATGTTGCAGTAAATGATTAGAGAGTCGGAATAACTAAAATCTAGATTTAATTCCTTACCCCAAGTATCTAAATATTGTCATGCAATATCATTTTTATTCATTTTTAACGTGTTTTGAATAGAAATAATTAAATTTCCTATGTTCTTTACATACACAAAAATAAATATTTTATATATATATCTGTATATAAAGTATCTCTCTACCTATGTATCTATGTATGTATGTATGTATCTATATATATATATTTATATAGTATATACCAACTTTTAAAGTCATGGGGTGGCGAAAAGTGAGAAAAATGTTGTGCGCCACTTGTAATCTGGCCCTAATTGTCTCTTGGCTTAGCAACAGGTTCTAATAACTTTATGAAGAATAATGTTCACTCTTGTGTTATTTCTTCTATGCCATGTATGTCATTACCTTTATTAGTGGTAAGAAAAACAAAATGAAAAAAAATAAACGTTGATATTTATTTGTTAAAGTTTAAATGCATACACAAAAGATTGGTGAGGCGTGAGTTTCGCTGAAAGAGCTCCTTAGTGTAATGTAAGTACCGAAGTAACTGGTAATGTTGTTAGTGAATCTTACTTTTTCCATGATCAGTCCTGCAGCAGACAATATTTAGGATCTCTGCTCAATGGACAAAAATGAAAAAATGTTAGCCACACAGTAACATACATCCATATGTTTTACTAGGAAAAAGGTGGAATTTTTTTATTTTTAAAGGTCTAATTTGGAAGAACTGTAAATATCCCTGAAACCAATTCAAGAAAAATTAGCATAAAATACTGGAAACATGCTTGCATATGCTTTGCAAGGTACTTGGCTATCACACTTGTTAAGAATATGGCTTATAGGTTTTAGGTTTCTCAGGTTATGAGCAAAGTAAAGGTTTTATAATTCCAGATAGATAATAGAATTGTGAGGAACCAATATCTGTGGGAATGTAATTAACACCTATATTTGCTCATGTCACAATTTTTAGGTATTTTTTCTCAACCAGCATAAAGAGTAACAAGAATAATATTATACTCTATTGTATAACTGTTATTTCTCCAACATTGGTGTGTCCGGTCCACGGCGTCATCCTTACTTGTGGGATATTCTCTTCCCCAACAGGAAATGGCAAAGAGTCCCAGCAAAGCTGGTCACATGATCCCTCCTAGGCTCCGCCCACCCCAGTCATTCTCTTTGCCGTTGCACAGGCAACATCTCCACGGAGATGGTTAAGAGTTTTTTGGTGTTTAAATGTAGTTTTTATTCTTCTATCAAGTGTTTGTTATTTTAAAATAGTGCTGGTATGTACTATTTACTCTGAAACAGAAAAGGATGAAGATTTCTGTTTGTAAGAGGAAGATGATTTTAGCAGACAGTAACTAAAATCGATTGCTGTTTCCACACAGGACTGTTGAGATGAAGTAACTTCAGTTGGGGGAAACAGTTAGCAGACTTTTCTGCTTAAGGTATGACTAGCCATATTTCTAACAAGACCATGTAATGCTGGAAGGCTGTCATTTCCCCTCATGGGGACCGGTAAGCCATTTTCTTAGTCAAACATAAAAGAATAAAGGGCTTAAAAAAGGGCTTAAAAACTGGTAGACATTTTTATGGGCTAAAACGATTGCTTTATTGGGGCATATTATGCAGATTCTGGCTAATAATTGGCATTATAATCTTGGGGAACGTTTAAAAAACGGCAGGCACTGTGTTGGACACCTTTTTTAGTCTGGGGGCCTTTCTAGTTATAGACTGAGCCTCATTTTCGCGCCATTACTGCGCAGTTGTTTTTGGAGAGCAAGGCATGCAGATGCATGTGTGAGGATCTAAGAATCACTAAAAAAGCTTCTAGAAGGCGTCATTTGGTATCGTATTCCCCTCTGGGCTTGGTTGGGTCTCAGCAAAGCATATAGCTGGGACTGTATAGGGGTTAAATTTAAAAACGGCTCCGGTTCCGTTATTTTAAGGGTTAAAGCTCTGAAATTTGGTGTGCAATACTTTTAATGCTTTAAGACACTGTGGTGAAATTTTGGTAATTTTTGAACAATTCCTTCATACTTTTTCACATATTCAGTAATAAAGTGTTTTCAGTTTGAAATTTAAAGAGACAGTAACGGTTTTATTTTAAAACGTTTTTTGTGCTTTGTTGACAAGTTTAAGCCTGTTTAACATGTCTGTACCATCAGATAAGCTATGTTCTATATGTATGAAAGCCAATGTGTCTCCCCATTTAAATTTATGTGATAATTGTGCCATAGTGTCCAAACAAAGTAAGGACAGTAATGCCACAGATAATGATATTGCCCAAGATGATTCCTCAAATGAGGGGAGTAAACATGATACTACATCATCCCCTACTGTGTCTACACCAGTTTTGCCCACACTGGAGGCCCCTAGTACATCTAGTGCGCCAATACTTATTACCATGCAACAATTAACGGCTGTAATGGATAACTCCATAGCAAATCTTTTATCCAAAATGCCTACTTATCAGAGAAAGCGCGATTGCTCTGTTTTAAACACTGAAGAGCAAGAGGGCGCTGATGATAACTGTTCTGACATACCCTCACACCAATCTCAAGGGGCCATGAGGGAGGTTTTGTCTGATGGAGAAATCTCAGATTCAGAAAAAATTTCTCATCAAGCTGAACCTGATATTGTTACATTTAAATTTAAATTAGAACATCTCCGCGCACTGCTTAAGGAGGTGTTATCTACTCTGGATGATTGTGACAATTTGGTCATTCCAGAGAAATTATGTAAGATGGACAAGTTCCTAGAGGTTCCGGTGCCCCCCGACGCTTTTCCTATACCCAAGCGGGTGGCGGACATAGTAAATAAAGAGTGGGAAAAGCCCGGCATACCTTTTGTTCCCCCCCCTATATTTAAGAAATTATTTCCTATAGTCGACCCCAGAAAGGACTTATGGCAGACAGTCCCCAAGGTCGAGGGGGCGGTTTCTACTCTAAACAAACGCACTACTATTCCTATCGAAGATAGTTGTGCTTTCAAAGATCCTATGGATAAAAAATTAGAGGGTTTGCTTAAAAAGATTTTTGTACAGCAAGGTTACCTTTTACAACCAATTTCATGCATTGTTCCTGTCACTATGGCAGCGTGTTTCTGGTTCGAGGAACTAGAAAAGTCGCTCAGTAAAGAATCTTCGTATGAGGAGGTTATGGACAGAGTTCAAGCACTTAAATTGGCTAACTCTTTTGTTTTAGATGCCGCTTTGCAATTAGCTAGATTAGCGGCGAAAAATTTGGGGTTTGCTATCGTGGCGCGCAGAGCGCTTTGGCTAAAGTCTTGGTCAGCGGATGTGTCTTCCAAGACAAAATTGCTTAACATTCCTTTCAAAGGTAAAACATTATTTGGACCAGATTTGAAAGAGATTATTTCAGACATCACTGGGGGAAAGGGCCACGCCCTCCGACAGGATAGGTCTTTTAAGGCTAAAAATAAGCCTAATTTTCGTCCCTTTCGCAGAAACGGACCAGCCTCTAATTCTGCATCCTCTAAGCAAGAGGGTAATACTTCACAACCCAAACCAGCCTGGAAACCAATGCAAGGCTGGAACAAGGGTAAGCAGGCCAAGAAGCCTACCACTGCTACCAAAACAGCATGAAGGGATAGCCCCCGATCCGGGACCGGATCTAGTGGGGGGCAGACTCTCTCTCTTTGCTCAGGCTTGGGCAAGAGATGTTCAGGATCCTTGGGCGCTAGAAATAGTTTCTCAAGGTTATCTCCTGGAATTCAAGGAACTACCCCCAAGGGGAAGGTTCCACAGGTCTCACTTATCTTCAAACCAATTAAAGAGACAGGCATTCTTACATTGTGTAGAAGATCTGTTAAAGATGGGAGTGATACATCCAGTTCCAATAAGAGAACAAGGAATGGGATTTTATTCCAATCTGTTCATAGTTCCCAAAAAAGAGGGAACATTCAGACCAATTTTGGATCTGAAGATCCTAAACAAATTTCTCAGGGTACCATCGTTCAAAATGGAAACTATTCGAACGATCCTACCCACCATCCAGGAAAGTCATTTTATGACTACCGTGGATTTAAAGGATGCGTACCTACATATTCCTATCCACAAGGAACATCATCAGTTCCTAAGGTTCGCTTTTCTGGACAAGCATTACCAGTTTGTGGCACTTCCATTCGGATTAGCCACTGCTCCAAGGATTTTCACAAAGGTACTAGGGTCCCTTCTAGCGGTTCTAAGACCAAGGGGCATTGCAGTAGTACCTTACTTGGACGACATCCTAATTCAAGCGTCGTCCCTGTCAAAAGCAAAGGCTCACGTCCTAGCCTTTCTAAGATCTCACGGATGGAAGGTGAACAAAGAAAAAAGTTCTCTGTCCCCGTCAACAAGAGTTCCCTTCTTGGGAACAATAATAGATTCCTTAGAAATGATGATTTTTCTGACAGAGGTCAGAAAATCAAAACTTCTAATCTCTTGTCAAGTACTTCATTCTGTTCCTCGTCCTTCCATAGCGCAGTGCATGGAAGTAATAGGATTGATGGTTGCAACAATGGACATAGTTCCTTTTGCACTAATTCATCTAAGACCATTACAACTGTGCATGCTCAGACAGTGGAATGGGGATTATACAGACTTGTCTCCGATGATTCAAGTAGATCAAAAGACCAGAGATTCACTCAGTTGGTGGCTGACCCTGGACAATCTGTCACAGGGAATGAGCTTCCGCAGACCAGAGTGGGTCATTGTCACGACCGACGCCAGTCTAGTGGGCTGGGGCGCGGTCTGGGAATCCCTGAAAGCTCAGGGTCTATGGTCTCGGGAAGAGTCTCTTCTCCCGATAAACATTCTGGAACTGAGAGCGATATTCAATGCTCTCAGAGCTTGGCCTCAACTAGCAAAGGCCAAATTCATAAGGTTTCAATCAGACAACATGACGACCGTTGCACATATCAATCATCAGGGGGGAACAAGGAGTTCCCTGGCGATGAAAGAAGTGACCAAGATAATTCAATGGGCGGAGGATCACTCCTGCCACTTGTCTGCGATCCACATCCCAGGAGTGGGAAGCGGATTTTCTGAGTCGTCAGACATTCCATCCGGGGGAGTGGGAACTCCATCCGGAAATCTTTGCCCAAATAACTCAATTATGGGGCATTCCAGACATGGATCTGATGGCGTCTCGTCAGAACTTCAAGGTTCCTTGCTACGGGTCCAGATCCAGGGATCCCAAGGCGACTCTAGTAGATGCACTAGTAGCACCTTGGACCTTCAACCTAGCTTATGCATTCCCACCGTTTCCTCTCATTCCCAGGCTGGTAGCCAGGATCAATCAGGAGAGGGCCTCGGTGATCTTGATAGCTCCTGCGTGGCCACGCAGGACTTGGTATGCAGACCTGGTGAATATGTCATCGGCTCCACCATGGAAGCTACCTTTGAGACAGGACCTTCTTGTTCAGGGTCCATTTGAACATCCGAATCTGGTTTCCCTCCAACTGACGGCTTGGAGATTGAACGCTTGATTTTATCAAAGCGTGGGTTTTCAGATTCTGTAATAGATACTCTGATTCAGGCTAGAAAGCCTGTAACTAGAAAAATTTACCATAAAATATGGAAAAAATATATCTGTTGGTGTGAATCCAAAGGATTCCCATGGAACAAGATAAAAATTCCTAAGATTCTATCCTTTCTACAAGAAGGTTTGGAGAAAGGATTATCTGCAAGTTCTCTAAAGGGACAGATCTCTGCTTTATCTGTTTTACTTCACAAAAGACTGGCAGCCGTGCCAGATGTTCAAGCATTTGTTCAGGCTCTGGTTAGGATCAAGCCTGTTTACAGACCTTTGACTCCTCCCTGGAGTCTAAATCTAGTTCTTTCAGTTCTTCAAGGGGTTCCGTTTGAACCTTTACATTCCATAGATATTAAGTTTCTATCTTGGAAAGTTTTGTTTTTAGTTGCAATTTCTTCTGCTAGAAGAGTTTCAGAGTTATCTGCTCTGCAGTGTTCTCCGCCCTATCTGGTGTTCCATGCAGATAAGGTGGTTTTGCGTACTAAGCCTGGTTTTCTTCCAAAAGTTGTTTCTAACAAAAATATTAACCAGGAGATAGTTGTACCTTCTTTGTGTCCGAATCCAGTTTCAAAGAAGGAACGTTTGTTACACAATTTGGACGTAGTCCGTGCTCTAAAATTCTATTTAGAGGCTACTAAAGATTTCAGACAAACATCTTCCTTGTTTGTTGTTTATTCTGGTAAAAGGAGAGGTCAAAAAGCGATTTCTACCTCTCTTTCCTTTTGGCTTAAAAGCATTATCCGATTGGCTTATGAGACTGCCGGACGGCAGCCTCCCGAAAGAATCACAGCTCACTCCACTAGGGCTGTGGCTTCCATATGGGCCTTCAAGAACGAGGCTTCTGTTGACCAGATATGTAAGGCAGCGACTTGGTCTTCACTGCACACTTTTGCCAAATTTTACAAATTTGATACTTTTGCTTCTTCGGAGGCTATTTTTGGGAGAAAGGTTTTGCAAGCTGTGGTTCCTTCCGTTTAGGTGACCTGATTTGCTCCCTCCCTTCATCCGTGTCCTAAAGCTTTGGTATTGGTTCCCACAAGTAAGGATGACGCCGTGGACCGGACACACCAATGTTGGAGAAAACAGAATTTATGCTTACCTTATAAATTACTTTCTCCAACGGTGTGTCCGGTCCACGGCCCGCCCTGGTTTTTTAATCAGGTCTGATGAATTATTTTCTCTAACTACAGTCACCACGGTATCATATGGTTTCTCCTATATATATTTCCTCCTGTCCGTCGGTCGAATGACTGGGGTGGGCGGAGCCTAGGAGGGATCATGTGACCAGCTTTGCTGGGACTCTTTGCCATTTCCTGTTGGGGAAGAGAATATCCCACAAGTAAGGATGACGCCGTGGACCGGACACACCGTTGGAGAAAGTAATTTATCAGGTAAGCATAAATTCTGTTTTTTTGCACTTATATTACAAAGTAATATTTGTGCTCAAGTTAAAGCCCAGGGTGCGCTAACATCTTGATGTAAGATAGTCCAGGTGCGAAAAATCCCTGACATAATAAACTTCTATAGGAGTGCATGCTGTAAGCCAAAGGCGCGCTAAGGCTTGAACTCCTTTAAATACATCATATTAAAGGGATATGAAATCCCCCCCAAAAAATAATTTTGTGATTCAGACCGAACATACCATTTTACAGAAGTCTTCAATTTACTTCTGTTTTCAAATTTGCTTTGTTCAGGAAATAGTGATACCATGTAGTGGTCTTGCAAATAGATAACAGTGTAGCAAATCTCCTGCCATTTAGTGATCCAGAAACGTACACGCTTTTGAGCTTAGCACACGGGTTTCAACAAAAGATACCAAGAGAAATTTGATAATAGAAGTAAGTTAGGAATATGTTTAAAATTGCATGCTCTGTCTAGATCATGAAAGAAAAATTTTGGGTTTCCTGTTATTTTGAGGTTTTAAAATGTAAAATGATAGAGTGTTACGAAAGTATTGTTCAACAAGTAGGGGAAAAAGAGAATGTTTAGCCATACTTGGGATAACTCTATTCTTAACCCATGTAAAAAATATACATATACATACATACACATACATATGCATTTATGTATTTACATGTGTATATATGTATTTACAGACATATATACTGTACACATATAAACACATAAATACATATGTATACATATGAAGACATATATATATATATATATATATATATATATATAAGTGCATTGGAGCCCTTTGCTGTCAAGTAGCTGAACGCATGTAAAATCATATTTATGAATATTAATAAATAATCATATTCATATTTAATAAAGTGTATTTCACATTCCAATGTTCTTCACATATGTGAATATGTTTTAAGTGTTTTAAGTGTTTAAATATTCCTCTATATCAGTGCTTTCCAAACTGTGTGCCGTGATACTTTAGTGTGTCGGCAGCAGTGTGTAGGTGTGTGTCGCATAAAGTCGCAGAGGTCAGGGGGCCCCAGCTTCAGCACAAACCTTTTTTTTATTTTATTTATTTATTTATTTTTGTTTTACAACTTTCCACCTGCCTGCTACACAAATCACGTGGTTGACACGTGATTGATACCTAGTGGGTCATAGATCATCTTAACCTATTGGCGCAGCTCAGCTGGAACTCTAACTATTCCCATTGGCGGCTTATTGGCTCCTAACTGCTAATGTAATCTCCTCAATTGGCTTGTGACTGCACATGTAGTCAGTGAGTGGAACAGTAGTGTGTTTGCAGCGCGGGCAGTAGTCAGTCAGACTCGCAGAGCTCTGAGGGTAGCAACTTAAATGCTGAGCTGAAGTCAGAAGTCAAAGTGGTTTTTAATTCGTTGTAATCTAGTTAAGGGATACATTCAATTGCTCTTCTGGCTTTTGGAGTTTTGGGGAGATTTGCTTGCTTGCACCCCTTGGGCAGCCACAGGACCGAACATAAGAAAAATTGGTTTAATTGTCCTTTCGAATAATGTGGTGCATCTATTCGGATCTGACACTGACTGGAGTGGAAGGAGACATTGCTTCTTCTTTAACACATACAACTGACATAAGTAAGAAGCTGACGTCTATAAATCACAAGAACTGCTGCTAAGACGGCATATTACTTAACTTTCACACTGCCAATAACAATAGTTATACAGGAAACATATCTTGTGTCTAACAGGGAATGCCACATTTATCAGTTTAAGGCAGTTTAAGCTTTTTTGAAGATGATGGTTTATTTAAAGCTGTGTTCCATTTTAAAGGGACATGAACCCCAATATTTTTCTTTCATGATTCAGATAGAATATATAATTTTAAAGCAACTTTCCAATTTACTTCTGTTATTAATTTTGCTTCATTCTCTTTGGTATCCTTTGTTGAAGGCATTAATGCACTACTGGAAGCTAGCTGAACATACTGGGTGAGCCAATGACAAAAGGCATGCGTTGGCAGCTACCAGTGAGAAGCTAGCTCCCAGTAGTACATTGCTGCTTCTGCTCTTGATATATAGATAGGAAGTGGAAGCTTAAAAAATGCTTGATGATGAAATTTGAGTGTCTTTATCTAATATTTTATCTAATATTCCACCAAATATTCAGAAACTGTGTTAATCCCATCAACCTCATACATCTTATTAAAATGGTAAGTAGTTATTGGTGTTATTAAACATGTACAGATATATATATACTGTATAAAACAGAGGGAAGGTACAACATTCAAAAACTGTTTTGCTGAGTGCACAAGGACTGTCAGGGTCCTGCAACCCCTATTCTTTATCCACTCCAAAATTATAGAAAAGTCCCAGCACTGTTTCTTTAAGGAAAATCCTTTATTTAAGTGAGAAAGGAAGACAACAAACAGCTATGTTTCTGGCCTGCATAGCCCTTAGTCATGCTGTAGATTACTAGTAACATCCTCTTTTTATAGCACCTGTGTGTAGGTAAATTAACCCTTCCATTGCCATGTCACATTTCTTATGCTTTTGTGCCATCTAGTGGACAATGTTAAATCATCAAAAAACAATTACAATTTAGATCTTTGTTAAAAACTATGCTACATATATTTATAACACCTCACCATTAAACATTTTAAAACAATATTTTTTTTAAAAAATACAAAAAAGTTAAAGAAACAAATGTAAATCATAATCCTTGTTCAGACCTATTGGATATAGAGTCCCTAAATTCTGAATCCACTACACCTCTCTTTTCTTTTACAAGAGTTCCCTATCTTCCCCTCTCCTTAAGGGATATGATCCATTATTTGAAATTGCAACTAACTTACTGTGTGTCCTGCAGTAGTAAAGTGGGCTGACACTGGAAGTGTCATATCTTTATTTCTGATACTAGATTTGTGTGCACTAATCCTATCCTTGAGGGGAGCATATTGTTTCTCCTACATAGCCATGCCCACATAGGCATTTAAGTAGATATACAACATACTCTGTGTCACAAGTATACAATCCATTAATCTCCCTTTTCTTATTGTCATTTATCTGGGCTATGTAACTACCTTTAATCATAGAATTGCATTGGGCACAGTTGAGACATGGATATGACCCTTTGTTTGGTGTAGTCAAATAGTTAATTTTATTTACTTTATTGCTACCTCTATCAGATCTTACTAATACATCTTTAAAAAATGTACCCTTTTGTAGGATTGAATAGGTGGCATTTGAAATTTGCTGATATTGGGATATGATTTACTAAGAAGATTCCAATGTTTCTTAAGGACTGATGAAATCATATCCAATGTGCTTCTCCACACACCAAATATATTATCTATATAACGTAACCATACTCTGCAATTGTTTTGATATTTCAGATTGTTATAGACAAATTTATTTTCAAATTGACTCACAAAGTTATTGGCGTATGAAGGGGCCACATTGGAGCCCATAACTATGCCCTTTCTTTGCAGATAGTATGTGTCTTAGAATAGAAAATAAATAATTAAGATATAATTAATATATAATACAATCCTTAAAAGATTTTCAACTAGCTCAAACTGTGGTAGAGTCAAAGAGGCCTCCTGTTTAATAAGCTCTAGTAGAGATTGTATTCCTGCTTTGTGAGGAATTGAGGTGTAAAGGCTGACAATATCCAAACTAAACAGGATTTCAGTATCCTCACAAGGTATCTCACCAATTCTTGGCAGAAAATCCCAAGTGTCCTTGAAAAAGGATTGTTGTTTAGAGGTTATGGGGTTTAAAATTCTATCTAAAACAATTGCAATATTAGAAAAAACTGAGTCAGTGCCTGTGACTATTGGCCTACCAGAGGGTTAGAACATAGAAAAAATCCTCCCTTGCACACAAAACCCAAATTAATTATATGTCCATTGATACAGCACTGTGCTGCCTTAGTAGGTGTCATGAGATGCAGGACACATGCAGGACACAGAAAAGATGGTACAACTCTATTTTATTGTAGAGCATGGAAATACATACATCTGCTAGCATTGATCTCACTAACTAACTGCAACACAGACAAATGGACCTAAGCCCCGCCCCCAATCTGGTGACGTCACTTCCTACTCTCATCACAAAGGACAAAGCATACATTTTTTTTTCATTTGAATATAACAAATAACAAGGTATACATAGTATACAACAACAATTTTGTATAGTATATAACAAATAACAAGTTACAGAAAATATAAACAACATGAATTACATCCTGACTTGAACATCGGGGTAGACTACCCTAGTCCACAGTGACCATGGGATTATTCTGCCCATATTTCCGGTCACTGTTCTAACTAAAGTTAATCCCGATATCGGGCTGGAAGTCTCACCACTCTTCCGCTTGATGTAACTCTACATGAACTGTCCTCTGATACAGAATAAGGTGATTGAGAGTCTGCTGGAGGCAAAGACATATCCCCGCTGTGATCTTGCAGAGGGGAAGGCACCCCTTTTAAAACCGGGGATCCCACCGGCGGTGGTACTGAGGCATCCAGTTCCAAACTCTCAGGTACAGGCTGAAGATGATTTCGGTTATGGCGTGTAACTGTCCCTCCATCAGTAAGGACTACATAAGACCTTGGTTCTGGAGAGCGTCCAATTACCATAGCAGGAGTCTTCCATTTCTTCTCATCATCACTGACACGTTGCCCCACATTCAGCTCCTGCAAGGGCCTCACAGAATGTCTCCTGTCGTAGAAGAATCGATAGCCCCTTTTAGCCTCTCCATCCCTCCTAAGGACTTCGTCCTGAGGAATAGAGCTAGTTGGCTGGAAGACACCCACAGAGGGTAAGGTGGTGCGAATCTGGCGTCCTAGCATCAGCTGTGCCGGGCTAAACCCTGTGGCTTGAATGGGCGTCGCCCTATAGGACAAGAGGGCCAGGTACGGCTCAGATTGCTTTAAAATGAATTTTGTTGTTTGAACTGCCCTTTTAGCCATTCCGTTGGCCTGCGAGTAATGTGGACTTGACGTGGAATGTACAAAATCATATTCCCTGCTGAAAGAACTGAACTCTGTGGAAGCGAACTGCATTCCGTTATCACTCACCAGCTCCATTGGTATGCCCCACCGGACGAACAAGCTCTTAAGACGAGTGATAACGGCTTGACTTGTGATTTCATTCAAAGGTGCAATTTCCAAATACCTGGAATAGTAGTCGATCACGACTAAGAACTTTTTCCCATGCAGTTCGCACAAATCAGCAGCTATTTTCTGCTACGGGCCTACAGGCAGCGGAGTAGAAATCAAGGGCTCTCTTTTCTGAGTAGGCCGGCATTCCCGGCAAAAGGCACATTTAGACACATGGCTTGCAATGTCGGAACTGATTCCAGGCCACCATACAGCCATAGCTGCCCTTTCTCTGCACTTTGTAATGCCTAAGTGGCCATCGTGAATCCTGTTTAAGATCTCCTGCCGCATGCTAAAAGGAATAACAATGCGATCCTGGAACAGCACCAACCCATCCAGCTCCGTGAGCTGCGACCTTTCTGACTAGTAAGAACTTAAAGACATCCAGGCTGCCCGACTCTCGGGCCAACCTTCTTTTATGTACTTTATAACTTCTTGAAGGTCTGTATCTAAATATGTCTCTTTCTTTATTTGTTCTAGATTCCCTGAAGAAATGGATTTGGAGGCCAGAACTGAATCTACATACACTTTCACATCTGATTCCGTTGAAGACTCTTCAGCAGCAGCCAGCGGGAGCCTGGATAGTGTATCCGCCACAACCAGTTGTTTCCCCAGCACATGCATTGCCTGAACATTGAATCTGAGCAGCCTCATCAGAAGTCTCTGGCATCTTAGAGGTGTTTTGTCAATATCATAGGAATTGATTAGAGGGACTAGCGGTTTATGATCAGTCTCCAGACTAAATTTCTCTAAACCCACTAGGTAACGCTGAAAGCGCTCACAGGCCCAAACTGCAGCCAGGCACTCTTTCTCAATTTGGGCGTATTTTAACTCGGCAGCCGTCAGTGTACGGGAACAGTAGGCGATGGGCTGTAGTTTGTTTTCATTCAGCTGCAGGAGGGCGGCCCCTAACCCATAACTACTCGCATCAGCACTAACCACAGTCTTTTTGGAAGGGTCGTAGAATCCCAACACTGGGGCAGACCCCAGCAGGGACTTGACCTGCATAAAAGATTCTTCCTGTGAAGGTCCCCAGACCCAGGCAACATCTTTCTTTAGCAACTCTGTTATAGGGTGTAGTATTGTGGATAAATCTGGAAGGAACCTGCCCACATAATTTACAAGGCCCAATATTTGTCTCAGCTCATATACATCAGAAGGATTTTTCATCTGTTCAATAGCACGGATTTTCTCGGGGTCTGGTTTGATGCCATCCCCATTGATAATATGCCCAAAGTAACATAACTCAGCTTTCCCAAAATGGCATTTCTCTTTGTTTAGCTTCAGCCCGGACTCTCTGATAGTCTGCAGCACACAGCTCAATCGCTGATCATGTTCCTCCAATGTAGACCCATACACTAAGATGTCGTCAATAACAACTGCAGTGCCCACGTGGTCTCTTAGGAGAGAACTCATTTCTCTTTGGAAGATTTCAGGAGCAGAGGATATCCCGAAGGGGAGTCTGCAAAAACAAAACCGACGTACTGGTGTAATGAAAGTAGTCCGTTTGCGGCACTTTGGATCTAGTGGTATCTGCCAGAAGCCACTAGAAGCATCCAATGTAGAGAAGAACTTTGCCCCCGCCAATTTCGGAGCTATGTCTTCAAGTGTCGGCAGCACATATCTCTCTCTTCACTGCCTCATTCAGCCTTTTCAAGTCTACGCAGATGTGTACCTTCCCATTTTTCTTTGCAACGGGCACAATGGGGGCACACCAGTCAGTTTCTTCAACAACCTCTTCAATAACCCCCAGATTCTTCAAACGCAGAAGCTCCTTTTCCATTTGAGGCATGAGCGGGAATGGATTTCTGCGGGGAGTGGTAATACTGTATGGGACTGCGTCACCTTTAAGTGATATACGGACTGGGTTGCAATTCAGTAGGCCCAATTCACCAAACATATCTTCTGAGATCTCATTCACTCTGGCTACTAGGCCCAAACCACAGGCTGCTTTTCTGCTCAATAAGTTGTTAACACACTGACCTCTAATCACATGCACCCACATGGTGAATTTCCTTTGCTTGTACTCGCAGCTGGCAAGAAATTTCCCTGCACAATCAATGTGGCCACCAGGACTATGGACTTTTGTTGTAACTTTCGCCAGCTGGGGCTGTCAAGGCAGTTTTATGAACGCTGCAAGAGACATTACAGTGATCTCTGCTCCTGTGTCAATCTTAAAGGCAACTTTGGCTCCCATTACAGTAAGGGTAACCCTCCAATCATCTTCTGAACCCGACCAACAACAGACCCCACAAAGGACACTTCTTGACCCTCCTGGTTGCTATCCACCTGCATCTCCTTAATATATTCAGTCTTACACACCACTTCAAAATGGCCCATCCTGTTACATTTTCTACACCTTTTGTCTTTAGCAGGGCATATGACACTCTGATCATGGGCACGGTTGCACCGTGTGCATCAGGCATGCTGCGCCCATCTGCTTCTGGGCCTATCTGTTGCCCTAGGTCTACCTCTCACACTGTGCCTTTCACTAGCAGCTCTTCTGAACTGCTGCACTTCATCCACAATACTCTCAGACCTCAGATCAGCACTTTGCTTTTTCACCAGTTCACTCTGGCGGGCCATCCTAATAGCCCCATCTAATGTTAAATCAGACTCTAACTGTAGCTTGAGTGAGACTTCAGCATCTGCAATTCCAATAACTATTCTGTCTCTGATTTGCTCTTCTTTAGCAGCACCAAACTCACAGAATTCAGCTAGTTCATACAGGCTGCGCACAAATGACTCCACAGATTCTCCCACATGCTGAGCACGTTTGTGAAAACAAGCCCTCTCATGAATCACATTTCTTTTGGGCACAAAGTGGGCACTGAGTTTATTCATAACTATTTCAAAGACAAATTCTTCCCCTTCTTGGAAAGTAAAAGTATTGAACACTGGCTCCACATCTTTCCCCATAGAGTATAAAAGAGAATTAACTTGTACTTCACCACTCTCCTTGTCCAGCTTGGAAGCAATCCTGAAGCGATGAAACCGCTGATGCCATGTGGGCCAAGCTGCAGGCTGAGAGAAATCAAAAGGCTCAGCTGGGGTAAACTTTGACATCGTCATCGATCAGGAAACAGAAGCACAGGCAAGAACTTCTGACACCATGTCATGAGATGCAGGACACATGCAGGACACAGCAAAGATGGTACAACTCTATTTTATTGTAGAGCATGGAAATATACATCTGCTAGCATTGATCTCACTAACTAACTGCGACACAGACAAATGGACCTAAGCCCCGCCCCCAATCTGGTGACATCACTTTCTACTCTCATCACAGTAGGAAATAGCTTTAGCGTGGTAAATGCAATGCTTATAATCTATACCATCTGCTGCTAACCGAGGCCACACACCAAAAAGACCATATTCCTGGCTTACCCCTCCACGTCATGACTCGTCCGGTCTTGAGGAGTGGAATCAATATGCGCTTGTCATCCAATCCGTATCTCCTTGGCAGACGTCAAACTCCTGTGAGTGTAACGAGCATGTTCCTCTGTACCTCCCTCTTTGGACGTAACGGGGGGGGGGTGTTGCTTACACATATTCTATAGGGCAGTGATATACCCTGAGAGCGGTGCTTCACGCTCATGGTTGGTCAGTAATACATGAGCACCAGCTTGTGTTAAAATTTCCAATCTTTATTCCAACATGGATTTAAAAGTTCAAATACACACAGGATGCAAAATAATAAAAGGAGTCAGCATACAGCTGACGCGTTTGGGGTAAGCGCCGTTGTCAAAGCTGATAGAGTTGAGGAAAAGCTCCCCGCCTCTTAAAAGAACACCATGAATCCTATTGGATAACTTAACCTAATACAATTTAACCCCTTCATGTCCTATACATATACTGGGTAAAGGTAATTAATGCTATCAACTACTTCTATACATACAGGTTTTATTCATTTATAAATAGTAGGACTAAAAGCCTTACTTCTTAATGTAAACCAGGTGTCTCTCTGAAAAAATAAAATTATATATACAAAATGAATGTTAATCTACTCTCCAAGTGAGGAAAAGTATTCTATCAGTAACCTCACAACCTAAATGACAAGCTACAAGATTGTGTGTCAATAATAGTGATGTTATGTAACCCCTTAATTGTAAAAGAATGTACTTGTTGTATAAAGTGCATAAAAGAATGTTTGGATTACTACTCTTCATAAAGTTATCAATTAAAAAGAGGGGATACAATAAATCCTCTGAGCTCAGAAGGCTTTATCATAATATATGGAAGGTATACAAAATATTTGGATTGTTGCCCTTCAATAAGGTTCAACCCCTACCAGTTAGCTTCTAACTTTATAGGATGAGGGAAATGTGTCTCAGTTCACCTTTATGTTATAATTGTATAGACTGGTAATGGTAATGAGGTAAATTATAAAGGAGGACCTACAATTTAAGCACATATTCTTTGTGTATGTGTAACCTGTAGCAGAGGACCTAAAGGTATCACTCAATTCCACCTTTTCACATGCCACACAATCCCTGTTGTGGCATTTGAACATGCCTTTTGTAGTTAGCCATGAAGATTTAGTAGGAGTAGTGGATGGTAGTCTAGTTGTGGCAACCAAATTTCCTATTGTTCTGTTACACCTATAGGCAAATTTACAAGTACAAGTGGGAAGATTGGCTAGCCCATCATCTGCCTTCAATATGGGAAGATGTTTCTTTATAATATTACAGATATGATTGTATTGCTCAGTAAACTCAGTAATAAAGAGCAAACCTTCTCCGTTACCCTTTTTGAGAGATTTGGGTTCGCCTGAGTGGACCGTTGGACGTCACCCTCACAAAACTCCATAGTTCAAGGACCATCGGCTGTAGAATTAAATCCAGCCACTCAGATAAATATTCCAATAGTGACCCAATGCCACTCACAATGGGCCTCCCTACCACGTTGTCAAGGGATTTATGTACCTTGGGGAGGTGGTTGAATATAGGGACCGTGGGGTGTGAGACTATCAAAGAGTCTCCTATATCTCTGTCAATGAGGCCCTTTTCTATTCTATCATCAATGAGATCCCTCAGTTTCTTACTGAAAACTTTTGTTGGGTCAGAGCTCAGTACCCTGTAATCATAAGTGTCAATGAGCTGCCAAAGGGCCTCATCTACAAAGGTACTTCTGTCCATTACCACCATGGACCCCCCCTTGTCAGTGGCACAGATCACCAAAGAAGTGTTAGACTGTAGTTTTTTAATGGCATCCCTCTCCTTTCTGGTTAGATTGTAATTGGTCTTTTTTTGTTGGCAATACAACCTATTCATGTTGTGTTCCACCCTACTCTGAAACTTTTCAATTATCGTACCCCGACTCTGTATGGGATAAAAGTTAGAGGGACGCTAAAGCTTGGGAATTCTACTATGGCCCATGCTGGGGTCATTTCCTTGTTCCATGTGAAGGGATTCCAGTTTAAAGAGACCTCACAAGTCTTGAAAATCAAGAGTTTCTGTGTTGTCACCTGAGGATAATATATACTCAACTTGAGTAGATGGTCCCTCTGCACTGGAAGTCCTATTCATTGTTGAGAAGTGTTTTATTAGAGTGATTTTCCTGATAAATCTGTTTACATCTACCAAGGTGCCGAACTTAAAGGGACACTGAACCCAATTTTTTGCTTTCGTGATTCAGATAGAGCATTCAATTTTAAGCAACTTTCTAATTTACTCCTATTATCAAATTTTCTTCATTCTCTTGGTATCTTTATTTGAAATGCAAGAATGTAAGTTTAGATGCCGGCCCATTTTTGATGAACACACTGTGTTGTTCTTGCTGATTGGTGGATAAATTCGCCCACCAATAAACAAGTGCTTTCCATGGTCCTGAACCAAATAAATAGCTTAGATGCCTTCTTTTTCAAATAAAGAAAGCAAGAGAACAAAGAAAAATTGATAATAGGAGTAAATTAGAAAGTTGCTTAAATTTGCATGCTCTATCTGAATCATGAAAGAAAAAATTTGGGTTCAGTGTCCCTTTAAAGTATATGTTGACAGGTTTATAACACTGTTTACTGGTATCTTGTTTGCATTTGATTCCTGCGTAATGGGTAACCCCCCTTGTATGTCCCCCTTGAGCCCTGACCTCCCCCCCCCCCCAAGATCCTCCCTTGGGGGGGGAAGGGAAAAAACCTGATTTAGTTCTAAGCTTTCCTCTCTATTGGGTGCTTCCGTGGGTTCTACTATGTTTGTTGCTTGTATGGTGTGTAATTGTTCAGCATTGGTATTATGCAAGGTATATCTAGAGGTTGGTGGGCTATTCTTGAGAACAGAAACAGGAAAGGTGGTGTTTTCTTTTGGTCTCACACACTGATGAGTGTAATTATGTGATGAACTCTGACCCTGGGGTTGAGGGTGGATAGTAATGGATTCATCCTCTCCTGAAGCTGAACTTTCCCCCAAAGAGTCAGCCTCACTATCAGAGAACTGAATTCTCCTCTGCTGTCTTCTCTGCCTCTTCCCCTGTGCCTCCCTCTATTGCCTCTGCCCCTATTTTCAGAACCTGAATACTGATTGAACTCCTTACGCTTCTGGGACCTTTCTTTTCGATTCCATAAGTATTAAACATTGTTATCAAAATCCTGTTGGTCCCTTAAGTATTTAGAGTGTTTTATTTCTAACAGGAGTGCTTTAGCATCAGCTACTGCATCTTGTAACAATTTATCAAATTTACCAAATTCACTGTTGTTACACTCTTATTCAATTCATCTTGTACTTGTACAATTTTGATAGAAACCTCTAAAACTTGTTTCTTTTTATACATAACAAGCAATTTCATGAGTTCCTAGGAACAATTAGAGAGAATGTCATTCCATTCTATTGTTTGATGAAGGATTGATCATCTGCGGTAAAAGTGGGACATTTATTTAATCTAAGTCCCCTGGGAATCAGATGCAATTTTAGATAGTTATCCAGGGTCCAGATGTCCCATTTAAGCTTATTTTCTTTTATAATGAGAAACTCAATCTCCTCAAAAAGTACTGGCACTTTGTATAGTGTCCTATCCATGGTAAAGAATGTCTCTACTTCCAATCTGGAGTCATCCCTCTCCTCCACATTGCGAAGGGAAAAGAAACCTGTAGTGTTAGGTCTAGTAGTTGAGTCCATTTGTGTATTCATTTTCCTTACAAACTCTGGGCCCTTGTTCTGTGGTGTGCTGTCACTTTTCAGGTAATGAGTGTGTTAGGAGTAAAATGGGCCTGACCAATGCCCCAATGCACATAGAACACAGACAAAATCCTCCCTTGCACACAAAAAATCCAAATTAATTATATGTCCGTTGATACAGCACTGTGCTGCCTTAGAAGGAAATAGCTTTAGCGTGGTAAATGCAAGACTTATAATCTATACCATCTGCTGCTAACCAAGGCCATATACCAAAAAGACCATATTCCTGGCTTACCCCTCCATGTTGTGATTCGTCCGGTCTTGAGGAGTGGAATCAACGTGCGCTTGTCATCTGATCTGTATCTCCTTGGCAGACGCCAAACTCCTGAGTGTAACAAGTGTGTTCCTCTGTACCTCCCTCTTCAGACGTCACGGGGAGGGTGTCGCCTACACGTATCCTATAGGGCAGCAATACTCCAGCTTGGGCTTGCACAGAGCGAGGGGGAAAAAAAGCAGGGATATACCTGGATAGTGGTGCTTCACGCTCATGGTTTGTCAGTAATACATCCAAAGTTAACAGATGAAGCGGAGCACCAGCTTTTCCAATCTTTATTCCAACATGGATTTAAAAGCTTGAATACACACAGGATGCAAACTAATAAATGGAGTCAGCATACATCAGACGCGTTTCGGTTACGCGCCGTTGTCAAAGCTGATAGAGTTGAGGAAAAGCTCCCCGCCTCTTAAAAGAACACCATGACTCCTATTGGATAACTTAACTTAATACAATTTAACCCCTTCATGTCCTATACGTATACTGGGTAAAGGTAATTAATGCTATCAACTACTTCTATACATACAGGTTTTATTCATTTATAAATAGTAGGACTATAAGCCCTACTTCTTAATGTAAACCAGATGTCTCTCTGAAAAAATAAATTTATGTATACAAAGTGAATGTTAATCTACTCTCCAAGTGAGCAAAAGTATTCGATCAGTAACCTCACAACCTAAATGACAAGCTACAAGATTGTGTGTCAATAATAGGGGTAAAACAACAAAAGTGTATTTAAAGCCCCAGTTAGAAACTCTCATATAATTATATTACCCGGTATTCATATACAGTCCAGTTAGACTATTTCTCGCATAGGATAATGAGAAATGGATGAACTGCTATACAATATCAGTAATGGAAAGTCACTTACATAATCCTCCGATGATGAGGTCAGATCCAAAGACAGAGAATCCCAGCCGCAAAACCCTTGATTGGGATAACACTATCTCTGTGTTTTACTCGCTCCACCGGGCTAGCAGACATCCACTCACAGGGGTCCTTTACTGGTAAACAAATGCAAGGTTGCACAACCTCCATGAGGATAACACTACCTGTTTTTTTCGTGCTCTGCCAAACAATCCCAGAGATTGATCACCAGCAGCCTGCCGGGCAGGTAAAACTTCTGTTTTAGAATAGTCTTCAGTGTCTCGATTAGTTAGCAAGGTAAAAAAATGCAACATTCCAAAAAAGTAACGCTAGAACAGCTCCGTAAAAGCAAGTGAATTTATTAGTTCAAAAATAAAAAGCAAAACAAACGAACCAGCGTTGGCATAACAACATACAAAAGGATTAAAAGAAACAGAGAGCAGCACACATCCCAAGCCACAGGACGCTTTTCTGGTTTCCCCATATTCACAGATGGTAGGGGGAAGGTGCTTCACATACCTTTATAGGGAGATATCTCAATATCACCTGGTGCTATTAGTTGGTGCACATAATAATTTAAAGAGCACAACATGGATAAAATGAGTGCAATTCACAACCAATACCATATACTATTTACTTACTTAGATTTAAAGGTACTCAACAATTATCTACATAGTTTTATATCAAACGTGAGGACATATTTTATAATGATGTAGTTAAAATGTTAACAAAACATTATTATTCCATATATAACAGTACTAAGCATAGGGAGTACATATTTACAGAATATCTTAAAAGATATTAAAGCACTATGCACATCTCTAAATCAATATTGTCAAATTATATTAAACATATTACATTATTGTAACAGATGAATTACTGGCACACCAACAATAACACAATGGATATATATTTCCAAACAATATCACATCATCTTAAAGGGACAGTCTAGGCCAAAATAAACTTTCATGATTCAGATAGGGCATGTAATTTTAAACAATTTTCCAATTTACTTTTATCACCAATTTTGCTTTGTTCTCTTGGTATTCTTAGTTGAAAGCTTAACCTAGGAGGTTCATATGCTAATTTCTTAGACCTTGAAGGCCACCTCTTTTCAGAATGCATTTTAACAGTTTTCACCACTAGAGGGTGTTAGTTCATGTGTTTCATATAGATAACACTGTGCTCGTGCACGTGAAGTTATCTGGGAGCAGGCACTGACTGGCTAAACTGCAAGTCTGTCAAAAGAACTGAAATAAAGGGGCAGTTTGCAGAGGCTTAGATATAAGATAATCACAGAGGTTAAAAGTATATTAATATAACTGTGTTGATTATGCAAATCTGGGGAATGTGTAATAAAGGGATTATCTATCTTTTAAAACAATAAAAATTCTGATGTAGACTGCCCCTTTAAGGAGTACTAAAGACTATTGTTATTTAGCGGACCGGAGGACAAATTTAATTATCAAACAGACAGAAAAAGTAGGCATGGAGGAGGGAATATATACTGTTTATAAATGCCAGGTATATATAGGACTTGTTTAAATATTGCACCCAACATTCTATTAACATACTATCATAATCTAACGTATATATTTCTTCATTCAGTATTATGTTATGATTAACCTTAAATAGGGTTGTTAAACACATATTTACAACAATAGTAACTAAGTACTAGGACCTATTTATGTAATACAACTTATAAACATAAGCAAAGGGCATCCCTCTACTCTACTTTACATATGGCAGAGAAATGTATTGGATATCTAGTACATCAGATATCTGTGATAAACAAATGTCTATCAATCTTTATGTAAGTGAGAATAGTATTTAGGAGCCAAAAAGAGATAAATAAATCTCAGATCCTAAGAATATGACTACAAACGACGATGATTCCCAGTGATTCATAATATCATAGGTAAAGTTGAAGCCTTTTGGACATCTGGTCTCAAGTTTAAATATCCAAAATGCTTCTCTATGGTATAATTATTTGACCCTGTCTCCACCTCTTCTGGGGGTTTGCACCAATTCAATAGCCTGCTACGTCAATGTCTCTACTGACTGTTGGTGCTGGTGTATACAGTGTGTTGCCAGAAGTGAACACTCTCTTTTGCAATTAATATTGCTAAGGTGTTCACATATTCTGGACCTCACCTCCCTAGTGTTGAGTCCCACATACTGAAGTTTGCATTGGACACAGGAGATAAGATACACAATATAGCTCATACTGCAATTTATGCACTGAGAAGTTTCAAATCTTTTTCCTGTCCGATAGGACTCAAACCAAGGGCTTACTAATATATAATTGCAAGCTTTGCATCTTGAGCTACTACATTTGTAGGTACCTTTGTGTGTTAGCCAGCTGCTACCTGTTTCTTTTTTCGGAAGAACGGTAGGAGATAACATATTTCCCAGTGTCATACTGCGTCTATATGATAACAATAATAACTAATAGCACCAGGTGTTATTGAGATATCTCCCTATAAAGGTATGTGAAGCACCTTCCCCCTATCATCTGTTAGTACGGGGAAACCCGAAACGCGTCCTGTGGCTTGGGATGTGTGCTGCTCTCTGTTTGTTTTAATCCTTTTGTATGTTGTTACGCCAATGCTGGTTCTTTTGTTTTGCTTTTTATTTTTGAACTAATACATTCACTTGGTGTTACGGAGCCGTTCTAGCATTACTTTTTTGGAATGGTTCAATAATAGTAGTGTTATGTAACCCCTTAGTTAACTTGTTATATAAAGTGCATACAAAAATGTTTGGATTACTACTCTTCATAATAAAGTTATCAATGAAAAAGATGGGATACAATAAATCCTCTAAGCTCAGAGGGCTTTATTATAATATATGAAAGGTATACAAAATATTTGGATTGTTGCCCTTTAATAAGGTTCAGCCCCTACCAGTTAGCTACTAACTTTATAGGATGAGGGAAATGTGTCTCAATTCACCTTTATGTTATAATTGTATAGACTGGGAATGGTTATTGCCAGAAATTATTTAAATCCTAACTGGAATTTAATCTTAGAGGATATCTCGTTTTTAGATTAAATATCTAATAAACCTTTTGTTTGGCTAGTAGCCATCCCTTGTCCCCTCCTCTTGGTGGAGACAAAATCCTCTCTATACAGGTCCATGTGAAAGTTGCAGCACTTTTATTATGAAATTGGACAAAGTGCTGTACCAAAGGGGTACTGGCCTGTCTAATTCTAATGCTAGATAGGTGTTACCTGATCCTTGATCTTGCCTCATGGGTGGTAATACTAGTGTATTGTTTGTCACATTCTGTGCAGGTAATGAGGTAAATTATAAAGGAGGACCTACAATTTAAGCACATATTCTTTGTGTATGTGTAACCTGTAGCAGAGGAGCCATGAGGATTTAGTACGAGTAGTGGATGGTAGTCTAGTTGTGGCAATCAAATTTCCTATTGTTCTGTTACGCCTATAGGCAAATTTACAAGTACCAGTGGGAAGATTGGCTAGTGCATCGTCAGCCTTCAACATGGGAAGATGTTTCTTTACCAGGGGGTTCCCTAAGATTTTTGTGTATTTTTGATAGAGAGTAAGACACAGGTGTTATAGGGTCTTTTTATTAGGAATATAGCCAGATTCTTTGTAAAAACCTCCTTTTTAAGGGCTTCTCCCACTACTTGTTTGATCTCATTTTGAATTTCTGTCAGTGGATCATTATCCAGAATCTGGTATATACCCCCATCAGATAATTGTATAAGGATCTCCTGTGTATAGAATTCTTTATCAGGCACTACTACAGCTTTGCCCTTATGCACATTTTTAATACCTATTGAATAATTTTTAGCCAGATTTTGTAAGGCTTGTTTTTCATCATATAACAAGTTATTTTGTACTGGTCTATATTTTGTTTTGTCTAGGAAGGCTTTTATATCATTCTGTAGTTTGATAAATGTCTCAACACCTGGTTTAGTAGTACTTGGTACATTTTTTATTAATTTTTTAAACCCAAAAATTTTAAATCAATAACAGTGCTTTTCTGTTCTATAATTTATTTACACACAGGTGCTATAAAAAGAGGATGTTACCATTTCAGATGCCAGTCTACATTATCCACAGCCTGCTGTCTTAAAGCTCCATGACTGATGTTGCATATTTCTTCTTTTGTTTTTCTTTTTTTCCTGTATAGCGAATCTGTGGAATGTGAATAGTGAATTGTATATTTTTCTGCTGTACACACCAAACCTTTTTTAATAAAAATCTATTTAAACAAAAAAAAGAGAGAGAGAAAGGAAAAAAGAGGATGTTACTTGGAATCTGCAGCATGACTAAGGGCTATGTAGGCCTGAAACGTAGCTGTTTGTGTTGTCTTCCTTTCTCACTTAAATAAAGGATTTTCCTTGAAGAAACAGTGCTGGGACAGTTTTTGAATGTTGTTTCAACAGTGCTGTACCTTCCCTCTATATATACAGTATATATATATACATATATATATATATATATATATATATATATATATATATATGATATTTTTTTGGTAAAATATATATCTGTACGTATTACTTTGAACTTGTAATACATGCACTACCCGATGCACACAAAAAGCTTACTTCTAGCAAATTGAGCTCCACGTGTAATCTAGCCCTTAGTCATAATAAACTTTCAACCCCTCATTAGCTGGTTACTGGAACAGGCACTGAATGACATGCTCTTCACCACAAATAAGACCATAATATAAAATGTTTAGTTATCAGTAGCAAAACAACTTTGCAATATACTTTCATTATTTATTTTGTCACCTTTTCAAGCAGTTTATCTCTGAAAAGTGTTTACTTTCTAATGACCAGAGTTGCACCCTGCAGGCTAACCCTGCTGCTTATCTTTTCATAATTGTTTTCAGCAAATAACAACTGCAAAAAAAGTAAATAACACTATCATAATTGTCAGCTTTATCTTCTGCAGAAGCAACCTTGGATTGGGTCCTCCAAATTAGACAAGTGGTAGGTGGAGATTGACTGATGAAAAATCAAAAAGTAAACAAGACTTGGCTTTTATATTGTATAGCAAGACAACATAAATATCTTCAATTACAAAATGTTTAGTGTCCCTTTAAATGTATTACCTGGTTTTAAAGGTACAGTAATGTCAACAGTTAAATGTTGTTTCAGAGGAACTGATTTATCAAGTGTCTAGTGGACATGACCCGCTGTAGCATATCATGTCCGCAAGACATCTATGAACGCCGACAGCATCACAGTCGGCATTAAACATTGCACAAGCAGTTCTAGTGAACTGCTTGTGCAATGCCGCCCCCTGCAGATTCGCGGCCAATCGGGTTGTCAATCAACCCGATCGTAGGTGATCGGGCGGATTAATGTCCACAAGCCTCAGAATCATTCCCAGAGTGTGATTTTAAATAACTTTCCAATGTACTTATACTATCAGATTTGCTTTGCTCTCTTGGTATCCTTTGTTAAAGAGTAAATCTAGATAGGCTGATAGGGGCTTAATAGTGTGGCATTTTATTTAGCATTGTATGTAGTCTTTCAACTATGTATAAAATTGCTATAAACATTGTTGCAAACACTGCAGCCACATGGCTAAAAAACATTTGCACGCTCCTGAGTTCACCTAGGATACTGGTTTTCAAACCTGTATTCAGACCTCCCTAACAGGCCACATTTTGTGGATATCTGAACTAGAGCACAGGTGAAATAATCATTTTTTGCCTGTTCTCAACAAAGGTAATCCTGAAATCTGGCCTGTTACTGAGGCCTGAGGACAGGTTTGAAAACCAGTGACCTAGGATTACTCTTTAACAAAGGATGCCAAAAGAAGTAAGCTAAAATTGATAATATATGTAAATTGCAAATTTGTTTAAAAGTCATGCTTTTTCCAAACCATTTAATTGTCCTTACTTCTCCCATTCTCCTTTTCTTCATCTTGGGACAGGGCAAACAAAAACTGATCAAGGAAAAGTGTGTGTGAAACTTCCAAATAGCAGCGTCAAACATTGGTATCACAATTAAATTCCCGCTGCCTTTCAATAGTTTGTATTGTGAAACAACTCTCACATTACTTTAATTCAACTCGTGTTAATCCATAAAGCTATGTACACAGCTGACCAGCTACAGTCATCAAGGCACCCTCCTCTGACGCAGAGTAAAGTATTTCAAATGGGTAATTCCTGAATACAGGGCATTGTGGGAATGGTTACTTATCCATGGTATTTTATTTCAAATAAAATGACACTCAAGATTTTTTTTAATTTGAAATGGTAATACAATACTAAAAATGAAAACAAGTTAAAGGGACACTAGTCAAAATTAAACTTTAATGATTCAATTTTAAACAACTTTTTTTACTTCCATTAAAGGGCAAGTCAAACCAAAAAATGTTCTCACTTATACAGATGATGTTTCTAATGATTAATATTACAAACTGTAGCCTAATTTTGATAAATATATATTGTGCAAGTAACAATACTTACAAGTTGGCCCTCGGACGTTTTGAAATGGCCGCCTGCCCCTTCCCCTCTATTTCACCACCCACCGTCTTCCTCATCGGGCAATGAATGAAACTTTCCAATTCTCCACGCTCCCGTGCTTCGCGCATGCGCAATGTGACAATTTTATTGCATATTACATACCTTGTACTATCCAATGCATATGTAGGAACTGCTCTGGGACCAGTAGAAGCGCTGAAGAGAAGTACACTGGTCTGCCGCATATAGGAACCACTATTATACTGAGCGGTTATTTTTAGTTCCTGATTAAAAAGGCCCCTGCAATAAAATCCGCGCATTGTACATGCGCAAAGCATGGGAGCATGGAGAATCGCAAAGAAAACGGCTTAGGGACAACTTGTTAGTATTGTTACTTGCACAATATATATTTATCAAAATTGGGCTACAGTTTGTAATATTTTATTTTAAATTTTCTTTTTATTGAGGTAGCAATGACACTTAGGTACAAACAAGACATACAGAATTACAAAAAGTATCCAAAAAGAAAACAGGAAAATAAACATAGCACCTTGTGGTAGAAAAATACATGGCAGTCTTATGGGATAGTATTTTTCTGCTCCTCGTTTTATTTTTAATACATGTAGACTTTGTTGTGTCATTGATGGCAATCAGGTTCACTGGTGAGACCATACTCTTCCGAGTACAGAGGAGGACACATGGATTAATGGCAATTAGCACCAGTTAGTGTAAAAAAAATGGAAACTAGAAAAACTGTTGCAGTAAAACAGTTTTCAGGTAACAGTGTTTACATAATAAATGCATTTCTGTTATCATTTTATACCTTGCAAATATTTTTTATATCTTAGTGGATAGACTCTAGCAAAATCATGCTGATTATTAGGTATTGAGTGATATGAATTTTCATCCCTATGGAAGGTGTATATCACCACCTGTGAAATTATGTGTTTGTGATATTCACGTTTGTGAGGTTCGGTGTATGGGAATGGATTTAACTATTGGTTACCATGTGTTTAATCAGCCCTATAATATATCAATGCATATTATTAACCAGATAGCCAGAGTCATAGTTATTCCCAATGTATTGTAAACATTATAATTTTGAAAGTCACATCACTATATTATGGGGTACATTACCACACTCATAAGCGCAACACATTGGGCATATTCACAATTCTTTCTTAATTAAACTCTGCGGTGAGGGGGTTAGAATTTTCTGTCACTTATAGTGAAGAGGCTGTATCTTTTTTGGATACCGTAATATATAAAAAAGGTAATACACTGACATTTGATCTCCACACTAAAGACACTGACAGAAATACCTTGTTACATTACGACAGCTTTCACCCAAAAAATTTAAAATATTCACTCCCCAAAAGCCAATTGCTAAGAGTTAAAAGAATAGTGAGTGAGGAAGACAAAATAGACCTTAGACTTAAAGAGATGCAACAGGGGATACCCTAAGAAATTGCTAGAAGCAAAAATGATAGAGATAAACACAGGAGAGGTAACAAATAAGAGAACAGAAGGTACCAAACACATGGTATTTGTGACACAATTTAGCCCCCTGAGCCAGCAAATTCAAGGGATATTGAATAAACATTGGAATATATTACGTGATTGTCATGAGGATATCCCTGGGTTTAAAACATCGCCCATGTTAACACATAGAAGAGTAAAACATATGAGGGATCATCTAGTTAACACTGATATAGGTTCTAAACGTAAAGCTGAACAAACCTATATAGGTAAGAAAGTCACAGGTAGTTATCCATGTCTCAATTGCATGAGCTGTAACTCTATTATTAAAGGAGATTCCTTTTACCACCCACATAATGGGAAAAGATATACTATTAATCAATTTTTCCAATCCAAATTTGTGATCTATTTGATCAAGTGTCCATGTTCCCTTATCTACTTGGGTGAAACTACCAGGAAAGTTAGGGACAGGTTAAGTCAGCATAGGTCAAACATCCAATGTGGCAATCTAGAGGCACCCCTATCAGCTCATTCTTTAGAGAAGGGACATAGCATAAGCCAGTTAAGGTGGCAAGTTATTGATCAGGTGGGAGTGCAAAGAAGTGGAATGGATAGGGATAGACTCCTTAAACAGAAGGAGATGCAATGGATAAATAGATTTGAAACATTAAGAACAAAGGGCCTTAATAGAGATTACGATTTAACGGTATACTTTTGAATAAAGTAAAATTATGTAAATATGTTCAAAACATTATTGTTTTATTTGAAGTCAGCAATATCCAGTAAGCATTTTAAAGAGCTTTGATCCGACAGTGTATGCATAGGTTCTAATTAGATAACATCGTTATTTTTTTAAATATGTAAGTTCTTTAGGCATTAATTGTGAATTGGCAATATAAGTATTTATCGAAGGAAAAAAAGATTTCTGTGAAAGACTTATATACATATAATGTGTATAGCTGCAGTTACTTATAGAATCCAGTAGATGGTGGTGTAAGCTTAGAAATGGAATATTTGGTGCCATAATGCCTTCAAAAGTTGTGTGTAAAGTTGTATGATTAAGGAGGCAACTCCGAAACGTCACTTTTATTCGTGCTAATCTGTTTCAAATAAAGTAACATTTTTAACTTAGTGCTGTGGACCGACCTCTACAATGAATCAGATACTGCAGTTGTCTGTGCCTGTATCTGGAGTCCAGGATTTTAGCTACCTCATATTCTGGGTCACCACGGACCAAGATCGGAGGAGGAGGAGCTCGGAGCCGGGTATATCTATTCTTGATGTAAGGTTTAAGTAGTTAGATGTGGAAGACTGGATGTATGCGTAGGGTTTTTGGCAAGGCCACTTTGTAGGCAACAGGAGACAGTCTTTTCAGGACCTTGTAAGGACCGATAAACCAATTTGTGACAGGGTTGACGTAGACGAATATGTCGAGTAGAGATCCAAACACGTTCACCCACTTGAATGGTACGTACAGAAGCCCTATGATGATCAGCAAATTACTTATATCTAGAGACAGCTGAACGCAGCTGAGAGCCAATACATTGCCAGTGAGTGGTGAATTCAGTGATGTGTCGGTCTGCAGCAGGGACCCCAGTGGACTGAGCTGAAAGAGGGAAGACACAAGGTTAATACCCCGCTGCGGCTTTAAACGGAGAACATCGAAGAGAAGAGTGCCAATGAGTGTTTCTTGCCAGCTTAGCTAGGGGTAGCAACTCAGACCAGTTGGTATGGCGATCGTTGACAAAGGTTCTAAGGTAGGCTTTGAGATCCTGGTTTGTTCTCTGTTAGTCCATTGGTCGGAGGATGGTAGCCAGATGACAAGGAAACAGTGGTTCCAATTAACTTACAAAAGGCTCTCCAGAAGGCAGAGATTAACTGTGGACCTCTGTCGGAAACAATATTTACAGGAATGCCATGAAGTCATACCACATGCAAGAGAAAAAGGGACGATAATTCTTGCGCAGAAGGCAGTTTGGTTAGGGGTACGAAGTGAGCCAGTCTGGAAAAGTGGTCCACCACAACCCAGATAACTGTATGGTGGTTGGAAGAAGGAAGGTCCACAATGAAGTCCATTGTTATGTGTGTCCATGGTTGTTTGGGAATGGACAATGGTTGGAGCAAGCCGGGAGGCAAAGATCGAGGTGTCTTTCTGGCAGCACAAATTGTGCAGGCTTTCACATAATCCTAAGCGTCAGACTTCATAGTAGGCCACCAAACATGTTGAGAAAGACGCTTGAAAATCCTAGTTGAACCAGGATGTCCTGAGCGTTTGCTATCATGAGCCCAGGCTAGCACAGGGATACGCAGGTTCAGGGGTACAAAGAGGATATTGGAGGTGATGGGGGCACCAGGAGGTTTACTAGACTGATCACGTTGCAATCTTTGCAGAAGGGTGGTATTGAGTTGAGCAACCACACAGGAGGGGGACAGTCTATTAGACAAAAATGTTTATCAACTGCTTGGTAAGGGAAGTGAGTGTAGTTCACACATTTGAAAACCTTATAGTATACTCTGGTTGAGCCTTGCAGTATGTAGACAACCCTTGCATAGACACTGTGCCACTGTAATCGTATAATAGTATAACATTATACTGCGTGAACTACACTCAGTTCCCTTACCAAGCAGTTGATAAACATTTTTGTCTAGTAGACTGTGGTTCTATATATGTGTCCCTAAAAGGCAACTTTAAATATGGCAGAAGGTGGTTTCGACACTAGAAGAGCTAAGTTTAATGCTTTCATACAAGGTCAGCAGGTCAGTAACAGTAATTTTAACCAGGACTTGGGAAGTCTTTTCTCACAAAGAGAGAAACTGGAAATAAAGGAACAAAAAAATATATCCAAAAATGTTCCAGCAGACAAGAGTGTTATAAGTATAAAAAATGAACTTTATTAGGACAAATTTAAAAACGATTACAAAAATAGGCAGACTCATTACAAAACAGTTGGGAGTGAAAGTAGGTCTGACCGGTTTCAGCCAAACAGGCTGTAGTCATAGACATGTTGCACCTATGCAGGTGCAATCTATTTAAAACCTAAACGTTGGGAGTTTGTTTCTTTTATCACATCCCTAGGGAGGAGCTAAGGGTTTTAAATATATTGCACCTGCATAGGTGCAACATGTCTATGACTACAGCTTGTTTGGCTGAAAACGGTCAGACCTACTTTCACTCCCAACTGTTTTGTAAGGAGTCTGCCTATTTTTGTAATCGTTTTTAAATTTGTCCTAATAAAGTTCATTTTTTATACTTATAACACTCTTGTCTGCTGGAACATTTTTGGATATATTTTTTTGTTACTTTATTTGGAGTACTGGGACTCCAATCCTACTGCACAGCTCACCACGACTATGGATTGCCCAGCCGCGTGACGTCACGACCGGAGAAGGAGCTGAACAGCGTGTCAGCGTGGAGACCAGCTGAGCAGAGTTGGAGCCGGAAACATTGCAACAGAGACTTAGACTGAGACGCGCAAGTGGATTTCTTTGACAGAGGACACGCTAAGGGTAGTGAGTAACTACAGACTGTGCTTTATTACGGCTTGGGGCTTGCTTTTCAAATACAAGGTTGTTTATCTATAAGGGAGCCTTGCTATTTTGTACAAATGATTTTCTCCAGCCTATTATCTGTATCCTACCCTAGTCCATCAACTCAATACATGCCTGCTTGCTGCACTTACTTATTTATTATCCATGCTTGCCACTGCACCTATAGCATTTACTAACATTTGAGCGACTGGATCGATATTCAGAGCCTACCTTGAAAGAGGATTATATGTTCTGCATTTTTCAGCTTGAATGCATGTGTATAAGGGTTTGTGGACTGAATGGCTTATTATACCTAAGTGCTAATATAAGCATTTGATCATGCAGGACCTGGCTTTCCTGATACCTACAGCCTGATTAACCACTTACCAGCTACAACATCTTTATCTGCTCTATTACTTTGCTTGGCAGTGACTGCACACTACATAATATATCTTGGATACTCTGATTGTGATATATGTGAAACGGTGACATCATCCTCCAGGAATTAAACTAACTCTGCATGTTGCGATAGTAACAGCGGTCTCCACTCACGCTTGCTCATTTTCTGTCTGCATCATTTGTTTTCTGTTCTGGAAATAAAGGAGTTAAGATTATGGTTGGGACATTGAGTTTTTGCAACTTTATATTAACGAAGAGATGGTCCCTCGTGGACTACGCATGAATAAATATCCTGCTTATCCTTCTAAAAGAGAGGACTTTATGTCTGAATGGAATAATACCCTATCAGTTTGCTCCTTAACACTAATGAAACAACTGCTGAAGGATAAAAAAGTGGATCACGAGGGGGGCGGAGCGAGCCAGCCAGGGAAATGGCTGCGGCTTGAAACAGCTCCTGAGCCCTATCTGACTGAGCAACGTTAATCTACCACAACCGGGGGAAACGTTTTAGCCCAGAGGTGCTATATAGCACCATTCATAAGAGGAGCACCAGATGTAAGGCCGGAACCCACCCGAGTCATATTTTACAGCAGCTGACACGCTGCACATCTGAGCAGGCCTACCCACATCGGAACTCCGCTCAAGCCTCTGCCGCAACCTGCACCTACGCCTGCATCTAAGGAGGAGGTAAAGAGCGGGTAAAGGGCACAGCTCGATCCACAAATGGGTATTTAGCTGATCCGGCACAGAAATAGACACTGTGGGCGCGGATGTATTGCGGTCCAAAGCGTAACTCGCAACCGCAGGCCTGAGGCCCATCTATTAGGGGGACTACAATCTAACCCCTATGGTATGGAAAATTATGGGAGCGAGAGGGGAGTGCATGAAGGGCTCATCTAAATAGCCGCAGGACTTTCTAAACCTTAACTCGGCTCATACAGCTAAAAGGGGACAGAGATATATGAAGTGACGCAGCACCACAAAATAAAAATGCTCTAATCCGCTTCACATGGTTTGCTACAAGGGGCCTAACTTGCCATATAAACATGAAGGCTACTGAATTGCATATATATTGATGTTTGTTTCGCATATATGGTACAATCTACTACACAGCTTAATAGTGTTCAACGCTACACATGTTATGCCTGATAGGAGGCCTACATCACAATCTTACATTTAGAGGAGACTTTTTATGTAATCACTGCACTTTTGTATGACACAATATTGGATGACCTCAGATGCCTTGCCTAAAACACACAGTAAACATATGCGTTGGATGTAAATTCTGTTTTCCATAAACCACACTCAATTACACAGTACTGTGGGCACCCGCCCTGGCAGCTTATACCTGGGGTGAGCTGCGCGGCATAATCTACTGCTCTGGCTGGCCCCTACCAGACACCATTTAACACAGCGAGTACTCTAAGGCAGTGACTTTGATCCTAAGTAGGGTAAACATGTCCCCTAAAAAACCTAATAAAAAAGGAGCTGTACCAAAGCAAAGGAGTCATGTGACCCCCTCAGTTAACAATTTTTTTAAATCAGTAGAGGTCAAATCTACAAGCTTAAATCCTACTGAGGAGCAGGATTCTGCTGCAGCTTTCTCTTCTTCAGACTCGAACTCTGAAATTATGGCTGACACCATTACAGTGCCTAAAGCCCTATTCGAATAGCTGCCCTCAAAAAAAGATTTCTCGGCCCTAGTCCTGCAAGTCAAGCAATGTATCAAAGAGGAAATAAGTGAACTAAAGAAAGAAATGGCAGACATAGGGCACAGAGTGGAGACAGTAGAAAATACTCTGGACACCCACAATGCGGCAATCTCAGATTTACATTCAACCATCCACAAACAAAATGACGTTATACTAGGCTTGGAAGACAAAATAGACGCCGCCGAAAATAGGAGCAGAAGGCACAATATCAGAATTAGAGGTGTCCCCGAAACCATACCACCTTCAGGCTTAGAGCAATACTTACAAGATCTGTTCAACTCCCTGAAACAAACAGAGTCACCTATAAAGATTGAATTAGACAGGGCCCACAGGGCACTGCGACCAAAGCCATTAGACACGCAACCACCCAGAGATATAATTGTGCGGGTTACAAATTTCCAGGTCAAAGAAGATCTCATGAAGCTGGCTCGTTACCAACAACCTGTCAAGTAGGAAAATGCCGACCTTCAATTCTATACAGATCTATCGCAGAGGACTCTCCTCAAGAGGAAGGAACTCAAACCCTTCACCATGCTTCTTAGGAAGTCAAACATTCCATATTGATGGGGGTTTCCCTTCCAACTAATCATCCCATGGCAAGGAGATTCATATGCACCACACCAGGAGATGTCAATCAGATATGCAAGGCACTAGATATAACTCCGCCTGTGTTGGAGGAGTTAAAAGATGCACAGGACCAACACAACCTGGGGCCCAGCAGTAGCTCACTTCCTCAGAGGCGTGAATGGCAGCAGGTGCAACAAAGAAGGACACGCAGAATAAATGCAGGCAACCAAAACCTCTTACCAGAGAGAGTAAGATCCTGAGCCAGACAAGCTGTATCCTTTTTCTGCTTTTCTTGTATTACCGTAATGTTTGCAGGTTACGGTTACTACTCCCTTCTTAAGGGAAAATCTATGAAGGACTATCCCGAGATAGCGGACGATGTATGTTAACTAAGTTAATATTGTAATGCTAAAAATAGGATGCTTAAAGTTTAGAGGTTTCCATTTTCTAGTTAGTCCTCAAGAAAGTTGTTGTGTTTTTGAATTTTACTGTCATCTTTTCATTTGCAGGGGCCTACCGGCCAGTTCAGTGTTCAAGGTTCAGTGTTCAGCACTCAGTATTAAATTTAGTATTTAAATCAATGCAATACTACTACCTTACTGTTAAAAGGTCAATGCTGTGATATTTTCGTTCTCAGTCAGTTGGGAGATAAATTCTCCTTTAGTTTAGATGATGTATTCTACCCTTTCGCTTAGGAAAGGGGTAAAATGTTATAGTGTTTGTTCAATAGTAATTTTTTCTTTTTTAATGAGATTACAATAGTTCATATGCATATGCAAGTGCACTCGGAGTGTTATGGAAAGAAGAATGTGGGGGTAATATCTAGACATAGCGCCATAAAGTATAAAAATGGCTATGCTGAGTAGAGAATCCTCCCAGGCTCTTACTATCATATCCCAAAATGCGAAAGGGCTGAACTGTCCAAACAAACGTAGGATGGCTTTACTTGACCTACATAAGAAAGGGGGTCAGATCCTCATGCTACAGGAGACACACTTTAAAACCAAACATATACCTAAGTTTTTCTCATCTAATTACCTGCAACACTTTCACAGCTCCCATCCCACTAAGAAAATTAATGGGGTAAGCATATTAATCTATAAGTCAATTGCTTTTAGCAAAATCCATGTCGAACATGATAAAGAGGGTAGGTACTTATGCGTAATGGGCCTCCTCTTTGGCAAGCCTATTACATTGGTAAACTTATACGCCCCTAATAGATTCCAAAGCAAATTTATTCATACAATTACCAATTCCATTCTAGCTCAGACCAAAGGGTCACTGTTTATAGCAGGAGACCTAAATGTTCCCCTAGACCCCCAGATTGATTGCTCCAACCCATATACTAGACAAAAAATCCCGCACATGCAAAGCATATGGAAACATTTTAAATTGTTAGGGGTACATGACACCTAGAGATACTTAAACCCCCAGAAAACAGACTTTACTTTTTTTTCGACTCCAAATAAATGCTATTCTAGGTTGGACTACATTTTCATTGACCATCTAACTCTTTCATACTTTGTTAGCAGCTGAGATTAGGCACACTACCTGGTCAGACCACTCACTGGTATCTTGTAGTGTAGCCTGGCCATCAACCCCATTTAGATCTTATCAATGGAGGTTAGACGAGTCACTTCTCAAAGGGAAACGACAGGTAAAACGTTTAGCCAAACACATCAAATCCTACTTCACTATAAATAACACACCGGACATAAATTATCCCACGTTATGGAAGGCTCATAAACACAATAAGAGGAGAACTCATTAAAACTAAATCGTTTTTAACAAAAAAGAGGAGAGAAGAGTTTTCCTCCATAGCTAAAGAAATTACAGACTTAGACTACCTACACAAGCAATCCCCTGACAACACTGTCAAATTGGATAGTCTAACCTTTAAGCATGACCAATTAAATAAGCTACTTCAAATTGACACCCAGAGACAATTATTGTCCTTCCAGCAGACATTTTACAGAGAGGGTAACAAGGCAGGGAAGTGGCTTGCAAGAGCCTTAAAACATAGACAACAACGGACCTATATACATTCAATAAAAAGCAAATCAGTGAAACATATTGAAGGCACCCATAAAATTGCTGAAGCATTCCAATCTTTCTATCATAAACTCTACAACTTATTCCCAGACAGGAAAGATACTTCCCATAGCCATGTATGTCATCAGTACCTTTCCAATATACAATTGCCACAGTTAAGCGATGAGCAAAGAGAGACCTTGGATAAACCCATTTCCGTTAGAGAAGTGTTAGATGCAATACATATTTTAAAATCTAATAAAGCACCAGGTACAGACGGGTTCTCAGGCCTATACTATAAAACCTTTTCAAAATATCTTGACCCACACTTAACCTTCCTATTTAACCACATAGCGGACGGATCTAGATTCCCCGACACCATGCTACAAGCACATATCTCAGTGTTAGAAAAACCGGGCAAGGTGCCTGATAATCCTGCCAATTTTAGACCAATCTCTCTTCTTAACACCGACCTGAAACTGTACGCAAAAATTTTAGCCTTGCGCATAAACCAAATTCTCCCACAACTTATCCATCAAGATCAGTCAGGATTTGTGCCCAATAGAGAGGCAAAAGACAATAACGTGAAAGTACTTAATCTCATAGAACTTGTATCTAAGACCAAAACACCAGCCCTCTTTCTCTCCACTGACACCGAAAAGGCATTCGACAGACTTGACTGGACTTACTTACAGACGACTCTCGAACGATTCAATTTCCCAAACCAGTTCATTCAAAAAATAATGGCCCTCTACACCAATCCAACAGCGCAGGTCAGGGTAAATGGGACGCTCTCTGAGACTTTTGAAATAAGGAACGGGTCGAGGCTGCCCCCTCTCCCCGTTGCTATTTATATTATCCCTAGAACTGCTCGCAATCAGAATAAGGGAGAATTCGCATATTAAAGGAATAATAGTAGGATCTAGACAACATAAAACAGCGATTTATGCAGACGATCTTTTACTGACATTTACGGACCCCCTTAATTCTATCACACATGTAATGTCGGAGCTCTCCACCTTTGGCAGGGTATCCAACTTTTCTGTTAACATGACAAAATCAGAATTTTTACCAGTTATGATCCCCCAACAGATGTTGGAGGACATTAGAGCCCTTTGTCCCCTAAAAGGGCAAATCAGTCGCCTTAAATAATAGGGAATTTATCTGACCCCAGACAGTCAACTAACACGCAAACATAACTATGAGGAACTAATTAATGAGTTCCAATCCCTGACCTCCTCTTGGCTCTTAAAGAATATTTCGTGGTTGGGGAGGATACAAGCGGCAAAGATGGTACTGCTACCTAAAGCATTATACATACTCCAGACTGTACCGGTACAACATATCTCTAGAGAGATAGATATTTTGCAAAAAATATTGAATGATTATATTTGGAGACGTAGACCACCACGCATTAATAAAAGCACAATCTATAAAGTCCCAGAACTAGGCAGCCTAGGGGTGCCTCATCTCCATTCATATAAGCTAGCGATATCGCTCCAGCGTGTTCTGGAGTGGTGTAGCTATAGAGGGGACCAGTCTAAGGGTTGGGTGCAGATAGAAACATGTATGGCAGACACAAATCACTTAGGAAGCAAATTCTGGAACCCCCAAGCATTGGGGAACTCCACAATCTCAATGTCTTCCATCTCTAACGAGACTTGGAAAGATTGGCTACATGTTCTTAAAGCATTCCCAAAAATTTCCTCAAAATATTCTCCACTTACAAGTCTGTTATCCAACCCGGAATTCCCCCCGGGTCTCAGACAAGAGAGGAGCTTGCACACCCCCCAAGATTCTCTAATACAGATACACACCTTATTAGACAACAACAAGTTAATATCAAAGCAACAAATTGACTCTGCATTCAGTAAGATTTATATAAAATTGAAAATGCTAAAATTCCAGCTATCCGGGGGGGGGGGAGGAGCCAACCCTATAGCTGAACGGTCACATACTCTCAAAGCTCTTGCTATACTATTATAAAATATCATTTTAATGACCGTTCTAGCTCAAATATGGGGACATTATCGTGGAACAGAAAGCACTGAGGCTCTGCACACTTAGTTTGAGGGTGAGCAAAACAGGATTAGAGGAAACTCACAACCCTGGTGTATACACGGAAGACGGCAGATCCTGGGAGCAACCATCTTGTGGCCTGTGCAGCACTAGATGTGGAGAACGAGACCGGCCAAAACCTACAGCTTTACCTTTTAGACCAGGTGATCACTACACTAGGTCACTATGAAGGCTCCGGAGCGCATTATGGAGGGGATGCGTGATTTTTTAGATTGCTGCCGTGAGGTGTTTGATCTTTCATATGGGTTGGCGCCCCAACAAGAAGTGGCAGTAAAACACAGGGAACACGCTACCTACACCTCTCTTACTCTAAATGCTCTTAAGACAGAGCCCCCACAAACAACAGTACCGTGATCAACTAAGACGAATACCGATGACAAACCGACTACAGCTAAATACTAAAGCTCCTTCAGCAGCTGACCGATTTACTGTAGCGAGGCACCATGCAGCTGCATTTTCTATGGGGAGGACAGGCCCTCAAACAGTAATGGAGATACCCCACATCCATCATCGCTGGAAGCAAATATTAGGTGAGGGAGGCATGACCTCTGAGGCAGCATGCGAGACCAACATACCAGTGACTCTAACTTTCCATTGTGGGTCTCTTAATATGATGGCAGGGACACCTTTTACACCAAAGCTAGAGACTCTTCTCCTATACCAGGTAATCACGGAGGGTGAGAAGGCAACACACACCTTCATCTTGGTGAACAGAGATGAGTGCAAATGAGACAATTCGTCTTATCTTGACCTCCAGTATACTAGCCCTATCTCACAGAATAACTGCCCCAGCGATATCCAGCACTGTAGGTTTGCATTGATTCTAGGGCAGGTTAGGGACAAGCTGGGTATCGGCTAAACTGCACATAAAGAGTGATCTTTAATTAGCTGGCTAGACATTAGGGCACAAGTTAAGACTGGTATACTTCTGTTGAATATTGGTAGCAATGCCAATATTTGTTTCTCTCACCTTAAATTCGTTTATTGGTATTCTGTTACTTTTGTTTCCTGTTGTTAATGCTTATCATGTATTCCACATGTATTGATGTTTATATATATATATATATATATATATTTTTTTTTATTTTTATTTTGTACAGCTTATTGGTATGTCTTCTCTGAGTGTCTTTTAGCTTAAATCTTTTAACTCAGATCTCCTTTCTAGCACAATAGGCATTAAAAACATTATTCAAATAGCTCAGGGAGGTTAAGTGAACAACTATTTGAATTACACACCTATACATGTTACTGTTCTGGGACATAGGGCCCATGTCTTGGCAGCAGGGTTTAAACATTCCAAGTCTGTGGAAAAACCATACTTCCTATTTACACTATAATGCCTAGTTAATTGCTATGCTTTAAATTTTGGAGTTGTTTCTATTTCGCTCTAATCAGGTAGGCATTTTAGCCTGACAGTGGAAGTCTTAATTGCGGTAGGCATATATATATAGCTATATCTGTAAGTGAGGAAGGTTCCACATTTAAGTTTACAACTCCTAACCTACATCAAAAGGTAGATTACTTCATATTGCAATCAACAGTTAGCTGGCATGCAGCATTCCTTTGGTCCACTTTACTTAGCTGGTTTCTCAGATATACAGATCCAATTATGTTAAATCAGAGGTCCTTTTGTTCACTGTGTTGGTCACCCTTATATTATTGTTGGATTATTTTAGATTGCTGCTTCACAGAGCCGCTATTTGGAGGCCTATTCTTTTATAAACCTCTCACTCAGCATATACCGTAGACCTTGCAACATGATATCAGGTGATAGCTATCCCATTACTAAAATCTAAAAAGTTTTTTAAGAGCTTAAAAGTAGCATATTTGCATAGGTAGGCTGGGTAGTCTATACATTCTAGTATTCTTTAGCTCACTGTGTAAACATGATATTTCAAATTTATAGTTTTAAGCATTGCTATTTTACTAAGAGGCTAAATAGTATATCACTACTCTTTGTATCTGGTGTACTTGGCCTATTACTACATGTTTAAATCCTTAATGTCATGTTTAAATCCTTAATGTTAATATTTTATGTAACAGGAGCAATCTCACGCTCCTTCTCTTATGTTGTACTGCTTCTACACTCAAGTAAAAAACAGCAAATGGGAAGTTTTTCTCTAATTTGGCATACATGACTGTGATGTAACAGATATGTTTAGGTATTGTGGCAAAGCGACTGGAGTGCATTTAGAAGGTCTTTCTCTATGCACCAGCACTTCAGCTGCTGTACTGCTTGTGTGTTATTGTTCACGTGAGACATGAATTGCAATACTTTTAGCATGATGTGGAACCATGGCAGTTTTGTAGGTACAGAGCTAGGCTCTATTATGCCACATATACCATTAGCCTAATAAGTAACTAATTCACTTTTATTTTTCCCTTTCTCACCAATACGTTCCTGTAATTACATATATATGATTATGTTGCCCTGCAACGCTAAAGCCTGCCTACTAAGTAGTTGCCTAATATCCCATTTATTTCTCTACCTTCTCCCCAGCCCATAATAAACCTCTTAGCTCCTAAGTTATATATCTCATTTATTATATTCACCTTACCACCTCCTACCCCCCATAATAATAATGGACCTTCTATTTTAGGAGGGCTAACTATGCGGCTTATCTTTCCTATGCCGCATCCTAACTATTTATCCTTGCAATATTACCCACTCAAGAATGTTAATAAGTTCTTACAAAGTCTACTAGTGGTGTATGAAATTAATGCATCATACCTATATATCTCACTACACTTATTATACATAAGAGAGAATAACTCCTCTACAGTGTTGTAAATTTTTCAAGGTCCATGAGTGACCTCAAGTGTTCTTGGAGGATATTATACTTGCCATAAAATGAGGTTGTAACTTTTCTTTGTACTATAACATCTTTGTTGTTTTTTTTATTGCTAAGATAATCTTATATTGCAAAAATTGACAAAATGATATTTGATGTACATGGATATCTCATTGTACGTGTTGAAATCCTCAATAAAAACTTATTTAAAAAGAAAATAAAAAAATTCCAGCTATCCTGATTAGTGATTTCCGTATAAAAGAGAAATCCTTCACTAACAAAATAGATAGTCACTATGAGAGAATGAATATCTTAAACATAGTGAAACAAACAATATATTTACTTCTTGAATCTGCAGTTGATTTCCTAAAAAGTAAAGCATCTTTCTTACATAAAAAGCATCTTTCTTACATTCGTACAGTTCGGTGATCAATGGTGTGGGGTAGCGATTCTTGATGGTTATGTTGTTCAAGGCCCTGTAGTCAATGCAGGGTCTAAGCCCACCATCCTTCTTACTTATAAAAAAGAAGCCAGCAGGAGAGGAGGAAGGGTGAATAAAACCTTTAGCTAGGTTCTCTTGGATGTACTCCTCCATGGATTTGGTTTCAGCCTTGGAGAGTGGATAAGTCCTCCCTTTAGGAAGTGGGGCTCTGGAAAAGAGATCGATCTTGCAATCATAAGGACGGTGGGGTGGCAGCACGTTGGCTGCTTTTTTCTCAAACACATCCGCGAAGTCCGTGTATACTGAAGGAAGGTTTGAACAAGTCTGTATACTGGCTATGGGAATATGGGGCAGAGGAATGACTTTAGCAAGGAAACAGGAGGTACCCCAGGTGGCCAGTTGTCCCTCAGCCCAGTCGAATTGTGGATTGTGTACCCGAAGCCAAGGAAGACCAAGGATGACAGGCTGTGCTGGGGAATGAATGACCTCAAACTGCAGCTGTTCTGTGTGGAGGACTCCCACAGTCAGGGTCAGGGGTGCTGACTCAAAATAGATCAAGCCGAACCAAGGGGGGTGCAATCCAGGGTAGTTATTTTGAGACAGTGTCTTTTCTGCAGAAGATGCAATCCAGCTTGAATCATAAAACGGTGATCCAGGAAGTTTATAGCTGCCCCTGAATCAATGAAGGCTTGAGTGTGGACAGTATTCTGAAGGAAGGTAAGGGTAACAGGTACCAGGATCCGAGAGGAGTGAGGAATTTAGTTGAGATCATGCTTAGAGGTACCCCTGTGTTATCCCCTAAGCATTGGCTTTTCTCATCCGAATGTCACAGTCCTTTAGTTGGTGGGTGTTAGATCCACAATAAAAACATAGTCTCAGTCTCCTTCTTCTCTGCCTTTCAGACTCTGAAGGTTTGAAGGAGGAGAGATCCATGGGTTCCTCTACTGAGGTAACTGGAGCTGGTGAAGGGGTAGCGGATGCTGCCGAAACTTGGTGAATAGGAGAACGGGAGGGAAGGACCCTCCTTGTTCTGTCTCTTTTGGCTTGTCTTTCCTGAAAGCGAGAGTCCAGATTGATACAAAGCGCTATAAAGTCATCCAAAGAAGAAGGATTATCACGATAAGTGAGTTCATCTTTGATGCGTTCATGGAGACCCCTTCTAAAGGCTGCCTTGAGAGCACTGCCATCCCAAGTGGTTTCAAGTACCAAGGTGCGGAACTTGATGGCAAATTGTGCCACAGTTTTATTGCCCTGGCAAAGATACTGGAGAGAATATTCCACAGCAGAGGTATGGCCAGAAGTCCCAAACAGAGAAGAAAAAGCATAAATGAAATCATCAGCATCATGCAGGAGTGGAGCATTCTGATCCAGAAGGGGACAGACCCAGGCTAGGGCCTTGTCCTTTAGCAAGAAAATGGTAAAGGTAACCCTTGAATGATGAGACTGAAAGGTGTGAGGATCATTGCGGAAGTGCAGCCTGCATTGGTTTAGAAAGCCCCTGCAATCAGTAGTACCATCATATTTGTCAGGCAAGGATATGCGGGGTATACTTCCAGAAGCAAAGGAAGAAGTCACAGTACTAGGAGTAGAGGCTGGTGGTGTAGCAACACTCAAGCCGGAATGATAGGGAATATCCCAGAGCAGAGAAAGTTAGCGAGATGAGGAAGGCAGCACTCACCACAGGCAGGACAGTTCCCAGTGGCAACAGCAGAGCAGTCCAAGGATGAACCATTAGAATGGTCAGACAGGCAGGGTTTGGCAACAGCAAAGCAGTCCAAGGATAAACCACTAGAATGGTCAGGCAAGTAGGGTTTGGCAAGAGCAAAGCAGTCCAAGGATAAACCACTAGAATGGTCAGGCAGGGTTTGGCAACACCAAAAAAGTCCAAGGATAAACCACTAGAATGGTCAGGCAGAATGGTCAGGCAGGCAGGGTTTGGCAACAGCAAAGCAGTCCAGCAGATTAAGGGTTAAGGCAGGTAGAGTAGTCAGACAAGCAGGTTCAGCAACAGTAATCAATCCAGCAGTTTAAGGGTTAAGGCAGGTAGAGTAGTCAGACAGGCAGATTCAGCAACAGTAATCAATCCAGCAGTTTAAGGGTTAAGGCAGGTAGAGAAGTCAGACAGGCAGTATTTAGCAACAGTAATCAGGCACTTAGAAAGAATGATCTGTCACACCCAGTAGTTCACAAAGTAACACATATACTTGTGTAGTGATAGATCGTTTGGTGGAAATTTAAAAAGGGGCAGGATTCACGCTGCTGAGGTCTGACCGGCATCAGGAGCTTGCGGCGATGAGCTGACACTGCCCCTGGCAACGAGCAGGGAAGTAGACTCCACGCCCCTAGCAACGGCTATAGCGGCGCAGCGTGACAGTCAGTAACAAAGTAAAAGGTATTTCAGCCAATCGCATATGATAAATATATATCTATGTATTTACAGCTATATTTAATACGGAAAGACACTCAGTAAAGATTAAAAATAACAATTTTTAATAAATTGGTGATTAGACATTAAACATTTGATTGTAAGTACTTAAATCTTGTAATAATAGCATCTAAATACTAAACAATGAAAAACATTACATTTACTTAGCTTCAATTGAGTTAAGCAGCTTACACCAGGTAGCAAGAAACAAACACACAGGTGAGGGAGACTCCTTGCCACATTCCTGGGCCCTCAGTTCTTTAGCTTTTTTGGTAGGACTTGGCATCTACACGATCCAAGAGGAAGTCTCCAGGGTTCTCAGTGACCTGGCCTTTTATCCGAAAGGGAGGGATTAGGATATTGTTAACACCCACTAGGGTGGAACCAGTTAGAATGGCCAATAAACTTACTAGGAAAAGAGTGGCTACACACAGGAACCCTATACTGATGTCACTTCCTGCTAAAAGCACATGGCATTTTTCCAACAATCTCCATTTTGGAAAATGTACAGCTAATCCTTTGTTCAGTGGGGACACCTAGTGGTGGGATATAATATTGCATTCTATAAAGGGAGCAATGGATTTTCTAATGGCAATACACACCTGTATAGATCTGAAACCTGTAAGGACTTAATAGAGTGCGCTGGTGAGGGATGTGGGGCCACATGCTGATGAGAGCGGAGTTCTCGCCAATACAGAAGACAGGTCTTGATAATAAAGAACATCAGCGTGATCAGGGATCCATATCAGATCATCTAGATTTACTCCCACTGGTAGTGAGGCCTGTTCGAGGTGATACCATCTTGAGTTGCTAGACCTAACCGACCAAGCAGCGACGTGCGACAACATGGCTGTCTTGTAGTAGTGAATTATGTTGGGGGCTGATAGACCGCCACATTTCATTGGTTTTTGGAGCTGGAGGAGCGAAAGTCTAGAAGGGCGACCCTTCCAAATGAACTTAGTGAAGACTGATTGGAAGTGATTTATAAGATAGACCGGGACAGCCGCTGGGAGATACCTAAAATAATAAGTTAGTTTAGGGAGCAGCATCATCTTCAGGGGCATCACTATACCTGTCCAAGATACGTCCAGTGAAGACCACTTCACGGCCTGTCGTCTGAAGTCCTGGAGAAGCAGCTCATAATTTTTAGTAATGAGTGTCTTGGGATCGGGGGATAACACAACTCCCAGGTGCCTCAGCCCATCAGTGGACCACTTAAACGGGTATGAACTCCTCATGTTCTCAAGCCTAGATGGCGACAAGCCTGAGGCAAACGTGCCCGTCTTCATGTAGTTTAATTTATAATAAGACAGTCTTCCAAACTCTGCCAATAAGTCGAACAATGTCGGCATGGAGTCTTCTGGTTCTGATAAAAACACAGTCAAGTCATCGGCGAACAATGCCAAAACATGAGGGGTATCAAGTAACAGCAAGCCTTGTATGTCCTAGCTCGCCCTGAGTTTACTAGCCAGCGGCTCAATGGATAAGACAAACAGGAGGGGAGAGAGGGGACACCCCTGTCTGGTGCCGTTCTGAATATCAAATGGCCTACAACAGAATTCTATACTTCTCACTCTAGCTGAGGGGGCTGTGTACAATGCCATGATTGCTAGGATAAACTTGTCAGGGAAGAGAAAGGAGCGGAGTACCTCATCATATAATCCCACCGAATTCTGTCAAATTCCATTTCAGCATCCAGTGACAGGGTCCCTAGTGGGATCTCAAGAGACGTTGCATCAGAAAAGATTTTCAGGAGTCTCCTGGTGTTATTTGAGCCCTATCATCCGGGAGTAAAACCTACCTGATCAGGGTGGATTAGTTGGGGGAGAACCGAATTAAGCCTAGTGGTTAAGATTTTGGAATAGATTTTCACATCTCCGTTTATAAGAGAAATCGGGTGGTAACTCTCGCACAGACTGGGGTCATTCCCTGGTTTGAGGATTGTAATGATGGAGGCCTCTAGATACTCCCTGGGGAAGCAACCGGACTCAGAAGCTGCATTAAAAACCCTAGCTAAAAGTGGACTAAGAATTACTACAAACTTTTTGTAAAATAATGCCCCGTAACCGTCGGGGCCTGGCACCTTATGAAGTTTAAGGCCTTTGATAGTGGTCGCAACTTCCTCAATGGAAATGTCAGCTTTCAAGGAGTCAATAAAGTCCTCTGGGAAATGAGGTAATTGAAGTTCTGCAAGAAAATTAGAGATCTCCTCTTTAGTTGCGCAATGGACACTGCCTGTCCCTGCAATCTGCTGTAATATCTAACGAAGGCTTCTCCAATATTACTTGGAGAATAGTATCTGTGATGATCTTCCCTAATGTAAGGTATTTTATGTAAAAGGGAACGCTGCCAAAGCTTGTGCACTAACAATCTTTCAGCCCTGTGTCCCTTGTGGTAGTATTTCTGCTTTAGTAGGTAAAGATTACGTTGGACCTTTTCAAGCTCGAGTTGTTCAATCCGTTTTCTTACGGATTGCACTCTACTGACCAAGGTGCACGGTCTTCCCTTTTTCAGCTGTTCTCTCAATGCGGAGTAATCACAATATAGCTGGGACAAAGAAGCCCCTCTAGATTTCTTGTGCACATATAGACTATGGCCCCTATTTAAGAAAGTCTGGCGGACCTGATCCGACAGTACGGATCAGGTCCGCCAGACCTCGCTGAATACGGTGAGCAATATGCTCGCCGTATTCAGACTTGCACCAGCAGCACGCCGCCCCCTGCAGACTTGCGGCCAATGGGCCGCCAGCAGGGGGGTGTCAATCAGCCTGATCGTACTCGATCGGATTGATTTCCGGCAATGTGTGATCGCTGCTTCATAAATGCTGTTTCTGGCGAGCCTGCAGGCTCGCCAGAAACACGGGGCATCAAAAAAAAAAATCATATGAGAAAGACTGGTGAGAGGCTGAGAAGAATGTGTGATCAGTGTCATCGGGATGGAGTGCCCTCCACACATCATGCAGTGCAAATAGGGATATCAGATTCCTGAAATGTTGGGAGTAGTTCTCACCTCCCTGGGAGGCAGTAGTTTTATTACAAAATTTTCTATCTCTACTAGGGTCCCAGACCAGGTTGCAATCGCCCCCCCAAGAGAACGTGGCCCTGTTTGAGCTTGTCCACCCTGCTAAGCAGCTTGCGAAGAAAACTTGTTTGGTTAACATTAGGAGACTACAGGGCCACTAGGGTACACAAAACATTATTTAAGCGGTATTGATAACATAATGCCCAGAGCGATCTACCTCCTCATAAATAGAGTCATAAGAGGTGTGCCTACTTATTAATATTGAGACTCCCCTAGCCTTTTTATGGAAGGTTGATGAGATACAAATGGGGAAATATCTGGATTTGAAAGTGGCCGTCCAATGAGTCTCTTGTAAAAACGTGAACTCTATTCTATGTTTATTAAGAAATCTGAGAAGCAGGCTCATTTTAGAAGGGGAACTGAGGCCACGGCATTGAGTGTGCCAAGTCTCATGGTGGGAAGGTGATGTGGAGGAAAAAAAAAAACACTCTGCCAAAAAATAAGTAATGCGGAGGATAGATTACTTATCCCTTACCGCACAAGAGGAGTTTGGAGGAGGAGGAGAGGTCAGGAACAGTTCCCCTCCACTGCCGGTGTACATGGCAAACAAATGAACAATTTAAACTGTGACCAACAATAAACAACGAACCCTCATATATAAACCTGTTATGGCAAAGTGCCAGAAGGGGAAGAGAAGGAAGGGGTTAGCGAAGGTTACAGGAAAAGCCAATGTTGGTATGGGGGAGCAGAGCTAGTCGAAGCTGAATAAGACACTGCATATACTGTGTTAGAGCTGCAGGTAAGGTGCTAGGAGGGGAGGTGGGAAGGGCTGAGGGAAATGAGGGATATGGAAAGGTAAAAAAGAGATGTTAGTAGATAAGGTAGCTAGTGCATGACTTATAAGATACCCAGACACCTAGGTTAGGGTGCCAGCAACAATGGGGGTCAAAATCTAAAGGTGCACGGGAACACCCTGTAAACATAAATAACAGTGCAATGGTTAAACTGAAAGCCAAGGGCACACAAATAATACAATAAATATACCATACAGTGCTGGAATGAATTGTACCATTAGACACCTACATTTTATAAAATTGTACCTTAAGGATAAAGACACATTATTTGTATAGCGTAGGGCAGGGAAAAAACCCTGGCCAAGCAAAGGCCAACCATGGGCATTATTGTCACTGGAGGAAGAGTGCTGAGAGGGGGAAAGAAAGAGAGGAATGAAAAGGATGTGGGGAAGGGTAAGAAAATAGGGTTTGCACAACGGGTACCTTGGGTTGCGTTGGGTGCGCTCTTATAGTCTTACAGGTAGGACATCGAATGTTTTCACCACCCTGGGTCAGAATTAAAAGGCAAAGACCTTTCCTACACAAATAAACAACAAAGTATTAATTATATATATATGAACAGGAGCTCTGACTTTTGTTACTTTATGCCGGGAGGTTATGTCAGGATAGTTACTTGCAATATCACAGGGATGGTCACAAAAAGCACACACCGGCAGGGCAGGGAACCACAGTGCTTTAACCTGCCATACAGTGTCAATTAAAGTTATATTCAAAAAGAAAGTATGTTCAAAGGAGCCCTTAAGTAGGTAAAGGTGTAAAAATAGGGCGTGCATCTTAAGAGAGGTTAATGGCACCTATGGGCTAATTACACATGAGCATGAACAGTCCCAAGGACCATGAGCCAGCGGAGTGAGGCCTGGATTGAACAAGTGGGGTTAACACCTGAGATTTATGACTTCTTCTAAGTGTGGGGACTTTTTATATAGTCTTAGAAATTCTTTGGGTGCTTATTGCTCTTAATGTTTTTTATTCCCCCAGAGTGGTGTAGCCTCTTCCCAGGGTGGCAGCCTCTATATCGGTACTATGGAAATTACAGCTATGCCCTCCAGTGCCTCTCTGACACTGTCTACTTGTGTTGGTGCTGTAGGAGAGGGTAATAGACCGGGTTACTGGCATGAATTGTGTGCGAGTGTGTATGTTATACTGCGCACTTACCAAAATGGCGATGAGCTCCAAGAGCCACTGGGCCCCTCAGAGCTCTGACCTCCAATCTCTGTCACCTCTGAGCCTTTAGTCGCTCAGTCAGTAGGTGTCTTGAGGGTTCCGTCAGCTCCTCCAGGGAGAAGGTCTCTCAATGTGATGTGCGTCGCCTAAGAATACGGGCGATGGCGCAGCACAGGAAACTGTCCCCTCTCTGACGGCCGATCCACTTACTCTCTACTTGCCTCTGAAACTCCGGACGGTCCCTGGATTGCTATCCTAAAAAAGGAAGTTAGTAAGGGCTCTAAAACAACCCCCCCTGCAATTTATTACTATGAAGTGTCTGTCCAGAGCTACACAGCAAGCACACAGATAGTCCACAGAGATGGACTGGGGGAGGAGGCAACTTACCTGCAGCTACATCTATGCTACAATGATCTAGTATAAAGCTAAATCCTGTTAAGACACATGGTAAGAAACCAATAAAAGTGTAACCAGCATAAAATAAAGTACTATAAATGAATGGCCACAGTCCCCAATATATAAAGTTAGGGAAGAGATTTCATAATAATAAAACCTTAACCCACAGGTTGATCCTCTCATGCAAACACACATGCAATTATCATGTTCTTAAGAGCTCACCGAAAGGGCTCTAACACAAGCAACCTCCTCCCCCTGGAATTTATTACTCTGAAGAGTCCGTCACTGAATAGTAAACACAGTTAGGAATCGTTATGCTGTGTGATTTAGCTTCTGTCTAAAAGCTGCCTGACAAGATAATAAGCAGAGCTAACTCACACAGCATAAAGCTTGGATTCCTCTGTCTAACAGTGCGGCAGGCTACAGAAGGGTGACTGGGGGAGGAGGCCAGTTACCTGCAGCTACGTTGTAATGTTGTTACAGGGATCCAGGCTGTGTCTGCCGAGAGCTTGTTTTCCTGCTCCCTTTTATTGCTGGCTAATGTTGCATCTTTACACAGGAACAAGTTTAATGAACTAGTAACTAAACCACCATGCTGCAGCTGCACTCAGAAACTTCCTAAATACAGATATGCTTTCTATATCATGCTCAGAGTCAGCACGGTATGTAAAGCATATCTGTGTTTAGGAAGTGTCTGAGTGCAGCTGCAGCATGGTGGTTTAGTTACTAGTTAATTAAAATTGTTCCTGTGTAAAGATGTAATGTTAGCCAGCAATAAAGGGCAGCAGGAAAACAAGCACTCGGCAGACACAGCCTGGATCACTAACGAGAAGAAGCAGCTGCACGCAGTGGTTAGGACATTACTAACAGTAGTAATAAAACTTGGGGCAAACATTTGAAAATTATTAAATGAACACTTCTTGAACATCCATCTCCTACCTTGTCATGCTCTTCCCCCGGCACTACTTGAGTCCTCTAGTGCAGCTGCTCCTCCTCTTCCTCTTCAGCCTGCAGTGCCCTCCAGTCCTGTATGATTATGAGATAACTCCCCCTCTAAGAGGCCTCTTTGTGAGCGCCTCAAATGGGGTCTTAATGGCTGCGCTATGCCGCCCTCAACCACCCAGCAGGTGGCACTGCTGTGCAAGTCTCATAGGCAAGCTGTGTTATAGAGAGAAGCTGTCCTGCTCACAGCCTCTCTCCATAGCTTAACATGGGGAAACAAAAAAATTAAGATTTTTTTTTTTTTTTTTAAAGTGTCAATTTTTTTTTCTCCCCATATGACAGAAGAGGCCCTGCCTCACCTGCCTCTAATGACTGCATGTCACCCGATATATTGAGGAGTCTCCCATACACAGTTAAGGGGAGTATATCAACATTCACATACAGTATCTAAAACAGTTAGATTAATTATATTGATATTAGCACATCATTAACTTTACACATTAACACCTGCAAATCAAGAGTTGCTGTGACACCAATAGCTGATGCGGAGCAAGGTATGCATGTATGTATGTAATACCTATGTATGTAATACCCTTCCTTGACTATACTCACAGAGAATGCTTAACGGTGTACTTGGTGTAGTAACTCACTTTCTCTATATTCCCGAACAGTCAGTAGGCTCAATCCTGGCTAATTATCAACTTATTTGCAATTTCTCAGGCCATTATACCCACTGCTAACTTCTTAATCTCCTGGTGGCAGAAAAATTATTATGCTATCACTTTAGTGTCATAACGTGCCATCCAACCTACAGTATATAGTATATTATTGCTAACTTAGCATGGCATGATATTTTGCCTTTAGCTATAGTTACTCTCTAGACCGCTCTACAGACCAAAGGATTATTTTACAGTTTGGCCCAAGGGTGGCCTTTGAGACTCATTAGCCCCCCTTTTTTATTCCACTCAAATATACTTAGGACCAAAAGTGGCCCTCTGTCCAAAGGGGGAACCTTAAAATGTAAAAACATAATTTATGTAAGAACTTACCTGATAAATTCATTTATTTCATATTGGCGTCAGTGAGTCCATGAGCTAGTGACCTATGGGATATACAATCCTACCAGGAGGGGCAAAGTTTCCCAAACCTCAAAATGCCTATAAATACACCCCTCACCACACCCACAATTCAGTTTAATGAATAGCCAAGTAGTGGGGTGATAAAGAAAGGAGTAAAAAACATCAACAAAAGAATCTGGAAATAATTCTGCTTTATACAAAAAAATCATAACCACCATAAAAAAAGGGTGGACTCTTGCCAATATGAAACAAATGAATTTATCAGGTAAGTTCTTACATAAATTATGTTTTCTTTCATGTAATTGGCAAGAGTCCATGAGCTAGTGACATATGGAATATCAAATACCCAAGTAGTGAAACTCCACGCAAGAGTCACTAGAGAGGGAGGGATAAAAATAAACAACAGCCATATGCTGAAAAATTAATCCACAACCCAAAATATAAGTTATTCTCATAAAGAAAAGAAAAACTTAAAACATCAGCAGAAGAATCAAACTGAAACAGCTGCCTGAAGAACTTTTCTTCCAAAGACTGCTTTTGAAGAAGCAAATACATCAAAACGGTAGAATTTAGTAAATGTATGCAAAGAGGACCAAGTTGCCGCTTTGCAAATCTGATCAACTGAAGCTTCATTCTTAAAAGCCCATGAAGTGGAGACTGATCTAGTAGAATGAGCTGTAATTCTCTGAGGCGGGGCATGACCCGACTCTAAATATGCTTGATGAATCAAAAGCTTTAACCAAGAAGCCAAGGAAATAGCAGAAGCCTTCTGACCTTTCCTAGAACCAGAGAATATAACAAATAGACTAGAAGTCTTTCTGAAATCTTTAGTAGCTTCAACATAATATTTCAAAGCTCTCACCACATCCAAAGAATGTAAAGATTTTTCCAAAGAATTCTTAGGATTAGGACACAAGGAAGGGACAACAATTTCTTTACTAATGTTGTTAGAATTCACAACCTTAGGTAAGAACTTAAATGAAGTCCGCAAAACCGCATAATCCTGATGAAAAATCAGAAAAGGAGATTCACAAGAAAGAGCAGAAAGCTCAGAAACTCTTCTAACAGAAGAGATGGCCAAAAGGAACAACACTTTCCAAGAAAGCAGTATAATGTCCAAAGAGTACATAGGCTCAAATGGAGGAGCCTGTAACGCCCTCAAAACCAAATTAAGACTCCAAGGAGGAGAAATTGATTTAATGACAGGCTTAATACGAACTAAATTAGAACAAATTGTGGGAATGCAAGAGAGATTCCCACCAAGAATGAAAAATTAGCACTCGCTGTCCTGACTCCAAGGAGACGGAACGAATTAGCACATTAAAACATAACTTTTAATAAGTAATGAATAAAAATGGGGGAAGGGGATTTGGAAATTAAAAACCTAGGATTCAGTGGTCATGCATGTATATACCTTAATATAATATCAATTGAATAGGCCTCTGTGGTATGATAGCCAAAATAGTAATTAAGGTAATAGTCTGCACCTGTATTTGTGACAGATACAGTATATAATGGGTATATATGGGAAATGTAAAGTGTAAATAGATTCCCTTGATATGATGTATTAATTGAAAGATGTTAACTAGATTATGTACCAGGGGATAATGCTGGGGTGAATAAAAATTGCTGGTAATACAAGTATATACCTTCAATTATATTAACCCCTTAATGACAACTGATGTACCAGGTATGTCATGCATTAACAAGCAGTTAATGACAATGGACGTACCTGGTACGTCAGTTGTCTAAGAGAGTGCTGGAAGCGATCGCAATCGCTTCCAGCAGCTCTCAGGGTATTGCAGTGATGCCTCCATATGGAGGCATCCTGCAATACCTTTTTAGAAGACTCCGATGCAGAGAGAGCCACTCTGTGGCCCTCTCTGCACCGGTAGCGATGGTGCCGGTTCGTTGGTGGGTGGGAGCGTAACAGGGAGGCGGGTGGGCAGCCCATCGCTACCCGGCATCCGGTTCCTAGAAGTGCAATGTGCTCCACCAATGAGGAGGGAAGAGGGGGCGGGGAAAGATTTTTTAATAAAACAATATAAAAGGATCTGGGAAGGGGAGGGGGATAGGGGTATTGTGGGGGGCTGCTACACTACAGAAAACATAAAAAAAAAACAAAAGAACAAAAAACACTTTTGTTTTTGGGGCAAATTGGGTACTGGCAGACAGCTGCCAGTACCCAAGATGGCCGCAATTAGATAGGGGAGAGGGTTAGAGAGCTGGGGGGGGGGGATCATGGAGGTTGGGGCTAAGGCAGGAGTCCATCACAGCTAAAATATTTTATTTTTTTTATTAAAAAAAAAAAAAAAACTCCTTTTATTTAGTACTGCCAGTACTTAAGATGGCGGGGACATTTGTGGGGTGGGGGAGGGAAGAGAGCTGTTTGGGAGGGATCAGGGGGTGGGATGTGTCAGGTGGGAGGCTGATCTCTACCCTAAAGCTAAAATTAACCCTGCAAGCTCCCTACAACCTACCTAATTAACCCCTTCACTGCTGGGCATAATTTACGTGTGGTGCGCAGCAGCATTTAGCGGCCTTCTAATTACCAAAAATCAATGCCAAAGCCATATAAGTCTGCTATTTCTGAACAAAGGGGATCCCAAAGAAGCTTTTACAACAATTTGTGCCATAATAGCACAAGCTGTTTGTAAATAATTTCAGTGAGAAACCTAAAATTGTGAAAAATTTAAAGTTTTTTTTTTATTTGCTCGCATTTGGCGGTGAAATGGTGGCATAAAATATACCAAAATGTGCCTAGATCAATACTTTGGGTTGTCTTCTAACAAAAAATATATACATGTCAAGGGATATTCAGGTATTCCTGACAGATATCAGGGTTCCAATGTAACTAGCGCTAATTTTGAAAAAAAGTGGTTTGGAAATAGCGAAGTGCTACTTGTATTTATGGCCCTTTAACTTGCAAAAAAAGCAAAAAACATGTAAACATTGGGTATTTCTAAACTCAGGACAAAATTTAGAAACTATTTAGCATGGGTGTTTTTTGGTGATTGTAGATGTGTAACAGATTTTGGGGGTCAAAGTTAGAAAAAGTGTGTTTTTTTCCATTTTTTCCTCATATTTTATTATTTTTTTTGTAGTAAATTATAAGACATGATGAAAATAATGGTATCTTTAGAAAGTCCATTTAATGGCGAGAAAAACGGTATATAATATGTGTGGGTACAGTAAATGAGTAAGAGGAAAATTACAGCTAAACACAAACACAGCAGAAATGTAAAAATAGCCATTGTCATTAAGGGTAAGAAAATTGAAAAATGGTCCGGTCATTAAGGGGTTAATATAATTGTGAGTTACTTAATAATGGTATGACACCACTCTTGTAGTTGGTAAATAGGTACTTACTTACTATTGCACCTATAAATTCGTTGTAATACAGTATTGTGATATATAATGAATTAGTGTACATGCAAGTTAGTAAGTATATGGAGTCTATCAAAACTTGATATCACGCACCAACGGGGGAGTTTTGAGACATTTGATCTCGGTTCTGTACAAGATTGTGATCCTCTGGGAGCCCGATTTGCTCCCCAGCTATGTTACGGGCTGGGCGAGGGAGTTGGGCTCGGAGATAGATTGTGAGTCATGGACAAGGGGATTCATGCTCACAAAGAAGTCATCAGTGTCCTCGAACATATAGGAGACACATTTAAAATTTCTGGGCAGATGGTATATGACACCCACTAGAATTCACAAGATATTTCCATCCTCGAGCCCGTTGTGCTGGAGAGGCTGTGGGGAGCACGGCACTCTTTTACACATCTGGTGGTCTTGCCCTAAGATGCGGTCCTTGTGGTCGGGGGTCCTGAACAGGGTTGATGGAACCCTAAACATTAGTGTCCCACGCTCCCCGGAATTCTTGCTCTTCCTCAAACTACCTAAAACACAAAGTCAAGCACACCTTGCTTTATTGCTAATTCTAATCACCAGCGCCAAAAAATTGATACCCAAAAGATGGAAAGCACAGGATCCCCCCACTGTGGAGGAATGGCACTCACAGGTGGAGGAAGTCCTACTCATGGAGAGATATTATTACTTGAAAATACATAAGTTAGACACCTATGAATTGGTGAGAGGAATATGGCACGGTACAATTTAAAGTGGCATTTCAATTTTTCAAATACTCAACGCTTGGTTATCGCTGGGACGCGACTGCGGGAACTCTTCGTTGCTCTTTTTTTTTTTTCCCTCTCTCTCTTTCTCTCCCCCCGCTACCTCTTTTCTTCTCCTCTATTACTTTCCTTTCTTTCCTCCTCGCCCTCCCTCCCAGGGTAGGGCGTATTCAGTAAAATGGATTAGACTATACTGTTCTTATCACAAAACTTGAAAATTTAAATCTTGTTAACCCTCGCTCTGGACATTGGTCAATGGAGTGAGAGTGAATTTGCATAGAAGTGTAAAGTATCAGAATGTTTATGTTGACTATCATTACTCTGCTGTATAAGGTTTTTTTTGTTCCCTTATATTTGTCGTGCAGCACTGCGTTCCTGCACTGGCGATCCTTCATGTATCACTTTCACTTCAATAAAGCTCTTTTTAAAAAAAAAAAAAAAAAAAAAACTTGATATCACAGTTAAAGTAGCGACTACTATAATAAGATAAGTAAAAAAGTATATAAGGTTCAGAGACAATTGTGATACTTTAGCATGTGAAGTATTGTATTTGCGAATATGATATTGAATAAAAGAGTATCAAAACTTAGTACCTTTATTAAAAGTAGTCAATGTGATGATAAGACGGCTTAAGAATGTATAGAGTACTTAAACAAGTGTCTACCTGCTACGCAATTATGTAATTGGCTTATAGCGGCTTCGGGTTAGATATCAGTTAGGGTTAGTTATAGTCAACTCAGAGAATGTTTAGGAGCTTATATATATTGGTAATATATCAATTATATAGGTTGTGAGCATTAGTTATAGGGTATAGAACGTATCATATCATATTGGGTTCAAATTCCCCTAATGATGATCTGCTTATGAATAACCAATGCTGCTATACTTTTTCCGGCCATATATATGAGTGGAAATTATCTCAAATTGTTTCAAGCATTGATTAATGTACCAAAAGTATTACACATCCAACTGTGAGCTTGCGTTTGTAACACTCAGTAATACAGGGGAAACTATGTTGCCAAATTGCTACAACGGTAAATTAGATAATTTGCTCACAAAAGTAGTAGCATTGTATACAATTGCTGGTTATTATTATATATGAGAAGCAAAAATCTCTAATCATTGGCAAGTGATGTATCGTCAGTTGATGTCAGTTCTTGTAGTAATGTAACATATAATGTACTTTATTAAGTTTATTGTTGTGTAAGCTTTATCAAAACTCAATACCACTATTAACATGATCTATGTAATGATAGAAGAGTCAGATGTGTATAAGGTCCTTATCCCTTATCCCTTTGGATAACAATATATTACTTAGATCACTATCTATAACTTATTACGGGTAATAATTAGGGAGCTCGTCCGCATGTAGTACCATTGCTCTATCCAAGTGTGAATATTAATACGAACTAAAGCCTGTACAAAACAGTGAATGAATATCAGGAAGATTAGCAATCTTTCTGTGAAATAAAACAGAAAGAGCAGAGATTTGTCCCTTCAAGGAACTTGCAGACAAACCCCTATCCAAATCATCCTGGAGAAACTGTAAAATTCTAGGAATTCTAAAAGAATGCCAAAAGAATTTATGAGAAGAACACCATGAAATGTAAGTCTTCCAAACTCGATAATAAATCTTCCTAGAGACAGATTTACGAGCTTGATCGGAACAGCCAATAGAATGCGAGCTCAATCTGATTGGCTGATTCCATCAGCCAATCAGATTTTTCCTACCTTAATTCCGATTGGCTGATAGAATCCTATCAGCCAATCGGAATTGAGGGGACGCCATCTTGGATGATGTCCCTTAAAGGAGCCTTCATTCGTCATAGTCCGTCGGTGAAGAAGGAGGTTCCGCGTCGGCGGGAGGAAGATTCAAGACCCGGCTTGGAAGATGACATTGCCCGGATAGAAGACCTCTTCAGCGCCTCTTTGAAGATGACATCGGCCGGATCGAACACTTTTCTTCAGCGCCGCCTGGATGATGACTTCATCGGATGGAAGATTTCTTCAGCGCCGCTTGGAGGATTAACTTCTTCCGCTCCGGATGTACACTTCGGTTCCATCGCTGCTCGGCTGAGTGAAGACAAGGTAGGATGATCTTCAGGGGATTAGTGTTAGGTTTTTGTAAGGGGGGTTTGGGTTAGATTAGGGGTATGTGGGTGGTGGGTTTTAATGTTGGGGGGGTTGTATTTTTCTTTTACAGGCAAAAGAGCTGTTTTCTTTGGGGCATGCCCCCACAAATGGCCCTTTTAAGGGCTGGTAAGGTAAAAGAGCTTTGAACTTTATTTAATTTAGAATAGGGTAGGGCATTTTTTTATTTTGGGGGGGTTTGTTATTTTATTAGGGGGCTTAGATTAGGTGTAAGTAGCTTAAAATTGTTGTAATATTTTTAACATGTTTGTAACTTATTTTTTTATTTTTTTTAACTTAGATTTTTTTATTTTTTGTACTTTAGTTAGTTTATGTAATTGTATTTAATTGTAGTTATTTGTAGGTAGTTTATTTAATTAATTTAATGATAGTGTAGTATTAGGTTTAATTGTAACTTAAGTTAGGATTTATTTTACAGGTAATTTTGTATTTCTTTTAGCTAGGTAGTTATTAAATAGTTAATAACTATTTAATAACTATTCTAACTAGCTAAAATAAATACAAAGTTACCTGTAAAATAAATATAAATCCTAAGATAGCTACAATATAATTATTAATTATATTGTAGCTATCTTAGGGTTTATTTTACAGGTAAGTATTTATTTTTAAATAGGAATAATTTATTAAAGTATAGTGTAGTGTTAGGTGTAATTGTAACTTAGGTTAGGATTTATTTTACAGGTAAATTTCAGTTTATTTTAGCTAGGTAAGCTATTAAATAGTTAATAACTATTTAATAGCTATTGTACCTAGTTAAAATAAATTGAAAGGAACCTGTAAAATAAAAATAAATCCTAAGATAGCTAGAATATAATTATTATTTATATTGTAGCTATATTAGGGTTTATTTTATAGGTAAGTATTTAGTTTTAAATAGGATTCATTTAGTTAATAATAAAAATATTATTTAGATTTATTTAATTAATATTTAAGTTAGGGGGGCGTTAGGGTTAGGGTTAGACTTAGGTTTAGGGGTTAATAATTTTATTACAGTGGCGGCGGCGTAGTGGGGGGCAGGATAGGGGTTAATAAATTTATTATAGGGGGCGACGGTGTAGGGGAGGCAGATTAGGGGTTAATAAATTTATTATAGGTGACAACGGTGTAGGGGGGGCAGGATAGGGGTTAATAGGTTTAATATAGTTTGCGGCGGGTTCAGGGAGCGGCGGTTTAGGGGTTAAACTATTTAGTTGCAGAGAGGTGCGGGATCAGCAGGATAGGGGTTAATAACTTTATAATAGAGGGCGACGGTGTAGGGGGGGCAGGATAGGGGTTACTAGGTATACTGTAGGTGGCAGCGGTGTCCAGGAGCGGCGGTTTAGGGGTTAATACATTTATAAGAGTTGCGGCAGGGTCTAGGAGCGGCGGTTTAGGGGTTAATACATTTATAAGAGTTGCGGCGGGGTCTAGGAGCGGCGGTTTAGGGGTTAGTAACTTTATTGAGTTGCGGGAGGCTCCGGGGGCGCCGGTATAGGGATAGAACAGTGTAGTTTAGTGTGAGTGCTTAGTGACAGGCTAGCAATAAAGCTGGGAAAAAGCCGAAGAGCAGCGAGATCGGATGAGTGATAACTCTCACAGTCCACTGCTCATCGCCCCGCGGCTTTTTGACAGCTTTATTTGATAACTTAGGCGTATTTTTTCAGGTCCGCGGCGGCGATGTGAGGCGAGCTTAGGCGGGCGTATTGGGCCGGCAAAGCCAGAAAAGTAGACGGCTTGATAACTACCCCCCATAATCTCCACAATTCTACTACAAATGCACTTAGCTTTGGTAGAACCGATGTCAGGCAGCAAAGTTCCAACAGATACTTCTGAGGCAGGATCAGATTGATACTTCTTGCAGAATGTAAAAGAAAAAACAACATATAAAGCAAAATTATCAATTTCCTTATATGACAGTTTCAGGAATGGGAAAAAATGCAAATAGCATAGCCCTCTGACATAGAAAAAGGCAAGAGGCAAACAGCAATGGGGCAATTAAATAATGAAAATTTTTTGGCGCCAAGTATGACGCACACCGTAACTGAAAAATGTTTTAGCACCAACCATGTCCGGAAATGACACACTCGCGTCACTAACGACGCAACCCTGTGTGAAACCTCTGCGTCGATTACGACGCTGGAAATGACGAACTTGCGTCAACGGACGTGCCTTTCGCGCCAAGAATGACGCAATAAAGTGTAGCATTTGGCGCACCCGCGAGCCTAAGTCAGCCCGCAATTTGAAACAAAGTAGTCAATTGAAAAAAAGGCTAAACCCCAGGTAAGAAAAATATTTCTTAATATTAACTTTCCCCAAATATGAAACTGACAATCTGCAAAAGGAAATACATGAACCTGACTCATGGCAAATATAAGTACAATACATATTTTTAGAACTTTATATAAATGCATAAAGTGCCAAACCATAGCTGAGGTGTCTTAAGTAATAAAAACATACTTTCCCAAAGACACCCATCCACATATAGCAGATAGCCAAACCAGTACTGAAACAGTTATCATTAGAGGTAATGGTATATGAGAGTATATCGTCGATCTGAAAAGAGAGGTAGGAGATGAATCTCTACGACCGATAACAGAGAACCTATGAAAAAGACCTCCGTTAGAAAAATCATTGCATTCAATAGGTGATACTCTCCATGTCCCTCTGACATTCGCTGTACTCTGAGAGGAATCAGGCTTCAAAATGCTGAGAAGCGCATGTCAACGTAGAAATCTTAGCACAAACTTACTTCACCACCTCCATAGGAGGCAAAGTTTGTAAAACTGAATTGTGGGTGTGGTGAGGGGTGTATTTATAGGCATTTTGAGGTTTGGGAAACTTTGCCCCTCCTGGTAGGATTGTATATCCCATACGTCACTAGCTCATGGACTCTTGCCAATTATATGAAAGAAACAGAGGTTTCATTTATATAAGTTTGTATTTTTCCGAGATGCTATCTTCTACCCAGGAAGGAGGAAGACTGTCTATATTGAGCATTTGTTCTTGGTATGTGTTCATTATATTTTGAATATGATTGTCTGTAACAATTTTCTGTAAAACCCCAATAAAATAAAATTTTAAATAAAAAAATAATAAAAAAAATTAAAAAAAAATTACATGCCCTATCTGAATCATGAAAGTTTAATTTTGACTTTACTGTCCCTTTCATTGTGTCCAGCATTTGCTGAATCGTAAAGATGTTACTTTATCTCACACTGTTCCAGCTCAGACTTTAGTCATGTAGTTATTAACATGTCCAGTCGTTTTCATGATGCACAAGGATTCATGAGTCTATCGATGGTGTGAAGGTCAACTTTGATGAATGATGTGATGAGAGCAGGATGTGATGTCACTGTTTGTGGGCGGGGCAGAGGTCCGGTTGTGTGTGTCGCAGTTAGTTAGTGAAATCAACCTAAATAGATTTATGTTTCTATGCTTGCCTGCGCTTCTGTTCCTGATCGATGACGATGTCAAAGTTTACCCCACCTGAGCCTTTTGACTTCTCTCAGCCTGCAGCTTGGCCCACATGGCGCCAGCGGTTTCAGCGCTTCAGGATTGCTTCCAAACTGAACAAGGAGAGTGGTGAAGTACAAGTTAATTCTCTTTTATACTCTATGGGGAAGGATGTGGAGCCAGTGTTCAATGCTTTTACTTTCCAAGAAGGGGAAGAATTTAACTTTGATATAGTTATGGATAAACTCAGTGTCCACTTTGTGCCCAAAAGAAATGTGATTCATAAGAGAGCTTGTTTTCACAAACGTAATCAGCGTGTGGGAGAATCTGTGGAGTCATTTGTGCGCAGCCTGTATGAACTAGCTGAATTCTGTGAGTTTGGTGTTGCTAAAGAAGAGCAAATCAGAGACAGAATAGTCATTGGAATTGCAGATGCTGAAGACTCACTGAAGCTGCAGTTAGAGCCTGATTTAACATTAGATGGGGCTATTAGGATGGCCCGCCAGAGTGAACTGGTGAAAACGCAAAGTGCTGATCTGAGGTCTGAGAGTATTGTGGATGAAGTGCAACAGTTCAGGAAAACTGCTAGTGAAAGGCACAGTGTGAGCGGTAGATCGAAAATAATGGATAGACCTAGAAGTGGATGGGCGCAGCATGCCCGATGCACACGGTGCAACCGTGCCCATGATAAGAGTGCTATATGCCCGGCCAGAGATAAAAGATGCAGAAAATGTAATAGAATGGGCCATTTTGAACTGGTGTGTAAAACTGAATACATTAAGGAGATGCAGGTGGATAGTGACCAAGAGGGTCAGGAAGTGTCTTTTGTGGGGTCTGTTGTGGAACGGCCAAGCTCAGAGGAAGATTGGAAGGTTACCTTTATTGCAATGGGAGCCAAAGTCGATTTTTAAGATTAACACAGGAGCAGATATCACTGTAATGTCTCTTGCTGCATTTATGAAACTGCCTCGACAGCCCCAGCTGGCGAATGTTACTACAAACGTCCATAGTCCTGGTGGCCACATTGATTGTGCGGGGAAATTTCTTGCCAGCTCTGAGTACAAGCAAAGGAATTTCACTATGTGGGTGCATGTGATTCAAGGTCAGTGTGTTAGCAATTTATTGAGCAGAAAAGCAGCCTGTGACTTGGGCCTAGTGGCCAGAGTGAATGAGATCTCCGAAGATATGTTTGGCGAATTGGGCCTACTGAATTGCAAGCCAGTCCGTATAGCACTTAAAAGTGACGCAGTCCCATACAGTATTTCTACTCCCCGTAGAATTCCGTTCCCGCTCATGCCTCCAGTGGAGAAGGAGCTTATGCGCATGAAGTCTATGAGGGTTATTGAAGAGGTTGTTGAAGCAACTGATTGGTGTGCCCCCATTGTTCCTGTTGCAAAGAAAAACGGAAAGGTGCGCATCTGTGTGGACCTGAAAAGGTTGAATGAGGCAGTGAAGAGAGAGAGATTTGTGCTGCCGACATTAGAAGATATAGCTCCAAAGTTGGCTGGGGCGAAGTTCTTTTCTACATTGGACACTTCTAGCGGCTTTTGGCAGATCCCCCTAGATCCAAAGTGCCGCAAACTGACTACCTTTATTACACCGGTAGGTCGGTTTTGCTTCTGCAGACTCACCTTTGGGATATCCTCTGCTCCTGAAATCTTTCAAAGGGAAATGAGTTCTCTCCTAAGTGACCACGTGGGCACGGCAGTCGTCATGGACGACATTCTAGTGTATGGGTCTACAGCGGAGGAGCATGATCAGCGTTTAAGTTGTGTGCTGCAGGCTATCAAAGAGTCTGGGCTGAAGTTAAATAAAGAAAAATGCCATTTTAGGAAAACTGAATTATGTTACTTTGGGCATATTATCAATGGGGATGGCATCAAACCAGACCCCGAGAAAATTTGTGCTATTGAACAGATGAAAAGTCCTTCTTATGTACATGAGCTATGTACATGAGCTAATACAAATATTGGGCCTTGTAAATTATGTGGGCAAGTTTCTGCCAAATTTATCCACAGTTCTATACTCTATCACAGAGTTTCTAAAGAAAGATGTTGCCTGGGTCTGGGGACCTTCACAAGAAAAATCCTTTATGCAGGGGTCTGCCCCAGTGCTTGGGTTCTACGACCCTTCCAAAAAGACTGTGGTTAGTGCTGATGCAAGTAGTTATGGGTTGGGGGCTGCTCTCCTGCAGTTAAATGAAAATAAACTACAGCCCATCGCCTACTGTTCCCGCACACTGATGGCTGTTGAGTCAAAATACGCTCAAATTGAGAAAGAGTGCCTGGCTGCGGTTTGGGCCTGTGAGCGATTTCAGCGTTACATTGTAGATTTGGAGAGATTTAGTCTAAAGACTGATCATAAACCGCTCGTCCCTCTAATCAACTCCTACGATATCGATAAAACACCCTTAAGATGCCAGAGACTTTTAATGAGACTACTCAGGTTCAATGTTCAGGTAGTGCATGTGCCGGGGAAGCAACTGGTTGTGGCAGATACACTATCCAGGCTCCCACTGGCTGCAGCTGAAGAGTTTTCAACTGAATCGGAAGTGAAAGTGTATGTTGATTCGGTTCTGGCCTCAAAGTCCATTTCTTCAAGGAAACTAGAAGAAATAAAGAAAGAGACATATTTGGACACAGATCTGCAAGAAGTTATAAAGTACATAAAAGAAGGCTGGCCCGAGAGCCGGGCAGCCTGGTTGTCTTTAAGTTCTTACCAGTCAGAGAGGTCGCAGCTCACGGAGCTGGAGGGGTTGGTACTGTTCCAAGACCGCATCGTTATTCCTGTCAGCATGAGGAAGGAGATGTTAAACAGGATTCACAATGGCCACTTAGGTATTACGAAGTGCAGAGAAAGGGCAGCTACAGCTGTGTGGTGGCCTGGGATCAGCTCCGACATTGCAAATCACGTGTCTAAATGTGCCTTTTGCCGGGAATGCCGGCCTACTCAGAGAAGGGAGCCCTTGATTTCTACTCCGCTCCCTGCAGGGCCGTGGCAGAAAATAGCTGCTGATTTGTGTGAACTGCACGGGAAAAAGTTCCTTGTTATGATCGACTACTATTCCAGGTATTTGGAAATTTGATTGATATCACAAGTCAAGCAATCTGAGCCGTACCTAGCCCTCTTGTCCTATAGGGCGACGCCCATCCAAGCCACCGGGTTTAGCCCAGCACAGCTGATGCTAGGACGCCAGATTCGCACCACCTTACCCTCAGTGGGTGTCTTCAAGCCGACTGTCTCTATTCCTCGGGACGAAGTCCTTAGGAGGGATGAAGAGGCCAAAAAGGGCTATTGTTTCTTCTACGACAGGAGACATTCTGTCAGGCCCTTACAGGAACTAAATACGGGACAAAGTGTCAGAATTAAACTGGATGATGAGAAGAAATGGAAGACGCCTGCTATGGTAATTGGACGCTCTCCAGAACCAAGGTCTTATGTAGTCCTTACTGATGGAGGGACGGTTACACGCCGTAACCGAAAACATCTTCAGCCTGTACCTGAGAGTTTGGAACTGGATGCCTCAGTACCACCGCCGGTGGGATCCCCTGTTCTAAGAGAGGTGCCTTCCCCTCAGCAAGATCACAGTGAGAATATGTCTTTGCCTCCAGCGGACTCTTATTCACCTTCTTCTGTATCAGAGGATAGTTCATGCAAAGTTACATCAAGCGGAAGGGTGGTGAAACTTCCGGCCCGATATCGGGACTAACTTTAGCTAGAACAGTGACCAGAAGTATGGGCAGAATAATCCCAGGGTAACTGTGGACTAGGGTAGTCTACCCCGATGTTCAAGTCAGGATGTAATTTATGTTGTTCATTTTTCCTGTAACCTATTTGTTATATACTGTTCAAAAATGTTGTTGTATACTCTGTTTGTATGCCATGTAATTTGTTATATTCAAGTATATGCTTCGCCCTTTGAAAAGGGGGAAGATGTGATGAGAGCAGGATGTGATGTCACTGTTTGTGGGCGGGGCTGATGTCCGGGTGTGTGTGTCGCAGTTAGTTAGTGAAATCAACCTGACTAGATGTATGTTTCTATGCACTGTAATAAAATAGAGTTGTACCATCATTGCTGTGTCCTGCATATGTCCTGCATCTCATGACAAATTAAAGCCCAGTTTTTAAAAATACTATTAAAAACAGGGGCTCTTTCATTCATAAAAGTTTATAAAGCAGCTGTTTTGTTTAAAATCTTACCTCTCTCCTCTTCACAGCCGGAGCAGCTTCGCCCACATGCAGATCTTCTCTTCATACGTCGAATCCGGCTTCCTCCAATAACAGCTTCTCCCCCCCCCCCAGAGCAAACATTGCCTGAGGCCATGCCGTGATTGGAGGAAGCTGACGTATGAAGAGAGGTTTTGCGGGCGGAGGAAGCTGCTCCAGCTGTGAAGAGGAGAGAGGTAAGTTTTTAAACAAAAACGGCTGCTTTGTAAACTTTGATGGATGAAAGTGCCCCCATTTTTAATAGTATTTTTAAAAACCGTGCTTTCATTTATCAAAGTTGACCTTCACTTTAAAAGTATATGTGTACTAATGTGTACTAACCTTTATTGTCTACTCCTAACAATGATAAATGACTGGACTTTCAGAATCTGATTAATCCCCAGTAATATATCCCTAGAATAACAATCTGTTAAATGAACCCCTTCCCTGTCTGTTAAAAATATACATTTATGGTAAGTAGTCTACTGGTATACTTCAAATACCTACAAATTACCAAAAATATAATTTCACTGTTCTAAAGCAGCTATATAAAAGATAATTGTCCAGACATTCCAACTCTCCCTGAAGTTCTGGGAGTCTCCCTGATTGTAATAGTGCCTCCCTCATGCCAGCAAATAGAATGCAATCTCCCTGAAACTCCAAGTACCATGATCCATCGTGGCCCCAAACCGGAAAAGTGAATGCCTTTAGTTGCTGGGACGTTATAGAACCCTCAAAGCATCAGTAACCAAAAAGCCCCCACTGATTTTAATAAAATAAAACACAAATACTACCTTATTTACTGCACGTAATTAAACTTCGTATTCTAAAATATTTAATCATTCAACAAGCGTACAATCACTGGAAAATAGGTTTGTTGTATGTGGTTTAGCAATAAAGCTACTTTTTTTAAATGTGACTTTAGTGGGAAGCTACTTTATTGATAAGTCTCTATCTTATTTAGGGTTTCAAGGTGTCCAATATAGAACGGGTGGGGGGCGGCGGCGCAGTAGCGGGTGAAGCCACCTCCCTGAAATGAGTTTTTGCAGGTTGGGATGTCTAATTGTCTGATGCAGGGTATTTCTCCCCATAACAGACACCTACACCAGGAGTTCCCACATGTTAGTGAGAGAGGGTCTATTTTTGTAGTTTGTCAGTGTGACCTACTTATGCATATGCTAACTATAAGAACAGCGCTTGCATTTAACACAGGAACTAATATTTTTTTGCTAAATCACTTTTTTGAGGCTACTATAATAGTGTAGAATAGAGCTGTATAAAATACATTTTACATTTCTTTTTAGGCCATATAGTCACTACTGACTGAGAGGGAAATGTGAATTTACCACAACAGTGGTAAATTGTGATCTACACAGGTCCTGTAATTCCTGGACAACCTTCAATCCCCAAAGTCATGTGCTCCCGCTCTCCAGCGCTGTGGTCCCCTCACTTACATACTGACTACTAGTACATAATAGTTAATAGGTACAATCCCTTTTTATCTTACACTGGTAAAAGGTGTGTTGTAAAACTTTCTTTCTTTTTTACTTTCTTTCTTTTTTTTCTCTCTCTCTCTCTCTCTTTTATTTATTTCTCTCTCTTTCTTTCTCTCTCTCTCTTTTTTATTTATTTATCTTTCTCTCTCTCTCTTTTTTTTCTCTCTCTTTCTCTCTCTCTCTCTTTTATGTATTTCTCTTTCTTTCTCTCTCTATCTTTTTCTCTTTCTCTCTCTCTCTCTCTTTCTCTCTCTCTTTTTCTTTCCTCCGTTTGCTTGCTTTCCTCTCTGAATTTGACAGTAAATCCAGAAATAGAAATACCTTGGAAATTCCCCTTCAGTTCCCTAGAGGACTATCACTGTCTCACTCACCATTTTATAAACAAAGGATTCATTCAGTAGTTTACAATAATGTTTCCAAATATACAAGTTGTGAGATTATTAATGATAAACAAAAAGATGTTGCAAACTGAGGTCAATTACATTTTTATGTCTGGGTATAGGTCAATAATATACTTGAAACTAATAAATGTTATTGCTAAACAAACAGATGTTTCACTTTTTTATGGCTTTCTTTCTTTCACTTTCTATTCCCAGCTTCCTATTAACTAAATCCTAGATTAGTGGAGCACAAAAATTTTACGCTCAGATGTCTATGAAGGGCCTCATTAAAATTAATACTGGAAAACAATAAAAACACAAAGAGCTAGATTACAAGTGGAGAGCTCTATATCTCTGATATTAGTGCTCCACTTTGTAATACCAGAGCACGATAATGTACGCTAGTATTACAAAATAGCCGCAATGCAGCGTGCAGCGATGGCAGCAATCAAATATATATGTATATGCTGATATGCATATATATTTATGTGTTAATATGTGTATATAAGACTTCCAAGGAGAACAAATAAAGAGCGGTTCAGCTTCTAAATAAAACGTAGCATTTATTGGAAATCGTCCAAATAAAAACATGGGTCAAAATAGCAGCAAATCATGAGATGCATGGACACCTCAGGGCTGGCAGGCTTACGCGTTTCTAGCGTTACGCCGTAATCATAGCATAGGTTTGCCAGTCACAGGTGCATATTTATACACAAGTCATATAAACATCATTGGTTAAAACCAACATTGCATTAAAATAAAGACACGCCCATATGGTGTAACCCTCACATGCCTGGAACAGAACAGATGGTGGATCATTAGGTAAGTAGATTCAGAAGTAATTTGAGGAAGCACTTCTTTACAGAAAGAGTGATTGATTTATGGAATAAACTTCCTCAAGAGGTAGTAGCAACAAACACTGTGGGGGACTTTAAAAATGCATGGGACAAGCATAGGGCTATCCTACGAACTAGATAAGTTTATACTGTTAGGTAAGGTCGGGCAGACTTGCTGGGCCTATGGCTCTTATCTGCCGTCAATATCTATGTTTCTATGTTTCTATGTAACAATCATTATTTAACATATAATATAGATGAGAGAATGATGAATGAATGAATGATAATAGCACTCAAAACAGTATAGTACTCAAAACAGTATAGTAAGTCCTAATTAGGACAGAGTAGTAATTACATGATAATACTCATGAAGGACAATATTTTGATAAGACTAACCTATGATATCAAATCTATAGACACAGACTAGGTACATATATGTATATACACATATCCCAAACTACAAATAAATTCTACTTGCATAGATTCATATGGAACACCACATAGAGTAAGGCCTAATCGAATCATAATTATTGTAATGTCATTACTATCATAATATTGATGTTATTTATTAATGTATATGTATAAGTCCCCAAAAATATATATGAGGACTACACCAACAATTAGAGTTATATTCATCCCCAAGAATATATATCAGAATAGGGGACTCAGATTGTTGGGGCTTACAATTGAATCATATAGGCCATATGTATACAATTATAGATGCATAGAATTACAAATACATATGCAAACAGAGGAAAGAAGAAAAAGAGGGTGGAGATGCTGTGGATCTCAAACTATCAGTAGTGTATATCACACTACTCCCAATAATTAATGAGATCATATTCAGAGTTCAAACCCTGGGGAACCCTGGTTTCTAGCTTAAAGATCCACAGCATCTCCCTCTTACGGAGAAGGATCTCTCTATCACCCCCTCTTTGAGAACGGGGGATCATGTCAATAGGTTGCCACGAGAAGCAAGATAAATCCTGTTTATGTACTTGAGCAAAATGGTACACTAGGGGGGTAGTTCCCACACAAAATAGTTGAAAGATGCTCCCTCACCCTAAATCTAATATCCCTTGTGGCGAGTTCAACATACTGTTTTCTACACTGTGTACATGTGATACAGTATATAACAAACACCGAAGTACAGTTTAAACAAAAGTTTACTTCATATGTCTTGCTTGTCACTGATGAGTTGAAATAATCAAAAATGATTACAATAGTCACAAGCTCCACATCTGGAGCTACCACACCTAAAAGACCCCTTGCTAGTAAGTCATGCACTAGCCTGGGATATAGGTTTTTTCAGAACTGTCGGGGACAGTAGATTGCCCATGGTACGATTCCTTCAATAGGAGCATCTGTCAGGTTAGGTAATGTCCAGAAGAAGACCCAAATGCTAGGGCGAACTAAAATAACACCCTTGCACTCTGAGTTTAATCCAGGACGTGACCCCACGACAACTACTATAAAACAAGGTACTCACGATATGGAGCAGTGTTGGTCTGGGTCCTCTGGAAAGAGTAAAGTAAATCTTGATTGCTGCAGGTTAAACTTCAGAATAGGGTACCATAAACAAACAGTAAATAAGGAAGGATTAGGCAATTTGAAATCAGGCAGTTTGAGGGTTAAGCAGTAGAGTAGTCGCATATGCAGAGTTTGGCAACTTGTAATCAGGCAGTTTGAGGGTTAAGCAATAGAGTAGTCGTATATGCAGAGTTTGGCAACTTGTAATCAGGCAGTTTGAGGGTTAAGCAGTAGAGTAGTTGTATATGCAAAGTTTGGCAACTTGTAATCAGGCAGTTTGAGGGTTAAGCAATAGAGTAGTCGTATATGCAGAGTTTGGCAACTTGTAATCAGGCAGTTTGAGGGTTAAGCAATAGAGTAGTTGTATATGCAGAGTTTGGCAACTTGTAATCAAGCAGTTTGAGGGTTAAGCAGTAGAGTAGTCGTATATGCAGAGATTGGCAACTTGTAATCAGGCAGTTTGAGGGTTAAGCAATAGAGTAGTCGTATATGCAGAGTTTAGCAACTTGTAATCAGGCAGTTTGAGGGTTAAGCAATAGAGTAGTCGTTCAGGCAAAGGTTCAGGAACAGAGGACAAATTCAAAGTATGAGTACTCACAACAGCCACAGGAATACAACAAACAATCAGGCACCGGAGGAAAGAGAGACCGGAATAAGAAGCCGGTCCTGACGTCAGCAGAGGGAACAGCTCAGAGAGAGGAAGATGTTGCCAGGCAACCCGACACACAGGAAGAGCCGCCGGAACCTCCGGCGGCGAGCATGACAGTGCCCCCTCCTCAAGGACCCCTCCGGGGGACCCGACCAGGCTTGGCAGGATACTTAATATGAAAAGACTTGACAAGAGCAGGAGCATGTACATGAGAGGCAGGTTCCCAAGAGTGTTCCGTGATAGGATAGCCTTTCCAATGGACCAGGTAATACAACCGATTGCCCCGTAGCTTAGAATCCAAAATCTGGCTGACCTTGAACTCTGCAGTACCCTCTACAGAGGAGGAGGTTTAATCTTGAGGGAGTACCGGTTGTAGATGACTAGCTTGAGAAGAGACACATGAAATACAGGATGAATCTTGAGGGTCTTAGGTAAGGCCAGACGATAAGCTAAAGAACAAGCTTTGGAAACAATTCGAAAAGGTCCAATGTATTTGGGACCCAATTTTGTACAGGGCTGTTTTAGACGAATGAATCTGGTGGATAACCATACTCTGTCTCCAGTACAAAGTAAAGGAGCCTTACACCTTCTGCGATCAGCAAATTTGTTGTGCCGTATAGAAGAAGAGAGTAGATTCTGACAAATATGTTGCCAATGGTTACTGAGATTCTTTACACTACGATCTGCTACAGGAACTTCAGAAGAACTAATAATCATAGGAAAAGTCCTATGTTCAAAGCCATAAGCTGCCTTAAAGGGTGAAGTCTGTAAGGAGGAATTGAAGCGTGAGTTATGAGATAATTCCGCCAAAGCCAATAACTGTGACCAGTTGGAATGGTGATGGTTTACATAATGTCTGAGAAAAGATTCCAAGGACTGGTTTACACGCTCGGTCTGTCCGTTGGACTGAGGATGATGTGCAGTAGAAAGAGATAAGTTGATTCCAAAGCGCTTACAAAACAACCTCCAGAATTTCGGAACAAATTGAACACCACGATCAGACACAATGTCAGAAGGAAATCCATGTAAACGAGAGATATGGACGAAAAGATCAGAAAGTCTTTCAGCAGAAGGCAATCCAGGAAAAGGAATGAAATGAGCAGACTTGGAGAATCGGTCCACCACTACCCAAATGGTTGTATTTCCAGCAGAAAAAGGAAGATCCGTAACAAAGTCCATGGATATGTGGGACCAAGGGAAATGAGGAACAGGAAGAGGGTGTAACAATCCAAAGGGTTGATGAGTAGACTGTTTATTCGATGCACAAGAGCTACAAGCGGCAATGTAATCCTTAACGTTCCTCCTCATGGTGGACCACCAAACATGCTGCTTAAGTCTCCACAGAGTATTGGTTACTCCAGGATGACCTGATGATATGTTATCATGAGCCCAACGTAAGAGCCTAAGACGTAATCCACTGGGTACATACAGGATTCCAGGAGGAAGTTTGTAAGAAGGCGGTACCCGGTTTTGAGCAGACCGTAAAGCCTGTACTGGAAAAGAGGATACTTGAGCCAAAACTCTGACTGGACGTAATATGGGTTCGGCTTCCATCGGAGAAGACTCTGTGGACTGAAACTGCCTGGATAATGCATCTGCCTTGGAGTTCTTAGAAGCAGGAACATAGGAAAGTACAAAATTAAACCTGGAAAAGGACAAGGCCCACCGAGCCTGACGAGGATTGAGATGTTTAGCTGTATGGAGGTACAGGAGATTCTTATGGTCTGTCACAATAAAGAATGGTTGACTAGAACCCTCTAACCAATGCCTCCACTCATCTAAAGCAAGTTTTATAGCCAATAATTCTTTGTTGCCCACATCATAGTTTAACTCGACAGGATTGAACTTTTTGGAAAAGAACGCCACAGGATGCATTTTGCTGGTAGACGGATTTTGTTGGGAGAGAACAGCTCCAGCTGCAATAGAGGAAGCATCTACTTCCAGGATAAATTGGTGATCAGGAATAGGATGACAGAGGAGTGGTGCCGAAGAAAAGGCCGGTTTCAGTGTTTCAAAAGCCCGTACTGCAGAAATAGACCAGTTCCTACAATCTTGCCCCTTCTTAGTGAGAGTAGTGAGAGGAGACGTGATGTCAGCGAAGTTCTTTATAAACTTTCTATAGTAGTTGGCAAAGCCAAGAAACCTCTGCAGGGATCTGAGGGTGGTAGGTCTTGGCCAGTCCTTAATTGCAGAAAGTTTAGCAGGATCCATCTCAAAACAAGATTCTGAAATAATATAACCCAAGAAGGGGATGGAAAGAGCATTTCTCCAATTTAGCGAAAAGGGAGTTGTCACGTAATCTCTGAAGCACAAGCTTTACATGGTGTACATGTTCCTGTAAACTACTGGAATAGATCAGAATGTCATCCAGATAGATGAAAACAAATTGGTTTAAATAATCTCTGAAAATCTCATTAACAAAGTGCTGAAATACTACTGGTGCATTGCACAATCCAAAAGGCATTACTAGGTACTCGTAGTCACCAAATCTTGTGTTAAATGGTGTTTTCCATTCGTCTCCCTTACGAATTCTGACCAAATTGTAGGCCCCACGGAGATCCAACGGGGAAAAAAACAGAAGCACCTTGGAGACGATCAAATAGCTCAGGGATGAGCGGAAGAGGATAACTGTTTTTGACAGTAATCTGATTCAAGGCCCGATAATCAATACAGGGACGAAGCCCTCCGTCTTTTTTCCCAATAAAAAAAAAAAACCTGCTCCCACCGGTGATGATGAAGGACAAATAAATCCTCTAGCCAAGTTGTTCTTAATGTATTCCTCAAGAGAGGTATTTTCTTGACGAGAGAGAGGATAGGTCCTCCCTTTAGGCAGAGGGGCCCCAGAATACAAATCAATAGGACAGTCAAAAATCCGATGAGGAGGTAACGACTCCACCTCCTTTTTAGAAAAAACATCACAGAAGGCATGATTGTGTTTAGGAAGAGAATCAGGAACTTCCACAAAAGCCACTACAGGACTGGATGGTTTGGAGGGATTTTGCAGGCAATGCTTAAAATAGGTGGTTCCCCAAGAAAGAAGCTCTCCCTTAGACCAAGAGAATACAGGATCATATAGCTGCAACCAAGGTAGCCCCAAAATCAATGGAATGTGGGGGGAGGAGATAACATCAAAACATATAATTTCAGAGTGGAGTATGCCCACAGATAAAAGAAGAGGTATAGTAGAATGTTGGATGACTCCAGATCCCAGAGGCTGCCCACTAACAGTAGTTACTTTGATTAATTGTTTCTTGGCTAGAAGAGGAATCCTGAGAGAGTTAACAAAACTTGAATCAATAAAAACACCAGCTGCTCCTGAGTCGATGAGAGCTTGAAACTTAGTGTTTCCAAAACAAATGGTTACAGGAACAAATAGTTTAGAATTGAGGGAAGTCATGGGATTCTGGCTTAACTCTGTTCCTCTATCAGTAGTTAAGCCTTGGCTTTTACTGGATGGATTGGACAGTCCTTATGTAAATGTCCTTTAGAACCACAATACAAACATAACCCAAGAGTACGCCTTCTATGACGTTCGGCTTCAGTTAACTTAATAGCTCTTACTTCCATGGGTTCTACAGACTCAGATGAATGGGAGTTGTTACTTGAAAGACTTGGGGTACGAATAGGAGGACGAAAAGTAGATCTAGAAAAAGTTCTACGATTCCTATCTCTCTCCTGTAGTCGTTCAGAATGCTGGGCGTCGAGATTTATACATAAATTGATAAGATCCTCAAGAGAGTCAGGAAGTTCCTGAAACACAAGTTCATCCTTCAAGCGCTCGCAAAGTCCCTTGTGAAAAGCAGCTCGTAAGGCTCCATGGTTCCAATCTGGTTCAGCAGCTAAAGTCCTGAATTATATAGCATATTGGGCTATGGATAGAGATCCCTGTCTCAAATCCTACAACCCAGCCTCAGCAGCAGCTGACCTCCCGGGTTTGTCAAAAACAGAGGAGAAAATAGACACAAATAACTCCAAATCCAGAAGAAGAGGGTCGTCTTTCTCCAAAAGAGGGGATACCCAGGCAGAGCCTTACCCTTCAAGAGGTAAATGATAAAAGTGATCTTGGCAGAAGAATTAACGAATACTTGAGGGTTGTTTCTGAAATTTAAATGACACTGATTAAGGAATCCACAACATTCTTCTGGATTTCCGTCAAACTTATCAGGAAGAGGAATTCTAGGTATATATTGTCCCACTGGCTGAGGTGGATTATAAACAGCATTGGTACTGGCAGCAGCTGCAGTAGGAGAAGTAGTAACTTGAGATGGAACAGAGAGATTATGTAGCAGAGCCGTTATATGGTCAAGCTTGGAATCCAAAGATTGCAAATGTGCAGAATGATTACCAAGAAAAAACAAAGCATAGCGGGCGCCACATGGTGCAGATCAGGCAATCAAGATGCAAAATATACAAAATAGCCAAATAGCTACTCACGTGGTATAAAGCACAGATTGTGCAATAAGGCAGACCGGAACCTCAAGTCGTCCAGTAGACACTCAGGCAGTGAACAGGATAGGGTAGTCCCACAAAGGTAATCACGAAGTTCCAAAAGTCCCACCAGGGGGAGTCCAGGAAAGGATAGTTGTATGGGGGTCAGGTTCCTTGGTTGTGACCCAAAGTACACTCACTCCCACCAGGGGGAGTCAGCAAATGTTATCCAAGGATATCCTTTCAGCTTGAGGAAATGGTATTCAAATGTGACCCACTGTGAGTATTATAGCAAGTTGGGTAGTGCTATTTTCTTCCAAAGATAGCATAAAAAGAAAGCACAGTGTAGCAGCAGGTAAAAAGATAAAAGGTTTAATAAAAATGAGGTTTTAAAAGCAACGCGTTTCTCCGTGTCACAGCACGGTTTCATCAGGCTGTATAACTCATCTGGGTCCATAATATGGCCTGATTGTTATGTCAGGTTAGGTAATGTTCAGAAGAAGACCCAAATGCTAGGGCGAACTAAAATAACACCCTTGCACTCTGAGTTTAATCCAGGACGTGACCCCACGACAACTACTATAAAACAAGGTACTCACGATATGGAGCAGTGTTGGTCTGGGTCCTCTGGAAAGAGTAAAGTAAATCTTGATTGCTGCAGGTTAAACTTCAGAATAGGGTACCATAAACAAACAATCAATAAGGAAGGATTAGGCAACTTGAAATCAGGCAGTTTGAGGATTAAGCAGTAGAGTAGTCGCATATGCAGAGTTTGGCAACTTGTAATCAGGCAGTTTGAGGGTTAAGCAGTAGAGTAGTCGTATATGCAGAGTTTGGCAACTTGTAATCAGGCATTTTGAGGGTTATGCAATAAAGTAGTCGTATATGCAGAGTTTGGCAACTTGTAATCAGGCAGTTTGAAGGTTAAGCAATAGAGTAGTCGTATATGCAGAGTTTGGCAACTTGTAATCAGGCAGTTTGAGGGTTAAGCAATAGAGTAGTTGTATATGCAGAGTTTGGCAACTTGTAATCAGGCAGTTTGAGGGTTAAGCAGTAGAGTAGTCGTATATGCAGAGTTTGGCAACTTGTAATCAGGCAGTTTGAGGGTTAAGCAATAGAGTAGTCGTTCAGGCAAAGGTTCAGGAACAGAGGACAAATTCAAAGTATGAGTACTCACGACAGCAACAGGAATACAACAAACAATCAGGCACCGGAGGAAAGAGAGACCGGAATAAGACCAGTCCTGATGTCAGCAGAGGGGACGGCTCAGAGAGAGGAAGACGTTGCCAGGCAACTTGACACACAGGAAGAGCCGCCGGAACCTCTGGCGGCGAGCGTGACAGCATCTTAACCCTTCCTGTACACATTCCATAAGTCTATCATCCGCAATAAGCATATTGAAATGGTGTCTCACAATCTTACATACTTCATATTGGGAGCTGTAGTCGGTGATGAATGTTTCTCCTGTATGAGTCCTTTGAAGCAATTGCCTTTTTCTTGAGGGAATGGTCTGATTTTTAAGTTGACTTTCAAAAGTTCATTTTGTGTGTGTCTAAATTTCTCCTCACACACAATATTTTCGAATTCGATGATACTTTCTACCTCCAAAGGTGTGGGACAGCGATGGGGGCTAAATTTGCCCCCTCTTATGCCAACCTAACTCTAATTGTTGGTGTAGTCCTCATATATATTTTTGTGGACATAAATATACATTAATAAATAACATCAATATTATGATAGTAATGACATTACAATAATTATGATTCGATTAGGCCTTACTCTATGTGGTGTTCCATATGCATATATGTAAGTAGAATGTATTTTCAGTTTGGGATATGTGTATATACATATATGTACCTAGTCTGTGTGTATAGACTTGATATCATCGGTTAGTCTTTTCAAAATAATGTCCTTCATCAGTATTATCATGTTATTACTACTCTGTCCTACTTAGGACTTACTATACTGTTTTGAGTGCTATACTGTTTTGAGTGCTATTATCATTCATTCATAATTCTCTCATTTCTATTATATGTTAAATAATGATAGTTACCTAATGAAATCCACCATCTGTTCAGTTCCAGGCATGTGAGGGTTACACCATATGGGCGTGCCTTTATTTTAATGCAATGTTGGTTTTAACCAATGATGTTTATATGACTTGTATATAAATATGCACCTGTGACTGGCAAACCTATGCTATGATTACGGCGTAACGCCGAAACGCGTAAGCCTGCCAGCCCTGAGGTGTCCATGCATCTCATTTTTTGCTGCTATTTTGACCCATGTTTTTATTTGGACGATTTCCAATAAATGCTACGTTTTATTTAGAAGCTGAACCACTCTTTATTTGTTCTCCTTGGAAGTCTCATTTATGCCGGCTTGAGTGCTTCAGCATCCTGCCTGGATCTCCATATTACTTTCACTCCTGGATTGAGGGAACACACCATACAGATACTTTCCAGATATGCTGGAGTTATGCGGATCAGTTGTTTATACACCACTTTAGTGACACCTTGAGAAACTGTTACAAGATAACTTCGGAAGGAGCGACTACTATGGTAAACGATAAGGAGCATAGTGATTGATGAGAACCCTTGACAACAACATAGTCAGCTAGCACCTGAAACGCCCCTCTCACGGACGGATTGGATCCCACGTGATCGATGACGGGCTAGGAGTGGCGCACAGCTGGGAGAAGGGACGCCGAAAACACAGAGGTTTCCTACTTCATGCACACAAGTTTGTGGTGTGGACTGTAAGTTTTACGGACTCTTTATAAGGTGGTGAGACACCTACTTTGCACCATATATGTTCATCTTGTTATCATTACCATTATATGGTTTTACGGCCGCATAAGTGCTTTGTGAATGAATGAAGGTTGCATATTGAAAACATAAATCACTACGTAAAAGTGTATGTGTTACCCTTATTTTCCAGTAGGATAGCACTAGCTACTACGTGCTTCCTTAGAGTTGTGATATATATATAGTTTGTTCATATCCAGAATTAGTGGACTTTCTTCCACCCCCCTTTCTTGGTAATATGTGTATATACACATATTAACTTATAAATATATATTTATAAAAGCATATACAGGTGGCCCTCGTTTTACAATGGATTAATTTACACCGTTTCAAAATAACAACCTTTTTTCCCAGTCATGTGACTGCTATTGAAAAGCATTGAGAAGCAGTGCATTTATTAAAATAGCCAGTAGGTAGAGCTGTTCGCTTGTGTTGCAGCAAAGCCAAACAAGCTGAAATTAATCAGTTTAACCAGACCTGAGCTATCGAGCCGATTTCAAAGGAACAAGATCCTCCTGTCTATAAATCATTCTAGATTGGAATGCATAGAAAGAACTGTAGAAAAATGCAAGTGAAGTCTGTGTTGTGTGATTAGTTTATTAGGTTTAAAATGCTGTTTAGCAAATGTTTTTGTTCATTTAACTTAGTTTAATTATATATTCTGTGTTGTGTGATTATTTTATTAGGTTTACAATGCTGTTTAGCATTTAAAGTCTTCATTTCAAAGCTTTAAAAATAATGCATTAGGTGTAACTTATGACAATTTTGAGAGGGGCCTGAAACCTATCTCCCTCACTTCCCATTGACTTAGATTATAAACTGGGTTTCAATTTACAACAGTTTCAATTTACAACCATTCCTTCTGGAACCTAACCCCGGCGTAAACTGAGGGCTACCTGTACATATATATTTACTGGGAACACACAGTAAATGTAAAGGCAATGTAAAGGCACTTTTCAGTGCCATTTTCTTTCTAACACCCCTCTCCCACCAACTTTAGCCACAAAATACTGCCCAATGCCGTAATTGTATTAAAAAATAAAGATGCTGCCATCTTTATTTTTTAATAAACTACACTAGACAGCATTTTGGGGGATTTGGGGCAGATTTATAAAATTAACCAGAGATCCGATCTCTGATTAATTTTATAAGCACTAATTGCTACAGCGACAGGGGACAAGTCCAGCGGGATTCCATGGGAATGGAGTTCCTAAACTATTTTTGCAGGTGGAACTAAGTTCCCCCGGACAGAGAACATAAAAGCTTCAGAAAACACTGCTGCTGCTGATGGGATAACTGCTTGTGCAATGATAAATGCTGTAGCGGATCATGTCCGCTCGCACTTTGTTAAATCAGCCCCTAAATGTAAGCCTGTCAGTGGTCCTGCTGTGTAATTACCCCGCACTGTGTAGAACACATGTCACTTACATTTCTGTGTGGCTTGCTCTGGGGTTATTTAGCTCCCCTCAGCATAAATAGTACTATTGCACCTTACGTGGGTGAGACTCTGTGACAGAGGAGGAGTCTGGTGTTGATGCCATACATGGAGGTCTAAGCCTGCTCTGGAAAGGAAGGAAAGGGGAAGAAGGAGGGTGTGAGGAATTGAATATATACTGACTATGCACCATGTGAGTTAAACTAAAGTATGGACACCCTGGATCTTGACATTAAACATTAGGCGCTCATGTGTGTCTAGTTTAGATATTTTAAAGTTGTTTTTAAAAAGTTCAGTGGTTTACCAAAGAAAAAATGTACTCATCAAGCAGGGAATAGACATGTGATTCAAGCTTCCTTTCTGATTGAAGTTCCTTTTAGTTCTTTCAGAGATAGCTGGGATGAGGTTTGCAAGGGGAATACATGTGTACACACAAAGGAAAATAGTCCTTGCAATTAAAGATGTTTTTGGAACAACTTGGCAGTAGGATAAGCCAAATTACTTTATATTATACATCAATAGTTAGTATGTGCTGTCTGTTTATCTATGTTGGTGTCTGTATGTCTATCAATTTATGGTCGGCAGACCAGGTTCTCTACGGAATGCTGACCTGTGCAAGATAATGTATTTGCTGCAGATTCAACCTTACCAGTTTCATCCCAATGAAAAGTGTGACCTGTTTTGCTTTTAATGTTACTGTGTCCTCCTGCTTCTTCTGCCAGTGTTACTTGCTTCACATTTACTTGTTATATGTGTTAATAGTAAAAGAAAATGACACTCAGGCACCTTGTGACCATAATTGTACCTTAAATCACATTATCATTGTTTCTTAGTGCAGAGTGAGTGCACACATAAACCTTATCAAGATAATGATATCAGATATTTACATTACAGAGCCTTATACATCATGAGCAGTGACGTGCGGTGACGTCAGAGGCTGGTGAGGCACTGGCTATGATATGCCTGAGAAACTCCTATATGAACACAATATAGGTAGCTTACATTTACTATTAAATTGGCAGGTTGCACAATGATGATTAGCCTTTATTTTTACTCATTCAACGCAAATGAGAAAATATAGTGCATGGTCTAGTGCAGAACTTTTTTCGCTTTCTGCGATGAGATTGAAACTTTTTCTGCAGGTCACTTTGAAATTAAATTAAGTTGTAAAATTAGTCAGTTACACTAATGCAGTGTTTCTCAACCTGGGCCTTCAAGTAACAGGCCAGGTTTTCATTATAGCTTGACTAGAGCACAGGTGAAATAATAAGCTGATGGGTGAGAGCAAGTTAGTAACCATGGTTACTGATCAGCTGATTGTTTCACCTGTGCTCTAGTTTAGCTATAATGAAAACCTGGCCTGTTTGGGGTACTTGAGGGCCGTCGTTGAGAAACACTGCACTAAAGCACCAGCTCATATGTAATGTGTTGATTACCTGGAGAATAATGCAGTTTTTAAAGTTTGATACACAGGGATGACACTAAAGTATGAAGTATGTATGAGCAATCCAGTATTTTTCAGTAAAAATGTAATTCACCACTTTGGCCATTACATGGTGATGTTGAACTTGGAGTGAGTTGGAGGCTTGAGGGTGCAAACCTCCAACTCACTCCAATTCTAAGAAAATGTAAAAAAAGGATATACTGGAACATTGTGGTATAAGTGCATGAGTGGCACTGCAGTAGTTGCTGCCTTATGTAAGGGGCCCAGGTCTGACTGAAAACTCTACATAAGTGCCATAAAATTGCCATTATCATTTTTTTAATTTTATTTTCTTGGAGTGAGTTGGAGTCTTGAGGCACACACAGGGGGCACACAAGGACATAAAGACATACATACAGTGACACACCCACACAGGGGGCACACAAGGCACACAAAGACATACAAACAGTGACACACAGACACAGGGGGCACACAAGGCACACATATACATACACACAGTGACACACACACAGAGGGCACACAAGGTCACACACAGACATACACACAGTGACACACACACACAGGGGGCACACAAGGACAAACACAGACATACACACAGTGACACACCCACACAGGGGGCACACAAGGCACACACAGACATACACACAGTGACACACACACAGGGGGCACACAAGGACACACACAGACATACACACAGTGACACACACACAGGGGGCCACAAGGACACACACAAACATACACACAGTGACACACACACAGGGGGCACACAAGGACACACACAAACATACATACAGTGACACACACACAGGAGGGCACACAAGGACACACACAAACATACACACAGTGACACACACACAGGGGGCACACAAGGACACACACAAACATACACACAGTGACACACACACAGGGGGCACACAAGGACACACACAAACATACACACAGTGACACACACACACAGGAGGGCACACAAGGACACACACAAACATACAGTGACACAAACACACATAGGGGGGCACACAAGGAGGTGCAAGCAATTTTTTCGCCCCCCCCCCCAAAGACTCCTGCAAAGACCCCACATCACTCCCTAAAGAGTCCTGCAAATACAAAGTGAAGCTTTGACCAATAAACCCCTTATCTGCTGTTCACAAAAAAGTCTCATTTGCATCCTTTATTTCCTAATACACCATTCCAAGTGCTATAATGTTATGTTTAGAGCCCTGGACCCTGCCATAGAACTGCCATCTTTACAAACACAGATTGACGCTCCTAAAAAAAATCCTTACCTCCTCTTATTGAGAAGCAGCCATTTCACTGTCTGACACTGAAGCACATGCTCACATTGTTGTTAAAGTGAAGGTTAACTTACTTTCATGCCAATCGAGTATTTTACTTTTTGTACACAATTAATAGGAGTTTAATTCATAATTTTTTATTAATCTTATTAGTAAACAAGTTATCGGCGCTATAAATAGATTCCTGACGCTTTACAAATTCGACCCATATTTTTTTCATTCTTGATCACGTTTTTAGTTTGACCAATTGAAAACCTGGCCATTAGGCGGCCGTCACCCCACGTCATCCACCTCCTTGGACGGCCCGATTTTCAATTGGACAAGCTAAAAACGTCATTGAGAGTAAAAAAAAAAAAAAAAAAACTGTCTAATTTGTAAAGCGCCGATAACTTGGTTGAAAATAAGATTGATAAAAAATGATGAAATAAACTCCTATTGATTGTGTACAAAAAGTAAAATACTCGATCGCATGAAGGTAAGTTAACCTTCACTTTAACTGCAGCTCATCTTGTTTGTCGGGCTGAACGGTGCTCTTCAGCGCCATCTGCTGGCTGCCATAATTAAAAAGTCCAGCATTTAAAAAAAATAAAACAAAAAAAAAAAAGCTTTTAACTGTTACGCTCTGGCAGGTGGAGAGAAGGCACCCTGGGCAGATGGAAATGGCCACATCAGACTCTGTCTTCACTGTAAATATGACTGAGGCTGATGATCCCTTAGCAGCTATTCCCAGATTGGATCAGTCACTCTAAAATGCTGAAAAGTTCAAACCTGCTGTCTCATTTTTTGTTAGCAGCAGATGCGATAATTCATTCATCCTAGCTATCTGTAATTCTGTATTAACGTAATACAGATAGCTAGGCTGAATGAATTACCGCATCTGCTGCTAACAAAAAATGAGACAGAGCAAGTTTGAGCTTTTCAACTTTTTAGAGTGACTGATCGCAATCACAGCTGGTGCCAGTGCAAGTTGCAACCAACAAGAGTCCTGTACTTACAGACAGTTACAGGTGCCCTGCCATCCATGGTCCTCTAGGTCCCTGGTTCAGGGCAGTCAGTCAGACTTCACTGCTCTGTGGCACGCACTAGACACCTCACTAATAGGCACTAGACTAGACAGTGCCCGTTATGTAAAATAGATTTGGCAAACATAGCAGTTAAAACTTTACTGGACAACAAACTATGGGGTCAAAAATGCTTTGGATTGGATAAGGATTACATTACACCATTATCTGTGACTGTTGAGTTCATTACCTGAGCCTGAGTTCAGACAGACTCCTGACACCTGTGGCTCCGGCTCGCTCCTCCACACACAGCTGACAGCTTGAGCTCCTCCTAGCTACTCTCTAGTCACTCAAGTCGTCTCGTCGACGACCAACGTACAGGGCCAGCACAGCACTTCTACAACTGACTGAACAGTACACAAGCAATCAGTACAGGCAGGTGCACACTGGCACTCAGCAGCTCCCTCCTGTACTGTCTTCCCACCTGATGTGTCATGCAACGTAAATCCGACGTCACCCCAACTCAGCAGTCCAGCAGGCATGCCCCCCCTGGCAGCGCTGATGCTGATTGGCTGTGATCTAGCTCCATCATGGAGGCGGTTTTGAGAACCGCCTCTATTGAAGCTTGTTTGGGGTCTGGCGAGACACCACTGGGTGGCGCTAGCTCTAAGTGAGCGGAGAACTATATTCAGTATCCATGTTGCGCAATTAATGGAGGGCAGCAGAACGGCTCACTGCCTCCTTATTGCGCAAGATGGATGCTGAATTTCATTGGCACAAACTAGGCAATATTAAAATGATGATATTGGTAATTGCCGGCAAGGGGGTACCCTTAGGAGGGGGCGTGTCCAAAAAAAAAGACAAAAAATAATTTTTTTAATTTTTTTATAAATATTATTTCAAATATTTTTTCTCTGATTGGACAGGGGAAGTGCTGCCTCCCCTACCTCCTATTACTGCACGTCACTTTCCTGAGAGCCAGGGAGTAACAGCTCCTAACGTTTTACTAAGACTCTTTAGATTATTCAACATCTATATAAAAAGGGTTCTAAAAAGTGTGTCTGGCTTCTTAGTATTAAGTATTAGTTGAATCCTAAATTACAAATAACATTTTCACCCTTGCCATGTAAAAATGGGTGTCCATCCTCAGGCCTTCATTGGTTTTAATTTGCTTTAATTAACCAGATTGTATACATTCTATACATATAAATACAGTGTGTATGTGTATGTATAAAACAATATTAATTGTGAGGGGGTTGAAGTCTTGGTGAGTTCCCACACTTTTTTTGTAGGACTTGTACCATGAGTTTGCAGTAGCAATAACCAGCCACTTGTAATGGCTAGTTAATTATCTTGCTTCCTCAAACGGCAAATTTGCCTGTTTGCGGAGCGCGATAATTTAGCGTTCCACTTGTAATCTAGCCCAAAGTCAATGAAGCGCAAAAATTCTACTCAAGTATTTGGTTAAATCATTTGCTATATACCGTCCTCAAAGCAAACGATAACAAATGATAACATAAGAATGCAGTATTTCTGATAGCAAGGGAGCGCAATACTTAAAGTAGTGGTGAATCCTAGGGTTTGTGAAATGCTAAGTTTGACGAACCAAAGTTATCAAACCCTGCGCCAATCACTTATTTGGCACAGAAAGGGTTATCAGACCCCTTCTACTCTCACTAATATGTCACAATCTAGCCACACCAGACCAGCTTGTGATTTAGTTCAGTGGGTGCAAGGGTTAACAACACTCTCTAGTCTGTACTAGACATAAAAGAAATGCCCCAAAACTCCCCTTTAATGCCACCCACACTAAACTAACTACAATATCTCAGCTGCCACCACTTAAAATGTATTAAAGGGAAAATCCTAAGGAAAAACCGAGACTTACACATTAACTCTCTGAGTACAATTTAGCAGAAAAATAACCTAAATTATACAGTTCTAATATTCCAGTCTCTTTCAGTACGGTGGTTCAATTATTAGACAAAGGCCAAACTTAATAAAATAATTATTTATTATGCCAAAAATTTTATGCACAATGCATTATTAATAAAAAGTTGTTACAAATAAAATTACACATTAGCAAACAGTTATTTAAAATAAAAATGGAGAAAAACAGATTGAAAACTTTCCTAGTCACAAGATCTGCGCCAGGGGCTGGCATGAAACGATGGTCCTTACTCTGTAGAACAGCTCCCCTTGTAAGAATGACATCTCATAGCTGAAAAATAAGATGCTTATACCTATTTTCCATAGATCAGGTTGCCTGACAACACCCTCCTGGACGGGCTAAGAAACCCCCTTGTCTTTAAACACATATAGGCATTAGACCAATGTCCTTTTATTGACCTCATCAGGATATGGGGGAGAAGCACTGTGGTATCTCTGGAGCTGACAGATTGACTCAATGCATACACAATAACATTTGGAGGAAGGGTTTTTTAGAAACTATTTATGAGGGGTTCTGGCACATCAAAGAAAACACAAACAAACTCAGTACACAGCTATTTTTAAAAAACAAACAACTGTTCTTAGTTCACAACTAAGCAGAATGAACCCCTTCTCAGCTAACTCCTGAGGTATTTGTGACACCTCCCCCAATAAGAGATGCAAAAGGGGCTGGCTACAAGCCACTCCAGCTGCGTATCAAAGAGGACACTCCTCCTGGCGTGAAAGACCATCAGCGTTACCATGCATACTGCCCTTTTTATGTTGAATGGTAAACTCATGTTGTTGTAGAGCTAGGCTCCACCTGAGGAGTTTACCATTTGAGCCAGCTACCCTATGTAACCAGTGTAAGGGGTTGTGGTCAGTTATCACTGTAAAATGGCGTCCATACAGATAAGGCTGTAGCTTTTGCAAGGCCCAAACTATAACAAGGCACTCTTTTTCCACAGTGGCATATGCCACTTCTCGTGGAAGTAATTTCCTGCTGAGGTACACAATGGGGTGCTCCTCACCTTTCTTATCCACCTAACTCAGCACAGCCCCTAGCCCATAGTTGGAAGCATCCGTTTGCACTACGAATCTCCTGTGGAAATCAGGGGCCTGTAGTATAGGGGAGTCCGTAAGGGCAATTTTCAATTAATTAAAAGCCCTGTCACACTCAGGGGGTCAATTTGACTGTTTGAGGTAGGTTTTGTTTTGTAAGGTCTGTTAGGGGTTTGGCTATGGTACTATAGTGTGGCACAAACTTTCTATAGTACCCTGCGGTACCCAGGAAGGACATAACCTGTTTCTTTGTCTTAGGGGTGGGCCAGGCCATTATGGCTTCAGTTTTACTTGACTCAGGGCGCAGTACCCCTCCAAAAAATGAGACAGAGCAAGTTTGAGCTTTTCAACTTTTTAGAGTGACTGATCGCAATCACAGCTGGTGCCAATGCAAGTTGCAACCAACAAGAGTCCTGTACTTACAGACAGTTACAGGTGTCCTGCCTTCCATGGTCCTCTAGGTCAGTCAGACTTCACTGCTCTGTGGTGTGGTCTGGCACGCACTAGACACCTCACTAATAGGCACTAGACTAGACAGTGCCCGTTATGTAAAATAGATTTGGCAAACATAGCAGTTAAAACAACAAACTATGGGGTCAAAAATGCTTTGGATTGGATAAGGATTACATTACACCATTATCTGTGACTGTTGAGTTCATTACCTGAGCCTGAGTTCAGACAGACTCCTGACACCTGTGGCTCTGGCTCGCTCCTCCACACACAGCAGACAGCTTGAGCTCCTCCTGGCTACTCTCTAGTCACTCAAGTCGTCTCGTCGACGACCAACGTACAGGGCCAGCACAGCACTTCTACAACTGACTGAACAGTACACAAGCAATCAGTACAGGCAGGTGCACACTGGCACTCAGCAGCTCCCTCCTGTACTGTCTTCCCACTTGATGTGTCATGCAATGTAAATCCGACGTCACCCCAACTCAGCAGCCCAGCAGGCACACCCCCCCTAGCAGCGCTGATGCTGATTGGCTGTGATCTAGCTCCATCATGGAGGCGGTTTTGAGAACCGCCTCTATTGGAGCTTGTTTGGGGTCTGGCGAGATACCACTGGGTGGCGCTAGCTCTAAGTGAACTGAGAACTATATTCAGTATCCAGGTTGCGCAATTAATGGAGGGCAGCAGAACGGCTCACTGCCTCCTTATTGCGCAACATGGATGCTGAATTTCATTGGCACAAACTAGGCAATATTAAAATGATGATACAAAAAAGTATATCCAGAACAAGAAAGTGAAAATCAGTTGTAGCTTTATTCTTTAAAATTGTATGATGACCACATACAGCAACACAGGGTTAGTGAAGACAAAACTTCTGACCGGTTTCGGTCGTATTGACCGTAATCATAGAATAACACCTGTTGGGAGGTGCACCCTTTTAAGTCTAACACTATATGTTGATTGGTTAAAAACAACAAGACTTCAAAATTTAACCCTATACATATCATAATGACATTCTGTGTAAATATTTAACATTTAGTAAGTGAACGAACAAATAGATGAAGATTAATAATACAAATAATACAAATAAAAATAGATCTCAAATATTATAGACTTATATGTATATTATGTATATTTGGGATGCCAATGACTTTGGAAATTCAACAGAGTAGAGCAAGAAAACACATCATGCAAGATTTGGACACCTTAAATAAAGTAAGATAAAATAAAATAACTACATCTTAGGTGCATATACATGTATGCATACATGCACACGCACATCAGTGCATGTACATGCATAAACACAAACATCATACAATTTTAAAGAATAAAGCTACAACTGATTTTCACTTTCTTGTTCTGGATATACTTTTTTGTTTCATATTTTGTGGATTGTGGGGAATCCACTTTTCTTGCCCAGAACAAGAACTTTCCAAGTTTATGGGATACCAAGCAATTATCTCCTTCAGGATTTGCGCCCAGAATAACATTTGGCTGTGAACAGCGGTATTGTATCACCCACCCCCATTATACTAAGAGTGCCTTCAATATACGAACATATAACTTTTAAAAGCGAGAAGTTTTCAAACGACGGGACCATACCATCTGATTGGACACAGAGTCCCTCGGCTGAAGGTGACGTCATCGAGGATATCATCTTGTGAATTGAATACAAGTTGCTCAATATGGAGAAGGACTGCACCGTTTGATTGGTTACCAAGTCCCCAGCTGACGGTGACGTCACCAAGAGTAAGTGGATTGGCCAGGTCCTGACCACGTGGTACGCTACACGGAGCCAGCACAGGAAGAAAGGCTTTTTGCGGTCTGTGCATGTAAGCTACCATAGGATACCGGCTTATTCCAACTACAGCTTGACACCGATTGGAGACTCTTCACGTTTTCATCTTTGGTGGGTGAGTGAGCATACCGCTAGTTCCTAAACAGCTAAGTTTTTATTCATTTAAGCGCACTGGTATTGCTGGTTTTTGATTTCATATTTAGAATCACAGATTGCCGGCTATGGGTACAAACACGCAGAGCGGACCCCTGCATTATGGCTTCTATTAACTTTTGTGATTTATGAACTACTCCGGCTACAATAGTACCATTAGCAATATATATATTTTGCTAAAATTCATATAGACACCACGCTCCCAAGACTGGTTCGCCAGTCTATTTTGTTTATTAAAATGATGATGTTGGTAATTGCCGGTAAGGGGGTACCCTTAGGGGGGGGGGGGCGTGTCCAAAAAAAAAAGACAAAAAAATATTTTTTTAATTTTTTTTATAAATATTATTTCAAATATTTTTTCTCTGATTGGACAGGGGAAGTGCTGCCTCCCCTACCTCCTATTACTGCACGTCAGCCAGGGAGTAACAGCTCCTAACGTTTTACTAAGACTCTTTAGATTATTCAACATCATCTATATAAAAAAGCATTCTAAAAAGTGTGTCTGGCTTCTTAGTATTAAGTATTAGTTGAATCCTAAATTACAAATAACATTTTCTCCCTTGCTATGTAAAAATGTAAAAATGGGTGTCCATCCTCAGGCCTTCATTGGTTTTAATTTGCTTTAATTAACCAGAGTGTATACATTCTATACATATAAATACAGTGTGTATGTGTATGTATAAAACAATATTAATTGTGAGGGGGTTGAAGTCTTGGTGAGTTCCCACACTTTTTTTGTAGGACTTGTACTACGAGTTTGCAGTAGCAATAACCAGCCACTTGTAATGGCTAGTTAATTATCTTGCTTCCACAAACGGCAAATTTGCCTGTTTGCGGGAGCGCGATAATTTAGCGTTCCACTTGTAATCTAGCCCAAAGTCAATGGAGCGCAAAATTTCTACTCAAGTATTTGGTTAAATCATTTGCTATATACCTTCCTCAAAGCAAACGATAACAAATGATAACAAAATAATGCAGTATTTCTGATAGCAAGGGAGCGCAATACTTAAAGTGGTGGTGAATCCTAGGGTTTGTGAAATGCTAAGATTTACCGGTGCAACAAATAAAGGGGCCTTTCCGTCATAAAGTATAAAATACATGCTGAAAGTTCCTTTTTTTGCTTGTAGCGTATGCCACGCTGAGCGCCTCAGGACGCCCGCAGCAGAAGGTCAATTTTTTAATGAGGTGACTTTCCACCTCTTAGCAAATAGCCGTGCGGCCCAGTTAGCATTATGCTGTATGGCTAGCATGCTATTGGCTAAGATCTTTTAATTGAAAAATAGTGTTCTGCCGTGCTGTGGCCTTAGGCGCTCAGTGCAGCATATGCTGCAGACAAATAAAGGAACTTTCAGCATTAAGTATATTTTATACTTCATTAATGATAGTCCCCTTTATTTGTTCCAATGGCCAATCCGAGCATTTCACAAACGCTGGGATTGACTTTCACTTTAATGCCATTAAGCGTCCTAACATTTGAAGTGTTCTGCTCTTTCCCATGTTGAAGAAAAAGGAAGATTTGACTGCGGGAAGTGCCTAGCATAGTGAGCAGTCCCCCATGTCCAATCAGCAGTGTTTCTCCAGTTTGTTTACATGGGAACTTCATTCTGATCTTGTCCATTTACCCCATGCTGAAAGGGTTAAACCAGGAAACAATCATGTATACAAACATGTATAGGAAATCATAAACATAAAACACCTATGCAAACAACTAAGATACACTGTTTGAAACAAAGAAAATGGATTTGCATGAGGTCAAGACTCTTGAATTAGAAAGCTCCAAACATTTTGTTTAACTCCATTAAAAATAGGTTTTCTAATCTAATGGACTGGAATACAGCGGTTGAATTCTCACCTTATAAAGTATTTAGTGGAGTTTTCAAATTGTTTTCAAATGTAATATAATTTTAAACCCATGCTAAAAGCCATGACAACACTTTGAATGGCTCTTCTAATGGCACAGACCCACTTTTTAAATTGTTTTCAAACGAAATATAATTTGAAACCCATGCTAAAAGCCATGACAACACTTTGAATGGCTCTTCTAATGGCACAGACCCAATTGATATGACTTGGAGGGAATCTGACTGTGTACTCTAAGATTTTCTAAGACATTTATTTTCTGACCTGACCCAGACCAATAATCCCTGCTTTCTTAGGGATGTTACTTTGAATGTTGGAACAGCCTCTGTGTACTTGACAAAAAAGTGCATCTAGGATAGCTTCCAACATTTCCCAGAGGACAGGGAGGTGAGGGGGACAATGACCCACCAATGTTTAGTGGGTAAAGGTGCAACAAGAGTGGTAGGGCCACAGGTCTGCTGTGGATGGTGGGAATCGGGATTGGGTGGAGTCAGGATGGCCATAGCCAGAGACATTTGCCCTGTCATGGGATGTTATAGTAGAGACAGTGGGAAGACCTCCCGAACTGTGATAATCCTGCATGATCTAGAACAGCTGGGAAGTATGCTCTAGGCAGTAGCAGACATACTCAACACAGGACCCTGGTGCAGATTATTTTTGGACCCCCAAAGGTAACTAAGTAGTAAGTAATAGTAATAATATATATGCTGCTCTGTAAAATGATTTTGAGTAGATAGATAAGATGAACCTGCAACCTGCACTAATAAAAGGCTCCCCTGCCTTAGTATTGTACACATTTTGCACATGCCTATGTATAGACAGGCTGCTACAGGCCCCCAGCACTTGGACCCTTGTACCACTGCACCTGCTGCCCCAAAGGTAGTTCCACCCCTGGCTCTAGGTTACTTCACACTGTTAGTACTTTTCTAATTCATTGTTATTGGTAAAGCAGGGTTACAATATGTAAAATGAGACATGTACAGCAACGCCAATGAGCAGCAGCCTGCGGATAAATGTATATTATTTATATTAACTTGTATTTGTAAAGTTCTGTCCAGTTCTGTTTTGCTGTTTATATAAGGGTTACACACTGACACTGATTCATAGTAAAAAATAATACAGATACATAGACTTCATATACAAACAGACTAAACAAAACAAATGAATACAGGGGGAGGAGGGCCTTTCTGCAAAGAGCTTACAGTCTGAGGAACCTTGAGCATAGCAGGAGGGATGAGATACGAAGCGCTCCAGATGCCTACCTAGGTATCTCTTCAATCTAAAGAAGAAATCATGGGACATTGTATAATAGAAGTATATTGGAAAAAAAAAATTACATTTATTTGGCTCTCATATCCCGTTAAAGGTACATGAACCCCAAATAAACAGAGCATGCAATTTGAAACAACTTTTTTATTTACGTCTATTATTAAATTGTATTGTTTTGTCTAATTCACAAAACAAAATGTTAGGGCTTCACATACCTTTAAGCTTATAGATATTTGTTAAAAACATCAGTAAAAACAAACCTAAAAAAATAATAAATGAAAAAAAATGTATAAATAAATAAAGCCAATAAAGATACCCTTAAAGGGATAGGAAAATCAAAATTAAACGTGCATGACTCAGATAGAGCATTTAATTTTAAGACACTTTTAAATTCACTTCTATTTTCAAATGTGCGTCGTTCTCTTCGTATTCCTTGTTGAAAATGAATACGCACATATCATACACTAGTGGGAGCTGCTGCTAATTGGTGCCTGCACACATTTGTCTCTTGTGATTGGCTAACTAGATGTGTTCAGCTTCCTGCAAGTAGTGCATTGCTGCTCCTTCAGCAATGGATAAGAAGAAAATGAAGCACATTTGATAATAGAAGTACATTGGAAAGTTGTTTAAAATTGTATGTTCTATCTGAATCATAAAAGAAAATTTTGGGGTTTACTATCTCTTTAACCTATTGACCACCCCACCTAGCCATGCATGTTAAAAAAAATAATAAAAAAAATTACATGTAAGTGTCCATTTACAGTTCAGAAAAATAACCTTTAGCATTGCATTTATCATAACTAGTTGAACCTGTATGAATCATTGCAAAGTCAGTAAAGTCAAGGAGTCTTAACATGCAAAAGTGACACTTTTTAGGTAACCTAGGTAATATAAGCTGTGGAATGGACATTTAAAACTTAAAGAGAAGAGACAGTAAAGTCAAAACTAAACTTTCATGATTCAGATAGAGCATGCAATGTTTAACAAATTTCTAATTTGCTTCTGTTATCAAATTTGCTTTGTTCTCTTGGTATCTTTTATTGAAGAGTAAAATCTAAGTAGGCTCATAAGAGCTCAGGAGTGTGCACGTGTCTTTAGTACTCTACGGCAGCATTGTTTTGCAACATTATTTGTAGCTTTGTTATACAATGTTGCAAAACACTGCTGCCATAGAGTACTAAAGACTCGTGCACACTCCTGAACTCTTATGAGCCTACCTAGTTGACTCTTCGATTAAAGATACCAAGAGAAGGAAGCAAATTTGATAACAAATTAGATTGGAAAGTTTAATTTTGACTTTACTGGCCCTTTAATATATTTGTATAAATATTTTTTTAGATTGTATTTTGATTTAGTATAGATCATTGAGGGTTAAAAAATGACAAAGAAAATTTCCCTGGCACATAAGGTGAAATAATTTTAAGGTAAATTTAAATTTTTGTATAGAATATTTCAGCAATTATTTATGTGCTGTATAGCAAATAATCTGCATAAGAAAATATCATTTTAAAAACATTTATTTTTCCACTTTGTTAGCAAATTTGAGTGTGTTTATGCTATCTCCTTTGCCATAGCCAATTAAGAACAGATATAAATGAGCTCATGCACTAATTAGGGAATCAGCAACATCTAGATGCAGCCCACTCTCAGAGGGACAATGGAAAATTACAACTTTCAGACATATATCCTGTGAAAAGCAGGCAAAAATAAACATTTTATGCAAAGTTTTGAGTTTAAATTCTCTTTAATCTTGAGAGTGTTTTGTGACACATTGTGTAATTTTGCCCTTGTATACTTCATAGTTCACAGTGTTATATTGCATCACTTTAGGGAGTCTTTGATGTCACTACCATATGCAAAGAGAAATAAGGGGTGTCACATGACTTGCAAATAAAAAAAAAAACGTAGGCACTTTAAAAAAGAGTACATGTAAAGTATTTCTTAATTTTTATTTTTTTTTGATAAACAATTTTTATTGAAGTTGTGAATAAATAAAACATTCAAATTTCGTCCATAGATAACAATTGCACCTATTTAAATACAACAACAGCATGTATAAGTATTGATTGAGAAACATGTCATATCCAAAGGTGATGTGGGAGAGGGATCGGACTATCTAGAATGGAACTTCCTTTTTTATTATTATTCCCTATGACTAGATGTTCCCAACAGTAAAATATAAGGTACTCTTTAGAATAATAAAAGGAAGGTGTGGAGAATTAGCTTTTGTATTGGTTGCTCTTGAAGCAAGGTACATAGGGGAAGGGAGGGGAAATCAGCGAGCCAGAGCCGCTTGATTAGAGGGGAGGAAAGGTGTGGGGGGGAGCGGGCTTTATTAAAGGAGGTGTGAAAGATATCCAGAGGTTGGAGGGGTCTAGAATGGTGACATTAATTATTTTAAGAGATAGCAAAGTGATATCTGAGTACCCCATTGGGCTAGTGGGGTGAAAAATTAGTAGAGTCAGGCTCTTAGGAAGCAGCTTTGATAGAAGAGGGTGAGATTCAGGTGTAGACATATGATCTTGTTCAAAGAAATAGGGTAAAGAGTGAGAGGAGTGAGACTATGTTAAGTTAATACGGAGGTAAAGGGGAGTAATATGAAAGGAGTTTATTATCTATAGGAAGGTGGCTGGGAGGCTATAATAATCTATCTGAACAAATATACTTAGTTAGAATATAGACTAGAGCATTTAAACTATCTGATATTTAACATCATAATAAAGCTTGCCAGTGAAAATTAGCAGTATCCTTAGGAATAAGGTAACTATAACAGATTATAATCTTTGGGCCAACCAGAGTCTCTGCTTCCCCATTGGCCTACTAATGCCCAACTGTTAATATAAGGTGAACTAAGGAGGACTGCTAAATAGAAATGAATTACCCAAATTATCCTGCGGTGCTAAAAAAAAACCCAACCCAAAAAAACTGTCTGAGCCTTAAAGGGATACCATGGTCATATGAACAGTCATGGAAGCATATAGTACTAAACCTGTTCTGGTGAGTGCAGAAATAGTGATGGGATAGCCCCTGATATGTCCGATATAGATAGTTTAAATCTTTCAGAAACTCCTGTGTTATACAAACTGTACAGTAAGCATAGTTAACAATGAGTAAGTAATAATACATTTCTGTGGACAGGTATAAAATAAGCAAACGTGGTATTAATATCTAACATCCTATCTTATGTTAGTGTTCCATTCAAATAAACAAATCTATGGCAACTGCAGACTAACCAGCTAATGTCCGTTCTTAACTGGGCTACTATTAAGTAATCTAATACATTTCCTGTACATATGTATCTAGAGCCTCTCAGATCAGGATTAAATTGAGAAGTATAAAGTGTGCGGTGATATAAAAACATCTTAAGATCAAACAACAAGCTCACATAACCAGGGGTGAACTGTAAATTTCCTCTAAGTCAGTGAGCAGCAATGACAGCAAACATAGCTGTGAAACAAGCAAGCAGACCCATGAAACTGAGCATGCCATGAACGGAAATCAAACTAAAAGAACCTGAGTCACTAGTAAACCGGTAACAATGTACCCCGTTGTGTAGAGGTATCAGTGTCTCTAGGATTAACCTACACCTCTCCTGTATAGCTGTTCAGATCCAAGTGTAGGTGCCGGGAGAGGTTGAGAGAGTTTATACACAGACTGCCCTGAACTGGGTGATTGTAGCATGTCCTTGCGCTGGTCAGGGATTTGGGAGCATGATCCATGTAGCTGAAAGAGTCCTTTACTCTGAGTTGTCTTCTGTGCTAGCAGGGAGAATTTACCTTCATGAGAGGTGTTTGCAGAGTAGATCGGAATAATGTCTGCATGCACTGGCGATGTTACCTGTAGGCCTGTCTGTTTGCGCAACCCAACTGATAGCCACGGGAGAGGTGGTTCCGTGGATTCACAAGGCTCCTCAAAATGATCTATGGGTTCCCCGAACCCAACAAATTTAGAGTCCGCCAAAACGAATGTGCTACCATCTAATGCAAGTCCGCCTACTTCAGACTTGGGTGTCATCCGTAGATCTGGCTCCTCCGAAGGTCGCTGCCTGGGCCACTGTGAAACTCTCTGAACAGTGAAGACATCCCCAGTCGTGTGAGATAGAGGTACGATAGAAACGTCAGTTGACTGTGAGCTAAATGCAGATTTCAATATTTCCTTACATTCTACATGGTAACAGTCTAGGCGGAGGGATAAGGCTTGCAATAGTGACGTTATGGATGGCATTGTGCGATGGTCCACAGATGTTAAATTTGCTCTAGAGGGGAAAAGGGCACCAAAGGAAGTGCACACTGTTAGCGGGTATGAAGCTGCGTTAATACAACTTGACAGGGAAAGAATATAATAAGCGTCAGTGCAGACTTTTGTATATAGTGTCCAGATCCCCGTAAAGCAATTCTCTCTGGGAGGTTGCCTCTTAACTTGTGCCACCAAGGATCTTGCAGACACTGATTAAAAGATACTGTGTTATAGTGATCTACTCTGCAGTTTTTCGGTCGCTATATGAGGGAACTGTATATCCCTCTGCCTGCGTATGTTACAGTGATCAGTAACAGCTTCACTTAGCTTTCTTCTTATTTATGGAATTAGCACTAATGCTGTGTGGTCCGTCTCCTTCTCCCGTGATTTTGTCCTCATGTCTAGTTCTTTCGTGTAGTGCGTCCCAGGGGTCCCAGCCACCAATAAAGTCGGTATTTAGCTTTTGTCTTACTCACCATGCTGATTCTGCGGTCTGCTCATGCCATGAGGTGTGCGGCTGTGAAAAAGGCCGGAGCTTAATGTTGCATCATACACACCTTGTTTCTGCACCTATCAGAGTTATTGAACCCCTTAATCAATACAGCAGGGTAGGAGGGAATTATGTATCCCTATTATGATTCATTGTTGGGTTATTTTCCCCGGGTATTCAAGCATTATATGGAGACTATCATCAGAGCTCTAAAGAAACGCAGCCATATTGGTCTCCAGCCGGCTCCGCCCCCAAGTATTTCTGAATTTTAAGGGATTTGGTCAATTATTTTTAAAGGGACACTGAATACAATTTTTTTTCTTTTGTGATTCTGATAGAACATGCAATTTTAAGCAACTTTCTAATTTACACCTATTATCAATTTTTCTTTGTTCTCTTGCTTTCTTTATTTGAAAAAGAAGGACATCTAAGCTATTTTTTGTTTCAGAACCATAGAAAGCACTTGTTTATTGGTGGGTAAATGTATCCACCAATCAGCAAGAACAACCCAGTTTGTTCACCAAAAATGGGCCGGCATCTAAAATTACATTTAAAATAAAGATACCAAGAGAATGAAGACAATTTGATAATAGGAGTCAATTAGAAAGTTGCTTAAAATTACATGCTCTATCGAAATCACAAAAGAAAATTTTTGGGTTCAGTGTCCCTTTAATGAGCTCAATCTAGCAATCCATGGCAGACAGGGTGCGTACATATTCGCCCCTGTCTACCCAAGCTCTTCTCTGGTGGGCAGCAATTCGCTGCCCGCATTTAACATTTCACATGAGAGCTCCTTTGCCCTCACGTGCACCCCGCCCCTGCCTGCGCACCGCCAATCACTGGCGGACAGAAGTTGTCAATCTCCCCGGTCGGAAAATACCGGGTAGATTAAAATTCTCCACATAAGAAGAGGAGAATAGGGTAGGGAAGCAGCTGTCTGATGACCGTTGCTTGATAAATCGTGATTGCAGGTTCGCTTGTGCGAACCTACAGTCAAAGTAGAGAAAAGGGCTTGATAAATCTATATTTATAGACTATATCTCTTTAAAGCACTGTTAAAAAAATAAAAATAAACCTTGATTTTACATTTATTATCTATAAATATGAGCAAAATACTTTATCAATAATCAATATATTATACATTGTGTTATGTTTTGCTATGCATATATTCAAGAACTATCACTTTACATCAGGCCTCCAAAATTGCTAAATTTTCCATAGCTATTTTGTGTTGTGCCTGAGCGTAACACTTGAAGGGACATTAAACACTTTGAAGTGGTAATATAAAATGGTAAATTGTATATACAGTAAAAAAAAGCTCTGCAATATACTTTCATTATTTATTTTGTCCCCTTTTTCTGTAATTGCATTCTGAAATTGTGAGCTTTACGCCATAGTCATAACCATTGGCCGTTGGAAACACATTTTTGGATTTTATTACGAGCTGTTAATCTTCCTTTTTGTGGATCCTTTGCCTCACCAGCAGGGCAGCTCGTTTTTCCACACTAGATCTCTAAACAATTTAGCCTGTACCAGCTCCGCTGCAGGATTACCCTCCTCCCCTTGTATGGGAACGTCACTAACGACCGGTGCTGTGGATTGGTTCCAAAGCCGGAAGAAGGCTTTATACGATTAACTATGATTTGGAGGTATGGAACCTCAACACCGTAGTGACTTTCACAATTGTTTCCTGGGATTGGAGGGCAGAGCTTTACTGTTTGGAGGCGGAGCATAGGTTTAAATGGCTTAGTACAGAGCGCTGTTTGGCGGACCGCAGGACGGACTATTGACGGTCCTATATACTAGTCGATCTCTTTTCCCTTATATTCCCCACAGCCACAGTTAATTATTTATAACTGTCTCTAATTGGCCATAGCAGAGAAAGTAACCTAAATTACAACATGGCAGTTCCTACTGTTTTACAGAATCTAAAACTTTACACTTATTTTGTCAATATTTAAACAGCTAATGAAACTTTAAAAAATACATTTACAAGTTATTCTAAGACTTATCTTTTCTATGTATGCATCATTCTATCTAGCATTTATTTAGTGTTTAATATCCCTTTAACTCACTACTTGTATTTTAAGCCATAATAGTGCACCCTGCACTATCCATTCAAAGAATAGGGCACGCTAAAAAATGTTGGGCGCTTTAATATTCTCTGGTAAACCTTTTTTTCCCCCCACTTGCTTACTATTCTTTGTGCAAGGTCGCACTAAGGGTAATGCATCATGCGCTCCACTTGTAATCTAGCCCATATGATTGTGTCACTAATATAAAAATGACATACTCTAATTATTAGAATCTATAACTTTAAAAGAATCTCACTTTAAATTTTGTTTCAATGCTCAGTTCACAATAAACCAGCTTTTTTTTTTTTGTAATAAAATAATAAACTTGTACAGAAACTAAATATGATCATTTAAATGTTGATGTTGCAATGCAGTGTTTGTAACTTAAATGTTAATAGTAAAATGAATCAAAATGATGACATAATTAATATGATGCGTCATGAATTAATATTGGTTAAGTTAAAAAATAGCATTCAAACATATTAGGCAAACTTAATCAATGTTAAATTAATTATCATGTGTGATCTACATTATTATTTTTCTTGTATGTATGAACTATATATATTTATACATATAAACATTAACACTAGATGGATTAATAAAACTCAGTGGAATTTTTTAGGGGGGTGTCACCAGCCTGTCACTATAGCAACAACTTCACCATCTTACACAATGCCTCTGCTGTCCTGCCCCAGACTGTGGCTGGGAGGAGCTTTCTAGTGCTGGTTATAAGCCTGTATCTCGGGCAGGCATTCCTGTCCGTGCCTGCTGCCGGTGAGATGCTTTCTGTTTATGTTGTGAGCACTATTGCGCTGCAGTTTCTGTGGCCTACACTACACCCTGTGGAATGCATAACAAGAACATATTATATTGGCATAGTGGAGGAAGCTTGGGATTATGCACCGTCAGGCAAAAATCTCATTACAGATCAGAATATAACAGATGACCAGTAAGTGCTACAGCTGCTACTAAATGCAGAAACATCTTTTCTTTCTTTTTTGTGTTTTAGTGCAAAGTGTGATAAGTTTCTGAAGTGTAGGACTGGACAAGTCATTGTGATTTTTTTTTATTTGCAGCAGTAAAGTTAGATTTTAAATCATGTAAACTGTTCAGGAAAGTTTTTACCTTTGCTTTAGAATTGATACCCCTTCATAATGCTGGTAATAACTGTTGTCAGTTCTGTACCCAAATACTATATTGGTTACAGGATCAAGTATCCTCCCAACAAAAAATGAAGAGTCTGAAATTTAAACTTGATTTTTTTTTTTTTTAATGACTACAAAGTACATGTAATATGTGTATTGGAAATATGCTACAGCAGCAGATAAGATAAATGTGCAACGTGTTAAAAGGTAGAATTATGAATCATAATCATATCATGTTCACTTCTCATTATCTTGGCATTTCTTTGCTGTCATTGATTAAGAGTTCACAAATGCACAATTTAATTATCAATCACTCATAATTAAAGGGACAGTATACACTCATTTTCATATAACTGCATGTAATAGCCACTACTATAAAGAATAAGATGCACAGATACTGATATAAAAATCCAGTATAAAACTGTTTAAAAACTTACTTAGAAGCTCTCAGTTTAGCTCTATTGAAAAGGTAGCTGGAAAGCCCACTGCAAGTGGGAAATAAGACCCTCCCCCCTCCCCCTTCTTTTGCATATGAAAAGACCCTTTACACAAACAGGAGCAAGCTGGAGAAGGTAGCTGACGGTATTCACATAAAACTTTGGGGCTTGGTTAGGAGTCTGAAAATCAGCAATGTTATTTAAAAATAAGCAAAACTATACATTTAATTTTTTAAAAAAACTTTATGGGCTTTATAAATAGATCATCTACAAAACATTTATGCAAAGAAAAAATGAGTGTATAATGTCCCTTTAATCTATTAGGTCACTCAGTTTACTATATATATATATATATATATATATACAGTATATATATATATATATATATATATATATATATATATATGTTCTAATTTACTCCTATTAGCAAATTTTCTTCATTCTCTTGGTATCTTTATTTGAAAAAGCAAGAATGTAAGTTAAGACTTTTGGTGAACAACCTGGGTTGTTCTTGCTGAATGGTGGATAAATTCACCCACCAATAAACAAGTGCTGTCCAAGGTCTGAACCAAAAATGGTCTTGCTCCTTAGCTTAGATGCTTTCTTTTTCAAATAAAGATAGCAAGAGAACAAATAAAAATTGATAATAGGAGCAAATTAGAAAGTTGCTTAAAAATTGCATGCTCTATCTGAATCACGAAAGAAAAAAATTTGGGTTCTGTGTCCCTTTAAGTCAAAACATGATTTTACCTGGATGCCATAGTTGTAGTTAGGAATCTACTTGTGTGAAAACATAGTGTCACATTTTATGTCATTTTCTACTGTATACAGGGACCCAAGGAAATTGTACTATAAAGGCAGAGGTTGAGAAATGTATGTGAAATTTCTGAGCCAGACCTAATAAATTAATTAATAAATGATTTTGTAAATGGCTATTGCTGAACATTTAGAACCGTTATGATCCACAGGTAAAACTGTAGGGGCCCATGCTAGCAGATTCCTGTGATTTGTCAAGCCCTTATATACAGAAGGTCAGCACAACAACACTGGTGAATAGAACATACAGTGTGTACCAAAGTTTGACAACTCCTGGGAAAATTTCCTTTCTGTTAACATTTTGGATTTTTCTTTATATATCTACATACAAAACCTTTCACTTAAATATAAATATTCTGCATAGCTCCTAGGTTTTGTATACATTTTTGCAGCACTATATACTTATGCTATGTGTTAATTAGCATACAATTAGTTGTTCTTTAAAAGGACATTAAACACCTCTTTGTTTTGTGTATAATTGTGCTTGCCCCGTGCTTGCTAGAGAAGCCATAAAGCAAATTATGTTACCAGCAAATGCTGCAAATGAATTAGCTCTTTTCGGCAGTTGCAGCATTCTGAAAATATAAGTTACACATTTAATTATTTTAGCCTTGCTAGGGCATGGCTCGTTAAACCACGGGTCGGAACACATTACTGGGACGCAACAACTTGTTTACTGGGTCGTGTGTATGTTGTATGAGAGTGTGTGTGTTATTACCTTTTACAACACTACACATTTCACAACAATCAGGAATAAAGTACGCACACATTTTAGTCACTTTGCCAAAAATTACGGCTATCATGTTGTATATCACTTCAGGCATTTTCAGACCAAGCATAAAAATAGGGTCTTGAAGGTATGTGGTATCATTGCACTGGGTCTTGGGAAAAAGTTTAAAGAACCCTGCTCTAGGGATCGTGGGACAGAGCACAAATTTTTACAAAAAAACAAGAGGTATTTGATGTCACTTTAATTTTATTATATTGCAATAGTAATGTCAGATCTGAAAAAAACTTCTATCCTTTGTACCATGCAAAAGGGACATTCAAATTCTTAAATAAGTAAGCAGATATTAAAGTCCCTGGGGTCCATTTATCATTGTGCAGACGGACATGATCCGCTATAGTGAACCATGTCCGCCACACATTGATAAATGCCGACAGCATACGCTGTCAGTATTTATCATTGCACCAGCAGTTCTTGTGAACTGCTGGTGCAATACCGCCCCCTGCAGATTCGCAGCCAATCGGCCGCTAGCAGAGGGTGTCAATCAACCCGATCGTATTCGATCGGGTTGATTTCTGTCCGCCTCCTCAGAGCAGGCGGACAGGTTATGGAGGTTTAGACCACTGCTTCATAACTTGAGTTTCTGGCGAGCCGTTCGGAGCTTGATAAATAGACCACCCTGCATTAATTAAAGTGATGGTAAACTCTCCACTTTATAAAATCAGATCTGGAATGTTTGTGATATTTTAGATGGAGTTTAATTCAAACCTTTAGCACACAGAAAATTGACTTCTGAAGTGGGCGGCGGAGTGTGGGGAATTTGAATTTAATATCAATATTAAAAAGTAAGTTATAGTGCAACTTCATTACAACTGATGATTTAAATTACATCTAAAATATCACTAACGTTTCAGATCTGATTTTAAAAAGGGGAGCCTGTCACTTTAAGTAAATCCTGCCGGCTGCATTAAAGTGATGGTAAATCCTAGCATTTAGGAAACGCTAGGATTTACAATTGTAACAAATAAAGGGGACTTTCATTCATGAAGTATAAAATACTTCATTCTGAAAGCCCCTTGCTGCGCTGAGCTGTAAGGCAGCCCACAGCAGAACGCAATTTGGCTGAGAGGTGACGTTTCCACCTCTTAGCCAATAGCAGTGCGGGAAATACAGCTTGGCGCCGCAAAACCTGGCGCCAAGCTGTATTTCCCGCACGGCTATTGGCTAAGAGGTGGAAACGTCACCTCTCAGCCAAATAGCGTTCTGCCCGTGGGCTGCCTTACAGCTCAGCGCAGCAAACGCTGCTAACAAATAAAGGGGCTTTCAGAATGAAGTATTTTATACTTCATAAATGAAAGTCCCCTTTATTTGTTACAATTGTAAATCCTAGCGTTTCCCAAACGCTAGGATTTACCATCACTTTAATTACCCTCAGAATGCTGGGTTTACCCAAGTATAAAGAGATGAATTGCAAGCATGCCTGCAGCCAATTTACAACAGATACAAATGTTTTGCACAGTTGTGCACATTTGTAGCGCAAGGGTAAATGCTGTAGGAAGTGGTGTCTTCGGCGTTTGTAGAAAAGCTATGCAACACTTTTAAGTAAGGAAACAATGTGTTTTTAATGAAAAAAAAAACTTGTATTTTCAACATTTACTTTAGTATTATAGGGACAGGTATGATCCTGCGAGGAAATGTTATACTTTTTAACAGCTTAAAGTAAAGGTAAATTTGAGTGTACTCGCTCAAGTCATAGGATATAATTTAAAAAAGGAGTGCGACTTTCATTCATGTAATCGCTAATTATCCTGATCTTCTTAGATTTTTACATTTTAATGCTGGAACGATAAGCGCCGTTCCTCCGCCCGTACGCTCAAGTTTACCTTCACTTTAAGGACAATTATGGTGATAAAATGAAATGCTCTGATTCCTTTTTTGGGTTGTGCGAACTGTGCTGCTAATTGGATCAGTCAGTTTCCGCTCAGGACCAGCGGTGCTCTGTGGGTCCTGAGTGGTACTTTGGCTATGTGTTTAATAACCCCATTTGTGAGGGTTAAACACATAGCTTTGCTGCATCTGACAAATTACAGCATTTCATTTTAACACTATAATGGTTCTTAACTATGGTGCTTGGCAAATCTTGGGAGTTGAGGAGCTATGGCTCCAAAAAAGTTACTTTTTTGCAAATATCTTTACCCAAATTCTTTCCTTGTCTGTGTGACATGGTTTTTACAGTTCTGCAGCCGGTGTTCTGTCAGATTTGGCTCCCTTGTTGGAATTTGCTACCTTCATGAGTGCATGCTCAGAATAACATAATCGCACTCCACATATGTTTGAAAAGAATGTGTGGAATGAGATTACGTAATTAAAAGCATGCGCACATGAACGTAGAGAATTTCGACTGACAGCCTGATTATCCTCCCTTTGATTATTAAATCTGCGTACACAGATATGTGCACTCCAAGGTAGCAAATATTGACGGTCTAACCATACAATTTACAACATTTGAACATCACATAATATGCACATTAAATTATATATATATATATATATATATATATATATATATATATATATATATATATATATAAGCAAAATGAGTCAGTTGCACTCTCACAAACAATTCTCCAAGGGCCAGGGTGCTAGAGTAGGTGATATGTAGTAGAATAGAAAACAGCACTCTCTGGACTTAAATTCAAACAGATAGTTTAATAGGTAACGTTTCGGGGAATGCTCCCCTTCATCAGACCCAGGGTCTATATATGAACACCAGTATAATAAGGATATAGCTGTATTTATATATAGCTCTCATTTTACCACTCTTTGTTTTATACCAATTCATAATTACAGTTATAGCATTAACCGCCCTGACTGCATACATTCCAATGACATATTACATATTGAACTTTATGTGAACTCTCTTTGAAAAGATAAATTACCACCAATACGTAACTAACTATGAGACATTAAAGTAAAAGTAAACTTAGTGGTTGTGCTCTGCAGATTTACACAATTAATATAAAAACAATAGGACTTTCATTCATCGTTTTGGTGTTACTAATCAATAAATACCGTTTTCGCCGCATTGAAATGAATATTTTTTTCCTTTTCAATTCAACCCGTTGGTGATGCGGCAATTTACTTCCTGGTCACGTTTTTCACATCTACCAATTGACTTTCTGGCCGATCGGCGGCCAGAAAGCTACGTCATACAGTGTTCTAACCCATTGCGCATGCGCCGAATCTAATATAAACCTGATTCTCTCCTTAGCGCGTTCACAATTCGCGCATGCGCACAGCTAATGCTCGTTTGGTGCCAAGTTCATTCAGTATTATTAGATCGCATGCGCATTTGGAGCCGGATCGGCGATTAGCGCATGCGCAATCCTTCCAGTTATTGTGAACGAGCATTTACACTACGTATAGAGCGGGTGTGACCGCTCTATACGTAATGAATAGAAAATACAGGAAGAGGAGGGTGGGAGGAGCAACTGCAATAACGGTATGGAAATAAATTATAAAAATATAAACAATAGTATTAAAGTAAAAAAAAAAAAAAACATAGCAAAAATGTTATATTACTTATATGTATTACATTTATGTGTGGCAATGGTGAAAAATTTACTTTCACTTTAAAAAATGTATTCCCACACAAATTGAAGAGACTACATTTTAATTGAAAAACGGGTATAGCTAATAATTTTAGATTTCATTACAAAAATGAGTTTTTATATTCATAGCTAGCTATAAATATAATAATAAAATATTATTTATGTTGTTTTTGAGAGACCCGGAATATCTCTCATTGACTTTCGATATGTAAGCAAGTTAATTTGTACACTACAATAAGAAAATGTCACGCTTTGATTTATTAGAACATGTAATTTTTAACACTAGCGAGGCCCCAGTTAAAGTTCTGCTTGGGTGCCGCAAAGCACTGGTGGGCCAAAGTGAATACTGCCAATTACCCAATCAGCAGCGGTTGTCACATGACACAGCTCTGTGACTATCACTGCTGTTAGTGTGACACATTTTTTTCATTGTTATGATTTTTTAAGCTTTCTATCAGTTACGTTATACTTGTGACTAGCAGTCAGCATGTGTATGACTTAGAACTGACTTGCCTTTGCGAGATCATGGCTTGCATTAGTCTACATTCATTTACAAATATCTCACTTGTCAATTTTTAAAGCACTAATCAGGAGTTTGCATTTTCCCGCTTCCAGCCGAGTCATTTCCAGACATGTAATCTTCCCACGGGAGGGATCAGCTGATGGAGTGAATGGGAATAACTACGGTGTAGGCTGAAAGAAATGCCCGTGGGGAATTTGTAATGTGCTGTTATGTACACACTGTTTACATAAACCATATGTGAGCAGAAGTACCCTGAAGCCACATGATGCTTTCCATCTTCACATGAGTATTTTCTTATTTCCCAACAAAAAAGTCTGCTTTTTTAAACATATAACATACTACGCTCATCTAATCTTAAAGGGACATCATATATATTTTGCTTTTTAAGAAATGTTCTATCTAAAAAAGATCATTTTAAAATGAATTACAGTTTCTTTTTTCATTTTATTTTATTGGATGTCCAATTGTTTTTATGCTTGTTGGGTAAATCCCTGGGTTTTTTTTTAGCATCAGCTTAACCTCAACCCTCTATTTTTATGCTAAAATGTAATTTACCTGTTAAATATTTTTCTATATACAATTCAGTGTTTCTCAACCTTTTTGTAGCAAGTACCCCTACAAGCATATCATTTTGTACCCTCAACTGCAACACATAAATATTATTTGATAAAAAAAATAAGATAATGCAAAAAAAAAAAAGGTATCAGACATAGTTTTCTATTTTTAGGAATTGATTTTAAATTCCAGTTTTAATTCATTCAAATGCAGCAGATTTTTGGAAATATTAGATGAACAAATAATAAAGAAATCATAACAAAACCACTTCCATTTTTAAAAGTACTGTATATAATGAGTGAAGTAATATTCCTGTTACCACGTTTCTGCATCTAACTTCATTACATACACAGCTCAGACTCACGTCATGTGGCACACTTGGGTACAGAACACTTTACCTGGCACATTACTTTATGATATTTCACTGTGGCCCTATATTTGGCACAAGATTTACCAGACACTTTCACCATAATATACACCTTACCTGGCACTTTCCTTGTGACACGTTTTATATCAGTGTTTATCAACTCCAGTCCTTGAATGTCTTTAACCGTCTGGATTCTAAAGGTTATCTACCTGAGTACAGGTGAGTTAGTCATAGTAAAAGAACAGTTGACCAGCCCATGCAAGGAATTAAAAAACACTGATATTTGTGATACATTCAGGGCTAGATTACAAGTTAGAAAAAAAAGCAGGCACAGGGCTTTTATACTGAGATACATACATATACTGTACATCTCTAATGTTGTTTATTTATGTATATATATATGTCTATGTTTACATATGCATTAATGTATTTATATGTGTAAAATAAGGAAAAGATAGAACTCCCTAAGAAGAGGAGAGCCGCAACCAACAACCCACCCCCTCACAGGGTAGTTCAGTATACCCTTGTCTGGCACAAACCTAAAAGGAATATAATTAGTTAAATCAGGTAAACACTTATGATATGCAACAATATATGCTTTAATATTGCTAATTACACTATGCCACCAGCAATCAAAACATTAAGCCCACAAAACAGCACTTAAGGGTACCCTTAAATTCTCAGGGAACTCCCTGTCAGTATCCAAATGATTAATTCACTTTTTCCTGGGTCACAATACCAACTTCAGCTTTTGCAATCAATTATGTAGAAAACCCTAGCGATCTTCAATGGACACCCCCACGGCTGCAATTTACACGACCAAAGTCAAGGATGGGTTAACAGTATACTGTGATGTTGATAGTCCATACTGGGATTGAACTGTTTACTGTCCGTAAAAAGCAACGCCTCTCTCAACATGGTTAGTAAAGCAGTACTGTCTGTTTATCTTACCTTCCTTTTGAGTGTTGTTATCATGTACGATATCCTTCACAGACTTACGTGGGGTCCCTGGTGCCACATCACTCTGCAGGTTAGTATTTTCATCCTCCGTTGTAGGGAGAAAGCTTGTTAAGGTATTGCGGTGCGTCCTATGGACTAATTGAGTAGCTGTCTGCTTTTATTTAGTATTTATATGTATAAATATATATTAGTTTAAAAAAACATCACATATATGTAGAAATATTTATTTATGAATAAATATAACATATTCCATTACGTAAAGAACATTGGAATATGAAATATTAATATATTCATGTTGGGTATGCGAATATTACAGTATGTGATCATGTTTGTGCATATTACAGTATGCAATCATGTTTGCGCATATTACAAACAAACATGTTAAAGAATATTGTAATATGAAATATTCATATTTTCATGTCAGGTTTGCGCTAATGAGAATATGTCATGGTGTTTGCGCGAGAGTGGGTGTTCAAGTTTTTTCTCCATTGACTTCTATGGGGGAATGCGACTTCAAGTGCGATTTAGGTTACCGTTTGAGAAAAAACAGTTTACTTTCAGCTTGTAATACGAGCACAGTCCGACTAGAGCAAAAATGAAAACCCTAGCAGAGTTTTGCTAAGGTGAAAACGCAAAATACCGCTCCACTTGTAATCTAGCCCTTAATGTTTATCATTATCAGAGCAGACAATAACAAAAGGGCAAGCCACTGAAAACCCATGGGCAATGCTTTAGACCCCCCCAGGTGTACATTTACCACATGTTGAGAATTAATGATATTCATGACAGAAGCCCCGGCCAGCCCTAAAATAGGAGGGGCAAAAAGCGTCATCCTGGCAATTGTTTGGCACATGTGGTGGAGCGGTAGTATGTGACGGAACTACCTTGCTATTTGTCCAGATCAGCGGCCGCAATAAGTGAATTGAGAACCGGATAAGCACTCACCTTGGAGAGATGGATCATCTGTTGGTGAGCAAGCGTTATGAGGATCAGCTTTATAGCAGGCAGTAGTTGCTATGAGAGGGAAGTCATACCTTACCTGCTTCTGTGATTGAGGCTTGCGGTAGCCCTGAAGAGGTTTGTGCTGTTGGCTATCCTACCCTCTGTAAGCACGCCTGAATATCCTGTGGTTAACGTTTTAAAACCGGAATCATAACCACTTCTCTGTGTATTTCACTGTTAATAACTGTCCACAAACTGGAAAGAGGATATATGTTTGGGAGCGTGCTTTTGCACTCATGTGCTCCTATTAATTCCTAGGCATCCGCGGACTAAAATCAGCCCGATCGAATACGATCAGGTTGATTGACACCCCCTGCTAGCGGCCGATTGAACGCGAATCTGCAGGGGGCGGCATTGAACCAGCAGTTCACAAGAACTGCTGGTGCAATGATAAATGCTGACAACGTATGCTATCAGCATTTATCGATGTGCAGCGGACATGATACACTACATCATATCATGTCCGCTCGCACATTAATAAATATACCCCTTGGTCACTCTTTAGCAGTTAAGGATTTTGTTAACTGCTCTTTTCTTTCATGTAATTGGCAAGAGTCCATGAGCTAGTGACGTATGGGATATACAATCCTACCAGGAGGGGCAAAGTTTCCCAAACCTCAAAATGCCTACAAATATACCCCTCACCACACCCTCAATTCAGTTTTACAAACTTTGCCTCCTATGGAGGTGGTGAAGTAAGTTTGTGCTAAGATATCTACGTTGACATGCGCTTCTCAGCTTTTTTGAAGCCCGATTCCTCTCAGAGTACAGCGAATGTCAGAGGGACGTGAAGAGAGTATCACCTATTGAATGCAATGATTTTCCTAACGGGGGTCTATTTCATAGGTTCTCTGTTATCGGTCGTAGAGATTCATCTCCTACCTCCCTTTTCAGATCGACGATATACTCTCATATACCATTACCTCTATTGATAACTGTTTCAGTACTGGTTTGGCTATCTGCTATATGTGGATGGGTGTCTTTTTTGGTAAGTATGTTTTTTATTACTTAAGACACCCCAGCTATGGTCTGGCACTTTATGCATTTATATAAAGTTCTAAATATATGTATTGTACTTATATTTGCCATGAGTCAGGTTCATGTATTTCCTTGTGCAGACTGTCAGTTTCATATTTGGGAAATAAACATAGTCTTTTTTTCAAATTGACTACTTTTTTCTTACAAATTGTGGGCAGCATTAGGCCCGCGGGTGCGCCAAATGCTAGACTTTATTTATTTTTATTGGCGCGAAAAGTACTTCCGTTGATGCAAGTTCGTCATTTCCGGCGTTGTAGTTGACGCAGAAGCCTTACACACAGTTGCGTCGTTAGTTACGCAAGTGTGTCATTTCCGGATATTGTTGGCGCCAAAATTTTTTTCTTACGTTGTGCGTCATACTTGGCGCCAAATTTTTCATTAGTTTTAGACCCCATTGCTTTTTTGCCTCTTGCCTTTTTCTATGTCAGAGGGCTATGCTGTTTGCATTTTTTCCCATTCCTGAAACTGTCATATAAGGAAATTGATAATTTTGCTTTATATGTTGTTTTTTTCTTTTACATTTTGCAAGATGTCTCAATCTGATCCTGCCTCAGAAGTATCTGTTGGAACTTTGCTGCCTGACATTGGTTCTACCAAAGCTAAGTGCATTTGTTGTAAGATTGTGGAAATTATATCTCCGAATGTCATTTGTAATAGTTGTCATGATAAACTTTTACATGCAGAGAATGTATCCATCAGTAACAGTGCATTGCCAGTTGCAGTTCCTTCAACTTCTAATGTACATGATATATCTATGAATTTTAAAGAATTTGTTACTGATTCTATTCAGAAGGCTTTGTCTGCATTCTTCTAATAAATGTAAAAGGTCTTTTAAAACTTCTCATAAAGTTGATGAAATTTCAAATGACCGACAACATAATGATTTATCCTCCTCTGATGAGGATCTATCTGATTTAGAAGATCCCTCCTCAGATATTGACACTGACAAATCTACTTATTTGTTTAAAATAGAGTATATTCGTTCTTTGTTAAAAGAAGTGTTAATTACTTTGGATATTGAGGAAGCTAGTCCTCTTGACATTAAGACTAGTAAATGTTTAAATGCTGTTTTTAAACCTCCTGTGGTTACTCCAGAGGTTTTTCCTATTCCTGATGCTATTTCTGATATTTCTATTTCTAAAGAATGGAATAAGCCAGGTACTCCTTTTATTCCTTCTTGAAGGTTTACAAAATTGTATCCTTTACCAGCAATTTCTATAGAGTTTTGGGAAAAGATTCCCAAAGTTGATGGGGCTATTTCTACTCTTGCTAAACGTACCACTATTCTTATGGAAGATAGTACTTCTTTTAAAGATCCTTTAGATAGGAAACTTGAATCCTGAGGAAAGCCTATTTATATTCAGGTCATCTTCTCAGGCCTGCATTTTCTTTGGCTTTTTTGGTTGGAGAATTTAGCGCAACAAGAATTGGATTCTGACATATCTAGCATTGTTCGCTTACTGCAACATGCTAATCATTTTCTTTGTGATGTCATTTTTAATATTATCAAAATTGATGTTAGATCCATGTCTTTAGCTATTTTAGCTAGAAGAGCTTTATGGCTTAAATCTTGGAATGCTGATATGACATCTAAGTCTAGATTATTATCTCTTTCTTTCCAAGGTAATAATTTATTTGGTTCTCAGTTGGATTCTATTATTTCAAATGTTACTGGAGGAAAGGGGATTTTTCTGCCTCAGGATAAAAAACCTAAGGGTAAATCTAAGGCTTCTAACCGTTTTCGTTCCTTTCAGCAAAATAAGGAACAAAAATATAATCCTTCCCCCAAGGAATCTGTTTCCAATTGGAAGCCTTCCTCAAATTGGAATAAATCCAAGCTTTTTAAAATAACAAAGTCAGCCCCTAAGTCTGCATAAAGGTGCGACCCTCATTCCAGCTCAGCTGGTAGGGGGCAGATTAAGGTGGTTTTTCAATGATTTTTAGATAAATTCTGTCCAAAATCAATGGATTCAGAGCATTGTCTCTCAAGGGTATCGAATAGGATTCAGAGTAAGACCTCCTGTGAGAAGATTTTTTCTCTCACATATCCCAGCAAATCCAGTAAAAGCTCAGGCTTTCCTGAAGTGTGTTTCAGACCTGGAGTCTTCAGGGGTAAACATGCCGGTTCCTTTTTAGGAACAAGGTCTAGGGTTTTATTCAAATCTATTCATTGTCCCAAAGAAGGAAAATTCATTCAGACCAATTCTGGATCTGAAAATGTTGAATCATTATGTAAGAGTACCAACTTTCAAGATGGTGACTATAAGGACTATTCTGCCTTTTGTTCAGCAAGGACATTATATGTCTACAATAGACTTGCAGGATGCATACCTTCATATTCCGATTCATCCAGAACATTATCAGTTCCTGAGATTCTCTTTTCTAGACAAGCATTACCAATTTGTTGCTCTTCCATTTGGCCTAGCAACAGCTCCAAGAATCTTTTCAAAGGTTCTAGTTGCCATATTCTCTGTAATCAGAGAGCAGGGTATTGCGGTGTTTCCTTATTTGGACGATATCTTGGTGTAGCGGGTCCCGGTACCCCAGACTGGGTACACCTGCTAAAGTCAGCTTCCTCCCACCAAACGCCAACCCATGAACCTCCACTGGATACCTGCCGCTATTAGAATAACGGCCGCTGCTAGTTGTTATAGCTACCCCCAAGAACATTAGCCAAGACTGAATGCTTGAGGGTCAAAATAGGAACTGCTTTATTGCACAGAAAACACAGCTTTTATACATTTACAACAAAATGGTGTAGTCACTACATAATCAAATAGAAACAAATATTATACAATGAGACAAACATCAGACAAAGGTTAGTTAAACAAGATTCTAATCACATCCTGACTTACAAAAGGACAATAGATGATTCACACAATGACACTTTACACCAAGACTAGATATGCAGACACATAACAGCAGGAGGTTGCAATAAGCTCAAACATTCTGAATCTAAGGGGGGGGGGGGGTTTGCAGCAGACAATGCTGGATTGGACTGTCACCTTATACTCCAACAAAACACAGGAATCTTCAAGGCCCTTCAGTTCTTAGAGTCTCTGGGAATTCGTGGAAACGGGGTAAACCTGAATCCAGGGTAAAAGTACCCCGAATGTACCCTGGACACCCGCCTCCCAAATCATAGAATCCCCTCAAGTTCCTGGGTCCATAGTCGGTGGGGAGGAGGCCGGCCTGCATTCCTCTTCAAGTACAAATGTAACAGAAGCTTCCATTACATTTCTTCCCCCCCTGGGGTAGACTAACCAGGTACCAGACCACCCACTGGTTTGTACCTGTGTTAGTCGGATGGCCCAGCCCAAAACTTTCTTCCATTTTTGTTTTTGGCCACTGCCACTGGGGAGTGAGAATGCTGATCTCCTTTTTCTGGAACACGCTAAGCTGCTGGGGAGAGAGGTTGGCTGCCTCCTCTCCCTGGTCCCTGCTTTGTTGCTGGGGAGAGAGGCTAGCTACCTCCTCTCCCTGGAACAGGTTCTGCTGCTGGGGAGAGAGGTCGGCTACCTCCTCTCCCTGGAACTGGCTCTGCCGCTGTGGAGAGAGGAAGGCTACCTCTTCTCCCTGGCACTGGTTATGCCGCTGGGGAGAGAGGTCGGCTACCTCCTCTCCCTGGAACTGACTCTCCTGCTGTGGGGAGCGGCTGGCTACATCCTCTCCCTGGAAACCGCTCTGCTGTTGGGGAAATAGGTCAGCAACCTCCTCTTCCTGGAACTGACTCTGCTGCTCTGGAGAGAGGTCGGCTACCTCCTCTCCCTGGAACTGGTTCTGCCGCTGGGGAGAGAGGTCAACTACCTCCTCTCCCTGGAACTGACTCTGCTGCTGTGGAGAGAGCTCAGCTACCTCCTCTCCCTGGAACTGGTTCTGCCGCTGGGGAGAGAGGTCAGCTACCTCCTCTCTCTGGAACTGACTCTGCTGCTGTGGAGAGAGGTCGGCTACCTCCTCTCCCTGGAACTGGTTCCGCCTCTGGGGAGAGAGGTTGGCTACCTCCTCTCCCTGAAAACTGCTCTGTCACTGTGGAGAGAGGTTAGCTACCTCCTCTCCCTGGAAACCGCTCTGCTGCTGGCGAGATAGGTCAGCTACCTCCTCTCCCTGGAACTGACTCTGCTGCTGTGGAGAGAGGTTGGCTACCTCCTCTCCCTGGCTTCCCAGAGCTGCTGCAGGTGCTGGGCAGAGGCCAGGGGTGCTCTGCCCTGTGGCCATCTCTTCTGCTGGAGGCTCACCGGTCTGTCCCTCCTCAGAGGAAAAGTCTATTAAATTATCAATCTCTGGAGCCTGTAGCTGTGTAGAGAAATCGACTACCTACTCTCCCTGGGACTCCAGAGATATCACAGGTGCTGGACAGAGGCCATTGGTGCCCTGCCCTGTTGCCAGCACTTCTACTAGTGTGGCAAGCTCAGGGCTAGGCTGCTGATCATGGTATAGCAGCTCATGGTAGCTCATTACCGGTTGCCACTCCTCTGAGGAAAAGTCCAATAAATCTGTGATCGCTGCTCCATAGCCCTCTTCAGGCTCTGAGGCATGCTGCTGAATGAGATCTAACAGCCTTTTATATGCCTTTTCTAGCTCCCACTTGTGGGCAGCTAGGTAATAAAGATCGTCTCTCAGTCCGGGTACTTTTGTAAGGTTCAGCCTCAGCTCTCTGTGTTCCAGTAAGTCCTCCTGACGCCACTCTGCTGTACTCCTGCAGTGGGGGTCCTGTGTGAGACTTTCAAATAGCAGTCCTGGGCCACCGTAGTCATAGCCCTCTGTAGGATCATCCGTCTCCATCTCCGGACACACCTGGGCCACATACCACCGCAGTGCCCGGTACCCTTCATCCACCTCCATCTCTGTCTGGACCAATCCATCCAATTTGGCCATCCATTCCTCCCGGGGCTGCTTTCCCAGGAATGGCATTCGTAGATCCATCTTGAGCCAGTATTGCTGCTTTGGAGTAGGAAGGGACTTTCCCTGGTAGTCTTGTTCGAACTAGAGAGCCTCGTGCCAGAGTTTCCGTCTAACTATATCCTTCCAGGCCAGTTTGCCCTCTGCCAAGACAGGACCATCAAACTGGGCCTGCACTGCCTGCAATCTCCACTGGAATTCAGCCTCCATTTCCATTGAGGTCCCACCGGTAGTTTGGAACTGCTCCGTAAGGAGGAAGCAGATCCCACCGCTGCCAGCCAATTGTAGCGGGTCTCGGTACCCCAGACTGGGTATACCCGCTAAAGTCAGCTTCCTCCCACCAAACGCCAACCCATGAACCTCCACTGGATACCTGCCGCTATTAGAATAACGGCCGCTGCTAGTTGCTATAGCTACCCCCAAGAACATTAGCCAAGACTGAATGCTTGAGGGTCAAAATAGGAACTGCTTTATTGCACAGAAAACACAGCTTTTATACATTTACAACAAAATGGGGTAGTCGCCACATAATCAAATAGAAACAAATATTATACAATGAGACAAACATCAGACAAAGGTTAGTTAAACAAGATTCTAATCACATCCTGACTTACAAAAGGACAATAGATGATTCACACAATGACACTTTACACCAAGACTAACCCGCCTCCCAAATCATAGAATCCCCTCAAGTTCCTGGGTCCATCGTCGGTGGGGAGGAGGCCGGCCTGCATTCCTCTCCAAGTACAAATGTAACAGAAGCTTCCGTTACACTTGGTACTAGCTCAGTCTTTACGTTCTGCAGAATCTCACTCGAATCAACTAGTGTTGTTTCTTCAAAAACATGGTTGGAGGATTAATTTACCAAAAAGTTTCTTGATTCCTCAGACAAGGGTCACCTTTTTAGGTTTCCAGATAGATTCAGTGTCTATGTCTCTGTCTCTAACAGACAAGAGACGTTTGAAATTGGTTGCAGCTTGTCGGCACCTTCAGTCTCAGTCATTCCCTTCAGTGGTTATGTGCCTGGAAGTTTTAGGCCTCATGACTGCAGCATCGGACGCGATTCCTTTTGCTTGTTTTCACATGAGACCTCTCTAGCTTTGTATGCTGAATAAATGGTGCAGGGATTATACAAAGATATCACAGTTAATATCCTTAAATACCAATGTTCGACACACTCTGACGTGGTGGTTAAATCACCAGCGTTTAGTTCAAGGGGCTTCCTTTGTTCGGCCAACCTGGACTGTGATCACTACAGACGCAAGTCTTTCAGGTTGGGGAGCTGTTTGGGGATCTCTGACAGCACAAGAGGTTTGGAAATCTCAAGAGGCGAGATTACCAATCAATATTTTAGAACTCCGTGCAATTCTCAGAGCTCTTCAGTTTTGGCCTCTGTTGAAGACAGAACCATTCATTTGCTTTCAGACAGACAATATCACAACTGTGGCATATGTCAATCATCAGGGTGGGACTCACAGTCAAGCTATGAAAGAAGTATCTTGGATACTTGCTTGGGTGGAATCCAGCTCCTGTCTAATCTCTGCGGTGCATATCCCAGGTGTAGACATTTGGGAGGCGGATTATCTCAGCCGTCAGATTTTACATCCAGGGGAGTGGTCTCTCCATCCAGATGTGTTTTCTCAGATTGTTCAGATGTGGGGTCTTCCAGAAATAGATCTCATGGCCTCTCATCTAAACAAGAAACTTCCCAGATACCTGTCCAGGTCCAGGGATATTCAGGCGGAAGCAGTGGATGCGCTGACACTTCCTTGGTGTTATCATCCTGCTTACATTTTCCCGCCTCTAGTTCTTCTTCCAAGAGTGATATCCAAAATCATCATGGAACAATTGTTTGTGTTGCTGGTGGCTCCAGCATGGCCACACAGGTTTTGGTATGCAGATCTTGTTCGGATGTCCAGTTGCCAACCTTGGCCACTTCCGTTAAGGCCGGACCTACTGTCTCAAGGTCCGTTTTTCCATCAGGATCTCAAATCATTAAATTTGAAGGTATGGAAATTGAACGGTTAGTACTAAGTCATAGAGGTTTCTCTAACTCAGTGATTAATACTATGTTACAAGCTCGTAAATCTGTCTCTAGAAAGATTTATTATCGAATTTGGAAGATCTACATTTCATGGTGTTCTTTTCATAAATTCTCTTGGCCTTCTTTTAGAATTCCTAGAATTTTACAGTTTCTTCAGGATGGTTTGGATAAGGGGTTGTCTGCAAGTTCCTTGAAGGGACAAATCTCTGCTCTTTCAGTTTTATTTCACAGAAAGATTGCTAAACTTCCTGATATTCACTGTTTTGTATAGGCTTTAGTTCGTATTAAGCCCGTCATTAAATCAATTTCTCCTCCTTGGAGTCTTAATTTGGTTTTGAAGGTGTTACAGGCTCCTCCGTTTGAGCCTATGCATTCTTTGGACATTAAACTACTTTCTTGGAAAGTGTTGTTCCTTTTGGCCATCTCTTCTGCTAGACAAGTTTCTGAGCTATCTGCTCTTTCTTGTGAATCTCCTTTTCTGATTTTTCATCAAGATAAGGCGGTTTTGCGGACTTCATTTAAATTTTTACCTAAAGTTGTGAATTCTAACAACATTAGAAGAGAAATTGTTGTCTCTTCTTTGTGTCCTAATCCTAAGAATTCTTTGGAAAAATCCTTACATTCTTTGGATGTGAGAGCTTTGAAATATTATGTTGAAGCTACTAAAGATTTCAGGAAAACTTCTAGTCTGTTATATTTTCTGGTCCTAGAAAAGGTCAGAAGGCCTCTGCTATTTCCTTGGCTTCTTGGTTAAAGCTTTTAATTCATCAAGCTTATTTGGAGTCGGGTCAGGCCCCGCCTCAGAGAATTACAGCTCATTCTACTAGATCAGTCTCCACTTTGTGGGCTTTTAAGAATGAAACGTCAGTTGATCAGATTTGCAAAGCAGCAACTTGGTCCTCTTTGCATACATTTACTAAATTCTACCATGTTGATGTATTTGCTTCTTCTGAAGCAGTCTTTGGTAGAAAAGTTCTTCAGTTTGATTCTTCTGCTGATGTTTTAAGTTTTTCTTTTCATTATGAGAATAACTTTTATTTTGGGTTGTGGATTATTTTTTCTGCGGAACATTGCTGTTATTTATTTTTATCCCTCCCTCTCTAGTGACTCTTGAGTGGAGTTCCACATCTTGGGTATTGATATCCCATACGTCACTAGCTCATGGACTCTTGCCAATTACATGAAAGAAAACATAATTTATGTAAGAATTTGTTAAATAAGTATGCAAAGAAGCATACAATAGGGTGCGCTAGAATTGTTATTTATCAACCCAAAAAATGAAAATGAAAACAAATGTGTTTGGAAACAAACTAGTCTAATTACACAATGACTGGTGAAATATATATAATGTTAGATAAATGAAAAAATATGCAAAAAAAAGGGATAAAACCTAAAAGTACATATGGTAATGTAAAAGTGCACTGGTATTTTTGGTGCTAAGTAAACACAAAATATCCAATAAACTGTAGAATATTGTGACCACGAAGTGCTAACTAAACTGTATCCAACTAATAAAGAGGTATATATAGTAAGTTCTCTCTTTAGGCAATACATTTCTAATGCTATGGTATTATTAATATATATAAACGTATAAAAACAATAGAATTAGATAAATCCAAGTAGCCAAAAAAAAGAAAAAAACAATTAAATAAAAAGTCTGAAGTCAGAGTAAAACAAGAAAAAAAAAAAAAAAAATCTTTAAAAAAACGTTCTGTAAAAAAAGCTGCCAATTTTGTCAATATTGGCAAGAGTATTATAAAGTAGTGTAGTCACTGAACCATTCTATAGGGTTAAGGCTGCTCCTCTCCAAGACCGGTGGTGAGTCGGATGATCTAGAATATGAAAACAGGAAAGAGAGAGCACCTAATAGTGTGATATCGTACTGGCAAATCAGGAGCAGAGAAATAACAGCAACATTAGAAAGGTACTCACAAACGAGTTGGCACTCACAAGTAGTGCATACGAGCAGGCTGACCTTTAACAGCAGTCAGTACGCTGGGGGATCTATCCTGTATGTTATCCACCTAGGACGGGTGTTCAGCTGTTCGTGAATGCTGCAATAGAGGGGATTCCTCTGCACACAGCGTGTGTGCGTTGATTAGACGTCTATGGTCCAATTGCTCAGCTTGGCAAGTAAACAGACTCTTTAAACCCCAATAGCGTGTGTGAGTCGTTTCCGTGTTTGTAACAAACAGTTCGTGTAGCTTCAGAATAGCACCGAAATTAAACCAAAAAGCTAATAATAATGAGAACGTGATGGTTTAAAATAGTGACAGCAGGATCAGATGTATTGGAATTAAAAATTAACATTTATTAGGAGCAATACAACGCGTTTCTCGCCGTTATGCTCTTTGGCCGTTTCATCAGGTAATATGACAGGTATAGCCATGAACTGGGCTTTAAAAATACCCTGAACACTCATGATTGGGTGGAGCAACCACCAATAAAATAACACAATACATCTGTTACAAAGTATGTCAAATAAAAACAAAATGTTAAGCTGTCATGTATGAAAAACAAAGTATAAATGGTTAAAACATAATTTGTATATAAAAAACATATGGTTAAAAACAAATGAGCAATGAATATAATAAAAGGAAGAATTCTAAACATAAAAAATGTAAAATATATATATGTGTGTGACGATACACTTGGTGGCAACAATTTGATCTAGTGGCGTAAAAGACTAATACTGGAAAAATAGCGGGACTGGAAATCTATATAGTATACACTGAACAACTATTAGGTTAAAAATATATTGTATTAGGTAAAAAATACTCAACGATTGTGATAGCTATAATTCAATGAAGAATAAAAGATAATAATAAAAAGTGAAAATGAGCGGCAAAATAGTTCTCCAGATCTGAAAAAATATAATATGGAAAAAGTATATGTGTAAAATATCGGAACGTTTAAACGGGCAAAAAGAATTGTCTTGAAGGATGTATCTGGGTGTCATAAAAATGTAATAGATAATGCTGAAAAAATATGATGATACACAATCCGTATAGGAATTAGTGTAGTGTATATTAGAAAACGTGATGCATGATAAGACACAGTGCTAGGTGATATATAGTGTAGTCTGTGGGCGTGGCTGTCTGGTTAAAGGGGCGTGGAGAGCGGGGAATAGGGGCGATGCATGCTATAAGGGATGAACTAGGACAGTGTTGCTACATAAACAGGTGGGAGCTAGCAAAGGACAAGAAAATGTGTCAAATTAGATGTGAAGTGAAGGATAGGTATATTGAACAAGTGATAGGGGTGAAGATAATATTTAATAATATGACGCTGATGATGTAAATGAGTGAGAATGTAAAAGATGTTGGATGGAAACCTGCGTATAATGAACTAAATGTTTAAAATGTAGAACAGTAAGAAAAAAAGTTTTTTTTTGTAGGTATGTTACCTAAAAGATGAAAAAGGTAATAATATAAAAAGTAGGAGAGGGTACCTATAAAGACTACCCGCTGTAAGATAGAAGTGTTATCAATGATGTGCCACATTACAAAATGAGAATAAAGAGTCTATAATAGTGATGTAAAGAGAAAGAATGGTTGAGAGACTATTTAATTAAAGGCAGCCAAATCCAAATTCGAATTCAGGCCCGATGGCCATAAGATGTTAAGTTTGTGAATCCAGAAGGTTTCACGTTGCCTCAGCTTAGTAATTCTGTTGTAGTCAGTGGATGGGGGGATGTAGTCTATGGGATAGAATTTGAAGATTTTGGAGTTGCCATGGTGTTTATTGAGACAGTGTTCCGGTACACTGTGTTTGATTTTTTTCTTTTTACAGTTCTTGCAATTGCGTAAATGTTCCCCCAACGTATTCTGGCTTTTCTAGAGGTACGACCCACGTATTGAACCCAACATACGCATTCTAGGACATAAACAATAAAACTTGAATTACAATTGAAGAAAATTGGGAAAAGTTTCTACAGTGGTTTGGGAAGCAAAAGTTTTTTTTTACCAGATTGAATATATTTGCAAGTGTTGCAACCTTTTCTCCCACATTTAAAAACTCCTATATGGCTTAAGAAGGTAGTTTGGGTATTTTGAATTTTTTTGGGGATGACATGTTTAACTTTTTTGCTGGGAGCTAGCTTGCCTCTAAGAGTAGGGGCTCTGGTGTACACTATTCTGGGATGTTCACCTACTAAGGTTTTTAGTATTGGATCTTTGATAATAATATGCCAATGTTTGTTCAAGGCCTGTCTAATTTGTTTATAATTGCTATTATATTGGGTTAAAATTAAAAATTAAAAACTATAAAAATAATGGTGATCTCATATGGGTATCGTGCCTGAATTCGAATTTGGATTTGGCTGCCTTTAATTAAATAGTCTCTCAACCATTCTTTCTCTTTACATCACTATTATAGACTCTTTATTCTCATTTTGTAATGTGGCACATCATTGATACCACTTCTATCTTACAGCGGGTAGTCTTTATAGGTACCCTCTCCTACTTTTTATATTATTACAATTTTCATCTTTTAGGTAACATACCTACAAAAAAACCCTTTCACTGTTCTACATTTTAAACATTTAGTTCATTAGGGACTGTTCTTACATTATCCGCAGGTTTCCATCCAACATCTTTTCTGTTACATTTTTCATTCATACATTCTCACTCACTTACATCATCAGCGTCATATTATTAAATATTATCTTCACCCCTATCACTTGTTCAATATACCTATCCTTCACTTCACATCTAATTTGACACATTTTCTTGTCCTTTGCTAGCTCCCACCTGTTTATGTAGCAACACTGTCCTAGTTCATCCCTTATAGCATGTATCGCCCCTATTCCCCGCTCTCCACGCCCCTTTAACCAGACAGCTACGCCCACAGACTACACTATATATCACCTAGCACTGTGTCTTATCATGCATCACGTTTTCTAATATACACTACATTAATTCCTATACTGATTTTGTATCATCATATTTTTTCGGCATTATCTATTACATTTTTATTACACCCAGATACATACTTCAAGACAATTCTTTTTGCCCGTTTAAACGTGCCGATATTTTACACATATACTTTTTCCATATTATATTTTTTCAGATCTGGAGAACTATTTTGCCGCTCATAAGTCTTCAGTCTGTTCTTATTTCATTTAATTAATTTTTTACTTACACCAATCTACATTTGGCTGTCAATAATCTTTTATACTTCTGCGTCTAAACTCAGACATTCATCAGGATTTAATGACCGCATTTTTTATTCATACACTCTGAATATTTAGCTAATTATTTTTTATACCAGTCGTTATTTCAAAGCGTTAATAAGGATATCTTTTTTTCAATCGATATACAGCGATTTTTTTCTTTTTTTATTATTATGATTTTTTTCACTTTTTATTATTCTCTTTTATTCTTCATTGAATTATAGCTATCACAATTGTTGAGTATTTTTTACCTAATACAATACATTTTTAACCTAATAGTTGTTCAGTGTTTACTATATAAATTCCCAGTCCCGCTATTTTTCCAGTATTAGTCTTTTACGCCACTAGATCAAATTGTTGCCACCAAGTGTATCGTCACACATATATATATTTTACATTTTTTATGTTTAGAATTCTTCCTTTTATTATATTCATTGCTCATTTGTTTTTAACCATATGTTTTTTATATACAAATGATGTTTTAACCATTTATACTTTGTTTTTCATACATGACAGCTTAACATTTTGATTTTATTTGACATACTTTGTAACAGATGTATTGTGTTATTTTATTGGTGGTTGCTCCACCCAATCATGAGTGTTCAGGGTATTTTTAAAGCCCAGTTCATGGCTATAGCTGTCATATTACCTGATGAAACGGCCAAAGAGCATAACGGCCGAGAAACGCGTTGTATTGCTCCTAATAAATGTTAATTTTTAATTCCAATACATCTGATCCTGCTGTCACTGTTTTAAACCATACAAAACACGGAAGGGAACTGCACTCTCATACCGGACCGGGTACACATCCTATGACCCTGCAACATGCTCAGCCCTGGGTGCCACTGGCACTCACAGGAAGCTGTGCTGTCCCCAGAGCCACAAGCAGTTAACCCCAGACAGGTCTGGGTGCAAGAACCATAGGGAAAATTACAAAACAAATTAATACAACACACAGAGAAAACCCAGCACTCACTTACAAGCTCTCAGCTAAGATTTAAAAGCAAAATTGGAAAGGTTAGTCACCGCATCTGGCCAAATGGGACAAGCTCAGGTACCACGTCAAGGTCCTTTCCAATACCTGAGACCCTATAACAGCCACACAATGCAAGCTTTCAAATCCAAACAAACTGAAAACAAAAAAAGGGTGCACAGGAATATGTAATCACCCTAGACATATACAAAACACGGAAGGGAACTGCACTCTCATACCAGACCGGGTACACATCCTATGACCCTGCAACATGCTCAGCCCTGGGTGCCACTGGCACTCACAGGAAGCTGTGCTGTCCCCAGAGCCACAAGCAGTTAACCCCAGACAGGTCTGGGTGCAAGAACCATAGGGAAAATTACAAAACAAATTAATACAACACAGAGAAAACCCAGCACTCACTTACAAGCTCTCAGCTAAGATTTAAAAGCAAAATTGGACAGGTTAGTCACCGCATCTGGCCAAATGGGACAAGCTCAGGTACCACGTCAAGGTCCTTTCCAATACCTGAGACCCTATAACAGCCACACAATGCAAGCTTTCAAATCCAAACAAACTGAAAACAAAAAAAGGGTGCACAGGAATATGTAATCACCCTAGACATATACAAAACACGGAAGGGAACTGCACTCTCATACCGGACCGGGTACACATCCTATGACCCTGCAACATGCTCAGCCCTGGGTGCCACTGGCACTCACAGGAAGCTGTGCTGTCCCCAGAGCCACAAGCAGTTAACCCCAGACAGGTCTGGGTGCAAGAACCATAGGGAAAATTACAAAACAAATTAATACAACACACAGAGAAAACCCAGCACTCACTTACAAGCGCTCAGCTAAGATTTAAAAGCAAAACTGGAAAGGTTAGTCACCGCATCTGGCCAAATGGGACAAGCTCAGGTACCACGTCAAGGTCCTTTCCAATACCTGAGACCCTATAACAGCCACACAATGCAAGCTTTCAAATCCAAACAAACTGAAAACAAAAAAAGGGTGCACAGGAATATGTAATCACCCTAGACATATACAAAACACGGAAGGGAACTGCACTCTCATACCAGACCGGGTACACATCCTATGACCCTGCAACATGCTCAGCCCTGGGTGCCACTGGCACTCACAGGAAGCTGTGCTGTCCCCAGAGCCACAATCAGTTAACCCCAGACAGGTCTGGGTGCAAGAACCATAGGGAAAATTACAAAACAAATTAATACAACACACAGAGAAAACCCAGCACTCACAAGCTCTCAGCTAAGATTTAAAAGCAAAACTGGAAAGGTTAGTCACCGCATCTGGCCAAATGGGACAAGCTCAGGTACCACGTCAAGGTCCTTTCCAATACCTGAGACCCTATAACAGCCACACAATGCAAGCTTTTAAATCCAAACAAACTGAAAACAAAAAAAGGGTGCACAGGAATATGTAATCACCCTAGACATATACAAAACACGGAAGGGAACTGCACTCTCATACCGGACCGGGTACACATCCTATGACCCTGCAACATGCTCAGTCCTGGGTGCCACTGGCACTCACAGGAAGCTGTGCTGTCCCCAGAGCCACAAGCAGTTAACCCCAGACAGGTCTGGGTGCAAGAACCATAGGGAAAATTACAAAACAAATTAATACAACACACAGAGAAAACCCAGCACTCCCTTACAAGCTCTCAGCTAAGATTTAAAAGCAAAACTGGAAAGGTTAGTCACCGCATCTGGCCAAATGGGACAAGCTCAGGTACCACGTCAAGGTCCTTTCCAATACCTGAGACCCTATAACAGCCACACAATGCAAGCTTTCAAATCCAAACAAACTGAAAACAAAAAAAGGGTGCACAGGAATATGTAATCACCCTAGACATATACAAAACACGGAAGGGAACTGCACTCTCATACCAGACCGGGTACACATCCTATGACCCTGCAACATGCTCAGCCCTGGGTGCCACTGGCACTCACAGGAAGCTGTGCTGTCCCCAGAGCCACAAGCAGTTAACCCCAGACAGGTCTGGGTGCAAGAACCATAGGGAAAATTACAAAACAAATTAATACAACACACAGAGAAAACCCAGCACTCACTTACAAGCTCTCCGCTAAGATTTAAAAGCAAAACTGGAAAGGTTAGTCACCGCATCTGGCCAAATGGGACAAGCTCAGGTACCAAGTCAAGGTCCTTTCCAATACCTGAGACCCTATAACAGCCACACAATGCAAGCTTTCAAATCCAAACAAACTGAAAACAAAAAAAGGGTGCACAGGAATATGTAATCACCCTAGACATATACAAAACACGGAAGGGAACTGCACTCTCATATCGGACCGGGTACACATCCTATGACCCTGCAACATGCTCAGCCCTGGGTGCCACTGGCACTCACAGGAAGCTGTGCTGTCCCCAGAGCCACAAGCAGTTAACCCCAGACAGGTCTGGGTGCAAGAACTATAGGGTCTCAGGTATTGGAAAGGACCTTGACGTGGTACCTGAGCTTGTCCCATTTGGCCAGATGCGGTGACTAACCTTTCCAGTTTTGCTTTTAAATCTTAGCTGAGAGCTTGTAAGTGAGTGCTGGGTTTTCTCTGTGTGTTGTATTAATTTGTTTTGTAATTTTCCCTATGGTTCTTGCACCCAGACCTGTCTGGGGTTAACTGCTTGTGGCTCTGGGGACAGCACAGCTTCCTGTGAGTGCCAGTGGCACCCAGGGCTGAGCATGTTGCAGGGTCATAGGATGTGTACCCGGTCCGGTATGAGAGTGCAGTTCCCTTCCGTGTTTTGTATATGTCTAGGGTGATTACATATTCCTGTGCACCCTTTTTTTGTTTTCAGTTTGTTTGGATTTAAAAGCTTGCATTGTGTGGCTGTTATAGGGTCTCAGGTATTGGAAAGGACCTTGACGTGGTACCTGAACTTGTCTCATTTGGCCAGATGCGGTGACTAACCTTTCCAGTTTTGCTTTTAAATCTTAGCTGAGAGCTTGTAAGTGAGTGCTGGGTTTTCTCTGTGTGTTGTATTAATTTGTTTTGTAATTTTCCCTATGGTTCTTGCACCCAGACCTGTCTGGGGTTAACTGCTTGTGGCTCTGGCGACAGCACAGCTTCCTGTGAGTGCCAGTGGCACCCAGGGCTGAGCATGTTGCAGGGTCATAGGATGTGTACCCGGTCCAGTATGAGAGTGCAGTTCCCTTCCGTGTTTTGTATATGTCTAGGGTGATTACATATTCCTGTTCACCCTTTTTTTGTTTTCAGTTTGTTTGGATTTGAAAGCTTGCATTGTGTGGCTGTTATAGGGTCTCAGGTATTGGAAAGGACCTTGACGTGGTACCTGAGCTTGTCCCATTTGGCCAGATGCGGTGACTAACCTTTCCAGTTTTGCTTTTAAATCTTAGCTGAGAGCTTGTAAGGGAGTGCTGGGTTTTCTCTGTGTGTTGTATTAATTTGTTTTGTAATTTTCCCTATGGTTTTTGCACCCAGACCTGTCTGGGGTTAACTGCTTGTGGCTCTGGGGACAGCACAGCTTCCTGTGAGTGCCAGTGGCACCTAGGGCTGAGCATGTTGCAGGGTCATAGGATGTGTACCCGGTCTGGTATGAGAGTGCAGTTCCCTTCCGTGTTTTGTATATGTCTAGGGTGATTACATATTCCTGTGCACCCTTTTTTTGTTTTCAGTTTGTTTGGATTTGAAAGCTTGCATTGTGTGGCTGTTATAGGGTCTCAGGTATTGGAAAGGACCTTGACGTGGTACCTGAGCTTGTCCCATTTGGCCAGATGCGGTGACTAACCTTTCCAGTTTTGCTTTTAAATCTTAGCTGAGAGCTTGTAAGTGAGTGCTGGGTTTTCTCTGTGTGTTGTACTGTTTTAAACCATCACGTTCTCATTATTATTAGCTTTTTGGTTTAATTTCGGTGCTATTCTGAAGCTACACAAACTGTTTGTTACAAACACGGAAACGACTCACACATGCTGTGTGTTTAAAGAGTCTCTTTACTTGCCAAGCTGAGCAATTGGACCGCAGACGTCTAATCAACGCACACACGCTGTGTGCAGAGGAATCCCCTCTATTGCAGCATTCACGAACAGCTGAACACCCGTCCTAGGTGGATAACATACAGGATAGATCCCACAGCGTACTGACTGCTGTTAAAGGTCAGCCTGCTCGTATGCACTACTTGTGAGTGCCAACTCGTTTGTGAGTACCTTTCTAATGTTGCTGTTATTTCTCTGCTCCTGATTTGCCAGTACAATATCACACTATTAGGCGCTCTCTCTTTCCTGTTTTCATATGTAAGAATTTACCTGATAAATTCATTTTTTTCATATTGGCAAGAGTCCATGAGGCCCACCCTTTTTATGGTGGTTATGATTTTTTTGTATAAAGCACAATTATTTCCAAATTCCTTTGTTGATGCTTTTTACTCCTTTCTTTATTACCCCACTTCTTGGCTATTCGTTAAACTGAATTGTGGGTGTGGTGAGGGGTGTATTTGTAGGCATTTTAAGGTTTGGGAAACTTTACCCCTCCTGGTAGGATTGTTTATCCCATACGTCACTAGCTCATGGACTCATGCCAATATGAAAGAAATGAATTTATCAGGTAAATTCTTACATAAATTATGTTTTCTTCGTTTTAATTTTTGATATATATAAAAAATATTAGTTTTATAAATATTAAAAAAAATGTGTATAGTTTTATTGTAAATAAATTAATGGGTCCAGCCATTTTGTAACCTAGGGTTCCCTTATCTAATATCTGCTTAAGGCAATTAGGGCCAGCAATAAATTTGTAACTAGAATGTGCAATCAATGGCTATGTTGAATATAGTAATGTTAAAGTGAAGGTCAGTTTTCATGTGAAAGTGCCCGGTTTTTAAAAAAACTATTAAAAACAGGGGCACTTTCATTCATGAAAATTGACATAGCACCGTATTTTAAAAATACTTACCTTGTTCTTCTGAAATGCCGGATCGCTGTTCTGAAATGATGCCCCGCCTGCTTCTTCCTGGTTTACTTACCAAGCAATGACAAAACCGGCTTCCTCCAATCACGGCGTTGCCTCAGGCAATGATTACCCCCGATCATTGAAGCCGTGACTGGAGGATGCCGGAATCGTTATTGCTGACTTATGAAGAGGTTTGCGACGGGCTGGTGAAGCACTGGAGCGGCTTTATGAAGAAAAGGTAAGTATATTTTAAAAAAACGGCTGAAATGTCAATTTTCATAAATGAAAGTGCCCTTGTTTTTAATAAAAAATTTTTTAAAAACCGGGCACTTTCACATGAAAATTGACCTTCACTTTAAGTAATCTTAAGTCTGGAGTCTGCAAAGTTCATCATTTTCAGAATAAAATTACAGGGGAGCATAAATAATGAAAGTATATAGCATTTTTTTACTACATATAATAAAAACAATTTATATTGCTATCTCAAGGTATTTAGTGCAACTTTAAACATCAAATAAAAAGTCCACAGGGGCAGAACTACCATAAATGCAGCAGGTGCAGTGCCTCCGGGGCCCAGATTCTGGGGAGGGGGCATAACAGCCAATCTATACATTGTATTAGTGTAGGTTACAGATCTATCATCTATCTATTATCAATCATCTATCTAGTGTTTTTTTTGTAAAAAAAATAAAAATGTGCCGTACTCATTGATTTTTGATTGATATATTCTGCTCAGTAACTTTGAGAAAAGTAAAGGGTCACAGTTATTTATAATGTTTGATGTACTTTGCAGCACCCTCTTGTGAAAACTAGAGTATTTACATGATGATTACAAATATCTGTTATGAGTTGGCAGAGGTGGGGGTACCAGTGAGTACCCCACAAAAAGCCCTCTATCTATCTATCTATCTATCTATCATCTATCTATCTGTCTATCTTATCTATCTTATCACTATTGCTTACTACTGAGTTACCTTTGGATGGGCAACTAATATTTTACCCCTCTGCCCTCTGTTGAGTAAGTCAACTACTGTAAATGCAGTACTGGTCTTGAGCTGAACATGGCTGCTGATTCATGGGGCCATATGTATGTTGCCGCCAATCACTGCCTCTATTTAGCTCTGGACTTGAAGAGCACAGCTGACTTTAAAGGGGCATTATAGGCATTGCAATTGTAATATAACATGCTTATTTATATATAGTAGAACAACTTTGAAATATATTTTTATTAGTTATATTGTCTAATTTTCTTGTAATTTAAAGTTAAATGGACAGTAAAGTAAAAATTTAACTTTCATAATTCAGATAGAACATACAGTTTTAAACAACTTTCCATTTCACTTCTAGTTTATAATTTGCTTCATTCTCTTGGAATCATTTGTTGAAGAACACACCTAGGAAGCCTCAAGAGCAGCAATGCACTACTGAGAGCCAGATGCTAATTGGTGGCTGCACATACATGCCTTTTCTCAATGGCTCACCTGAAGTGTTCAGCTAGCTCCAAGTATTGCATCGCTGCTCCTTCAATATAGGATACAAAGAGAATGAAGAAAATCTGATAATAGAAGTAAATTGGAAAGTTGTTTAAAATTGTATGCTCTGAATTGTGAAAGAAAAAAAAAGATAGCGTTAACATTTCTAAAATCCACAGAGTCATTAGTTGCACACTCTAGTAACCTATTTATGACTGTCTCTAATTGGCCTCAGCAGAGAAGAATACCTAGATTACAACATGGCCCAGTGCTTTATGGAAAATAAAACCTTACACATTTTTTAAAATATTTAAAAATTAATATACGTAAAGAAATATAACTGCATATTATTTTCAGGCTTATATTTGTTTTGACCATTCCTATCTAACAATTATTCAACTTTCCAGTTCACGTCCATTATCTAAATGTGCACAATCTTTTTATTCACAGACTTTCTGAGACACAAGCTCCAACTGAGCATGTGCAAGAATTCACAGAATATATGTGTATGCATTTAGTGATTGGCTGATGGCTGTTACATGTTGACCACCCCCTCCTCCTACAGACTCTCAGCTCTCTTGGTCTCTGTGACACTGCTCTCTCTTGGATCCACTCTTATCTTTCTAAAGGTCCTTTTCTGTGTCATTTGCTGGCGACTCCAAATCTTCAATGCCTCTGTTGGTTGGACTACCTCTCTACCCCAGTTCTCTCTCCCTCTTTGCTTATCTGGCATTTCTTCTTGGATGGCCTTTCACCACCTAAAGATTAACATGTCTGAGACTGAGCTCCTGCTAATCCCCCCCCCCCTCTATAGCTACTTCAATTTCTGGCTTTTCTATCATCGTTGATGGCATCACTATCTCCCCAACACCCCAAGTCCACTGCCTCAGAATTACACTTGACTTCAATCTGTTCTTCATCCCCCGCATCCAATCACTTTCATCATCATACTGCAACCATCCTACTGCAGTATTTCCGAAATGCGTCCATATCAGAGCGCTGACACCACTAAGCAACTAATCCACTTTCTTGTAATTTCCTGACTTGACTATTGCTACAACCTACTCACTAGCCATCTCTCCTGCCTCTTTCCCTTTCAATCTATCCTAAATGCTTCTGCCAGGCTAATCCACCTTTCTTGTCGCTCTGTATTTGATGCATCTCTCTGAGAGTTTGTTCACTGGCTACCCATTCACAGCAGGATTAAATTCATAATTCTCCCCCTGACCTACAAAGCCCTTACCAACACCACTCCCCACTACCTGTCCTCACTAATTAACAAATATACTCCAGCCTGCCCCCTTTGTTCCAACAATGACCTGCTCCTTGCATCTTCTAGTATCACCTCTTCCCATGCTAGACTGCAGGACTCCGTAAAGAAATTTTTGTTCATGGAAGCCTACCATCCAATTTATCCAACAAATACATTCCACTTACCTAATAATTGCTCTCAACTAACTCTGTATTAACATCAAAATATATATTAATAATAAAATCGGAGGTAAAATAAAGCCAACTTTAAAAAAAATTCAGAAAGAAATATACTACTCATTTGAAATTCAAATTAAGTTATTTTGCATTTTAAACAACTTTCCAATTTACTTCTATTATCAGATTTTCTTCATTTTTTATTATACATTTAGGGCCAGATTACAAGTGGAGCGCTAAATATCTCTTTCAAGAAAGTGATATGCGCTCCACTTTATAATACCAGCTCACTCCAATGTGCGCTGGTATTTCAAGTGAATTGCAATGCAAAAGCGAGCTAACGTTCGCATTGCTAGTATGCATTGCGCTCACAAGAGTGTGCGTTCCATAGGCTCCAGTGACGGCATAAGAACCTTGCACAGCAAAGGAGGTAAGTCGCACAGCGATGGGCAGCAAATATAAATATATATGTATATGCTGATATACATATATATTTATGTGTTAATATGTGGATATACATATATATTTACTGGGAACACACAGTTTCCACTCACCAACTTTAGACCCCCCAAAAAAGTTATTTTTTGTTATTAATAAAAAAAATATAATTCTCTATTTTCTTCTTAAACGGGAAGAATCCACAGCTGCATTCATTACTTTTGGGAATTCAGAACCTGGCTACCAGGAGGACGCAAAGACACCCCAGCCAAAAGCTTAAATACCTCCCCCACTTCCCTCATCCCCCAGTCATTCTTTGCCTTTCGTCACAGGAGGTTGGCAGAGAAGTGTCAGAAGTTTTTATATAGTTTCTTATGGAGGGTAGTACTCTTCGAAATGGGACTGGAGTTTTAAGTAATGCTGTCAGCCTCTCAATGAGAGCATGGATGAATGTTAGAGTCCAGAGATGCAGGGAGAGTTCTTTCTGCAAAACCATCCCGACATGTTAACAGCTCCTTAGCAATCAGCGTTGATGAGTTTTGCCTACTTTCTTCTCTCAAGTCCATGTCAGAAGCGAGGCTACTATCTCTCACACTTGAAGGACCGTGTTCCTGTTCCACGGCGTTGATTCCGGTAAGATCGTTTCATTTTACTTCAATGATGTGAATAAAGTAATGTAAACGAAGAAGTCAGGGTCCCAGTGGGACTCCTTTATCTTTATATGGAATCAAGGGTTAATATCTCCTGAGGGGGGTTATTGAACAGGGGGGACTTTAATCATGTTTGTTATGTGATTCTGTCTGCTAATGTGTAGTGTTATTTGAGCTTGTGGCTAGATCGGAGCATAACAGCCTTTTCTTGTCAGGCTGTGCAGCCCTTGTAGGCCTTGGCACGCTTTTCTATGGCCTGCACGGTGCACCTTGTGACGAGGCGTGGTCACACTTCTGTGCTCCATTTCTGTATTTCTGACCGCGTGGTGACGGAGAGAGTCTGTTTCGCTAGCTGTCTGGGTCTCAGGAGGTGGTAAGTGCCCCAGCCATTGGGTGTGTAAGGTGCCATTTTTTGTTTTTCTGTCCATAATTTCTATATACCAAGTTATGGAGGATTTTGACTTTTTGGAGACGGATGTCTCTGATTCAGATTCTACTTCTTGTGAAGAGTATGAAATGGCCCGGGTAATCCATGCCCATCAATTATGTTCCGAATGCCGCTCTAGAGTGATCTCTTCTCCCCGTACAGGGAACTCCGGGAAGTCCGCTGAGCCACCCGCCTCTGGGGATCCCATATACTGTGCGGCGCGTCCCCTAGAAACTTCTTTGGCTATGCAAGCAGGTGTTCCTAATGCCGTTACCCCTTCTCCGGAAGGCGGCTTGTTTCCTCCAGAGGTTACGGCACGGTTCCACATGGCCTTATTTATGGCCCTGGCACATTTACATCTTCCAGAGGAGGTGTTGCTGAGATACTGTCCGTGTTATGCTAACCGGGGCTCGTCAGGCGTGGGATCGCCTGGGTCAGATCAGCCATCTGGGGAAGTGGTTTCCTCTGAAGCTTCAAGGGCCCAACCCTCGGGGTTGGGGTTGTCTGTTGCCCCGCCAGATGTAAGTCTTGCTTTTTGTTATAGACTGGCAGGCCTTCGTGTCCTGCTATGGCATGTTTTGGCGGTTCTGGAAGATCCCAGTACTAATAGGTTAAGGGATCCTCGGTCTTCTGTTCCAGACGGCAAACCGGGTTAGAAGTGTGGGGATGAAGTTAATCTCCTGGTCGTCTTCAATTTTCCTTTCTTTTTGGTGTATCTTATTCCAGTTCTGAGCTTTGCAAGAATGGGGTCTCTGATTGGCTGGTCCCGTTGGAATACCCATTCTTCTTGGGTGTTTACCTGCGGGTGCTGCCTTTCTTTTATTTGATCCGGTTAGGATGTATTTTATTTATTTTTTAAGAAGCTTATGTCTGTTATGATTTCTCCATTGGGAAATATTTTTTCTCTGGAATTTGATACTAGCGATTTTGTGGTCGCTTGGGCACTTCCGTGGAAGTCGCATGTTAAGGTGTTAGTACATTGTTATGTATTAGATCCTTTTATCGAGGCCTCGTGGGGTCTTGAACTTTCTGTGGCCTGGTTCAGTTTGGCGTTCCCTATGTAACAGGTAGGGCGCTATTTCTGTTCCTTACCGTCTATATCATCCACGTGGTGCCAGTGTAACTGGCTGACCTGGCTAGGTGGTGAGTTGCTCACTCGGTTGAGGAGTTTATTACTCTTGGTGTCTCTTTAGATTGAATAATGCCTTGCTTTTGCTAGGAGTTTTTTTGTGAAGTGAACACTCCATGAGTCCCCATTAATTTTTTGAGGCTCTGCCCATGCAGGGCTATAACATGTTAGAGGAAGCCTTCGTTCCCAAAATTCTGGCTGGTTCTCATTCTGCCTTTGGGTGGGGCATCAGGGGATTGTACTCAGTCCTCACTGTCCTGTTCCTTGTGGGCGAGGATCCAGAGAGGATCCTACTAGGGATCGACCTGGACGATTTTCCTTGTCTTCTGCTGGAGGTTCTCCTCTTGAAATCTGTTGTCCTTGATGACGGTATCTCTCCTTCGGGTTGAGGAGATGGGCCTTTTTGTCCCCTTCCTTGGGGTTGGCTTCGGAAGTTAAAGCCTTTTTGGTTATTCTACTTCCGGTATCTAGTCTGCTCCCATATTTCGGGAACTTTACCGATTAGTTTTCTCCCCTTTTTCCTGTGTCGCCCCTTCATAGGCGTTTTTTTGGGTTAGGATACAGGTTTCTTTTCAATCCTCAAGCTATAGGGGTGTCAGGAAAGTGAATCCTGAGGATCTTGGAGGCTTTTATTGACTTCTTTAACCAGTTTCTAAGGGAGCGGTGGCGTAGTGTTTAGCTCCACCGCACATGAAGCAGGAGTTTGTGGGTTTGAACCCAGGTAAAGCTCCTGTTTTCTCATCCGTCTTGTGATTCTGGTAACAGCTAGCATTTGAAAGCAGAGTTTTCTGTTTTCTCTTGTAAGGTGTATCCAGTCCACGGGTTCATCCATTACTTGTGGGATATTCTCCTTCCCAACAGGAAGTTGCAAGAGGACACCCACAGCAGAGCTGTCTATATAGCTCCTCCCCTAACCCCCACCTCCAGTCATTCTCTTGCAACTCTCGACAAGATAGGAAGTCTCAAGAGATATGTGGTGACTTAGTGTAGTTTTACCTTCAAACAAGAGTTTGTTATTTTTAAACGGTACTGGCGTTGTACTGTTTTACTCTCAGGCAGAAATTAGAAGAAGATTTCTGCCTGGAGGGTGATGATCTTAGCGGTTTGTAACTAAGGTCCATTGCTGTTCTCACACATAACTGAAGAGTATGGGAAAACTTCAGTTGGGGGAACGGTCTGCAGATTACCTGCTTTGAGGTATGTTCAGTATTTTTATTTCTAGAGAGATGAATAAGTTCTAGAAAATGCTGACAGAACCTTGTGTACTTGAGGTAAGCCTGATGCAGTGATTTAACAGCGACTGGGATCATGCTTACAAAACAGGGTAATACTCATGTTAATACTCATATTACTTAGTGACAAAACGTTTACAGGTTTTCATAAATAGAACGTTTTTTCTCTGAGGGAGATAAGTCTTTATTAGTTTCCACATGGTTAGTCAGATACTCCTAGGAGTACTTTCTTAAGGCCCCTCTGACATCCAGTACATGGTGGGAGGGGCCTATTTTCACGCTCTAGATGCGCAGTTTCCTGCAGACTGAGACATCCAGCTTCCCTAGAGGAGTCCTCTGGCATCTGAGGACCATCATAAAGGGTTTATTTCTTCACTAAATCGTGTTTGAGGGCAGGTAGGAGCCTCAGCAGAGCTGTGGCAAGGTGCTCAACTGTCTTTTACCGGTGGTTGACGTTTTTTAAATCCGGTTTGGGGGCTAAGGGGTTAATCATCCATTTGCAAGTGGGTGCAATATTGCTTTAGTCCCTTTCACATACTGTAAAAATTTCGAAGACTACTGTATTTTTACACTGTTTTGCAGTTTAAGTGCTAGTTTTTTTCTCTTAAAGGCACAGTTACGTTTTTGTTTAATTGCTGTTTCACCTTTATTAAAGTGTTTTCCAAGCTTGCTTGTCTCATTACTAGTCTGTTAAACATGTCTGACATAGAGGAAGCTCCTTGTTCAATATGTTTGGAAGCCATTGTGGAACCCCCTCTTAGAATGTGTACCAAATGTACTGAAGTTTCTATAATCTATAAAGACCATATTATGGTGCTTAAAGATTTATCTCCAGAGGATTCTCTGACTGAAAAAAGGGAGATTATGCCATCTAGCTCTCCCCATGTATCAGAACCTATAACGCCCGCTCAAGTGACGCCAATTACATCTAGCGCGTCTAATTCTTTTACCTCACAGGACATGGCGGCAGTTATGAATGCTACCCTCTCAGAGGTATTGTCCAAACTGCCAGGGTTACAAGGAAAGCGAGACAACTCTGGGGTAGAACAAATACAGAGCTTTCTGACGCTTTAATACCTGTGTCCGATATACCCTCACAATACTCAGAAGCCGAGGCAGGAGAGCTTCTATCTGTGGGTGACATTTCAGATTCAGGGAAGGCGTTGCTTCAGTCTGATTCTGAAATGACAGCGTTTAAATTTAAACTTGAACACCTCCGCTTATTGCTTAGGGAGGTTTTAGCAACTCTGGATGACTGTGAACCCATTGCAGTTCCAGAGAAATTGTGTAAGATGGACAAATACTTTGCAGTGCCTGTTTACACTGATGTTTTTCCAGTCCCTAAGAGATTTTCAGAAATTATTACTAAGGAATGGGATAGACCAGGTGTGCCGTTCTCTCCCCCTCCTGCTTTTAAAAAGATGTTTCCCATAGATGCCGCCATACGGGACTCGTGGCAGACGGTCCCTAAGGTGGAGGGAACAGTCTCTACCCTAGCTAAGCGTACAACTATCCCCGTCGAGGACAGTTGTGCTTTCCTAGATCCTATGGATAAAAAATTGGAGGGTCTCCTTAAGAAATTTTTTATACATCAAGGTTTTATTCTCCAGCCTCTTGCATGCATTGCCCCAGTTACTGCTGCAGCGGCTTTCTGGTTCGAGTCTCTTGAGGAGGCTCTACAGGTGGAGACCCCGTTAGATGATATTTTAGACTAAGTATTCAAGTTTTGCCATTCTATGGCTTAAGTCCTGGTCAGCAGACGTTACTTCAAAGTCTAAGCTTCTTAAAGGGACACTCAATCAAAATTAAACTTTCATTATTCAGATAGAACATGCAATTTTAAACAACTTTCTAATTTACTTCCATTAACAAAATGTGCACAGTCTTTTTATATTTACACTTTTTGAGTCACCATCTCTACTGAGCATGTGCAAGAATAAGTGTGTATGCATTTGTGAATGGCTGATTGCTGTCACATGGTACGTGTATGCATTTGTGATTGGCTGATGGCTGTCACATGGTACAGGGGGAGTGGAAAAAGACATAACTTTTAAAATTGTCAGAATTTTTTTTTACTACTCATTTGAAGTTCAGACTAAGTGCTATTGCATTGTCTTGTTATCTTGCATTTGTTGATTATGCAAATATACAGTGTTGACTGGTCCTTTAACATCCCCTTCAAGGGACAGACCCTTTTCAGGCCTGGTCTGAAGGAGATCATTTCTGATATTACCGGAGGAAAAGGTCTTCCTCAGGATAGGTCCAATAAGTTAAGGACCAAACAGAATAATTTTCATTCCTTTCGAAACTTCAAGAGTGGCGCAGCTTCAGCTTCCTCTAATGCAAAACAAGAGGGAAATTTCGCCCAGTCCAAACCAGTCTGGAGACCTAACCAGGCTTGGAACAAGGGGAAGCAGGCCAAAAAACCTGCTGCTGCCTCTTAAGACAGCATGAAGGAGTAGCCCCCGATCCGGGACCGGATCTAGTAGGGGGCAGACTTTCTCTCTTCGCTCAGGCTTGGGCAAGAGACGTCCAGGATCCCTGGGCACTAGAGATTGTTTCCCAGGGATATCTTCTGGAATTCAACGGTTCATCTCCAAAGGGGAGATTTCACCTCTCACAACTGTCTGCAAACCAGATAAAGAGAGGCATTCTTACGTTGCGTTCAAGACCTTCTGGTTATGGGAGTGATCCACCCAGTTCCAAGGGAGGAACAGGGGCAGGGTTTCTATTCAAACCTGTTTATAGTTCCCAAAAAAGAGGGAACGTTCAGACCAATCTTGGATCTCAAGATCCTAAACAAATTTCTCAGGGTCCCATCTTTCAAGATGGAGACAATCCGAACCATCCTCCCTATGATCCAGGAGGGTCAATATATGACTACCTTGGACTTAAAGGATGCTTATCCCCACATTCCGATTCACAGAGATCATCATCAGTTCCTCAGATTCGCCTTCCTAGACAGGCATTACCAGTTTGTGGCTCTTCCCTTCGGGTTAGCCACGGCGCCAAGAATCTTTACGAAGGTTCTAGGGTCTCTACTGGCAGTTCTAAGGCCGCGGGGCATAGCGGTGGCTCCTTACCTAGACGACATCCTGATCCAGGCGTCGACTTTTCAAATCGCCAAGTCCCATACAGACATTGTTCTGGCCTTTCTGAGGTCTCACGGGTGGAAGGTGGACAGAGAAAAGAGTTCACTCTCCCCTCTCACAAGAGTTTCCTTCCTAGGAACTCTGATAGATTCAGTAGAAAGAGGTCAGGATATCAAAGCTTCTAACTTCTTTTTGTGCTCTTCATTCCACTTCTCGGCCGTCAGTGGCTCAGTGTATGGAAATGATCGGCCTGATGGTAGCGGCAATGGACATAGTTCCGTTTGCCCGCCTACATCTCAGACCACTGCAACTTTGCATGCTCAATCAGTGGGATGGGGACTACACAGATTGTTAAATCTGGATCAAAAGACCAGGGACTTTCTTCTCTGGTGGTTATCTCGGGTCCATCTGTCCAGGGGAATGAGTTTCCGCAGGCCAGAGTGGACTATAGTGATGACAGATGCCAGCCTTCTGGGCTGGGGCGCAGTCTGGAATTCCCTGAAGGCTCAGGGTTTGTGGACTCAGGAGGAGGCCCTCCTTCCGATAAACATTCTGGAGCTAAGAGCGATATTCAATGCTCTTCAGGCTTGGCCTCAACTGGCTGCGGTCAGATTCATCTGATTTCAGTCGGACAATATCACGACTGTAGCCTATATAAACCATCAGGGGGGAACAAGGAGTCCCCTGGCAATGATGGAGGTTTCCAAGATAATTCTTTGGGCAGAGGTTCACTCTTGCCATTTCTCAGCTATCCATATCCCAGGAGTAGAGAACTGGGAGGCGGACTTTCTAAGTCGGCAGACTTTTCATCCGGGGGAGTGGGAGCTCCATCCGGAGGTATTTGCCCAGCTGAATCAACTATGGGGCAAACCAGAACTGGATCTGATGGCGTCTCGTCAGAACGCCAAGCTTCCTCGTTACGTGTCCAGGTCAAGGGATCCCCAGGCAACGCTGATAGATGCTCTAGCAGTGCCCTGGTCCTTCAGCCTGGCTTATGTGTTTCCACCATTTCCTCTCCTCCCTCGTCTGATTGCCAAGATCAAGCAGGAGGGAGCTTCAGTGATTTTGATAGCACCTGCGTGGCCACGCAGGACTTGGTATGCAGATCTGGTGGACATGTCATCCTTTCCACCATGGACTCTACCGCTGAGGCAGGACCTTCTACTCCAAGGGCCATTCAAACATCCAAATCTAATTTCTCTGCGTCTGACTACTTGGAGATTGAACGCTTGATTTTATCAAAACGTGGTTTCTCTGAGTCGGTCATTGATACCTTGATTCAGGCTCGAAAGCCTGTCACCAGGAACATCTATCATAAGATATGGTGTAAATATCTTCATTGGTGTGAATCCAAGGGTTTCTCGTGGAGTAAGATCAGGATTCCTAGGATATTATCCTTTCTCCAAGAAGGATTGGAAAAGGGATTATCGGCTAGTTCCTTAAAGGGACAGATTTCTGCTCTGTCTATTCTTTTGCATAAGCGTCTGGCTGATGTTCCAGACGTTCAGGCGTTTTGTCAGGCTTTAGTTAGAATCAAGCCTGTGTTTAAACCTGTTGCTCCGCTGTGGAGTTTAAATTTAGTTTTTAAAGTTCTTCAAGGGGTTCCGTTTGAACCTTTGCATTCGATAGATATCAAGCTTTTATCTTGGAAAGTTCTGTTCCTTGTAGCTATCTCTTCGGCTCGAAGAGTTTCAGAATTATCTGCCTTACAGTGTGATTCCCCTTATCTGATCTTCCATGCAGATAAGGTAGTTTTGCGTACCAAACCTGGGTTTCTTCCTAAGGTGGTGTCTAATAAGAATATCAATCAGGAAATTGTTGTTCCATCTCTGTGTCCTAATCCTTCTTCAAAGAAGGAACGTCTGTTACACAATCTTGACGTGGTTCGTGCTTTAAAGTTTTATTTGCAAGCTACTAAGGATTTTCGTCAAACATCTGCATTGTTTGTTGTCTATTCTGGAAAGAGGAGAGGCCAAAAGGCTTCGGCAACTTCTCTTTCTTTTTGGCTGAGAAGCATAATCCGTTTCGCTTATGAGACTGCTGGCCAGCAGCCTCCTGAAAGAATTACAGCTCATTCTACTAGAGTGGTAGCTTCCACATGGGCTTTTAAACATGAGGCCTCTGTTGAACAGATTTGTAAGGCGGCGACTTGGTCTTCGCTTCATACTTTTTCTAAATTCTACAAATTTGATACTTTTGCTTCCTCGGAGGCTATTTTTGGGAGAAAGGTCTTACAGGCAGTGGTGCCTTCCGTTTAAGTTCCTGCCTTGTCCCTCCCTTCATCTGTGTCCTAAAGCTTTGGTATTGGTATCCCACAAGTAATGGATGAACCCGTGGACTTTATACACCTTACAAGAGAAAACAAAATTTATGCTTACCTGATAAATTTCTTTCTCTTGTGGTGTATCCAGTCCACGGCCCGCCCTGTCACTTTAAGGCAGGTGTTTTTATTTTTAAAACTACAGTCACCACTGCACCCTAAAGTTTCTCCTTTTTCTTACTTGTCTTCGGTCGAATGACTGGAGGTGGGGGTTAGGGGAGGAGCTATATAGACAGCTCTGCTGTGGGTGTCCTCTTGCAACTTCCTGTTGGGAAGGAGAATATCCCACAAGTAATGGATGAACCCGTGGACTGGATACACCACAAGAGAAAGAAATTTATCAGGTAAGCATAAAGTTTGTTTTCTCGTTAGTTTCTTAGTCTTTGGACTTAGTGAAAGTTGTCCCTAGAGCCTTCGGGCCCTCCAGAGTGGATGTGAGGCTTCCCCATTGTCTATCACCCTTAGGGTGGGAGTTGTATCCCAGTGTTTGTGTCCTAAGCTCTCTATGTACGGGACACTTTGTGAGAGTTCAGTGTCCAGGGTGTCTTGGATATGACTGTGGTTGCATCGCCTGTGGTGCAACGTACTCTGGATGGGGTAACCTAGTGGTTCCTCAGGGATTACTAAATTTTCCAACCGGCTCCAAGTTTTCAGGTGCCCGGGTTCGTGTGTCCTGTCTTTAATTGGAATTTTGGGGGTCTGTATCCAGATCACTTAGGACTGGTTCCTTAAGTGAGAGGCTTCGCGGGGGATCCCCCCTCAGCTGGTAGTTTTCTCTACCAGTGTCTGGGTTCTGTTCTTTCCTTTCCTACCCCTTTTCGGAGGGTGCTGTCCTGTACTTTCGGAGTTCTACTTCTGAAGAAGGTCCTGTGTGGTAGGGTGGCAAACTGTGGTAGCTAAGTCCTTTTTGTAGCAGGACGCCTGTGGCTTGGAGGAGCATATTCAGATATCTGATGCTGTTGTTTTCAGCGGCTCCCGGGGATGGTTTGTCTTCAGTTGCTCTATTCTGGGTGCGAGTAAGCGCTCTGCGTAGGGAAGGGATTCTTCCTTCCCCCTTTTAAGTTCTAAGGACATTACTTGGTCCTTTGTTTATGTAGATGGGGATTTGCAATTCCTCTCTTTGCTTGCTGGGTTGGCAGGGTCCTTTCATAGGCGCCTTGTTTATCTTGGTTCTCTCTCTTGGAGTTATTTTTTCTTTGGCCCTAGTCCCTTGGGTTCTGAGGGTCCTTTCAGACTCTTTTATCTGAATCTCTTTCTTCCCCACTGGGGCAATGTGGATGTTTCCTCTTTCTTCTGATCGAGGGTGAGTTTAATTTGCGGGCTGCTTGCCTGTTGGACTTTGTCTCCTCAGAGGCTTTTGGCTTGGTCGAGTTTAATATCCTGAGTGGTCTCTTGCAAGGGCATTACTGGTTTTAACTATTGGGCAGTTATCTCTGCCTTTTTCTTTTTTGCCCTTTGGCTTCTAGTGAAGCAGTTTTTACTGTTGGGAGTTGTCGGGTGTTTTAGGCTGTGGTGCCCTCAGAAGGGGCCGTCTTTTGTACCTGTCCGTTTTGCATTCAGTGTCCTCTATAGCTTGGGTATTGTTTCCCAAAAGTAATGAATGCAGCTGTGGACTCTTCCCATTTAAGAAGAAAAACTTAAATTATGCTTACCTGATAATTTTCTTTTCTTCTGACGGAAGAGTCCTCAGCTGTTTTATCATAAGGGGCAGCCGTTTTTTTTGTTTCTTCTGGCACCTTTTTCACCCTGATACTTCTCCTACTGTTCCTTATTCCCTCGGCAGAATGACTGGGGGATGAGGGAAGTGGGGGAGGTATTTAAGCCTTTTGCTGGGGTGTCTTTGCCTCCTCCTGGTGGCCAGGTTCTGAGTTTCCAAAAGTAATGAATGCAGCTATGGACTCTTCCCATCAGAAGAAAAGAAAATTATTGTCAGCCACTCTGGAATCAATCCGGGATGTAACCCAACTGCTAGCGTGAATTGAAAGCACACGCTAGCACACTGAGAAATATCCAGGACGTGACCCACTCAGGAAGCAGATTAGAGGATAACTAAAATGAATATTGTTCCATAATGCAGGAAAGCCACAAAGGATAAAACGTCCCTTTAAGCAGTACAAAGAACAAAAAGGAAATGCTCTTACTTGAAGCTTCTGAAAAAGGTCCTCTTTAGCAGGCTTGTAAAACAAAGGAAAAGTTCTCTTTTGCAGCTTGTAAAAGTAAAAGTCCCTTTTAAGCAGGTGTATAACAAACAGAAAGGCAAAGTTCTCTCTTGCAGATTGTAAAAGTAAATGTCCCTTTTTAGCAGGTTTAGAACAAACAGAATGGCAAAGTTTTCTTGTACAGCTTGTAAAAGTAAAAATGTCCCTTTAAGCAGGTTTATAACAGACAGAAAGGCAAAGTTCTCTTTTGCAGCTTGTAAAAGTAAAATGTCCCTTTAAGCAGGTTTATAACAGACAGAAAGGCAAAGTTCTCTTTTGCAGCTTGTAAAAGTAAAATGTCCCTTTAAGCAGGTTTTATTTATCAAAGAAAAGGTTTAAGGATAAAGGCAAAAGCAAGGTCAGGCAGGCAGAAGTCGGCATCCAAATATCAGCAAAAGGTAGAGGCAAAAGACAAGGTCAGGCAAGCAGAAGTCGGCATCCAAGTATCAGCAAAAGGGTAAAGGCTACAGGCAAGGTCAGGCAGGCAGAAGTCAACATCAAAATATCAGCAAGTAGGGTTTAGGAATGAGGCTTGGTCAGGCAGGCAGAAGTCGGTACACAAAAGAACAGAATTGATACGGTACTCACACTCCAAAGGAAAACAAACAAACGGGCCCCGATTCAGATCTCCCGCCGTGGTTTAAAGGCAGGAGCGTAACCGTCATCAGAGGGGTGTGTCGAGAAAGCGTCATGTTGCTAAGCAACATGACGTCAGACACACAGAGAAGTTCCGGGAGCCGCGGCGACACGGCGATGAACGGAGGTAATCATGACAGCACCCCCCTCCTCAAGGACCCCTCCGGGGGACAGGACCAGGTCTATCAGGATGAGTCTTGTGGAAGGTCTTGACCAAAATAGGAGCATTTACTTGATGAGCAGGTTCCCAAGAACGTTCCGTGACTGGATAACCCTTCCAATGAATGAGATAATACAATTTCTTGCCCCGCAACTTGGAATCTAGAATATGGCTGATCTCAAACTCAGGGTGTCCATGCACCAATAACGGTGGAGGTTTGGAAAAAGGCTTAGAATACCTGTTAATCATCACAGGTTTTAAAAGAGAAACATGGAATACCGGATGGACTTTGAGAGACTTGGGTAAAGCCACCCGATAAGCAGTGGAACACACCTGACCCAGTATTCGGAAAGGACCCACATATCGTGGTCCCAATTTGTTAGAAGGTTGTTTCAGGCGAAGAAATCGAGAGGAAATCCAAACTTTATCACCAGGGCGATATTTGGGAGCCCTCTTCCGTCGAAGGTCTGAAAAGAACTTGTATCGTCTAGAAGTTACAGAAAGAATACGATGTATCTTCTGCCAATGTCGAGTTAATCTTCGGGCTGTAAGATCAGAAGCAGGATTCACTGTGGAGGAAGTATGCAAAGGGAATGTTCTAGGCTGATACCCGTAAGCTGCATGAAAAGGAGAAGTCTGAAGGGAGGAATTGTACCGGGCATTATGAGCCAATTCAGCCAAAGGAAGGTAAGAAGTCCAGTTAGAGTGATAATGATCCACATAATGTCTAAGATATGTTTCAAGACACTGGTTTACTCTTTCAGTCTGACCGTTCGATTGTGGGTGGTGAGAAGTAGAGAGAGATATAGTAGTTCCAAAATGTTTACAAAGTGACCTCCAAAATCGAGAAACAAATTGTACCCCTCTATCTGAAACAATATCTAGAGGAAATCCATGGATTCTTACAATATGTAAAATAAAAAGTTCAGAGAGTCTTTTGGCAGATGGTAATCCTGGCAAGGGTACAAAATGAGCAGTCTTAGTGAACCTGTCGACCACCACCCAGATAGTATTGTTCCCAGTGGACAAGGGAAGATCGGTAATAAAGTCCATGGATACATGAGTCCAAGGCTGGTGAGGTATAGGCAATGGTTGGAGTAATCCTGAAGGAAGTTGGCGTGGAGTTTTGTTCATGGCACATTGTGTGCATACTGAGACGTAATCCTTCACATCTTGAGAGAGTGTAGGCCACCAGACATGTTGTTTGAGGTTTCGAGTGGTAATACTAATGCCAGGATGTCCAGAAAGGGGACTATCATGAGCCCAAAATAAAATCTTGGAACGAAGGCGTTCAGGAACAAAGAGTAAACCATCGGGAGGTTTACAGGACAAAGGAAGATGCTCTTGAGCGGACTGTAATTCTTGTAACCAAGAAGTTGTTAACTGGGCAATGACTTCATGAGGTTGGAGAATGGTACCAGCCTCAGGAACTGGGGTATCTTGAAATTGTCTGGAAAGGGCGTCTGCTTTAATATTTTTTGAACCAGGTATGTAAGACAAATTATAGTGAAACCGAGAGAAGAATAATGACCAGCGTGCTTGCCTGGAATTTAATCGTTTGGCTGTTTGGAGATACAGAAGGTTCTTATGATCAGTAAGTATAGTAAAGGGCAAAGAAGTACCTTCCAGCCAATGTCTCCATTCATCCAATGCCATTTTGATGGCAAGCAACTCTTTATTCCCTACGTCATAGTTAAATTCGGAAGGAGTGAATTTTTTAGAGAAAAAAGCAACAGGATGAATCCTTCCAGTCTCTGGTATTCGTTGAGACAGAACAGCTCCAGCAGCAACAGAGGAAGCATCCACCTCCAGAATAAATTGAAACTCAGGATTTGGATGACGAAGGATAGGAGCTGAGGAAAAAGCTTCTTTGAGAGATTCAAAAGCTTCTATAGCCTCAGACGGCCATACTTTACAGTTTTGTCCTTTTCTAGTGAGAGAAGTAAGAGGAGAAGTAATAGTAGCAAAATTCTTGATGAACTTTCTGTAATAATTGGCGAAGCCTAGGAAACGTTGTAAAGCCTTCAAAGAATCAGGTCTAGGCCAATCCAAAATGGCAGAAAGTTTAGTAGGGTCCATTTCGAATCCAGATGCCGATATTACATAACCCAGAAAGGGTATGGATTTTTGATGGAAAGAACATTTCTCCAGTTTAGCAAACAGATGGAATTCTCTTAGACGTTGAAGTACTTTCTTGACGTGGTGCACATGATCTTGGTGGTTCTGAGAAAAAATTAAGATGTCGTCCAGGTATATGATAACAAAGATATTCAAAAAATCACGAAAGATCTCGTTTACAAAATGCTGGAAAACCGCCGGAGCATTGCATAGCCCGAAGGGCATGACCAAATATTCATAATGCCCAAATCGAGTGTTAAAGGCAGTCTTCCACTCATCTCCTTTGCGTATACGGATCAAGTTGTATGCACCACGTAGGTCGAGTTTGGTGAAAATGGTGGCTCCCTGAAGATAAGTAAAAAGTTCAGGAATAAGGGGCAGAGGATAACTGTTCTTGATGGTAATCTGATTCAATCCTCGATAATCAATACAGGGTCTTAATCCGCCATCCTTTTTTCCCACAAAAAAGAAACCAGCCCCTACAGGGGAAGAGGAGGGGATGAATAAATCCTCTAGCCAGATTGTCTTTTATATATTCTTCCAGAGCCATGTTTTCTGGTTTAGAAAGTGGATATGTCTTGCCTCGAGGATAGGCAGCCCCAGGAAGGAGATCAATGGGACAATCAAAAGGGCGATGAGGAGGAAGACGTTCAGCTTCTTTTTTGGAGAAAACATCCACAAAGTCATGATAATGCATAGGTAAGGATTCCGGAGTTTCAACTGTGAGAGCAATAGTGAGTGGTAACTTAGTAATCTTTTGAAGACATTTAGTCTGGCAGGTAGATCCCCAGGAAGTGAGTTCACCGAAAGTCCAAGAAAAAATGGGATTGTGAATCTGGAGCCAGGGTAATCCCAAGATAATGGGAAATTGCGGAGTGGGAATGACATCAAAACAAATTGTCTCGGAATGAAGTATTCCTACGGTGAGGTGTAAGGGTTGAGTAGAAAACTGAATGTATCCAGAACCCAAAGGATCTCCACTGACCGTAGAGACTGAAATGGAATACTCCTTCTTTAGTAAGGGTATAGAATGAGTAGAGACAAATGTAGAGTCAATGAACACTCCTCCAGCACCAGAATCAATTAGAGCTTGGGTATAGATCTTCTTATGTCCAATTAGAAGAGTTACTGGAACAAAGAGTTTCTTGTATAGGGAATGACCACTATTTTGGCTTAACTCAGTTCCCTGGACTAGAGTTAAGCCCTGGCTTTTACTGGCCTAGTAGGACAATCCCTTAATAAATGCCCTTTAAGGCCACAGTACAGACATAAGCCAAGAGTCCGTCTTCTCAAGCGTTCAGTCTCAGTTAATTTTATACTTCCTACTTCCATGGGTTCAGCCTGATCAGTAGTAGGAGAGACTGGAGTGACTGGATTAGAAAAACGAGGAGCCAAACGAAAAGGAGTTCGAGTTGAAGTCCTCTGTGTTCTATCCTTTTCTTGTTGGCGTTCACGAAACCTGGCGTCGAGACTGATACAGAGATTTATTAAGGCTTCTAAGGACTCTGGAAGTTCACGATACACCAATTCATCCTTGAGACGCTCAGAAAGTCCTTTACGGAAAGCGGCTCTGAGTGCTCCCTGATTCCAAGTGGTTTCAGAGGCAAGGGTGCGGAACTCAATAGCATATTGAGAGACTGGTTGATTTCCTTGACGTAAATCCAGGAGAATAGCTTCAGCAGCAGATGACCTTCCAGGTTTATCGAATACGTTTGAGAACGTAGATAGAAATGTATCAACATCCAACAGTATAGGATCATTCTTTTCTAGCAAAGGTGATACCCAAGCCAAGGCTTTTCCTTTCATTAAGGAAATAAGAAATGTGATTCTAGAAGAGGGAGTAGCAAAAAGAGTAGGGCTATTTCGGAAATGAAGGCGGCATTGATTCAGAAAGCCTCTACATTCTTCAGGATTCCCATCATATTTATCCGGAAGAGGTATCCTGGGACTTAGTTGTACCTGAGACTGATTGTTAGGAATCGAAGGAGGTAATGCCTCAATCGGATTTGGATTGGGATTAGGATTGGGAGGTGCGGTAGCAACCAAGTTTTGTAATAGAGCAGTAATTTGATCAAGTTTAGTGTCCAGAGATTGCAAGTGAGTGGCATGAGAACCCAAGAGCTGTCCCTGGTGAGCCACGGCCATAGATAATTCAGTGGGGTCCATTTTTAGGGCCCGTTTGTAATGTCAGCCGCTCTGGAATCAATCCGGGATGTAACCCAACTGCTAGCGTGAATTGAAAGCACACGCTAGCACACTGAGAAATATCCAGGACGTGACCCACTCAGGAAGCAGATTAGAGGATAACTAAAATGAATATTGTTCCATAATGCAGGAAAGCCACAAAGGATAAAACGTCCCTTTAAGCAGTACAAAGAACAAAAAGGAAATGCTCTTACTTGAAGCTTCTGAAAAAGGTCCTCTTTAGCAGGCTTGTAAAACAAAGGAAAAGTTCTCTTTTGCAGCTTGTAAAAGTAAAAGTCCCTTTTAAGCAGGTGTATAACAAACAGAAAGGCAAAGTTCTCTCTTGCAGATTGTAAAAGTAAATGTCCCTTTTTAGCAGGTTTAGAACAAACAGAATGGCAAAGTTTTCTTGTACAGCTTGTAAAAGTAAAAATGTCCCTTTAAGCAGGTTTATAACAGACAGAAAGGCAAAGTTCTCTTTTGCAGCTTGTAAAAGTAAAATGTCCCTTTAAGCAGGTTTATAACAGACAGAAAGGCAAAGTTCTCTTTTGCAGCTTGTAAAAGTAAAATGTCCCTTTAAGCAGGTTTTATTTATCAAAGAAAAGGTTTAAGGATAAAGGCAAAAGCAAGGTCAGGCAGGCAGAAGTCGGCATCCAAATATCAGCAAAAGGTAGAGGCAAAAGACAAGGTCAGGCAAGCAGAAGTCAGCATCCAAGTATCAGCAAAAGGGTAAAGGCTACAGGCAAGGTCAGGCAGGCAGAAGTCAACATCAAAATATCAGCAAGTAGGGTTTAGGAATGAGGCTTGGTCAGGCAGGCAGAAGTCGGTACACAAAAGAACAGAATTGATACGGTACTCACACTCCAAAGGAAAACAAACAAACGGGCCCCGATTCAGATCTCCCGCCGTGGTTTAAAGGCAGGAGCGTAACCGTCATCAGAGGGGTGTGTCGAGAAAGCGTCATGTTGCTAAGCAACATGACGTCAGACACACAGAGAAGTTCCGGGAGCCGCGGCGACACGGCGATGAACGGAGGTAATCATGACAAATTATCAGGTGAGCATAACAGTTTTTGAGGGCATTTGGGGCACTTTTAGAAAATTAACCAGAGATCGGATCTCTGGTTAATTTTCTGAGTGCTAATTGCTACCGTAAGCTCACGGTAGCAATAACCAGCCACTTGTAATGCCTGGTTAATGATCACGTGCGCAAATTGCCCCCTTTGCGGGCGAGTGATAATTTAGCGCTTCACTTGAAATCTAGCCCTTAATGATTATGCTAGTCTCCCTTGTGTAGTAGTAATTTTATGTCACTTTTGCTGAGGTAATGGATAGGTACATAAGGGCAATTATTTGATATTCTATGTCCCCTTCATTTTTGTAGGACACTTTTGCCGTATGAATTACATTTTTCAGCTTGCGAGTAAGTATTTTACTCTTGTGCATGTTTTGCCTTAGAACTAAATTAGTGTTGTGGAATTTTGGAATCCCGCCCAATTGGCATTAATACTCTGGAACCACACTTGGATTAGGGATTTCAACAGTCCAGGGTGGTTCAAGGTTCTTTGTATTAAATAAAAAAAATAGTTGGTGGGAAACCTGTTTTACTTGTAGTATAGGTTTATGTTAAACTGCTCTGTAGAGTGACAGCTTTAGTGTCACAAATTGTTCACTGCTAAGCACAAAAAAATCCATTTGGCCACACATTTAATTAGCAAATATTTGGCTTTTGAAAATATTTTCTTGACTTATTTTTACTGCCACCTTTAGAAGTTAAAAAGTTGTTTGTTTTATCTAGAACAATACAATTTCAAACATATTCATTCTTTTTTAAAGCAAATGGTCCTGTATTAAAAAAAAACATTTGACATTGCCCACTAATAGAAACGTGACAGTTGTCCTTATAGGTGTGCAATCTAATCAAACTGCTTCAGTTTGGATGAGTTTTGTTCAAACATGCACTTCCTGTTAGTTTGAAAATTTTACCTTTTTTGGAGGTCAGCCTTTATATTAAGGAGGATAAAAAAGGCATTAAAGGACCACTAAATACAGCAAAATTGCATAATCAACAAATGCATGATAAATAGGCAATGCGAAAGCTCTTAGTATGAATTTATTTCAAATGAGTAGTAATATTTTTTTTCTGACAAATTTCAAAGTTTGTAAAATTTTTGTTCCCTCTGCATCATGTGACAGCCACCAGCCAATCACAAAAGACATAGACGTATATACTTTAAGTTCTTAAATTTTGCGTTCAATTGGCCACTAGGAGGGGGTGTCAATCAGCCGATCGTATAGGATCAGGCGGATTGATGTCCGCAGCCTCAGAGCAGGCGGACAAGTTATGGACCAGCGGTCTTTAGATCGCTGCTTCATAACTGCTGTTTCCGGTGCGCCTGAAGGCTCATGCGGAAACAGGGGGCTTGATAAATCGGCCCCTATGTATTTTCACCTATGAAATTAATGAAGATCAATGACCAAATTAATGTAAGTCACCTCCTGCCTCATTAAATAACCTCAGCGAATCACAAGTTTACATTATGTCAATCAGTTTATTTCTGTTATATAACAAAATTTTAGTGATGTGACATTAATCTTGTTCGTCATTCATTGGATGACAATCTTCTGAAAAAAATATATTCAATTAAAGGATATAAAGAGACTGCCCATTTTGCTTCATCTTCAGATATGTAAATTATTGCAGGCTATTAAATATTTTTCAAAGTTACACACAAACTCTTCATAGACTTTAATTTAGAATGTTGTTAGGAACCCCTCCAAAAAATATTCACAATGCTTCTTAAACATAATGGATTCTACTTCAACACTGACCTTGTGTCTTGTTACAGGACCCTTTGCAAAACATTAAGCATACTGCACATACCACACATAACATATTGCAGTCTCTCTTCTATGTCTGGTAATCCTTTTTAGGATGTCTAATACATTCCATTTGCAATGTGACCTGTGTGTTACTTCTAACCTAATAGTTAGGCCCCATCATGAATACTAAATATTGTGTACAGTTCTCTAGAAGGATATACATAGGTTAGAAAGTGTTTTAGGGAGCTTGTTAAAATGGTATATGGTTTCACAATAGAAATACTTTATGACCTTAATATGTATAGCTTAGAGGAGAGAAGGCAGAGTGATAATAGGATAGGCACATTGTAGTGTATTGAAGGGATATTGTACTTAGCACTCAAGTAGCAATATAAGGATCAGCACAAAGCAAGTCAAATGCACAGAACATAAATCATATTGATAGCGTAGCAGAATCTGGTGGTGCTTTACAAATAAATGATAATAATAATAGTGATAATAGTAACTAAAATTATTTATCAGTGTTTGTGGGTTCTGTAGCCACAGCATGGACTCCTGTGAAAATGGTATAATCCACAGGGAGCTTTGACAAAGCCAATAACCAACCCCAGACCCAAATACCAGTGCACGTCTTAATTGAGTGCACATGTCTTAATTGTGCATGCTCAATTCAAAGTGTGCTTGTGCATGCACACATTGTTAAACAGTCGGTGCCTGGCTCATATAGATTAGTGGATAGAGGACTTATGCAGTTTTCCAGTGTTGTTTCTCTGCTACCCATGCCTGCTAGTGCTGCTGAGAAGTGTAGCACATAAGGACATATTGCTACCATCCCCATTCAGTAAGTGCTAATAAGAAACAAATCAGTATTTGGGCGTACTGGGTATGACCTGTAGAGACACAGACAGACAGGTGCCATGTGTGCCATTTGCTTGTGACATATATGTGCTCCCATACTAAGCCAGCTCAGCTTTCTCAGAGGTCACAGTAGTGTTATTGCTTGTGCAGAGGCAACACACACACAGATAGCTCACTGTTAAGTATACATCATTATAGTCATATTAAAAATGTATTTTGGAAGGTGATTACAGCACCAAAAATGCCACTCACTAAATGAACTGTTAAGTTGTTATTTTTGCTGGTTAAACTAGTGCCTTAGTTTTTATTTTGAAAGAAAATAATAATAATGCAATATATACCCTTTTTGTTTTTGTTTAGAAAACAAAACAAAAACAGAAAACAACAAGAGGTCATGATCTCAAGAGGTTTGCAGGTTCAGAGGTAATTTATGTAATCACTTTTTTATAGAAAGGGTGGCTGACTGATTTAATAGACTTCAAGAATGTCTGGGAAATGCAAGAGATTATCCTTAAAGGCTTAACCTTTCCTCTTACTTCAAAATAAGGTGCTCTCTATATTCAATAAGTGGAAACAGGAGAAACATAGGCCTCCATTACATATGCAGCGTCGCCCGCAAAATCCTCCGCAGCCAGATTTTACGTGATTTTGGTATTACATATACGGCATAGCATGCAAGTTACGCGCGTATATTTCACCCGTCGCTCTCAATTATTAATCGGTATCCAATATCCAGCGCAAGGACTTACGTGGCGAAAATGGAGAAATCTTACTCCATTTTTACCTCGCCATAAAAGGCAGCGGTAGCAGGCCTTGCGCTGAGTATTGGAGCACCGCAACTCTCGAAAATTCCTGCAAAAATAAACTAACACCTAACGCATGCGCAATGTCTATCTACCTTTCAACCGCAATCCCCCACCGCAAAAACTAATAAAGTCAATTAACCCCTAAACCGCCATAGCCCACAACGCAATAAACCTAACCCCTAACCTAACCTAACCCCCCTAACCTATCCCCCCCTAAATAAACTAAAATGACCTAATTTACAAAATACTAAAGTTACTATTAAATATAAAAAAAATTACACTACTTTTAAAATACAAATAAACTAAGTATAAATTAAAGAGGCAGTCTAATCAAAATTCAGGAGAAAATAAAAAAATCTGAGATTACAGAAAATAAATAAAATTACAAAATTTTAAATAAATTACACCTAATCCCTATGAAAATAAAAAAGCCCCCCCCAAATAAAAACACCCCCTAATCTAATAAACTACCAGTAGCCCTTAAAAGGACTTCTTGCAGGGCATTGCCCCAAGATAATCAGCTCTTTTGCAAAAAAAATACACACAGCCCCCTACAAGTAAAGCCCCCCATCCACCAAACCCCCCCAAAAAAATACTAACACTAAAAACGCTAAACTATCCATTGCCCTGAAAAGGGCATTTGTTGGGCATTGCCCTTAAAAGGGCATTCAGCTCTTTTGCTCCCCACCCTATCTAAATAAAATAAATCCCCCCAAAAAACCCATTAAAAACCCTAAGTCTAACCCCCAAGTGGTCCTCACCTGTCCTGAAGTTCAGCGGAGAAGGTCCTGTTCCAGGCGGTGAAGTCTTCTTCCAAGCGGCGACCTCTTCTTTCTTCTTCCAGGAACCAGCCGGCGCAGAGCGGAGGGTGGAGTTGAAGACCGGCGACTCTGGAACTGAAGACCGGCGACCATGGAGCCATGGAGCGTGGAGGATCCTCTTCATACGATCTCCACCGTACACTGAATAGGAATTCAAGGTACGCGATTAAAAATGACGTCCCTTGAATTCCTATTGGCTGATTTGAGTCTTCAAATTCAAATCAGCCAATCGGATGAGAGCTACTGAAATCCTATTGGCTGTTCAAATCAGCCAATAGGAAAAGAGCTACTGAAATCATATTGGCTGATTTGAACAGCCAATAGGATTTCAGTAGCTCTCATCCGATTGGCTGATTTGAATTTGAAGGCTCAAATCAGCCAATAGGAATTCAAGGGACGCCATTTTTAATCGCGTACCTTGAATTCCTATTCAGTGTACGGTGGAGATCGTATGAAGAAGATCCTCCACGCTCCATGACTCCGCGGTCGCCGGTCTTCAGTTCCAGAGTCGCCGGTCTTCAGTTCCAGAGTCGCCAGTCTTCAGTTCCAGAGTCGCCGGTCTTCAACTTCGCCCTCCGCTCCGCGCCGGCTGGTTCCTGGAAGAAGTAAGAAGAGGTCGCCGCTTGGAAGAAGACTTCACCGCCTGGAACAGGACCTTCTCCGCTGAGCTTAAGGACAGGTAAGGACCACTTGGGGGTTAGACTTAGGGTTTTTTAAGGGGTTTTTGGGGGGATTTATTTTATTTAGATAGCGTGGGCAGCAAAAGATCTGAATGCCCTTTTAAGGGCAATGCCCAACAAATGCCCTTTTCCGGGCAATGGGTAGTTTAACGATTTTAGTGTTAGTATTTTTGTTGTCGGGGTTTGGTGGGTGGGGGGTTTACTGGTAGGGGGGCTGTGTGTATTTCTTTTGGCAAAAGAGCTGATTATCTTGGGGCAATGCCCTGCAAAAAGTCCTTTTAAGGGCTGCTGGTAGTTTATTAGATTGGGGGGGGTTATTTTGGGGGGGACTTTTTTATTTCATAGGGATTAGGTGTAATTTATTTAAAAAAAATTAATTTTATTTTTTATTTTCTGTAATCTTAGATTTTTTTATTTTCTGTAATTCTTGCTTAAAGGGACAGTCTACTCCTGAATTTTGATTAGACTGCCCCTTTAATTTATACTTAGTTTATTTGTATTTTAAAAGTAGTGTCATTTTTTTTATATTTAATAGTAACTTTAGTATTTTCTAAATTAGGTAATTTTAGTTTATTTAGGGGGGGTTAGGTTAGGTTAGGGGTTAGGTGTATTGCGTTGTGGGCTATGGCGGTTTAGGGGTTAATACTTGAGAAGGTTTATTGCGTTTTGGGTTAATGGCGGATTAGGGGTTAATAGTTTTAATAGGTAGTTTGCGATGTTGGGGTTGGCGGATTTAGGGGTTAATAATTTAGTTATTACTTGCAGTGGGGGTTTGATGGCGGATATAGGGGTTAATAGTTTAAATAGGCATATTGCGTTGTGGGGGGGTTGTCAGTCTAGGGGTTAATACATTTAATATTAGTAATGAGAGGGGGTGATTGCGGATATAGAGGTTTTACGTGTCGGGCTTATTTTTGGGAGGCGTTTTAGACTTTTACGGGACATTTGTTATTTTCTTTACTTTTCTTAGGCGCAGGCAGTTTCTAAAGTGACGTGAGTCACTGGCGACTCCAGAAATTTGTATTTACGCTAATTTCTGGACATCGCTAGTTTATCAGGCTTACGGCACTTTATGAACTGCCGGCGGGGTTTATGTAATACCCCGATGTGCGAGGTAAAATTACGGACGGCATAGGTTCCCACTCTTGCGCCGAAACCTGTGCCGTATATTTGATCGCGCCCATAATTTTCTATTACAGTCTTTTGTAATATGTTTAATAACTTACTGATGTAGCTGCTTCACTCGCATACTGGCCCCAATGTTCGAAAGTGCAACTAGATGGCGAAATATTCCAAGCTCCTGACATGGTGGAATCAAACATTGGTATCACAATTAAATTCCCACTGCCTTTCAATAGTTTGTATTGTGAAACAACTCTCACATTACTTTAAATCAACTAGTGTTAATCCATAAAGCTATGTACACAGCTGATTAGCTACCGTCATCAAGACACACTCCCATTCTGATGCAGACTCGAGTATCTGTCTCTTTATAAAGTATTTTAATTTGGTAATCCCTGAATACAGGGCATTGTGGGAATGGTTACTTATCCATGGTATTTTATTTCAAATAAAATGAAACTCAAGATTTTTTGTAATGGTGAAAAAATACTAAAAATTAAATCAAATTAAAAAGTCAAAATTAAAATTTCATGATTCAGATAGAGCATGCAATTTTAAACAACTTTCCAATTTTCTTCCCAAAAGTCTTATTATATTTACACTTTTTGAATCACCAGCCCCTACTGATCATGTGCAAAACTTCACAGAATATACATATATGCATTTGCGATTGGCTGATGGCTGTCACATGATACAGGATGAGTTTAAAGTAAAGATAAACTTTGATGAATGAAAGCCTGTTTTTTTAAAAATACTATTAAAAACAGGGGTACTTTCATTCATCAATGTTTAGAAAGCAGCCGTTTTGATTAAAAACTTACCTTTGTTTTTTTCACAGTCAGAGCAGCATCCCCCACCCGGAGATCCTCTCTTCACATGTCATCAATGACTAAGCCAGCTTCCTCCAATCACGGCATGGCCTCAGGCAATGACTACCCTGGGGGGAAACCCGTGATTGGAGGAAGCTGGATTAGTCATTGATGATGTGTGAAGAGAGGATCTCCGGTGGGGGAAGCTGCTCTGGCTGTGCAAAGAAGAGAGGTAAGTTTGTAATCAAAACGGCTGCTTTGTAAACTTTGATGAATGAAAGTGCCCCTGTTTTTAATAGTATTTTTAAAAAATGGGCTTTCATTCATCAAAGTTTACCTTCACTTTAAATAGACATTACTTTGAAATCTGTCATAAAAAAAATCTATTACTCCTTTGAAGTTCAGACTAAGGCCCAAAAGTGCTACGAGGCTACGAAATATTCAAAGGGATCTGGCGCTATGTTGAGCAAGCCTGTCGAAATCTATAGTGGCATTGCAAAGAGACGTTTACTATACACGCCACTGGTCGGCGATGCTGGCTATACATAACACTGAGCATATTGGCAATGTATAGTTAAGGGTCCCTTGAAATAGACCTGCCGTGTGCCTAACCACTAATGCCCCTAATCCAAAGTACCCTACAATCGCAAACTAACACTACACTAATAAACATCTAAACCGACACATACCTACCGCAAATATCTATCCTATTAACCTCTAAACCGCCACATACCCACCGCAAGTATCTATCCTATTTACCCCTAAACCGCCACATATCCACCGCAAGTACTATCCTATTTATCCATATGACAACGCATACCCACCTCAAATACCCTACACTATTAACCCTAAACAGCCACAACCCCCAATGCAATCTAACCCTAATCTACCTAACACCTAAACTCCCTCTAAACTAAACTCCATAAATTACAAGAAAATTAAAAAATGTAAGTTACTAAAATAAAATAATTCTGTGTCCAAACTAAAAAACCCACCATTATATCCAACACTAATCTACATGCCCTATAAAATAAAAACCCACCTAAAACAAAAAAACCCTAAACCCTAACTCTAAAATAAATTACAATAGCTCTTAAAAGGGCCTAAAAATAGCTAAGCTCTTTTACAATAAATAAAAGTTACAAACCCCCCTCTACAATACAAGTAACCCCAACCCCAAAATAATAAAATCTACCTTAGAAACCCAACTTAAAAATAAAAGTTAAAATAAAAAAGCTTATTCTTAAACATAATAAAACCCACCCCAAAAGCCCTAGTTAACCCGAAAGGTTGTACTCACCGATTGAAAATCTGGCTCCTCTTGATCCTACTTTGGGCCCTTTTCATCCCAGCTCCTGGCGCCAGGGGCCTATCTTCACGGAGGCAGACCGGTGGCCTCTTCTGCCACCTCCGCTCTGCAATCTTCATTCATGTCGGGGCCCTCTTCATCCTGGTTGCCAGGGGCCCATCCTTGCGGATGCGGACTTCGGTGGCCTTTTCTGCCACCTCTACTCCTCATTTTATTTTCTTTGGCTCTCTTCCTAGAGACCTGGTCTTCATGTGGTCGCAACTGCACACTGAATTTCTGGAAGAACGGAACCCCTTCATATAAGGGTACCTCTTCATCCCTATTGGCTGTTTTTAAATCAGTCAATCACTATTGGCTGATTTTAATCAACCTATAGCTAGAAAGTTTTTCATTTTAAATCCCTAATTTTAAATCCCTATGATCCTTTCCTATTGGATGACCTTTTAAGATATGTACAATACTTTACATAATCTACATTATACATGACAATACATATTTTGTAAAGGAGATGTGGTAGATGCCGGAGGGCCAGCAAAACCTTGCTGGCCTAGCCAAGCTTCTGGAACTGAACTTTAAAGGGGTGCAATCGAGCAGGGTGCATGGTATCAAGTATCCATGGTATCAATTTGATGAAGCACCTGGGGATACCACTTGTTTGGGGGTGCTATCTTCTGGGACGAATGGGGGACTGGACCATTGCCTAAAGGTAGTTACTGTAGGTGTATTAAAACTTAGGCCCGGCAGGCAATATTTGGAGTGTGCCTACACTGAAACAATTTTTAGTTTCAGTGAGCACACTGTCTACGCCATGTAGGCCCTCTTCAAATATGCTCCCCCCCCTGGCTGCAGCAAAATGCAGACTAGTGGCGATGTCGGCAATACGGGTGGTGACTTCACGTTCCCATTGACTTTTATGGGAAAGACATAGCCGCTCGCTGGCACTTCTCGGCCATACCACTTTTCTTTGAAAATCTCAACAGATGTTTTGAATATAATGGTGCTATGGAACTAGTTTTTGTTTTTTTGGTGCATCAGAAGAAAAAAAATTACTTTTTTGTAGTGCTCAGTGTATTCATAGATATTTTACAACCCCAGAGGCAGAAATGCTTTTCATTTTCTGCAATGAGATTTTTTTTAGTGAAGATTTTTCTACAGATCATTTTGAAATGAAATTCAATTTCAATTGCAGTGTGTTGATTTACTGAGAATAAAGCACATTTTAAAGTTTTATAATATATTGCAGCAGTTGAAAACTGCATTGCAAATTAGTCGCAGAGAAAAAAAAAATGTTGTTAAGTTATCAATTAATGCACTGCTTATTTGCTGCACTGTTCCATATTTGACTGTTCTTTTCAAACAGCACTTCACTCTGACTGCACTCTTACAATACTTACACAGTGCAGCCAGAGCACAGCCCTGTTTGAAGAGAAAAGCCTGATGTGAAGCAGTGCTGCATTTTACAGTTCCTGCATGTGTCTTGTTCTTTCATTTTCTGCGATGATATCTCAGATCACAGCATATTCTGCCTTGGGGGTTACAACATGCCTGATCATTCCTTGTGCAGTATATATGAACCTTGATTAGAGGGAAATTAAACTCATAATTAAACTTTCATACATAACTCAGATAAAACACAGAATTAAAAAAATAAGTTTCCTATTTACTTCTATTATCAAATGTATTTCTGACTCTTGACATTTACATATTGATGATTATGACATATTCCGATCGTTGTCCTATATGTGTTAATGATTGATCTGTGGGTCATGAGCAATGTATATATATATATAACAAGTGCCTTTGGCTGTTAAACTTGAGTCCATTTTGTCGCTGATATTTAGTTGATAACTTGTGGTTGGATGGATTGCGATCACCAATATTATTGTTGTCCATGCATCTTATGGGTGGATATTTCTATGTCTGCTAAGATTCAATATGCTCTTTTTTAAACATGAATATGGTGTTATCGTTTTACTTCTAGTGATGTAGCAATTATCTAGATTTCTAAATCTATTATACCCCTCAATGAGGTAGTAGCTGCATTTTGGATCTTTTCTAGTAGGTGATGGGTTCACTATATTTTAAAAGAAAGCACTGACTTCTATCCTTGTAATGACACAGTTAACAATAAACTTGACACTTTATCAACTTGACAATTAACCAATAATCCCTCTTCAAAGTGGACTCTAACCTAGCCTAGATCAATCTTTTCACTGCTTCATAACTGAAGCTCTAACCAATCAAGCTGCAGATGGAAAAGTTATCAAGGGTAGAACTTGTCCAGCCGCAAATGCCAATTATGATACAGCATCGATTGGGGCCATTTAAGAGCTCTTGTGCCATCCCACCCCCTACTCTTGTACAACCAATTGTGCAAGATAAAGACCTGTCAATCACTGCAAAAGAGCAAGTTCTCTGTGATTTAGCTCCACGGCCTCTGAAGTGGTGGATAATATAAGATGCATGAGCTGCTTCTTAAATTTGTGGTTGCAGACTCGCTCATGCAAGTCAGCACCACCAGCTCAAAAAAGGTGCGAAGACAGCAGGACAAACTTTCCTCTAAATAGATGTTTGATAGTTCAAGGAAAATTCATTTCAATCACTGGTGTATTTAGTTCTTCTTGTGCTGCTATAGACACTGGAAAATGTGCTGGTTTTGTAGGTAGAAGCCATGTGCATTCGGAGGTTTTGGATGCCCCCAAATGCAGAAGAAGGCGGCCGCTCGAGGTGCTCGGGTCTTTTCAGAGCCAGATTTCTTCTTGTGAAAGAGCAGCACACCAAGATCTGGATTTGCATTGATCTAAGTGTATTGCACTTTTACAAGAAGAGATCCGGCTCTGGAAATAGTCAAATTCCGTGAGCTGCAAACTTCTTCTGCATTCAGAGGCATCCGAAACTGCTCAAGGCACATGCCTAGTAGATAGTAGATTTCTATTTAACATTTTTATGAGCTGTGCTGGAACAAGATCTGTTCCTGAGACTACCTAGTAATGGTTTTCAACAAAGGATACCAAGAGAAGCTTATAGAAGTAAATTAAAAATGCTTTAAAATTGCATGCTCTAGCCAAGCTATTAAAGTTTAATTTTGTCTCCTTTTTAGTCATTGTTTTAACAACTTCTACGTAAGAGATTCAAAAGACATTTTCTGTTCTAAAAAACTACTTGCAACTCCTCACTTAGCTCTAAGTAAAAACCTATTCAAATCTCTTGTTCTCAGTCAGTGTTTAGTTTGCATTCCAGTATTTGAGCTATATAATTGCAGGGTTATTTATTTTATGTCATTTTATCTTGTTTATAAAGACTATCAACAAACTTTAAACCACAAATAAAGATTATCAAAGTACATAAATTTGTCTAGAATAAACAAACATGAAATATGTGTTCAGTTACAAGTCAGACAATTAAGGGATTTACAAAGCCTTGTTTCACAATTTAGCTGTAAAGCTGAAGAAGTGCTTGGCTAAAGGTCAGTGTGAATCAAGTGGTTTACAAGGTTCAGGGACTTGTATTTTGCAGCTTGACAACAAATAATGTTGCATAGTTGATCCACAATTCTACAAAAATGGAAGGTCTGTTTAATACACAAACGGCTAGATTTAGAGTTTGGCGGCCAAAGGGGTGCGTTAGCTACGCGTGCTTTTTTTCTCCCGCACCTTTTAAATACCGCTGGTATTTAGAGTTCACAGAATGGCTGGGTTTTCAGTGCGTTAGGCTCCAAAAAGGGAGCGTAGAGCATAATTTAACGCCACTGCAACTCTAGATACCAGTGGTGCTAACGGACGCGGCCAGCTTCAAAAACGTGCTCGTGCACGATATCCCCATAGAAAACAATGGGGCAGTTTGAGCTGAAAAAAAACCTAACACCTGCAAAAAAGCAGCGTTCAGCTCTTAACGAAGCCCCATTGTTTTCTATGGGGAAACACTTCCTACGTCTGCACCTAACACTCTAACATGTACCCCGAGTCTAAACACCCCTAACCTTACACTTATTAACCCCTAATCTGCCGCCCCCGCTATCGCTGACACCTGCATATTTTTTTTAACCCCTAATCTGCCGCTCCGTATACCGCCGCTACCTACATTATCCCTATGTACCCCTAATCTGCTGCCCCTAACACCGCCGACCCCTATATTATATTTATTAACCCCTAATCTGCCCCCCACAACGTCGCCGCCAGCTACCTACAATAATTAACCCCTAATCTGCCGATCGGAGCTCACCGCTACTATAATAAATGTATTAACCCCTAAAGCTAAGTCTAACCCTAACACTAACACCCCCCTAAGTTAAATATAATTTTTATCTAACGAAATAAATTAACTCTTATTAAATAAATTATTCCTATTTAAATCTAAATACTTACCTGTAAAATAAACCCTAATATAGCTACAATATAAATTATAATTATATTGTAGCTATTTTAGGATTAATATTTATTTTACAGGCAACTTTGTATTTATTTTAACCAGGTACAATAGCTATTAAATAGTTCATAACTATTTAATAGTTACCTAGTTAAAATAATTACAAAATTACCTGTAAAATAAATCCTAACCTAAGTTACAATTAAACCTAACACTACACTATCAATAAATTAATTAAATAAACTACCTACAATTATCTACAATTAAACCTAACACTACACTATCAATAAATAAATTAAATACAATTCCTACAAATAAATACAATTAAATAAACTAACTAAAGTACAAAAAATAAAAAAGAACTAAGTTACAAAAAATAAAAAAATATTTACAAACATTAGAAAAAATTACAATTTTAAACTAATTACACCTACTCTAAGCCCCCTAATAAAATAACAAAGACCCCCAATAAAAAAATGCCCTACCCTATTCTAAATTACAAAAGTTCAAAGCTCTTTTACCTTACCAGCCGTTAAAAGGGCCCTTTGCGGGGCATGCCCCAAAGAATTCAGCTCTTTTGCCTGTAAAAAAAAACATACAATACCCCCCCCAACATTACAACCCACCACCCACATACCCCTAATCTAACCCAAACCCCCCTTAAAAAAAACCTAACACTAAGCCCCTGAAGATCTTCCTACCTTGTCTTCACCATGCCAGGTATCACCGATCGTTCCAGGCTCCAGAATTTTCCTATCTTAATTCCAATTGGCTGATAGAATCCTATCAGCCAATCGGAATTCGAGGGACGCCATCTTGGATGACGTCCCTTAAAGGAACCGTCATTCATCGGGAAGTCGTCGGAAGAAGAAGATGGGTCCGCGGTGGAGGTCTTCAAGATGGAGCCGGTCTTCATCGGATGAAGATAGAAGATGCCGCTTGGATCAAGATGGTTGCCGGTCCGGATCGCCTCTTGTTCCCGGATAGGATGAAGACTTTGGAGCCTCTTCTGGACCTCTTCAGCCGCCGGATTATGGATCGCCAGCCCCTGCTTGGGCTTGGATGAAGATTTCGGAGCCTGGAACGATCGGTGATACCTGGCATGGTGAAGACAAGGTAGGAAGATCTTCAGGGGCTTAGTGTTAGGTGGGTTGTAATGTTGGGGGGGGTATTGTATGTTTTTTTTTACAGGCAAAAGAGCTGAATTCTTTGGGGCATGCCCCGCAAAGGGCCCTTTTAAGGGCTGGTAAGGTAAAAGATCTTTGAACTTTTGTAATTTAGAATAGGGTAGGGCATTTTTTTTATTTTGGGGGTCTTTGTTATTTTATTAGGGGGCTTAGAGTAGGTGTAATTAGTTTAAAATTGTTGTAATTTTTTTCTAATGTTTGTAAATATTTTTTTATTTTTTGTAACTTAGTTCTTTTTTATTTTTTGTACTTTAGTTAGTTTATTTAAATGTATTTATTTGTAGGTATTGTATTTAATTAATTTATTGATAGTGTAGTGTTAGGTTTAATTGTAGGTAATTGGAGGTATTTTTTTTTTTTTTAATTTAAATTTTTTATTGAGGAAAAAAAATAGATAGATAAATGTGTACAAGATCTATAAAGATGACAATACAATAATCATTTGATATACATGACAAGTGCTGGCCCTCAGTTTTCTACCTGTAAAAATGCTGGTGCAGGCCACTCTTGGACCTTATCTGCTAACTTTATAAATTGCCAGGGGTTTGAATTGAGCTTAAATAACACAAAAGAAGAAAATAGAAAAAACAACAACAAAGGACAAATTGCATCTAAGGTTACATATGAAAAGAAAAGATTTGATATAGATGCTTAAACCAGAGCTGATCACCTTGTCTTCACCAAACTCACACTTTAACATTTAATTGGCATTTTTTGCATCTTAAAGTCCAGGCATAGGCGGTAAAGGACTATATCTATTCCTCCCTTATCATATTACTTTGCATGCATTATATTAATTTTACTAATACTTTCCATGGGGAGAAATATGTGCTGCCTCTGAGTCCAAGTTCCAAGTGGTATTTCTTATTAGACCATATCTATTCAGTGATTGTCCCAAAATGCACTGTCCGTGTTTAGCTCCCCTCCTTACATATATATTATTTGTTACTGAGAACCCAGGTGCACCCCCAGCCGCGGGCCGCAAAAGGATCCCAGCTGAGTCTTGTCGCATCACTGCGGAGCCAAAGCTTTATGCTGCATTTATGTTCCTCCTGCAACTATTAATGTCCCAGTGGGGGGGGCCCTCTAACCCCCACATAGAGCCATCAAGAGCTCACAAAAATTACACACATTGCAGAACCTTCCAGAAGAAAACAATAGGATTGTTATATCAAAATACATTTGGTCCATTTTCTGTGGAGGTCAACTTTAACGACAGCTATCATATGACATAGATCTAGCATGCAACCTAATGCCTACAAAACCATTTACGATAATTATTTTATAACAGAGACACATAAGCATAAAAAACAGAGGGTATATTAACACTAACTTTAACATTTTCTTTTAGACATTGCTTACCCGACCCCAACTATTGGTCATAGGAAATCTAGCCCCCTTCGTATTGTGGCAGTTGAGATATATTGACACTAGTGTACACCAATTTAGTGAGCAGTGGAGTGCCAGCGCAACTGTTCACCTGAGCAGCGTAATACATTTCTGGATGTATTCTCGGAACCGTCTCTGCGTATAGGTCCGACCTAATGCTAGGCAGTTTGCCAAGTGTTCCTTCACAGAGTGCGGGGTCCGGAGCACCACCTAGGTTTTTTATTGAGAGCAAGTTATCAGATATAATTAATCCCGTTGTCTCAAAATGTCCTTGCTTCTGTTGCTGAGGAGAGCTGGGTCCTTGCTCATCCCTGTAATCCCGCAGCGTGGTGGTGCCGATGATTGTCTGCTGGCTGTAACTGGAGATGGACTCCATTTTGGATAGGCACCCATAATTTTCCCGCCACATAGGTTCCGATATCAGCCATAGAAGTTCACTTCCATCTCTAGTTTCAAGTCCGATCACAGGTGTCCCTTGCTTGTTATTGACTTGCAGTTGTGCAGGCATCCATATTATCTTATTATAGTAAGTAGCATTCCCCTTCATAGATGTATAGATTAGGTCCGGTTCACCATGCTGCTGGGCCGTTTCAGCCTCCTGTACTGTAGTCGGCAGATCCGTTAGGGCTACATGGTCAGTTCCTTTTACTCTGTCGATAAGAAGCAGTAATTCCTGCTCGGAGGGAGCTTTGTCGATCAAAGCCTGCAGCATGGATTCTAGCTTGGCAAAACAATCTTCCGCCATACTGCAAGGCTCCCTGTTCTCCATTATGTTTTTTTTATGACTTGTATCTCTTGAATGCCGGTATTCCGTTTGGTATTAAAAGCTTTCTTCAAAAAATAAAAAAAGGGTTGTGAGGAGTCGAGAAAGCAGCTTTTGCTATAGTAGGTGACCAACTCCAGCAAATCACCCCGGAGATCCGGGGGGGGGAGCGCTACCTGCAAGTTTGCCGCCGCTGCAGGCCTCTTTTGTCCGGTTTCAGCCCCGGGGTCATAGACACAGCAGGCTATAGCAGATAAATTACTATTTCACTCTCTTTGCATATGGATGCTGTAAGTTCTGACCTATAATCGGCGGATTATTGTCATATCACCCGGAGCTCCTGAAACTTGCGACTGTTCCCAGCCGCTGCTTGGACACGCCCCCAATTGGAGGTATTTTATTTAATTAATTTATTGATAGTGTAGTGTTAGGTTTAATTGTAACTTAGGTTAGGATTTATTTTACAGGTAATTTTGTAATTATTTTAACTAGGTAACTATTAAATAGTTATTAACTATTTAATAGCTATTGTACCTGGTTAAAATAATTACAAAGTTACCTGTAAAATAAATATAAATCCTAAAATAGCTACAATATAATTATAATTTATATTGTAGCTATATTAGGATTTATTTTACAGGTAAGTATTTAGCTTTAAATAGGAATAATTTATTTAATAAGAGTTAATTTATTTCGTTAGATTTAAATTATATTTAACTTAGGGGGGTGTTAGGGTTAGGGTTAGACTTAGCTTTAGGGGTTAAAAACTTTATTAGAATAGTGGTGAGCTCCGGTCGGCAGATTAGGGGTTAATGTTTGAAGTTAGGTGTCGGCGATGTTAGGGAGGGCAGATTAGGGGTTAATACTATTTATTATAGGGTTATTGAGGCGGGAGTGAGGCGGATTAGGGGTTAATAACTTTATTATAATAGCGGCGCGGTCCGGTCGGCAGATTAGGGGTTAATAAGTGTAGGCAGGTGGAGGCGACGTTGAGGGGGGCAGATTAGGGGTTAATAAATATAATATAGGGGTTGGCGGTGTTAGGGGCAGCAGATTAGGGGTACATAAGTATAACATACCTTGCGGCGGCGTGCGGACGGCAGATTAGGGGTTATATTAATATACTTTTTACCTCTGTGATTACCTTGTATCTAAGCCTTTGCAGACAGCCTCCTTATCTAAGTGCCTTTGACAGATATGCAGTGTAGTCAATCAGTGAAGACTCCTAAATAACTTCACGGGAGTGAGCACAATGTTATCTATATGACACATGTGAACTAGCACAGTCTAGCATATTAATAGACAATAGACATGTGCATGCCGAAAAAATTTGGTTCGGTTCGGATCGATTCGGAATTTTTCGAAGTTCGGTTCGGATCGATTAGAATTCGGAAAATTTTGAATCGATTCTTTTCGGATTCGTTTCGGATTCATTCGGATTCGAAGAAATTCGGCTGGATTCGGTTCGATTCGGAAATTCGGAATTTCGGTAAGTGTTAGGTGGGATTAGACTAGTATTATGTACAGTATATTAGGTGTAACCCATAGCAGAGTGATATAACCTAATATACTGTACAATACTAGTGTAATCCATGGCCATCCGAATTTACCGAATAAATCTGAAGTAATTTGGATTTATTTGCGAAATTCGGCAGTATTTTAATTCGGAAATTCGATTCGATCCGAATCGCCGAATTTTCCGAATTTTCGAACCGAACCGAATTGCACATATCTAATAGACAACTTGGTAAAAAAGCAAATTGGAAAGTCTCATAAGTGTGCATGTTCTATCTGAATTATGAAAGAAAGGTTAATTTTGACAAACAACATTTTTATTTTATTTGTGAAGCCTAAATGTGTTCAGCTCATTCATAATCAAATTGATTATCAGAAGTAAGCAGTGTTGTATTTTAGTATTTGTGGTGCCTATGCACTGGGAGATCTGAAATCTCTTGTCTCAAACCCAGCTATTTTAACTGATCGTTTCCTCATATATCTTGTATTAAAATGTATAAGAATTTACTGCCCTACCCATATTCTGTTGCCCTAACCACATCCTTATTTAGCATAGGCCAAAATACACACTGGGTAGTAAGTGAGATGCACTACTTGGTCATTTTGTCACTCAGGGGGTTTAAAGGGACAGTCAACACTAAAATTGTTATTGTTTAAAAAAATTGATAATGCCTTTTCTACCCATTCCCCAGCTTTGCACAACCAACATTGTTATATTAATATACTTTATAACATTTAATCCTCTAAATTTCTGGCTGTTTCTAAGCCAATAGACCAGTGTTTTTCAACCAGTGTGCCGTGAGAGATCCTCAGGTGTGCCGCGGCAGACTGACAATAGTGCAGGGGGTGTCCCTCTTTCAAATTTTGAAATCATTATGATTGTTTGTGAATGAATGTCAATATGTAATGTATAGTTTGTAGGAGGCATGGCATGACAGCACAGTACAGTGTGTGTGTATATATATATATATATATTGTATATATATCCTGTATTAGGCTACAATGTGTGATTTTGTAAAATTTTGGGATGGTGGTGTGCCACAGAATTTTTTAATGTAAAAAAAGTGTGCCACGGCAAAAAAAAAGGTTGCAAATCACTGCAATAGACAGCCTCTTATCAAATGCTTTTGCCGGAGACTGCTAGTTCATGTGGGCCATATAGATAACATTGTGCTCACGCCCGTGGAGTTATTTAAGAGTCAGCACAACACAGCACTAATTGGCTAAAATACAAGTCAATAGATAATAAATAAAAATTCATGTGGTGGGGGGGGGTCAAAAGATGCTTAGATACAAGGAAATCACAGGTAAAAAGTATATTAATATAACTGTGTTGGTTATGCAAAACTTGGGAATGGGTAATAAAGAGATTATCTATCTTTTAAAACAATAAAAATTATATTGTAGACTGTCCTTTTAAGGAACATAAATTACAAAGTATTTTTTTTGTACTATATCTCATCTTTTTGTACTTCTTTTTCTAAGCTATTTCAATCTTTTAGAAGCATTGCCATATTAATTGGTAAAAGCCACGTGTAATATTTAAAGGTATAACAAGAAATTCCAATTAAACACAAAGATGTTAAGTGGGTTTTCTCAGAGATTATCACAGACTTTTACAGAAGCAATAAGATACACAGCCAAAGTAAAAGTAAAACATAACGGCCATTGGATCAGTAGAAAATGACTGATTGATACACATCTACAGGGGGGGGGGGCAAGGAGGGGCATATTCCTCCCCACCTGGAATACAAACTGGAGAAAATAAAGATAATTGAATGCCCGTTATTTTTCTTTCTTTCTTTTAATCCCTCTAAATGTAGCTCAGTTTTAGAGGAAGAAGCACAGTATTCTGGGAGATGCATAGCATTCTGGAATTTGGAATTTGTAGTTCCTTGTTTCACTCTCAGTATTGTGCCACTGCAGTTCCTGACTCTTATTTCCCACCATGCATTGTACAGTGGTGAGGAAAGAGCTTTCTGGAAGGCAGAAAGTTTAGCATGAGGCCACGCCCCCTCCTACATGCTGTTGCTGTATGTGTGTATGTGTCCCTGGCAGGGAATGCACTGTGTGTATGAGACTATGAGCCCCTTGTATACACTGGGGAAGGCACCTGGGAGTATTGTTTGACCCTTTACACAGGTAGGAGAATGCACTGTGTACCCATGATCTTAAACTCTGCTCTATCACCTCAATGTTATATATTTATTTGTATGGTCAGACCCTCTGCACAAGTTATCTTAAACTCTGCACCATGACTTCCATGAATATATTTCCACTCCCACTACCTTTTTAACAACAACAAAGAATAAGGTATCTTATTAATGGCAATGTGCTCTGAGTTAACACTTTCTGTGCAGAGTCCTGCTACTCACATACTGTAAAATTTATTTAAAAGTTTTGTCAATAGCAAATATAGAGAAATGTACATTTTCCATATCTTAAGTAATCTACGGTTAGAAGTTTTAGGCTTTGTATATTAATTAATGTTTTATTTTGATTTTGTGTTTCTAACTGTATAATGTAGCAGATCAAATAAGCAAAACACTAAGGCCTAGATTTAGAGTTCGGCGGTAAAAGGGCTGTTAACGCTCCGCGGGTTTTTTTCTGGCCGCACCATAAATTTAACTCTGGTATCGAGAGTTCAAACAAATGCTGCGTTAGGCTCCAAAAAAGGAGCGTAGAGCATTTTTACCGCAAATGCAACTCTCGATACCAGAGTTGCTTACGGACGCGGCCGGCATCAAAAACGTGCTCGTGCACGATTCTCCCATAGGAAACAATGGGGCTGTTTGAGCTGAAAAAAAACCTAACACCTGCAAAAAAGCAGCGTTCAGCTCCTAACGCAGCCCCATTGTTTCCTATGGGGAAACACCTCCTAAGTCTGCACCTAACACCCTAACATGTACCCCGAGTCTAAACACCCCTAACCTTACACTTATTAACTCCTAATCTGCCGCCCCCGCTATCGCTGACCCCTGCATTACACTTTTAACCCCTAATCTGCCGCTCCGTAAACCGCCGCCACCTACGTTATCCCTATGTACCCCTAATCTGCTGCCCTAACATCGCCGACCCCTATGTTATATTTATTAACCCCTAATCTGCCCCCCACAACGTCGCCGACACCTGCCTACACTTATTAACCCCTAATCTGCCGAGCGGACCTGAGCGCTACTATAATAAAGTTATTAACCCCTAATCCGCCTCACTAACCCTATCATAAATAGTATTAACCCCTAATCTGCCCTCCCTAACATCGCCGACACCTACCTTCAATTATTAACCCCTAATCTGCCGACCGGAGCTCACCGCTATTCTAATAAATGTATTAACCCCTAAAGCTAAGTCTAACCCTAACACTAACACCCCCCTAAGTTAAATATAATTTTTATCTAACGAAATAAATTAACTCTTATTAAATAAATGATTCCTATTTAAAGCTAAATACTTACCTGTAAAATACATCCTAATATAGCTACAATATAAATTATAATTATATTATAGCTATTTTAGGATTAATATTTATTTTACAGGCAACTTTGTAATTATTTTAACCAGGTACAATAGCTATTAAATAGTTAAGAACTATTTAATAGTTACCTAGTTAAAATAATTACAAATTTACCTGTAAAATAAATCCTAACCTAAGATATAATTAAACCTAACACTACCCTATCAATAAAATAATTAAATAAACTACCTACAATTACCTACAATTAACCTAACACTACACTATCAATAAATTAATTAAACACAATTGCTACAAATAAATAAAATTAAATAAACTATCTAAAGTACAAAAAATAAAAAAGAACTAAGTTACAGAAAATAATAAAATATTTACAAACATAAGAAAAATATTACAACAATTTTAAACTAATTACACCTACTCTAAGCCCCCTAATAAAATAACAAAGCCCCCCAAAATAAAAAATTCCCTACCCTATTCTAAAATACAAATATTACAAGCTCTTTTACCTTACCAGCCCTGAACAGGGCCCTTTGCGGGGCATGCCCCAAGAATTTCAGCTCTTTTGCCTGTAAAAAAAAACATACAATACCCCCCCCCAACATTACAACCCACCACCCACATACCCCTAATCTAACCCAAACCCCCCTTAAATAAACCTAACACTACCCCCCTGATGATCTTCCTACCTTGTCTTCACCATGCCAGGTTCACCGATCCGTCCTGGCTCCAAGATCTTCATCCAACCCAAGCGGGGGCTAGACATCCACTGAAGAAGTCCAGAAGAGGGTCCAAAGTCTTCCTCCTATCCGGCAAGAAGAGGACATCCGGACCGGCAAACATCTTCTCCAAGCGGCATCTTCTATCTTCTTCCATCCGATGACGACCGGCTCCATCTTGAAGACCTCCAGCGCGGATCCATCCTCTTCTTCCGACGACTAGACGACGAATGACGGTTCCTTTAAGGGACGTCATCCAAGATGGCGTCCCTCGAATTCCGATTGGCTGATAGGATTCTATCAGCCAATCGGAATTAAGGTAGGAATTTTCTGATTGGCTGATGGAATCAGCCAATCAGAATATAGTTCAATCCGATTGGCTGATCCAATCAGCCAATCAGATTGAGCTCGCATTCTATTGGCTGTTCCGATCAGCCAATAGAATGCGAGCTCAATCTGATTGGCTGATTGGATCAGCCAATCGGATTGAACTATATTCTGATTGGCTGATTCCATCAGCCAATCAGAAAATTCCTACCTTAATTCCGATTGGCTGATAGAATCCTATCAGCCAATCGGAATTCGAGGGACGCCATCTTGGATGACGTCCCTTAAAGGAACCGTCATTCGTCGTCTAGTCGTCGGAAGAAGAGGATGGATCCGCGCTGGAGGTCTTCAAGATGGAGCCGGTCGTCATCGGATGGAAGAAGATAGAAGATGCCGCTTGGAGAAGATGTTTGCCGGTCCGGATGTCCTCTTCTTGCCGGATAGGAGGAAGACTTTGGACCCTCTTCTGGACTTCTTCAGTGGATGTCTAGCCCCCGCTTGGGTTGGATGAAGATCTTGGAGCCAGGACGGATCGGTGAACCTGGCATGGTGAAGACAAGGTAGGAAGATCATCAGGGGGGTAGTGTTAGGTTTATTTAAGGGGGGTTTGGGTTAGATTAGGGGTATGTGGGTGGTGGGTTGTAATGTTGGGGGGGGGGGGTATTGTATGTTTTTTTTTACAGGCAAAAGAGCTGAAATTCTTGGGGCATGCCCCGCAAAGGGCCCTGTTCAGGGCTGGTAAGGTAAAAGAGCTTGTAATATTTGTATTTTAGAATAGGGTAGGGAATTTTTTATTTTGGGGGGCTTTGTTATTTTATTAGGGGGCTTAGAGTAGGTGTAATTAGTTTAAAATTGTTGTAATATTTTTCTTATGTTTGTAAATATTTTATTATTTTCTGTAACTTAGTTCTTTTTTATTTTTTGTACTTTAGATAGTTTATTTAATTTTATTTATTTGTAGCAATTGTGTTTAATTAATTTATTGATAGTGTAGTGTTAGGTTAATTGTAGGTAATTGTAGGTAGTTTATTTAATTATTTTATTGATAGGGTAGTGTTAGGTTTAATTATATCTTAGGTTAGGATTTATTTTACAGGTAAATTTGTTATTATTTTAACTAGGTAACTATTAAATAGTTCTTAACTATTTAATAGCTATTGTACCTGGTTAAAATAATTACAAAGTTGCCTGTAAAATAAATATTAATCCTAAAATAGCTATAATATAATTATAATTTATATTGTAGCTATATTAGGATTTATTTTACAGGTAAGTATTTAGCTTTAAATAGGAATCATTTATTTATTAAGAGTTAATTTATTTCGTTAGATAAAAATTATATTTAACTTAGGGGGGTGTTAGTGTTAGGGTTAGACTTAGCTTTAGGGGTTAATACATTTATTAGAATAGCGGTGAGCTCCGGTCGGCAGATTAGGGGTTAATAATTGAAGGTAGGTGTCGGCGATGTTAGGGAGGGCAGATTAGGGGTTAATACTATTTATGATAGGGTTAGTGAGGCGGATTAGGGGTTAATAACTTTATTATAGTAGCGCTCAGGTCCGCTCGGCAGATTAGGGGTTAATAAGTGTAGGCAGGTGTCGGCGACGTTGTGGGGGGCAGATTAGGGGTTAATAAATATAACATAGGGGTCGGCGATGTTAGGGCAGCAGATTAGGGGTACATAGGGATAACGTAGGTGGCGGCGATTTGCGGTCGGAAGATTAGGGGTTAATTATTTTAAATAGCTTGCGGCGACGTTGTGGGGGGCAAGTTAGGGGTTAATAGATATAATACAGGGGTCGGCGGTGTTAGGGGCAGCAGATTAGGGGTACATAAGTATAACGTAGGTGGCGGTCGGCAGATTAGGGGTTAAAAATTTTAATCGAGTGGCGGCGATGTGGGGGGACCTCGGTTTAGGGGTACATAGGTAGTTTATGGGTGTTAGTGTACTTTAGGGTACAGTAGTTAAGAGCTTTATAAACCGGCGTTAGCCAGAAAGCTCTTAACTCCTGCTATTTTCAGGCGGCTGGAATCTTGTCGTTAGAGCTCTAACGCTCACTGCAGAAACGACTCTAAATACCGGCGTTAGGAAGATCCCATTGAAAAGATAGGCTACGCAAATGGCGTAGGGGGATCTGCGGTATGGAAAAGTCGCGGCTGTAAAGTGAGCGTTAGACCCTTTAATCACTGACTCCAAATACCAGCGGGCGCCCAAAACCAGCGTTAGGAGCCTCTAACGCTGGTTTTGACGGCTACCGCCGAACTCTAAATCTAGGCCTAAATAAACTAATAAACAAAATTATATGCTCCTATTTTCTTTTATAAGTTAGGAGTCTGAATAAAGACATTCATTTTATTACGCAAAAAAAAGTATAAATGTGCATTAAAGTTTAGCATATAGTAACTTTAAAATATACACTATACTTGTAAACTAGTAAGCTTTTTTATGGGACTAGTAGCATTTTGGGATCATTTTCAACCTTTGATTATATATATATACAGGTGGCCCTCGGTTTACGCTGGTTCAATTTGCGCCGTTTAAGAATAACAACCTTTTTTTTCAGTCATGTGCAGTAATTAAAATAGCCAGTAGATAGAGCTGTCCGCTTGTTTTGCAGCAAAGTTATGCAACTTAACAGGTCTGAAATTGATCTGTGTACACAGAGCAGACATTAGCTATAGAGCAGACACTTCCCTATTATCTTCCTGTCCAGCTGCTTGAGGTGAGAGTGCCTAACTGCCTATTAATCACTGCAGATTGAAATGCATATAAGGTGCAGACCCAATATTATCTAACATGCTAACAATGCAGAGAACTGATTGCAGAAAAATGCAAGTAAAAAAACGTTTTTGTTCATTAAACTTAGTTTGATGATGATACAATCTATATTATTAGGTTTATAATGCTGTTTAGCATTTAAAAGTCTTCATTTCAAAGCTTTAAAAATAATGTATTAGGTGTTACTTATGTCAATTTTGAGAGGGGCCTTGAACCTAACTCCCTCACTTCCCTTTGACGTACATTATAAACTGGGTTTCAATTTACAACGGTTTCGATTTACAACCATTCCTCCTGGAACCTAACCCCGGCGTAAACTGAGGGCTACCTGTATATATAAAGGTGTAATCAAAATTATTCAACCCCCATTGCAAATCAGGTTTATTTACAGACTTTCAGATGTTTGCAATGAACAAATCAAAGAAAAGCAATTGAAATAGCTCATCACAACGAATGCTTAAAGGGACACTGTACCCAAAAATTTTCTTTCGTGATTCAGATTGAGCATGAAATTTTAAGCAACTTTCTAATTTACGCCTATTATCAAATTTTCTTCATTCTCTTGGTATCTTTATTTGAAATGCAAGAATGTAAGTTTAGATGCCGGCCCATTTTTGGTGAACAACCTGGGTTGTCCTTGCTGATTGGTGGATAAATTCATCCACCAATAAAAAAGTGCTGTCCAGAGTACTGAAACCAAAAAAAAAGCTTAGATGCTTTCTTTTTCAAATAATGATAGCAAGAGAACGAAGAAAAATTGATAATAGGAGTAAATTAGAAAGTTGCTTACAATTGCATGCTCTTTCTGAATTGCAAAATAAAAAATTTGGGTACAGTGTCCCTTTAAAGTGGTTTCCCCAAGTTCAACTGAAAATGCAACTTTTAATGAATTCTACAGTCTCAAAATTATTTAACCACCTCACAACAGCACAAATATGCAAAACAGGTGTTATCTCAAGCACACCTGATGCAACTAATCAAGGGCACCAGGTGTGCTTGAGCTAAAACACAGGAAATACCTGAATTGGCTAGGTGTTTGTTGAGTGTCATGTTTGACTGCATGTTAGAAATGTTCCAAAAAGTTAAGAGAAGAGATCATCGCCCTTCACAAACAAGGAACATAATACAAAAAGATAGAGAAGGCACTGAATGTTCCTAGAGACACCGTTGGAAGCATAGTTCTCAAGTTCAAATTGAAATGAACAGTGGTTACACTACTAGATGGGGCAGAAAAAGGAAGCTATCAACGGCTGCAACTAGGTTTCTGAGAAGGCAGGTTGAGAAAAACCCTTGAGTGATTGCAAAAAGCCCTGCAGCAAGACTTGGTAGCAACAGGAACTGAGGTTTCAGTTTGCACAGTAAGGTGCGTACTAAACGCAGAAGGTTTCCATGACAGAACTCCAAGATGTACACCACTACTGATCCAAAAGCCCAAGAAAAGTCGACTCCAATATGCTCAAAATCATATAAATAAGCCACAGAAGTTTTGGAATTCTGTTCTGTGGAGCGAACTGGAACTTTTTGTCCCGATGGATCAGCGGTATGTCTGGAGTAAGAAGAATGAAGCATACACTGAAAAGAACACTCTGCCTACAGTTAAGCATGGTGGTGGCTTGGTGATGCTCTGGGACTGCTTTGCATCCTCTGGCACTGGAAACCTGCAGCGTGTCATGCTGTCTGTGAGGAAGCTGAAGCTTGGGCATCATTGGACCCTCCAACAGGATAATGATCTCAAGCATACCTCAAATTCCACCAAGGCTTGGTTGCAGAAGAAGTCCTGGATTCTACAGTGACCATCACAGTCACCTGACTTGAACCCCATAGAAAATCTCTGAGGGGATTTGAAGAAGGCGGTTGCAGCATGAAAACTGAAGAATATTACTGAACTGGAGGCTGTTGCTCATGAGTAATGGGCTAGGTTTCTTTAGGAACGCTGCCAGAAGCTGGTGTCTGGCTATGCATCTCATTTGCAGCAGCTCATAACAGTAATATGGTGTTCTACTAAGTACTAAAGAGGCTTGCCTTTAAGAGGTTAAATAATTTTGAGATTGCAGAATTCATTAAAAGTTGCATTTTCAGTTGAATTTGGGGAAACCACTTGAAGCATTCATTGTATTGAGCTATTTCAATTACTTTTGTTTGATTTTTTCATTGCAAACAGCTGAAAGTCTGTAAATTTTTATAATAAGTCTGATTCGCAATGAGGGTTGAATAATTTTGATTACAACTGTAGTCTGGGCACTTTTTTGCTCCTTCTGGAAAACATATGAATGCAATTTCTTTATTTCATTTAGTCTCTAATGCCAGTTCATGGCATCTGTGCAATATCATTTGGGACTAATATTTATAGTTCACATTTTTAAACCTCCTCAGTGGCTCTTTGGAATATTACAAGACGTTTTGATGTCCATATGTAAAGGAACATGAAACCCAAAACTTTTCTTTCTTAATTTAGAGATATTTAGATAGTTAGCATGCACATTTCTTGAGTAGTACATGATATGAAACACTGCTGTCACCTGCTGGTTCTTGCAAAAGTTATAAGACTGCTTCCATAAGAAGGTCCTGTTCCAGGCGGTGAAGTCTTCTTCCAAGTGCAACCTCTTCTTCTTCCAGGAACATCCTGTGCGGAGCTGAAGACCGCGGAGCCGAAGACCGGCAACTCTGGAACTGAAGACCGGTGACCGCGGAGCCATGGAGCGTGGAGGATCCTCTTCGTACGATCTCCGCCATACACTGAATAGTGAATTCAAGGTACCAGATTAAAGATGGCGTCCCTTGAATTCCTATTGGCTGATTTGATTCTTCCAATTCAAATCAGCCAATAGGATGAAAGCTACTCAAATCCTATTGGCTGTTTAAATTAGCAAATAGGATGAAAGCAAGTGAAATTTTATTGGCTATTCAAATCAGCCAATAGAATTTCACTTGCTCTCATGCTATTGGCTAATTTAAATAGCCAATAGGATTTGAGTAGCTTTCATCCTATTGGCTGATTTGAATTGGAAGAATCAAATTAGCCAATAGGAATTCAAGCGACGCCATCTTTATTAGCGTACCTTGAATTCACTATTCAGTGAACAGCGGAGATTGTACAAAGAGGATCCTCCACGCTCTCGCCGGTCTTCAGTTCCAGGGTCGCCGGTCTTCAGCTCCGTGGTCTTCAGTCTTCAGCACCGCTCCGCGCAGGATGTCCCTGGAAGAAGAAGAGGTTGCGCTTGGAAGAAGACTTCACCGCCTGGAACAGGACCTTCTCCGCCGGACTTCAGGAACCGTGAGTACCAACCTGGGGGTTAGACTTAGGATTTATTTTTTAAGGTTTTTTTGGGAGATTTGTTTTATTTAGATTAGGGATGGGCAGAAAAAGAGCTAAATGCCCTTTTAAGGGCAATGCCCAAACAAATGCCCTTTTCAGGGCAATGGGTAGTTTAGGTTTTTTAGTGTTAGGTTCTTTTTATTTTGGGGGGTGGGGGGGTTTAATGTTAGGTGGGACTTTGTATATTTTTTGTAAAAGAGCTGATTATCTTGGGGGTGTTTTTATTTGGGGGGTCTTTTTTATTTTAATAGGGATTAGGTTTAATTTTTTAAATTTGGTAAAATGATTTTTTTTATTTTCTGTAATGTAAGCTTTTTTTTTGTAACTTTAGAATCTATTAGTTTAGGTAATTTAGGTTTATTTAATAAGGTGTTATATTAGGGGTTGTCAGGTTAGGGGGTGTTAGGTTAGTGTACTGTACTTAATTATTTAAATAGTTATTTGCGTTGTGGGTTAAATAGGTTTATTGCAATGTAGGGGTTTTGCGGTTTAGGGGTTAATAGGGTAAATAGGTTTATTGCAATGTAGGGATTTTGCGGTTTAGGGGTTAATAGAGAAAATAGTTTTTTCTCCAACATTGGTGTGTCCGGTCCACGGCGTCATCCTTACTTGTGGGAATATCTCTTCCCCAACAGGAAATGGCAAAGAGCCCAGCAAAAGCTGTCCATATAGTCCCTCCTAGGCTCCGCCCACCCCAGTCATTCTCTTTGCTGGGGTGTTTAGTTGTAGTTTTTTATTCTACTATCAAGAGTTTGTTATTTTAAAATAGTGCTGGTATGTACTATTTACTCTGAAACAGAAAAAGATGAAGAATTCTATTTGTGAGAGGAAGATGATTTTAGCAGCAGTAACTAAAATCGGTTGCTGTTTCCACATAGGACTGTTGAGATGAAGTAACTTCAGTTGGGGGAAACAGTTAGCAGACTTTTCTGCTTAAGGTATGACTAGCCATATTTCTAACAAGACTGTGTAATGCTGGAAGGCTGTCATTTCCCCTCATGGGGACCGGTAAGCCATTTTCTTAGTTTCAAACAGAATAAAGGGCTTAATATGGGCTATAAAACTGGTAGACACTTTTATGGGCAAAATCGATTGCTTTATTTGGGCATTTTATACATCTTTATGTTTGAACGTTTTTTTAACGTCAGGCACTGAGTTAGACACCTTTCCAGTCAGGAAGGGCCTTCCCAGTTGAAGGCTGAGCCTCATTTTCGCGCCATTACTGCGCAGTTACTTTTGAGAGCAAGACATGCAGATGCATGTGTGTGGATCTGAAAGTGGTTGTAAAAGCTCCTAGAAGGCTTCATTTGGTATCGTATTCCCCCCTGGGTTTGGTAAAGTCGCAGCAAAGGCTGTAGCTGGGACTGTAGAGGGGTTTAAACTGTAACTGGCTCCGGTTTCTTTATTTTAAGGGTTAATGCTCTGAAATTTGGTGTGCAATACTTTTAATGCTTTAAGACACTGTGGTGAAAATTTAGTAAATTTTGAACAATTCCTTCATACTTTTTCACATATTCAGTAATAAAGTGTGCCCTGTTTAACATTTAAAGAGACAGTAACGGTTTTGTTTTAAAACGGTTTTTGTACTTTCTTGACAAGCTTAAGCCTGTTTAACATGTCTGCACCTTCAGATAAGCTATGTTCTATATGTATGAAGATCAATGTGTCTCCCCCTTCAAAATTGTGTGATAATTGTGCCATAGCGTCCAAACAAAGTAAGGACAGTACTGCCACAGATAGTAAAGTTGCCCAAGATGATTCATCAGATGAAGGGAGTAGACATAGTTCTACATCATCTCCTTCTGTGTCTACACCAGTTTTGCCCACGCAGGAGGCCCCTAGTACTTCTAGCGCGCCAATGCTTATTACTATGCAACAATTAACGGCAGTAATGGATAACTCCATAGCAAATATTTTATCCAAAATGCCTGCATATCAGAGAAAGCGTGATTGCTCTGTTTTAAACACTGTAGAGCAGGAGGGCGCTGATGATAATTGCTCTGTCATACCCTCACACCAATCTGAAGGGGTCATGAGGGAGGTTTTGTCGGATGGGGAAATTTCAGATTCAGGTAAAATTTCTCAACAGGCAGAACCTGATGTTGTGACATTTAAATTTAAATTAGAGCATCTCCGCGCACTGCTTAAGGAGGTGTTATCTACTCTGGATGATTGTGACAACTTGGTCATACCAGAAAAATTATGCAAGATGGACAAGTTCCTAGAGGTTCCGGTGCACCCTGACGCTTTTCCTATACCCAAGCGGGTGGCGGATATAGTGAATAAGGAGTGGGAGAAGCACGGCATACTTTTGTCCCCCCTCCTATATTTAAAAAATTATTTCCTATGGTCGACCCCAGAAAGGACTTATGGCAGACAGTCCCTAAGGTCGAGGGGGCAGTTTCTACCTTTAAGCGCACTACTATTCCTATCGAGGATAATTGTGCTTTCAAAGATCCTATGGATAAAAAATTGGAGGGTTTGCTTAAAAAGATTTTTGTACAGCAAGGTTACCTCCTGCAACCCATTTCGTGCATTGTTCCTGTCACTACAGCAGCGTGGTTCTGGTTCGAGGAACTAGAAAAGTCGCTCGGTAGAGAGACTCCGTATGAGGAGGTTATGGACAGAGTTCACGCACTCAAGTTGGCTAATTCTTTTATTTTAGATGCCGCTTTGCAAATAGCTAGATTAGCGGCGAAAAATTCAGGGTTTGCAATTGTGGCACGCAGAGCGCTTTGGCTAAAGTCTTGGTCAGCGGATGTATCTTCCAAGACAAAATTGCTCAATATCCCCTTCAAGGGTAAAACTCTCTTTGGGCCAGAATTGAAAGAGATTATCTCAGACATCACTGGGGGAAAGGGCCACGCCCTTCCACAAGATAGGCCTTTCAAAGCCAAGAATAAGTCTAATTTTCGTTCCTTTCGCAATTTCAGGAACAGACCGGCTTCCAACTCTGCATCCTCTAAACAAGAGGTTAATGCTTCACAAACCAAACCAGCCTGGAAACCGATGCAAGGCTGGAACAAGGGTAAGCAGGCCAAGAAGCCTGCTGCTGCTAACAAGACAGCATGAAGGAGTAGTCCCCGATCCGGGACCGGATCTAGTAGGGGGCAGACTCTCTCTCTTTGCTCAGGCTTGGGCAAGAGATGTTCAGGATCCCTGGGCACTAGAAATAGTTTCTCAGGGTTATCTTCTGGAATTCAAGGAACTACCCCCAAGGGGAAGGTTCCACATGTCTCACTTATCCTCAAACCAAATAAAGAGACAGGCATTCTTACATTGTGTAGAAGACCTGTTAAAGATGGGAGTGATACACCCAGTTCCAACGGCGGAACAAGGAATGGGATTTTACTCAAATCTGTTCGTAGTTCCCAAAAAAGAGGGAACTTTCAGACCAATTCTGGATTTAAAGATCCTAAACAAATTTCTCAGAGTACCATCGTTCAAAATGGAAACCATTCAAACGATTCTACCTACAATCCAGGAGAGTCAATTTATGACTACCGTGGATCTAAAGGATGCGTATCTACATATTCCTATCCACAAAGATCATCATCAGTTCCTAAGGTTCGCCTTACTGGACAAACATTACCAGTTTGTGGCCCTCCCATTCGGGTTAGCCACTGCTCCAAGGATTTTCACAAAAGTACTCGGGTCCCTTCTAGCGGTTCTAAGACCAAGGGGCATTGCAGTAGTACCTTACTTGGACGACATTCTGATACAAGCGTCGTCCCTTTCAAAGGCAAAGGCTCACACAGACATTGTCCTGACCTTTCTCAGATCTCACGGTTGGAAGGTGAACATAGAAAAAAGTTCCCTGTCTCCGTCGACAAGAGTTCCTTTCTTGGGAACAATAATAGATTCTTTAGAAATGAGGATTTTCCTGACAGACGTCAGAAAGTCAAAACTTCTAAACACTTGTCAAGTTCTTCATTCTATTCCACCTCCTTCCGTAGCTCAGTGCATGGAAGTGGTAGGATTGATGGTTGCAGCAATGGACATAGTTCCTTTTGCGCAAATTCATCTAAGACCATTACAACTGTGCATGCTGAAACAGTGGAATGGGGACTATACAGACTTGTCTCCAGTGATTCAAGTAGATCAGAAGACCAGAGACTCACTCCGTTGGTGGCTAACCCAGGATCACCTGTCCCAGGGAATGAGCTTCCGCAGACCAGAGTGGGTCATTGTCACGACCGACGCCAGTCTAGTGGGCTGGGGCGCGGTCTGGGACTCCCTGAAGGCTCAGGGGCTATGGCCTCGGGAAGAGTCTCTTCTCCCAATAAACATTCTGGAACTGAGAGCGATATTCAATACTCTCAGGGCTTGGCCTCAACTAGCAAAGGCCAGATTCATAAGATTCCAATCAGACAACATGACGACTGTTGCTTACATCAACCATCAGGGGGGAACAAGGAGTTCTCTGGCGATGAGAGAAGTGACCAAAATCATAAAATGGGCGGAGGATCACTCCTGCCACCTATCTGCGATCCACATCCCAGGAGTGGAAAACTGGGAGGCGGATTATCTGAGTCGTCAGACATTCCATCCGGGGGAGTGGGAACTCCACCCGGAGATATTTGCCCAGCTGACTCAATTATGGGGCATTCCAGACATGGATCTGATGGCGTCTCGTCAGAACTTCAAGGTTTCTTGCTACGGGTCCAGATCCAGGGATCCCAAGGCGACTCTAGTGGATGCATTAGTAGCGCCTTGGACCTTCAACCTAGCTTATGTGTTTCCACCGTTTCCTCTCATTCCCAGGCTAGTAGCCAGGATCAAGCAGGAGAGGGCCTCGGTGATCTTGATAGCTCCTGCGTGGCCACGCAGGACTTGGTATGCAGACCTGGTGAATATGTCATCGGCTCCACCATGGAAGCTACCTTTGAGACAGGATCTTCTAGTACAAGGTCCATTTGAACATCCAAATCTAGTCTCCCTCCAGCTGATGGCTTGGAAATTGAACGCTTGATTCTATCTAAGCGTGGGTTTTCGGATTCTGTAATAGATACTCTGGTACAAGCCAGAAAACCTGTAACTAGAAAAATTTACCATAAGATATGGAAAAGATATATCTGTTGGTGTGAATCCAAGGGATTCTCATGGAGTAAGATCAAAATTCCTAGGATCCTTTCTTTTCTCCAAGAAGGTTTGGATAAGGGATTATCAGCGAGTTCTCTAAAGGGACAGATTTCTGCTTTATCTGTCTTGTTACACAAACGACTGGCAGCTGTGCCAGATGTTCAAGCATTTGTTCAGGCTCTGGTTAGGATCAAGCCTGTTTACAGACCTTTGACTCCTCCCTGGAGTCTAAATCTAGTTCTTTCAGTTCTCCAAGGGGTTCCGTTTGAACATTTACATTCCATAGATATTAAGTTGTTATCTTGGAAAGTTTTGTTTTTGGTTGCTATTTCTTCTGCTAGAAGAGTTTCTGAGTTATCTGCTCTGCAGTGTACTCCGCCCTATCTGGTGTTCCATTCAGATAAGGTTGTTTTGCGTACTAAGCCTGGTTTTCTTCCAAAGGTTGTTTCCAACAAAAATATTAACCAGGAGATAGTTGTACCTTCTTTGTGTCCGAATCCAGTTTCAAAGAAGGAACGTTTGTTACACAATTTAGATGTAGTGTGTGCTCTAAAATTCTATTTAGAAGCTACAAAAGAGTTCAGACAAACATCTTCTCTGTTTGTCGTCTATTCTGGTAAAAGGAGAGGTCAAAAAGCGACTTCTACCTCTCTTTCCTTTTGGCTTAAAAGCATCATCCGATTGGCTTACGAGACTGCCGGACGGCAGCCTCCTGAAAGAATCACAGCTCACTCTACTAGAGCTGTGGCTTCCACATGGGCCTTCAAGAACGAGGCTTCTGTTGATCAGATATGTAAGGCAGCGACTTGGTCTTCCCTGCACACTTTTGCCAAATTTTACAAATTTGATACTTTTGCTTCTTCGGAGGCTATTTTTGGGAGAAAGGTTTTGCAAGCCGTGGTGCCTTCTGTTTAGGTAACCTGATTTGCTCCCTCCCTTCATCCGTGTCCTAAAGCTTTGGTATTGGTTCCCACAAGTAAGGATGACGCCGTGGACCGGACACACCAATGTTGGAGAAAACAGAATTTATGCTTACCTGATAAATTACTTTCTCCAACGGTGTGTCCGGTCCACGGCCCGCCCTGGTTTTTTGAATCAGGTTTGATGAATTATTTTCTCTAACTACAGTCACCACGGCACCCTATAGTTTCTCCTGTTTTTTTCCTCCTGTCCGTCGGTCGAATGACTGGGGTGGGCAGAGCCTAGGAGGGACTATATGGACAGCTTTTGCTGAGCTCTTTGCCATTTCCTGTTGGGGAAGAGATATTCCCACAAGTAAGGATGACGCCGTGGACCGGACACACCGTTGGAGAAAGTAATTTATCAGGTAAGCATAAATTCTGTTTTTGCGATGTAGGGATTTTGCGGTTTAGGAGTTAATACTTTGTGTAGGTTTTTTTTTTGTTATATTTCGTGCGGGCGTTGTTTTTTTTTTAATACTTGATGCTGGCGGTTATTTTTATTTTTTTTAATACTTAATGCGGGCAGTTTGTTTTTTTAAAAAAATACTTTAATGTGGGCGATTAGGTGTTGCTTTTGTAATGCTCCGTTTGCCTTCGCTGCATCCTTCGGTGGATTCTTTCACCACCCTGATATTTTCAGAATTCACCGGGATGCAAGTTCGCTGCATCCAGGTGAATTCTTTTGTCCTTCTTTTGAATCGCGGGCCTTGAGTTCATTTGGGTTGAGAACCACTGATCTAGTGCTCTTAACAGAACTACTTCAAGGGTTATATATGACAAATGTAAACTAGTTACCACTGTGGTGAGCCCTTTGTACTGGTGAAGGAGCTTGTCTGAAGACCAGTCAATTCCTGTATGAAATGTAGACTTGTAACAGATCTGTGACCTTGATGAGCAACCAGAAAATGATTTGTACAATGTTGTTTATTTTATAGTGTGGTTTGACTGATCTAGACGTAGACTACAGATGCAGCATAAAAATGGTAGCACTATGGTACGCTAACATATGCAATACACAGCGTTACCATTTTTACTTTCATATTACAAGTGGAAAGTAAAATGTTTTCCTAAATATAAGATCTAATTTGTGCCCCTTTTTGGGGCTGAAAAGGTTTAAGTTGAATGCATTTTACTTTGTTATTTTTTTGCCAGAGGGTGATTTGAGGTCCCAGAGATAAATGATAAGGATTTTGACAGTATGCTGCAATGAAAATATATTTTTTAGACTTTAGTTTCCCTTTAGTATGAGTTTTATCATTTCAGTGCTATCTGAGCAATGTTTTTAACTGTTTATTAATATCAAACTAAACACAAGTAAATTTAATGACGTGAAATGAGCACAACCAAAAATGAATATGAAAAAAACAAAACACAAAATCGGAGAATACGGTTATAAGAAAAGCCCAATTATCTTGCAAAAAGCTGATGGAAGAGTGGATTGGAATATGTTTTCTCCAACATAGGTGTGTCCGGTCCACGGCGTCATCCTTACTTGTGGGATATTCTCTTCCCCAACAGGAAATGGCAAAGAGCCCAGCAAAGCTGGTCACATGATCCCTCCTAGGCTCCGCCTACCCCAGTCATTCTCTTTGCCGTTGTACAGGCAACATCTCCACGGAGATGGCTTAGAGTTTTTTAGTGTTTAACTGTAGTTTTTATTATTCAATCAAGAGTTTGTTATTTTGAAATAGTGCTGGTATGTACTATTTACTCAGAAACAGAAAAGAGATGAAGATTTCTGTTTGTATGAGGAAAATGATTTTAGCAACCGTAACTAAAATCCATGGCTGTTCCACACAGGACTGTTGAGAGCAATTAACTTCAGTTGGGGGAACAGTGTGCAGTCTCTTGCTGCTTGAGGTATGACACATTCTAACAAGACGATGTAATGCTGGAAGCTGTCATTTTCCCTATGGGATCCGGTAAGCCATGTTTATTACGATCATAAATAAGGGCTTCACAAGGGCTTTTTAAGACTGTAGACTGTTTCTGGGCTAAATCGATTCATTATTAACACATATTTAGCCTTGAGGAATCATTTTATCTGGGTATTTTTGATATAATAATATCGGCAGGCACTGTATTAGACACCTTATTCCTTAGGGGCTTTCCCAAAGCTTAAGCAGAGCCTCATTTTCGCGCCGGTGTGGCGCACTTGTTTTTGAGAGGCATGGCATGCAGTCGCATGTGAGAGGAGCTCTGATACTTAGAAAAGACTTTCTGAAGGCGTCATTTGGTATCGTATTCCCCTTTGGGCTTGGTTGGGTCTCAGCAAAGCAGATACCAGGGACTGTAAAGGGGTTAAAGTTTAAAACGGCTCCGGTTCCGTTATTTTAAGGGTTAAAGCTTCCAAATTTGGTGTGCAATACTTTTAAGGCTTTAAGACACTGTGGTGAAAATTTGGTGAATTTTGAACAATTCCTTCATGTTTTTTCGCAATTGCAGTAATAAAGTGTGTTCAGTTTAAAATTTAAAGTGACAGTAACGGTTTTATTTTAAAACGTTTTTGTACTTTGTTATCAAGTTTATGCCTGTTTAACATGTCTGAACTACCAGATAGACTGTGTTCTGAATGTGGGGAAGCCAGAATTCCTATTCATTTAAATAAATGTGATTTATGTGATAATGACAATGATGCCCAAGATGATTCCTCAAGTGAGGGGAGTAAGCATGGTACTGCATCATTCCCTCCTTCGTCTACACGAGTCTTGCCCACTCAGGAGGCCCCTAGTACATCTAGCGCGCCAATACTCCTTACTATGCAACAATTAACGGCTGTAATGGATAATTCTGTCAAAAACATTTTAGCCAAAATGAACCCTTGTCAGCGTAAGCGTGGCTGCTCTGTTTTAGATACTGAAGAGCATGACGACGCTGATATTAATATCTCTGAAGGGCCCCTAACCCAGTCTGATGGGGCCAGGGAGGTTTTGTCTGAGGGAGAAATTACTGATTCAGGGAACATTTCTCAACAGGCTGAACCTGATGTGATTGCATTTAAATTTAAGTTGGAACATCTCCGCATTCTGCTTAAGGAGGTATTATCCACTCTGGATGATTGTGAAAAGTTGGTCATCCCAGAGAAACTATGTAAAATGGACAAGTTCCTAGAGGTGCCGGGGCTCCCAGAAGCTTTTCCTATACCCAAGCGGGTGGCGGACATTGTTAATAAAGAATGGGAAAGGCCCGGTATTCCTTTCGTCCCTCCCCCCATATTTAAAAAATTGTTTCCTATGGTCGACCCCAGAAAGGACTTATGGCAGACAGTCCCCAAGGTCGAGGGAGCGGTTTCCACTTTAAACAAACGCACCACTATACCCATAGAGGATAGTTGTGCTTTCAAAGATCCTATGGATAAAAAATTAGAAGGTTTGCTTAAAAAGATGTTTGTTCAGCAGGGTTACCTTCTACAACCAATTTCATGCATTGTCCCTGTCGCTACAGCCGCATGTTTCTGGTTCGATGAGCTGATAAAGACGCTCGATAGTGATTCTCCTCCTTATGAGGAGATTATGGACAGAATCAATGCTCTCAAATTGGCTAATTCTTTCACCCTAGACGCCACTTTGCAATTGGCTAGGTTAGCGGCTAAGAATTCTGGGTTTGCTATTGTGGCGCGCAGAGCGCTTTGGTTGAAATCTTGGTCGGCTGATGCGTCTTCCAAGAACAAGCTACTTAACATTCCTTTCAAGGGGAAAACGCTGTTTGGCCCTGACTTGAAAGAGATTATCTCTGATATCACTGGGGGTAAGGGCCACGCCCTTCCTCAGGATCGGCCTTTCAAGGCAAAAAATAGACCACATAAAAAGACAGGCGTTCTTACATTGTGTAGAAGACCTGTTAAAAATGGGAGTGATTCATCCAGTTCCATTAAGAGAACAAGGGATGGGGTTCTACTCCAATCTGTTCATAGTTCCCAAAAAAGAGGGAACGTTCAGACCAATCTTAGATCTCAAGATCTTAAACAAGTTTCTCAAGGTTCCATCGTTCAAGATGGAAACCATTCGAACTATTCTTCCTTCCATCCAGGAAGGTCAATTCATGACCACGGTGGATTTAAAGGATGCGTATCTACATATTCCTATCCACAAGGAACATCATCGGTTCCTAAGGTTCGCATTCCTGGACAAACATTACCAGTTCGTGGCGCTTCCTTTCGGATTAGCCACTGCTCCAAGGATTTTCACAAAGGTACTAGGGTCCCTTCTAGCTGTGCTACGACCAAGGGGCGTTGCGGTAGTACCTTACTTGGACGACATTCTGATTCAAGCGTCGTCCCTTCCTCAAGCAAAGGCTCACACGGACATCGTCCTGGCCTTTCTCAGATCTCACGGATGGAAAGTGAACGTGGAAAAGAGTTCTCTATCCCCGTCAACAAGGGTTCCCTTCTTGGGAACAATTATAGACTCCTTAGAAATGAGGATTTTTCTGACAGAGGTCAGAAAAACAAAACTTCTAGACTCTTGTCGGATACTTCATTCCGTTCCTCTTCCTTCCATAGCTCAGTGCATGGAAGTGATCGGGTTGATGGTAGCGGCAATGGACATAGTTCCTTTTGCGCGCATTCATCTAAGACCATTACAACTGTGCATGCTCAGTCAGTGGAATGGGGACTATACAGACCCAGAAAAACGAAAAAATGCGGCAGCAACAAGCGGAGTAAGAGATAATTAAAATTCAAATACTTTATTTCTCATATCTTAAAAAAGCCAATTGGCAAAGAATACAAAGGGTAGCAGGTGATAACCCTCCTTACATGTTTCGTGCCTATGCTCGGCACTTAATCATAGGAGTAAGATATGTTAGTACAACCCCTGCTATTTAAAGGGGAAGTACCCAATGATGGCAAAGCTTTAGAAACACCTGTATCAAAGTAGTGTTAAAACTGCTTACCCTCACCTAGCACTAACCAAAAACACAGAAAAGTATATTTGTTTGAAAAAATATATATATGTACATGTATGTAAATGCTGAATAACTTAATAAGATATATAGTTATACATGATATGTAAATACACATAAAACAACAACTTCAGTGTTATGTTATAACCTTATAACCTTATGTCATTCTAGATACTAATTATAAATCATCTCCTATAGGCTAAACTGTATTTATTATTTTGTGATAAATACCTATAATGAATATCTAGGGAATTATATCGAGAAATAGGGGACTATATTTATGTGTTCCTATTTATGGACCTAAATGTATCCCATTATTCATTCATACTTATACAAACCAAGTATAGAATGTATAATATTTAAAATTTAAATTGAACTGAATGAGAACCTAAGATCCAATATTTGTTAAAGGTAAATTACTATATGCAATATTATTGAGAAACTTTGTTAAAATTTCTGCATAGTAAATTAAATTGACCCTTGAAAAATAGACCAAAAAAGTATATATATATAAATAACTATTCCACATAGTAGGACATGTCCCATTCCCTATTTAGACCCTGTGGTACTATCGTTTTAAGTTTGTAAATCCAAAATAATTCACGTTTGAGCAACAATTTTTGTTTGTTGCCCCCTCTAGTGGGTGACTGAATTCTATCAATAACTTTAACGGTAATGTGTGCTATGTGAGTCATATGTGTTTGATTAAAATGAACCGCTACCGCCGAGTCTTTGTTGTAGTTTTTAGTGTCCCTAATATGTTCTCTGATACGTGATCTGAGCTCTCTGGTCGTTTGACCAATATATTGTAGGGAACAAAGGGAGCATTCTATTAAATAAACTACAAACTCAGTCCTACAATTTGCATAGAACTCCATATTATATCTTTCATGTGTTGCTGAACTGGTGAAAGTATCACTTTTTTCAATAACTTCACACGTAATGCATGGTTTAGTGCCACATTTGTATGTGCCTTTTTTCCTTATCCAATTACTCCCCCGTTTATTTGTTATTGTATTAACCATACTAGGTACCAGCCTGGTGCCCAGAGTCGGTGGTTTTTTGGACACAAATTTACAAGTATGAAAAATGTTACCCAAAGATTCATCTTCTTTTAATATATGTAAATGTTTCTTGAGAAAAGCTGTGATTTCATTGAATTGTTTCGAATACTCTGTGGTAAAGACAATTTTGTCTCTACTAAAATCTTGATCTGATCTCTTTTTGGTTACAATAACCTCTCTTTGAGTCTTATATTTTACCTTTTCGTGAGATTCATTAAGAATTTTACTCGAATATCCCCTTTGTTTTAATCTGTTTGTAAGATCACTACATTGTAGATTGAATTTCTCAGTACAATTAGTGTTTCTTCTCATTCTAATATATTGGGCTTTGGGGATTGATCTGATTAAATGTGGGGGATGGCATGATTTGGCATGGAGTATGGTATTTCCTGCCGTTGGTTTGCGATATGTGTCAGTCATTATTACACCTTTTTCTGGATCACCTGTGAGCTCTAGATCTAAGAAACATATTTTATATTGTTGTAATTCACCTGTGAATCTCAAATTTAAATCATTGGTATTAACATACTCTAAAAAGGTGCTCAACTCAAGTTTATCCTCCACTATAAATATAAGATCATCTATGAAACGCATATACTTGATAATATGCTTTGCAAATGGATTGGAAAGAGTGTAAAGGTATAAATCCTCCCACCATGCTACATACAGGTTGGCAAACGAGGGGGCAAATTTTGCCCCCATCGCTGTGCCACAAACCTGCACATAGTATTCATTATTAAACATAAAAAAATTATGTTTTAATAAAAATTCAATGATTTCACAGAAAAAAAGTTTGAATTCTAAAGAATAACGTGTGGCTGTATCCAAGAAATATCTAATGGCTTTTAATCCTAACATGTGGGGTATACTTGAGTAAAGGGAGGTGGCATCAATGGCCACCCATCTGAATTCCTTGTTCCATTCTACATATTCCAAACAATTCAACAAATGTGTTGAATCACGTAAATAGCTATTAAGGCTTTTAACCAAAGGCTGGAGTATGGAGTCGACCCATTCAGACAATGGCTCAAACATAGAGCCAATGCCTGAAATAATAGGTCTTCCTGGGGGAGAGGTCATATTTTTATGTGTTTTAGGCACATGATGGAATATAGGCACTAATGGATGATCAGGTATCATATTTTTGACCTGTTCCTCAGTGAAGACATTGATGGCTATTCCTTGTTCTATTATAGAATAAAGTTTAGACTTAAATATCTGTGTTGGATTCCTATCCAGCTTTCTGTATGTTTTGGTATCAGACAATTGTCTGTAAGCCTCATTGCAGTAGTATTCTTTATCAAGGACCACTACATTACCACCCTTGTCAGATGTTCTTATCACAATACTATCATTTTGTTTTAATTTGTGTAATGCATTAAATTCTGCTTTTGTGAGATTAGGTTTCCCTGTGGAGCCCTTTGTTTTTATCTCTGTCTCTAAATCTAACAAATCCTTCTGGACTCTCCTCTGATACATATTAATATATGGACCCCTGAAGTTTGTGGGATAGAACTCTGACCTCCCCCTTCTGGGTGACTGTATATCACTGTCCTCTGGACCATATTCACATTCTAAAGATTTTAATTCATTAAGTGTTATACAGTCATCAAATTTGAGGGTTGCTGAGCCCATCTCACCTACAATACTACTATGGTCAACCATTAAATCTAAATTATCATCTGCACATTCTTCTAATGCTGTTTCTTCCTTCTGCAAATTAAAAAAGCGTTTTAATGTCAATTTCCTGACAAATTTATTAATGTCAATGATAGTTTTGAAAGCTGAAAAAGTATTCGTAGGGGCAAAGCCCATTCCTTTGCTCAGTAGTGATTTTTCTTCCTCTGTAAGTTCCTGTTTGGACAGGTTCAATACCGATAGTCCTTCTTGTGTGATTTTCTTTGAGATTTTCTTGATTCTTCTGCCTGCCCTCCTTGTGCGCCTCCTAAAGGGACAGCCGATGTATCTTTATCTTTATCTTTAGGACATACAGCTGTATCTTCTTCCTCATCCGTGTCACTGTCACTCAGAACCTGTAATGACAAGAGGGGGCAGGAAGGAGGAAGTATAGACTTAGAAGAAGAAGAAAGAGAAATAATAGAATGAGAAGGTGGTGGAGAGGGGGGAGAGAGAGATCTTGGCCCCACAGGCCCTGAAGAAATGCTTCCATCAGATATATATGATTCCTGATCTGAAGTATCAGTTGAAGAAAAGGCCACTTTTCGTTTAGATTTATGCTTCAAGATTGGTTTAGGATTAGCTGTTGCAATATTTTCTGCAGATGATACTTGGTTCTTTTTGCCCCCTTGTGGGCGAAAGGACCTTCTTCTTGGTCTGTTCTGAAATCTTGACCAGTTATACACCTTGTTATTCAAATAGTCCTCCATATCTCTGTTAAATTTATTGCCTTTTCTCAGCGCCAAATCTCCATCTGTTTTTTGTATTTTTGCTTTTAAATTGCTTTTAAATTCTCCATATTTAGTATCTGATTTCAGGGTCTTCAGATCTACTGTGATATTATCAATTTTAGATTTAAGATTGTCTCTCTTTTTGGTTTTACTTCTGATAACGATGTCCATAAGTGTGAGAGAACATGTGGTTAATGCCTCATTCCATTCTGTCTGTAGGTCTGGGTCTTCTAGATCAAAAGAGGGGTATTTTTTGATTCTCAAGCCCCTTGGTATTCTTATGGCTTTAATATAGTGATCAAAAGAGACCACATCCCACATTAGTCTTAAATCTGTTAATAAAAGTCTCTCTAGTTTAATAAATTGGCTCTTTATGTCACTCTGTCCCCCTCCAGAGTGTTCAGCAACATTGAAAATGGTGTCAAAAAAACTTTGGCGGTGTTGTACATTGAAAAAAGATTTATGAGAGCTTTCACCCTCATTTTCCATGTTAATGGATAGTGCTATGTGCAGGCTAAAACCAAAAACTCTGCTGCAGTACCCTGTATTAACTCCGCTGTGCCCCTATTGAAAGTGCTCCACTAGTAAGCCCACTAGTAAGTGAGAAAAACGAACTGCTTTCTTTTGATATGCTGTTTGTATATTAGTAACGATCTCCTTAAGTAGGTCAGTCCATACACTAAAAAGCCTATTTGTTGTGCTGCCAGATATGAGCCACCGCTCCTGCTGCACGCTAAAGGCACATAAGGATAACCAAAAAGATCGTATATCTCTAAAACAGTAATCCCAACAATGTCGACAAAGCAGTAATATAATCAAAGTTCCACTTACTCAAAATCCATCGATTGGTGTCAGACCGAGCTGGTTACTAGAATACTCCTCAGGAACTTCCACGAACGCTGAACCGCTGCAGGCCCTTTAGCCGGTTTCTCGATGAACCGGAAGTGTGTGGGAAGGATAGTAGTGGAGCACTGGGGGTGCACGCCGCTGTTTGCAGCCGGTTCCGCTGCTTACAGTCCCAGAAAAACGAAAAAATGCGGCAGCAACAAGCGGAGTAAGAGATAATTAAAATTCAAATACTTTATTTCTCATATCTTAAAAAAGCCAATTGGCAAAGAATACAAAGGGTAGCAGGTGATAACCCTCCTTACATGTTTCGTGCCTATGCTCGGCACTTAATCATAGGAGTAAGATATGTTAGTACAACCCCTGCTATTTAAAGGGGAAGTACCCAATGATGGCAAAGCTTTAGAAACACCTGTATCAAAGTAGTGTTAAAACTGCTTACCCTCACCTAGCACTAACCAAAAACACAGAAAAGTATATTTGTTTGAAAAAATATATATATGTACATGTATGTAAATGCTGAATAACTTAATAAGATATATAGTTATACATGATATGTAAATACACATAAAACAACAACTTCAGTGTTATGTTATAACCTTATAACCTTATGTCATTCTAGATACTAATTATAAATCATCTCCTATAGGCTAAACTGTATTTATTATTTTGTGATAAATACCTATAATGAATATCTAGGGAATTATATCGAGAAATAGGGGACTATATTTATGTGTTCCTATTTATGGACCTAAATGTATCCCATTATTCATTCATACTTATACAAACCAAGTATAGAATGTATAATATTTAAAATTTAAATTGAACTGAAGTTTCTCAATAATATTGCATATAGTAATTTACCTTTAACAAATATTGGATCTTAGGTTCTCATTCAGTTCAATTTAAATTTTAAATATTATACATTCTATACTTGGTTTGTATAAGTATGAATGAATAATGGGATACATTTAGGTCCATAAATAGGAACACATAAATATAGTCCCCTATTTCTCGATATAATTCCCTAGATATTCATTATAGGTATTTATCACAAAATAATAAATACAGTTTAGCCTATAGGAGATGATTTATAATTAGTATCTAGAATGACATAAGGTTATAAGGTTATAACATAACACTGAAGTTGTTGTTTTATGTGTATTTACATATCATGTATAACTATATATCTTATTAAGTTATTCAGCATTTACATACATGTACATATATATATTTTTTCAAACAAATATACTTTTCTGTGTTTTTGGTTAGTGCTAGGTGAGGGTAAGCAGTTTTAACACTACTTTGATACAGGTGTTTCTAAAGCTTTGCCATCATTGGGTACTTCCCCTTTAAATAGCAGGGGTTGTACTAACATATCTTACTCCTATGATTAAGTGCCGAGCATAGGCACGAAACATGTAAGGAGGGTTATCACCTGCTACCCTTTGTATTCTTTGCCAATTGGCTTTTTTAAGATATGAGAAATAAAGTATTTGAATTTTAATTATCTCTTACTCCGCTTGTTGCTGCCGCATTTTTTCGTTTTTCTGGGACTGTAAGCAGCGGAACCGGCTGCAAACAGCGGCGTGCACCCCCAGTGCTCCACTACTATCCTTCCCACACACTTCCGGTTCATCGAGAAACCGGCTAAAGGGCCTGCAGCGGTTCAGCGTTCGTGGAAGTTCCTGGGGACTATACAGACTTGTCTCCGAAGATACAAGTAAATCAGAGGACCAGAGACTCACTCCGTTGGTGGCTGTCCCTGGACAACCTGTCACAAGGGATGACATTCCGCAGACCAGAGTGGGTCATTGTCACGACCGACGCCAGTCTGATGGGCTGGGGCGCGGTCTGGGGATCCCTGAAAGCTCAGGGTCTTTGGTCTCGGGAAGAATCTCTTCTACCGATAAATATTCTGGAACTGAGAGCGATATTCAATGCTCTCAAGGCCTGGCCTCAGCTAGCGAGGACCAAGTTCATACGGTTTCATTCAGACAACATGACAACTGTTGCGTACATCAACCATCAGGGGGGAACAAGGAGTTCCCTAGCGATGGAAGAAGTGACCAAAATCATTCTATGGGCGGAGTCTCACTCCTGCCACCTGTCTGCTATCCACATCCCAGGAGTGGAAAATTGGGAAGCGGATTTTCTGAGTCGTCAGACATTGCATCCGGGGGAGTGGGAACTCCATCCGGAAATCTTTGCCCAAGTCACTCACCTGTGGGGCATTCCAGACATGGATCTGATGGCCTCTCGTCAGAACTTCAAAGTTCCTTGCTACGGGGCCAGATCCAGGGATCCCAAGGCGGCTCTAGTGGATGCACTAGTAGCACCTTGGACCTTCAAACTAGCTTATGTGTTCCCGCCATTTCCTCTCATCCCCAGGCTGGTAGCCAGGATCAATCAGGAGAGGGCGTCGGTGATCTTGATAGCTCCTGCGTGGCCACGCAGGACTTGGTATGCAGATCTGGTGAATATGTCATCGGCTCCACCTTGGAAGCTACCTTTGAGACGAGACCTTCTTGTTCAGGGTCCGTTCGAACATCCGAATCTGGTTTCACTCCAGCTGACTGCTTGGAGATTGAACGCTTGATTTTATCGAAGCGAGGATTCTCAGATTCTGTTATCGATACTCTTGTTCAGGCCAGAAAGCCTGTAACTAGAAAGATTTACCACAAAATTTGGAAAAAATATATCTGTTGGTGTGAATCTAAAGGATTCCCTTGGGACAAGGTTAAGATTCCTAGGATTCTATCCTTCCTTCAAGAAGGATTGGAAAAAGGATTATCTGCAAGTTCCCTGAAGGGACAGATTTCTGCCTTGTCGGTGTTACTTCACAAAAAGCTGGCAGCTGTGCCAGATGTTCAAGCCTTTGTTCAGGCTCTGGTTAGAATCAAGCCTGTTTACAAACCTTTGACTCCTCCTTGGAGTCTCAATTTAGTTCTTTCAGTTCTTCAGGGGGTTCCGTTTGAACCCTTACATTCCGTTGATATTAAGTTATTATCTTGGAAAGTTTTGTTTTTAGTTGCAATTTCTTCTGCTAGAAGAGTCTCAGAATTATCTGCTCTGCAGTGTTCTCCTCCTTATCTGGTGTTCCATGCAGATAAGGTGGTTTTACGTACTAACCCTGGTTTTCTTCCAAAAGTTGTTTCTAACAAAAACATTAACCAGGAGATTATCGTACCTTCTCTGTGTCCGAAACCAGTTTCAAAGAAGGAACGTTTGTTGCACAATTTGGATGTTGTTCGCGCTCTAAAATTCTATTTAGATGCTACAAAGGATTTTAGACAAACATCTTCCTTGTTTGTTGTTTATTCAGGTAAAAGGAGAGGTCAAAAAGCAACTTCTACCTCTCTCTCTTTTTGGATTAAAAGCATCATCAGATTGGCTTACGAGACTGCCGGACGGCAGCCTCCCGAAAGAATCACAGCTCATTCCACTAGGGCTGTGGCTTCCACATGGGCCTTCAAGAACGAGGCTTCTGTTGATCAGATATGTAGGGCAGCGACTTGGTCTTCACTGCACACTTTTACCAAATTTTACAAGTTTGATACTTTTGCTTCTTCTGAGGCTATTTTTGGGAGAAAGGTTTTGCAAGCCGTGGTGCCTTCCATTTAGGTGACCTGATTTGCTCCCTCCCTTCATCCGTGTCCTAAAGCTTTGGTATTGGTTCCCACAAGTAAGGATGACGCCGTGGACCGGACACACCTATGTTGGAGAAAACAGAATTTATGTTTACCTGATAAATTTCTTTCTCCAACGGTGTGTCCGGTCCACGGCCCGCCCTGGTTTTTTAATCAGGTCTGATAATTTATTTTCTTTAACTACAGTCACCACGGTACCATATGGTTTCTCCTATGCAAATATTCCTCCTTAACGTCGGTCGAATGACTGGGGTAGGCGGAGCCTAGGAGGGATCATGTGACCAGCTTTGCTGGGCTCTTTGCCATTTCCTGTTGGGGAAGAGAATATCCCACAAGTAAGGATGACGCCGTGGACCGGACACACCGTTGGAGAAAGAAATTTATCAGGTAAACATAAATTCTGTTTTACAAATTGTCACAACCCATAATTAAGGAGGTGATATTGTGCCGCAAATGTATTTGGCAAACTTGTCATAAGTAGGTTTGATAAGTTATTGGAATGGCTTTGAATTTAAAAACAATTATGATGGATCGGTTTGGGGAACACTGTCACATAGAGTGATAACACCTTTCAGAATATTTCTAACAATCACACCATGGAAAAGCATTTTCAAGATTGGACTTAAATCCCATTCAATTTGTTAAAATTGGGTATATTTTTGCTTTTGTGTTTCAATTACATTTTCAATATAACTCATTAGAAAACAATGCTATTTTCATTAGTTAAGCTGCTTGCTTTTCATAGGTGATAAATCCAGGACAGCTACATTTTCTATGATTAGTTGGGTTATCTCTTAGAACCTATAAGAGACTGGCTTTTTGCAGACCTACACATAAGCAAACAATATGCAGCCAATATGAATGGAAATCATAATCCCTAAATCATTTCACATTAATAATATCAACTCATGATGTGTGCAATAAATACCTTTCTGTCATTTTGTCTAAAATTTAATTATCATTTTTTTGTAACAGTCATTTATTTAATAGAACAGTATTGTCATTTTTTGATTATATAAAAGAAGTTATTTTAAAAATGTGAAGCAATGTTTGTTCTTTTGAAAAATGCATGTCAACTAAATATAAGACTTGCTGATGAGTGTTCCTTTGTGGGAGTTATCCTTATCAGTAGTGAACAATAGTAGGAAGCACATAACCCACCAGGTTTGATTTGGCTGTTGCACCAGGTGTGTCCCGCTTGCATCATATCTAATGTCTAGCGACATATTGAGACAGTTTCTCAGTTCCTTAGAGTGTGATTGCTAGGAATGAGAAGGGGGCGCGTATAAAAGCGAGGGAGAGTCTGTCTGTATTCCCTTTATTTCTGGAATTTCAAAATGTAAACTTATTCTGAAATCCAAACTTTGTAATTAATATATATTTTTTTTTAAATAAAATGATCTAAAATTACAAATTTTCCCTGCCTATAAGTTACAATCTTCTCATCCTGTGTCTTTGTTTTTTTTGTGTGCTCTAAGATGCAAATAATAGTCTATAGTTATTTCTAACAACAACTATTACCTTTTTTGATTACAGTACTGTACTAACTTTCTGTTGGTACTATGTCTACAAAAGTATTAAACATGATAAAAAAATAACTTTAGGTTACATGTATAAGCTGTATTATGACATGTAAATATTGCCTACATGACATAAGATATTGTTGTTTACACTTGGTTCTATCCCCTCTCCAAACTGTCCCATTTTATTTATTTTTTTATTAAGTATTTAAATTTAGTTTTAAACAATATATGGTGTAATCAGGTTTTACAGTAAATGCGTTCAAGTATAAAAATATAAATCACTTGATAGAATACACTAAGCCATAATTGGCAGATGAGGTAATAAACTAGTAAGCATTATTGAGTAGAACATAAATCTTGGCATATGTAAACAATAAGGCACTGCAATCTAGCTAAGGTTTTGAATTTGAACCAAAGAGCAATGAGATGTGTCAAGAGTACCTATGAAATAAGTAAAATGATACAGTTAATATCATAATCCCAGTGTGGCTCCTAACCTGGCCCTCTAATCTTGTGCAACAAGTCAAGCAAGAGACCTTCAAGCAGCTGGCCCTGCAAGTAAAAATCTCACTTTCCATAGTTTCTATATATTCCATAAATGTAATAACTTTCTAGCTAGGCCATTTTTACCGCCATAAATAGGTAGAGACATGCGTTTTGCACATGTTGGGGCATCTTCTTGGGTAATAAGTAGAATAATCCCGCTTGCAAACTATTTAGGGACTGAGTGTCCATCTTAGAGCAGCATTGAAAAGCACGCACCCAGAGACGATTAATTTTGGGACATTTCCACCAAATGTGCACTGGAGAGCCTACCCTTCCACAACCTCTCCAGCACAGAGGGAATTGGTGAAATTAAATAATAGAGTTCAAACAGAGTGGTGCAGTGAATTGCCTTGCTCGAAGCTACTGCTGTACTCCAGAAGTCCAGATCTGCATGAAAGGATAGTGAGGTTTCCCAAAGTTTAATATAAGACTTATTTACCTATATTAGGGAGTGTAAAATGTCTTTATATGAAATAGTAAACATGGGGGGACAGGTTTACCCAATTGCCATTTACATTCCTAATCTGTAATTTGCTGTAGTATGGAACCCATATCTCCCCAAGATTTTAGAAAACTGTTCAAACACACATATTCAAAATGAAGGGATACAGGGGGCGAATTGTGTCTTTGAAATTGCAATATGATCAGGAATGTATTGTTGTATAATAAGTCTTGTATTGTTACCACACCACATTTACTCCCTAAGTGAGGATGACAGTCTTGTAATGCAAATAACAAGCCCTTAAGGGAGTGGATTGGTGAAGGGTAAGGTGCAATATTTGGAAGATTCCTTATTCTGTTCTTACATGTTTGGTATCCAGAGTAAGTCTTGAACCTGAATGGCGTAAGCTATAGGATCTTGTTCATGCACCATCCATTTACTATTCATTTCTTTTACTCCCCTTGCCAGTATATGGGCCAAACAAGATGCTTCATGGTAAGCTAAAATACAGTTGTATGCAAAAGTTTAGGCACCCCTGACAATTTCCATGATTTTCATTTATAAATAATTGGGTGGTTGGATCAGCAATTTCATTTTGATCTATCAAATAACTGAAGGAGTGAAATGAGGTTTATTGGATTAACAGAAAATGTGCAATATGCATCAAAACGAAATTAGACAGGTTCATAAATTTGGGCACCCCAACAGAAATATTGCATCAATATTTAGTAGAGCTTACTTTAGCAGAAATAACAGCCTCTAGACGCTTCCTATAGCTTGTAATGAGTGTCTGGATTCTGGATGAAGGTATTTTGGACCATTCCTCCTTGCAAAACATCTCCAGTTCAGTTAGGTTTGATGGTTGTCAAGCATGGACAGCCCGCTTCAAATCATCCCACAGATTTTTAATGATATTCAGTTCTGGGGACTGGGATGGCCATTCCAGAACATTGTACTTGTTCCTCTGCATAAATGCCAGAGTAGATTTTGAGCAGTGTTTTGGGTCGTTGTCTTGTTGAAATATCCAGCCCCGCCGTAACTTCAACTTTGTGACTGATTCCTCAGCGTTATTCTCAAGTATCTGCTGATATTGAGTGAAACCCATGCGACCCTCAACTTTAACAAAATTCCCAGTACCGGCACTGGCTCCACAGCATGATGGAACATCCACCAAATTTTACTGTGGGTAGCAAGTGTTTGTCTTGGAATGCTGTGTTCTTTTGCCGCCATGCATAACGCTCTCTTGTTATTGATTCATCAGTCCACAGCACCTGCTTCCAAAATGAAGCTGGCTTGTCCAAATGTGCGTTTGCATACCTCAAGCAACTCTGTTTGTGGTGTGTGTGCAGAAAAGGCTTCTTCCACATCACTCTCCCATACAGCTTCTCCTTGTGCAAAGTGCGCTGAATTGTTGAACGATGCACAGTGACACCATCTGCAGCAAGATGATGTAGTTCTTTGGAGGTGGTCTGTGGGCTGTTTTTGACCGTTCTCACCATCCTTTGCCTTTGCCTCTCCGATATTTTACTTGGCCTGCCACTTCTGGCCTTAACAAGAACTGTGCCTGTGGTCTTTCATTTCCTCACTATGTTCCTCACAGTGGACACTGACAGCTTAAATCTCTGCGATAGCTTTTTGTAGCCTTCCCTTAAACCATAATGTTGAATAATCTTTGTTTTCAGGTCATTTGAGAGTTGTTTTGAGGCCCCCATGTTGCTACTCTTCAGAGGAGAGTCAAAGAGAACAACAACTTGCAATTGGCCACCTTAAATACCTTTTCTCTTGTTAAGTGTGTTCAGTCCACGGGTCATCCATTACTTATGGGATATATTCTCCTTCCCAACAGGAAGTTGCAAGAGGATCACCCAAGCAGAGCTGCTATATAGCTCCTCCTCTCACATGTCATATCCAGTCATTCTCTTGCAACCCTCAACATAGAAGGAGGTCGCGAGAGGAGCTGGAGTTTTTACTTATCTATTCTTCAATCAAAAGTTTGTTATTTTAAATGGCACCGGAGTGTGCTGTTTTTCTATCTCAGGCAGTGTTTGGAAGAAGAAACTGCCTGCGTTTTTTTTCTATGATCTTAGCAGGCGTAACTAAGATCCACTGGCTGTTCTCAACATTCTGAGGAGTGGGGTAACTTCAGAAACTGGGGATAGCATGCGGGGTCCTCCGCAAATGAGGTATGTGCAGTACTTTATTTTCTGGGAATGGAATTGACTAAGAAATACTGCTGTTACCGTATGATGTAAGTACAGCCTTAAATGCAGTAGTAGCAACTGGTATCAGGCTGATAAATGTATGCGCAGTCGAGTTATTTTCTAGGGACTAGAATTTGACTGAGAAAATACTGTTGAAACTGAAATAATACTCAAGCCTTATCTGCAGTGGTAGCGACTGGTAGCAGGCTTAGTGATAAATTTGCATGACATTGGAAAATGTTGTTTTTTTAATGAAACGTTTACTGGCATGTTATTCGTTTTTGTGAGGTACTTTGGTGATAAATCTCTTTGGGCATGATTTTTTTCCACATGGCTAACATATTTTTCTGCATGGAAACCGTTATATCAGGGCTCCCACTGTTGTGATAGGAGTGGGAGGGACCTTGTTTTAGCGCCTTGTTGCGCAGCTAAAATTCTAGCACAGTCTTCCTGCTTCTTCCTCTTTGATCCAGGATGTCTCTAGAGAGCTCAGGGGTCTGCAAAATTCATTTGTGAGGGAGGTAATCAGTCACAGCAGATCTGTGACAGTGTGCTTGACTGTGATTAAAAACGTTAAATCTTAATTGATATCTGTTTTATCCGTTTTGGGTATTGAGGGGTTAATCATCCTTTTGCTAATGGGTGCAATCCTCTGCTAATAATACACTTCTTGTTAAGAATTGTTTAATTATATCTGTATTTTTGAAGCGCTGCAGCGTTTTTTATATTGCTTGTAAACTTATTGAAAGTGATTTCCAAGCTTGCTAGTTTCATTGCTAAGTCTGTTTAAACATGTCTGATTCAGAGGAAACTGTTTGTTCATCATGTTCAAAAGCCAATGTGGAGCCCAATAGAACGATGTGTACCAATTGTATTGATATTGCTTTGAATAAAAGTCAATCTGTACCGATAAAGAAATTATCACCAGACAACGAGGGGGAAGTTATGCCACCTAACTCTCCTCACGTGTCAGTACCTGCGTCTAGGATTGAGACGCCAAGTACATCTAGGCCCTTACAAATCACTTTACATGATATGGCTAATGTTATGAAAGAAGTATTATATAATATGCCCGAATTAAGGGTCAAACGCGATAGCTCTGGGTTAAGGACAGAGTGCGCTGATGACACGAGAGCCATGTCTGATACTGCGTCACAATTTGTAGAACATGAGGACGGTGAGCTTCATTCTGTTGGTGACGGTTCTGATCCGGGGAGACCGGATTCAGAAATTTAAAATTTTAAATTTAAGCTTGAGAACCTCCGTGTGTTACTAGGGGAGGTATTAGCGGCTCTGAATGATTGCGACACGGTGGCAATTCCAGAGAAATTGTGTAGGTTGGATATATACTATGCAGTACCGGTGTGTACTGACGTCTTTCCTATACCAAAAAGACTTACAGAAATTATTAGTAAGGAGTGGGATAGACCCGGTGTGCCTTTTTCCCCTCCCCCGATATTTAGAAAAATGTTCCCTATAGACGCCACCACACGAGACTTATGGCAGACGGTCCCTAAGGTGGAGGGAGCAGTTTCTACGTTAGCCAAGCGTACCACTATCCCGGTGGAGGATAGCTGTGCTTTCTCAGATCCAATGGATAAAAAATTAGAGGGTTATCTTAAGAAAATGTTTGTTCAACAGGGTTTTATATTGCAGCCTCTTGCATGCATTGCGCCTGTCACGGCTGCAGCGGCATTCTGGTTTGAGTCTCTGGAAGAGGCGATTCGCACAGAGCCATTGGATGAGGCTTTGAGCAAAGTTAGAACCCTTAAGCAAGCTAATGCATTTGTTTCAGATGCCGTAGTACATCTAACCAAACTTACGGCTAAAAATTCAGGATTCGCCATACAGGCGCGCAGAGCGCTCTGGCTTAAATCCTGGTCAGCGGATGTAACTTCTAAGTCTAAGCTACTTAACATTCCTTTCAAAGGGCAGACCTTATTCGGGCCCGGCTTGAAGGAAATTATTGCTGACATTACGGGAGGTAAGGGCCACGCCCTTCCCCAGGACAGGGCCAAACCAAAGGCTAAACAGTCTAATTTTCGTGCCTTTCGTAACTTCAAGGCAGGAGCAGCGTCGACTTCCTCCGCTTCAAAACAGGAAGGAACTACTGCTCGTTACAGACAGGGTTGGAAAGGCAACCAGTCATGGAACAAGGGCAAGCAGGCCAGAAAGCCTGCTCCCGCCCCTAAGACAGCATGAAGACAAGGCCCCCTATCCGGAGACGGATTTAGTGGGGGGCAGACTTTCTCTCTTCGCCCAGGCTTGGGCAAGAGATGTGCAGGATCCCTGGACGTTAAAGATTATATCTCAGGGATACCTTCTGGATTTCAAAACCTCTCCTCCACAAGGGAGGTTCCATCTTTCGAGGTTATCGACAGACCTAGTAAAGAGAGAGGCATTTCTACAATGCGTACAAGACCTCTTAATCATGGGAGTGATCCACTCAGTTCCACGATCGGAACAGCGACAAGGATTTTACTCAAATCTATTTGTGGTTCCCAAAAAAGAGGGAACCTTCAGACCAATCTTGGACTTAAAGATCTTAAACAAATTCCTAAGGGTACCATCGTTCAAGATGGAAACCATTCGAAACATCCTACCCATGATCCAAGAGGGTCAATATATGACCACAGTGGATTTAAAGGATGCTTACCTTCATATACCGATTCACAAGGATCATTATCGGTACCTAAGGTTTGCCTTTCTAGACAGGCATTACCAGTTTTTGGCTCTTCCCTTCGGGTTAGCCACGGCCCCGAGAATTTTTACGAAGGTTCTGGGCTCACTTCTGGCGGTACTAAGACCACGAGGCATAGCGGTGGCTCCGTACCTAGACGACATTCTGATACAAGCGTCAAGTTTTCAGAATGCAAAGTCTCATACAGAGATAGTTCTAGCATTTCTGAGGTCGCATGGGTGGAAAGTGAATGTGGAGAAGAGTTCTCTGTTACCACTCACAAGGGTTCCTTTTCTAGGGACTCTTATAGATTCTGTAGAGATGAAGATTTACCTGACGGAGTCCAGGTTATCAAAGATTCTCAATGCTTGCCGTGTCCTTCATTCCGCTCCAAGCCCATCAGTAGCTCAGTGCATGGAGGTAATCGGCTTAATGGTCGCGGCAATGGACATAGTGCCATTTGCGCGCCTGCATCTCAGACCGCTGCAACTATGCATGCTCAGTCAATGGAACGGGGATTACTCAGATCTGTCCCCTTTGCTAAATCTGGACCAGGAGACCAGAGATTCTCTTCTCTGGTGGTTGTCACTGGTTCATCTGTCCAAAGGAATGACCTTTCGCAGGCCAGATTGGACGATTGTAACAACGGATGCCAGCCTTCTAGGCTGGGGAGCAATCTGGATTTCCCTGAAGGCTCAGGGATCGTGGACTCAGGAAGAGAAACTCCTTCCAATAAACATTCTAGAATTAAGAGCAATATTCAATGCGCTTCTATCTTGGCCTCAGTTAGCAAAACTGAGGTTCATCAGATTTCAGTCGGACAATATCACGACTGTGGCTTACATCAATCATCAAGGGGGAACCAGGAGTTCCCTAGCGATGTTGGAAGTCTCGAAGATAATTCGCTGGGCAGAGTCTCACTCTTGCCACCTGTCAGCGATTTACATCCCGGGCGTAGAGAACTGGGAGGCGGATTTCCTAAGTCGCCAGACTTTTCATCTGGGAGAGTGGGAACTTCACCCGGAGGTATTTGCTCAACTGATTCGTCGTTGGGGCAAACCGGATCTGGATCTCATGGCATCTCGCCAGAACGCGAAGCTTCCTTGTTACGGATCCAGGTCCAGAGACCCGGGAGCGGTGCTGGTAGATGCATTAGCAGCCCCTTGGGTTTTCAACATAGCTTATGTGTTTCCGCCATTTCCGTTGCTACCTCGACTGATTGCCAGGATCAAACAGGAGAGGGCATCGGTAATTCTGATAGCGCCTGCGTGGCCACGCAGGACCTGGTATGCAGACCTAGTGGGCATGTCGTCCTGTCCACCATGGTCTCTTCCTCTGAGGCAGGACCTTCTAATTCAGGGTCCTTTCAACCATCCAAACCTAATTTCTCTGAGGCTGACTGCCTGGAAATTGAACGCTTGATTCTATCAAAGCGTGGGTTTTCGGATTCGGTTATTGATACATTAATACAGGCTCGGAAACCTGTGATCAGAAAAATTTACCATAAGATATGGCGTAAATATTTATATTGGTGTGAATCCAAGAGTTACTCATGGAGTAAGGTTAGGATTCCTAGGATATTGGCTTTTCTACAAGAGGGTTTAGAAAAGGGTTTATCCGCTAGTTCGCTAAAGGGACAGATTTCAGCTCTGTCTATTCTTTTACACAAACGTCTGGCAGAGAACCCAGACGTCCAGGCCTTTTGTCAGGTTTTGGCTAGAATTAAGCCTGTGTTTAAAGCTGTTGCTCCTCCGTGGAGCTTAAACTTGGTTCTTAAAGTTCTTCAGGGTGTTCCGTTTGAACCCCTTCATTCCATTGATATTAAGCTTTTATCTTGGAAAGTTTTGTTTTTGATGGCTATTTCCTCGGCTCGAAGAGTCTCTGAGTTATCTGCCTTACATTGTGATTCTCCTTATCTGATCTTTCATTCAGACAAGGTAGTACTGCGTACTAAACCTGGGTTTTTGCCTAAGGTTGTTTCTAACAGGAATATCAATCAAGAGATTGTTGTTCCATCATTATGTCCTAATCCTTCTTCTAAGAAGGAACGTCTTTTGCATAATCTGGACGTGGTCCGTGCTCTGAAGTTCTACTTACAGGCAACTAAAGATTTTAGACAAACTTCTTCTCTGTTTGTCGTTTACTCTGGACAGAGGAGAGGTCAAAAGGCTTCGGCTACCTCTCTCTCTTTTTGGCTTCGTAGCATAATACGTTTAGCCTATGAGACTGCTGGACAGCAGCCTCCTGAAAGAATTACAGCTCATTCCACTAGAGCTGTGGCTTCCACCTGGGCCTTTAAGAATGAGGCCTCTGTTGAACAGATTTGCAAGGCTGCAACTTGGTCTTCACTTCATACTTTTTCCAAATTTTACAAATTTGACACTTTTGCTTCTTCGGAGGCTGGTTTTGGGAGAAAGGTTCTACAGGCAGTGGTTCCTTCTGCTTAATGTTCCTGCCTTGTCCCTCCCATCATCCGTGTACTTAGCTTTGGTATGGGTATCCCATAAGTAATGGATGACCCGTGGACTGAACACACTTAACAAGAGAAAACATAATTTATGCTTACCTGATAAATTTATTTCTCTTGTAGTGTGTTCAGTCCACGGCCCGCCCTGTCTTTTTAAGGCAGTTTCTAAATTTTAAAATTATAACTCCAGTCACCACTGCACTTTATAGTTTCTCCTTTCTCGTCTTGTTTCGGTCGAATGACTGGATATGACATGTGAGGGGAGGAGCTATATAGCAGCTCTGCTTGGGTGATCCTCTTGCAACTTCCTGTTGGGAAGGAGAATATATCCCATAAGTAATGGATGACCCGTGGACTGAACACACTACAAGAGAAATAAATTTATCAGGTAAGCATAAATTATGTTTTCTCATGATTGGATGCACCTGTCTATGAAGTTCAAGGCGTAATGGGCTCACCAAACCAATTGTGTGTTCCAATTAATCAGTCTAGGTAGTTACAGGTATTCAAATCAACAAAATGACAAGGGTGCCCAAATGTATGCACCTGTCTAATTTCATTTTGATGCATATTGCACATTTTCTGTTAATCCAATAAACCTAATTTCACTACTGAAATATTATTGTGTCCTTCAGTTATTTGATAGATCAAAATGAAATTGCTGATCCAAACACCCAATTATTTATAAATGAAAATCATGGAAATTGTTAGGGGTGCCTAAACTTTTGCATGCAACTGTAGGTGAGCATGGGTAAACTATCCCATTTTAAAGATGCAAATATTCTGAAATCCAAACTATTCCGAAGCAGTTTGGATAAAGGGTCTTCTACCTGTATTATGTATATGAAGTATACCGGCGCATCATTTTTTTTTTAGATGTTTAGCTGCTGGTTTGTCTGCATAATATGACATATACTGCATTTAACAAAATAAAATGGTTAAATCTCTGCAACACGTATTATACAGCTGTGAATATAATTCATTTTATAAAAAAGCTTTTGTTAATTCCAGAGTTTTAAGTTCCTAATCTAATGTAAACAGCATGGAAATTAAACAACAAACTCCCCTATCAAATAATGAATTGTATTATTATATTATATTATGAAAGTCTTTGTGTTGTAAGAGTTGGGTTTTGAAATTTCTGTGTGTTTTAAGTTTTTTGCTTTTAAATTTCTTACATTTCTCCAACATAGGTGTGTCCGGTCCACGGCGTCATCCTTACTTGTGGGATATTCTCTTCCCCAACAGGAAATGGCAAAGAGCCCAGCAAAGCTGGTCACATGATCCCTCCTAGGCTCCGCCTACCCCAGTCATTCTCTTTGCCGTTGTACAGGCAACATCTCCACGGAGATGGCTTAGAGTTTTTTAGTGTTTAACTGTAGTTTTTATTATTCAATCAAGAGTTTGTTATTTTAAAATAGTGCTGGTATGTACTATTTACTCAGAAACAGAAAAGAGATGAAGATTTCTGTTTGTATGAGGAAAATGATTTTAGCAACCGTTACTAAAATCCATGGCTGTTCCACACAGGACTGTTGAGAGGAATTAACTTCAGTTGGGGGAACAGTGAGCAGTCTCTTGCTGCTTGAGGTATGACACATTCTAACAAGACGATGTAATGCTGGAAGCTGTCATTTTCCCTATGGGATCCGGTAAGCCATGTTTATTAAGATTGTAAATAAGGGCTTCACAAGGGCTTATTAAGACTGTAGACTTTTTCTGGGCTAAATCGATTCATTATTAACACATATTTAGCCTTGAGGAATCATTTAATCTGGGTATTTTGATAAGTTTATATCGGCAGGCACTTTTTTAGACACCTTTCTCTTTAGGGGCTTTCACAAATCATAGGCAGAGCCTCATTTTCGCGCCGGTGTTGCGCACTTGTTTTTGAGAGGCATGACATGCAGTCGCATGTGTGAGGAGCTCTGATACATAGAAAAGACTTTCTGAAGGCGTCATTTGGTATCGTATTCCCCTTTGGGCTTGGTTGGGTCTCAGCAAAGCAGACACCAGGGACTGTAAAGGGGTTAAAGTTAAAAACGGCTCCGGTTCCGTTATTTTAAGGGTTAAAGCTTCCAAATTTGGGGTGCAATACTTTTAAGGCTTTAAGACACTGTGGTGAAATTTTGGTGAATTTTGAGCAATTCCTTCATATTTTTTCGCAATTGCAGTAATAAAGTGTGTTCAGTTTAAAATTTAAAGTGACAGTAACGGTTTTATTTTAAAACGTTTTTTGTACTTTGTTATCAAGTTTATGCCTGTTTAACATGTCTGAACTACCAGATAGACTGTGTTCTGAATGTGGGGAAGCCAGAGTTCCTTCTCATTTAAATAAATGTGATTTATGTGACAATGACAATGATGCCCAAGATGATTCCTCAAGTGAGGGGAGTAAGCATGGTACTGCATCATTCCCTCCTTCGTCTACACGAGTCTTGCCCACTCAGGAGGCCCCTAGTACATCTAGCGCGCCAATACTCCTTACTATGCAACAATTAACGGCTGTAATGGATAATTCTGTCAAAAACATTTTAGCCAAAATGCACACTTATCAGCGTAAGCGCGACTGCTCTGTTTTAGATACTGAAGAGCATGACGACGCTGATAATAATGGTTCTGAAGGGCCCCTAAACCAGTCTGATGGGGCCAGGGAGGTTTTGTCTGAGGGAGAAATTACTGATTCAGGGAACATTTCTCAACAAGCTGAACCTGATGTGATTACGTTTAAATTTAAGTTGGAACATCTCCGCATTCTGCTTAAGGAGGTATTATCCACTCTGGATGATTGTGACAAGTTGGTCATCCCAGAGAAACTATGTAAAATGGACAAGTTCCTAGAGGTCCCGGGGCTCCCAGAAGCTTTTCCTATACCCAAGCGGGTGGCGGACATTGTAAATAAAGAATGGGAAAGGCCCGGTATTCCTTTCGTCCCTCCCCCCATATTTAAAAAATTGTTTCCTATGGTCGACCCCAGAAAGGACTTATGGCAGACAGTCCCCAAGGTCGAGGGAGCGGTTTCCACTTTAAACAAACGCACCACTATACCCATAGAAGATAGTTGTGCTTTCAAAGATCCTATGGATAAAAAATTAGAAGGTTTACTTAAAAAGATGTTTGTTCAGCAGGGTTACCTTCTACAACCAATTTCATGCATTGTCCCTGTCACTACAGCCGCGTGTTTCTGGTTCGATGAGCTGGTAAAGGCGGTCGATAGTGATTCTCCTCCTTATGAGGAGATTATGGACAGAATCAATGCTCTCAAATTGGCTAATTCTTTCACCCTAGATGCCACTTTGCAATTGGCTAGGTTAGCGGCTAAGAATTCTGGGTTTGCTATTGTGGCGCGCAGAGCGCTTTGGTTGAAATCTTGGTCAGCTGATGCGTCTTCCAAGAACAAGCTACTTAACATTCCTTTCAAGGGGAAAACGCTGTTTGGCCCTGACTTGAAAGAGATTATCTCTGATATCACTGGGGGTAAGGGCCATGCCCTTCCTCAGGATCGGCCTTTCAAGGCCAAAAATAAACCTAATTTTCGTCCCTTTCGTAGAAACGGACCAGCCCAAAGTGCTACGTCCTCTAAGCAAGAGGGTAATACTTCTCAAGCCAAGCCAGCTTGGAGACCAATGCAAGGCTGGAACAAGGGAAAGCAGGCCAAGAAACCTGCCACTGCTACCAAGACAGCATGAAATGTTGGCCCCCGATCCGGGACCGGATCTGGTGGGGGGCAGACTCTCTCTCTTCGCTCGGGCTTGGGCAAGAGATGTTCTGGATCCTTGGGCGCTAGAAATAGTCTCCCAAGGTTATCTTCTGGAATTCAAGGGGCTTCCCCCAAGGGGGAGGTTCCACAGGTCTCAGTTGTCTTCAGACCACATAAAAAGACAGGCATTCTTACGTTGTGTAGAAGACCTGTTAAAAATGGGAGTGATTCATCCTGTTCCATTAGGAGAACAAGGGATGGGGTTCTACTCCAATCTGTTCATAGTTCCCAAAAAAGAGGGAACGTTCAGACCAATCTTAGATCTCAAGATCTTAAACAAGTTTCTCAAGGTTCCATCGTTCAAAATGGAAACCATTCGAACAATTCTTCCTTCCATCCAGGAAGGTCAATTCATGACCACGGTGGATTTAAAGGATGCGTATCTACATATTCCTATCCACAAGGAACATCATCGGTTCCTAAGGTTCGCATTCCTGGACAAGCATTACCAGTTCGTGGCGCTTCCTTTCGGATTAGCCACTGCTCCAAGGATTTTCACAAAGGTACTAGGGTCCCTTCTAGCTGTGCTAAGACCAAGGGGCATTGCTGTAGTACCTTACTTGGACGACATTCTGATTCAAGCGTCGTCCCTTCCTCAAGCAAAGGCTCATACGGACATTGTCCTGGCCTTTCTCAGATCTCACGGATGGAAAGTGAACGTGGAAAAGAGTTCTCTATCTCCGTCAACAAGGGTTCCCTTCTTGGGGACAATAATAGACTCCTTAGAAATGAGGATTTTTCTGACAGAGGCCAGAAAAACAAAACTTCTAGACTCTTGTCGGATACTTCATTCCGTTCCTCTTCCTTCCATAGCGCAGTGCATGGAAGTGATAGGTTTGATGGTAGCGGCAATGGACATAGTTCCTTTTGCGCGCATTCATCTAAGACCATTACAACTGTGCATGCTCAGTCAGTGGAATGGGGACTATACAAACTTGTCTCCGAGGATACAAGTAAATCAGAGGACCAGAGACTCACTCCGTTGGTGGCTGTCCCTGGACAACCTGTCACAAGGGATGACCTTCCGCAGACCAGAGTGGGTCATTGTCACGACCGACGCCAGTCTGATGGGCTGGGGCGCGGTCTGGGGATCCCTGAAAGCTCAGGGTCTTTGGTCTCGGGAAGAATCTCTTCTACCGATAAATATTCTGGAACTGAGAGCGATATTCAATGCTCTCAAGGCTTGGCCTCAGCTAGCGAGGGCCAAGTTCATACGGTTTCAATCAGACAACATGACAACTGTTGCGTACATCAACCATCAGGGGGGAACAAGGAGTTCCCTGGCGATGGAAGAAGTGACCAAAATCATTCTATGGGCAGAGTCTCACTCCTGCCACCTGTCTGCTATCCACATCCCAGGAGTGGAAAATTGGGAAGCGGATTTTCTGAGTCGTCAGACATTGCATCCGGGGGAGTGGGAACTCCATCCGGAAATCTTTGCCCAAGTCACTCAACTGTGGGGCATTCCAGACATGGATCTGATGGCCTCTCGTCAGAACTTCAAAGTTCCTTGCTACGGGTCCAGATCCAGGGATCCCAAGGCGGCTCTAGTGGATGCACTAGTAGCACCTTGGACCTTCAAACTAGCTTATGTATTCCCGCCGTTTCCTCTCATCCCCAGGCTGGTAGCCAGGATCAATCAGGAAAGGGCGTCGGTGATCTTGATAGCTCCTGCGTGGCCACGCAGGACTTGGTATGCAGATCTGGTGAATATGTCATCGGCTCCACCATGGAAGCTACCTTTGAGACGAGACCTTCTTGTTCAAGGTCCGTTCGAACATCCGAATCTGGTCTCACTCCAGCTGACTGCTTGGAGATTGAACGCTTGATCTTATCGAAGCGAGGGTTCTCAGATTCTGTTATCGATACTCTTGTTCAGGCCAGAAAGCCTGTAACTAGAAAGATTTACCACAAAATTTGGAAAAAATATATCTGTTGGTGTGAATCTAAAGGATTCCCTTGGGACAAGGTTAAGATTCCTAAGATTCTATCCTTCCTTCAAGAAGGATTGGAAAAAGGATTATCTGCAAGTTCCCTGAAGGGACAGATTTCTGCCTTGTCTGTGTTACTTCACAAAAAGCTGGCAGCTGTGCCAGATGTTCAAGCCTTTGTTCAGGCTCTGGTTAGAATCAAGCCTGTTTACAAACCTTTGACTCCTCCTTGGAGTCTCAACTTAGTTCTTTCAGTTCTTCAGGGGGTTCCGTTTGAACCCTTACATTCCGTTGATATTAAGTTATTATCTTGGAAAGTTTTGTTTTTGGTTGCAATTTCTTCTGCTAGAAGAGTTTCAGAATTATCTGCTCTGCAGTGTTCTCCTCCTTATCTGGTGTTCCATGCAGATAAGGTGGTTTTACGTACTAAACCTGGTTTTCTTCCGAAAGTTGTTTCTAACAAAAACATTAACCAGGAGATTATCGTACCTTCTCTGTGTCCGAAACCAGTTTCGAAGAAGGAACGTTTGTTGCACAATTTGGATGTTGTTCGCGCTCTAAAATTCTATTTAGATGCTACAAAGGATTTTAGACAAACATCTTCCTTGTTTGTTGTTTATTCCGGTAAAAGGAGAGGTCAAAAAGCAACTTCTACCTCTCTCTCTTTTTGGATTAAAAGCATCATCAGATTGGCTTACGAGACTGCCGGACGGCAGCCTCCCGAAAGAATCACAGCTCATTCCACTAGGGCTGTGGCTTCCACATGGGCCTTCAAGAACGAGGCTTCTGTTGATCAGATATGTAGGGCAGCGACTTGGTCTTCACTGCACACTTTTACCAAATTTTACAAGTTTGATACTTTTGCTTCTTCTGAGGCTATTTTTGGGAGAAAGGTTTTGCAAGCCGTGGTGCCTTCCATCTAGGTGACCTGATTTGCTCCCTCCCATCATCCGTGTCCTAAAGCTTTGGTATTGGTTCCCACAAGTAAGGATGACGCCGTGGACCGGACACACCTATGTTGGAGAAAACAGAATTTATGTTTACCTGATAAATTACTTTCTCCAACGGTGTGTCCGGTCCACGGCCCGCCCTGGTTTTTTAATCAGGTCTGATAATTTATTTTCTTTAACTACAGTCACCACGGTTTCATATGGTTTCTCCTATGCAAATATTCCTCCTTAACGTCGGTCGAATGACTGGGGTAGGCGGAGCCTAGGAGGGATCATGTGACCAGCTTTGCTGGGCTCTTTGCCATTTCCTGTTGGGGAAGAGAATATCCCACAAGTAAGGATGACGCCGTGGACCGGACACACCGTTGGAGAAAGTAATTTATCAGGTAAACATAAATTCTGTTTTTTTATTGTTAAAAATGTGTATTTGTATGTTTGTACAATGCTTGTGTAGTGTGAGTGTAGTATGTGTACTATGTATGTGTGTGGTGTGTATCTCTCTGTGTCACTGTCTGTATCTGCTGTGGTGGTGCTGTGGGTGGTGTGGGAGGGAAGGAGGGAGGCATGTTTTGGCCAATCTTTGGAGTCGGACAGAAGAGGAAAAAGAGGGTTACCTATACTACAGAAAGGAAAATATTAGGAGAGAGAAAGGGATGGATCCCTACACTGCGTCAAAGGGGCTTATTAGCGGGGGAGGGGGCCCCCGACCTACACATGATCTCTTGGAGGGTGGAGGTGGGGAGAGTGACAGGGGATCGCTACCCTACAGAAAAAAAATTAATACATTGATGTAGAATGAGTACTGGCAGACAGCTGCAAGTACCTAAGATGGCGGTGACCATTGGGAGGGGGGTTTAGAGAGCTGTCTGGAAGAGATCAGGGAGGTGGGAGGGTAAGGGGTATCCCAGCATTGCAGAAAAAAACCCTAAAATGTTATACTGGCAGACTGTCTGCCGGTACCTAAGATGGTGGTAAGCAGTGGGTGGGAGGGAAGAGAGCTTTTTGTGAGGGATCAAGGAGGTGGGAAGTTTCAGATGGGAGGGTAATACCTACACTAAAATAATATTACCCTTACCAGCTAACTAATTAACCCCTTTCTTCAGAAGTGTGGTATGCAGCTGCAATTAGCAAGGGGTCAATTAGGTAGCTTGTAGGGTTAATTTTAGCTTTAGTGTAGTGTAGTAGACAACCCAAAGTATTGATCTAGGTCCATTTTGGTATATTTCATACCACCATTTCACCGCCAAATGCGATCAAACTAACTTTAGGTTTCTCACTGAAATTATTTACAAACAGCTTGTGCAATTATGGCACAAATGGTTGTAAATGCTTCTCTGGGATCCCCTTTGTTCAGAAATACCAGACATATATGGCTTTGGCATTGCTTTTTGGTAATTAGAAGGCCGCTAAATGCCGCTGCGCACCACTCTTGTATTATGCCCAGCAGTGAAGGGGTTAATTAGGTAGCTTGTAGGGAGCTTGAAAAGTTAATTTTAGCTTTAGTGTAGAGATCAGCCTCCCACCTGACACATCCCACCCACTGATCCCTCCCTGACCCCTCTTAAACAGCTCTCTTCCCTCCCCCACCTCACTATTGTCATCGCCATCTTTAGTCCTGGCAGAAAGTGTGCCAGTATAAAAATAAAGTTTTTTTATTTTTTATTTTAAATTATATATTTTCTGCAGTGTAGGATCTCCCGTTACCACCCAACCTCCCTGAGCCCCCCCAAACAGCTCTCTAACCCTCCCCCCTCTAACTATTTGCCACGATTTTGGATACTGGCAGCTGTCTGCCAGTACCCACTTTGCAATAAACTTTGCCTTTTTTTAATAATTCCCACGTTTTCTGTAGTGTAGCTGCCCCTCCTTAATACCCTCCCCCTCCCATATTCCTTTCTTAACATTATTCGATCCTCCCTCTCCCACCCTCCTCTCCCACCACTTCTTGTTTAGTGATCGCACGCCCCGCAAGTGAGATTCCCCCACCAACGATCGGCACCATCGCTGGCCGATGGATAGAGGGCCACAGAGTGGCTCTCTCTGCATCGGATGCTTAAAAAACGGTATAGCAGGATGCCTCAGTATCGAGGCATCACTGCAATACCCTAAAAGCGGCTGGAAGCCTTAATGATCGCTTCCAGTGCTTTAAAATCCTGAGGACGTACAGGGTACGTCCTTGGTCATTAAGTGACGGTTTTTGTAGGACGTAACCTGTACGTCCTTGGTCCTTAAGAGGTTAAAGGGACATTCCATTTAAAATTTAAATGCACATAGATGAATTATATATTTGAATAGAAACATATTTACAATATACATGTATTGGCAAAAATGCTTCTAGTAACAGTTATCAATGTTTTAGTATTCACATTCTTCTCTGCATGTGCATGTGAAGCATAGCTAGATATTCTCAGTGCACCAACATTTTAAATACTGCAGCTGCTCAGAGGACCAGTTGGGGTTGTAGCATGTCAGCAATTAACATATTGAGTCATTACCAGATGGTACAAGCACCTTAGGCTCGCTGAGCAAGTGCTGTGTTTAAAATGCTGGTGCACGGTGCATATTTAAATACACTTTTGAAACAGCTATAGCTTTTATTATAAGCATTTATGCTAATGCATGTATATTACAAAAATGATTCTATTCACAACTGAAATTCATCCATGTGGATTCTGATTTTGGCTGGAATGTCCCTTTAATAGAAAATATGGAAATTACATTTTAATAAAGTAAATAAATGGGGGAATTGTGATGGTTATGTTAGTTGAGGGGTGAGAAAGGTAATGTGTATTTAGGGCATAGATGGAACAGTAGACCAGCAGCAATGTATGACTGAACAAAATAAAGCCAGATATCTTGGGCAATAATTTGTAATGCATGGTAGTTGTTTTCAGTAAAATATCCCCTTGTCTACATGTGGAGAAGATTAAAACTAAGTGAAGCCAGATGTAGATCCAGAGGTTGAAAGGTTAAAAGAGAGAGAGCATGGCAGGGGAGCTGTCACTGAGGGCCCAGCATATGGTACAGAGGCCATGGTGTTAACCAGGGAGAATTACAATATAGGGAGAAAGAATTAAAGAGGTGTAGTGTAAATTAGTCACATGTTGGTAATTTGGTTAAAACTTGCACAAGAACAATTTATTAATTTATATGTCAGCCATATTGTTTGAATGCAGCCAGAATTGACCAGGGGATAGTATTGTTATGATCTAAAAACACTAGACAGCTAGCGCAATAGCGATTTCATTTAACTTGTAATGTCAGCGCCATTAAAAAGGATCATGAAAAGACGATATCGCTTGCGCAAAACAGTTTGCGCCTCACTTGTAATCTAGCCCTAAGTTAGAGAGCTTTACACACAGCAGTGGGAAATATTATCGTTACCGTGAGAAGCATAGCCATGATATAGACTAGTTTACTTTTTTCCATGCTATTAAACTGTGTTCCACAAGTGTGGTAATTTTACTTGAACATGTGTGATGTGTGATGATAAAGTGACCTTCTGAAAGGCTTTAGCAGCCATCCTTATTAACTGATGGGTTAAAGTTTGTATGCATTGCCACTGTTTGAGACAAAGACTGTCTATTTTGTGTAACATATCTGCACACCCAACACATTGTGTAACGTATCTGCACACCCAACACATTGTGTAACACACCTGCACACCCAACACATTGTGTAACGTATCTGCACACCCAACACATTGTGTAACGTATATGCACACCCAACACATTGTGTAACGTATCTGCACACCTAACACATTGTGTAATGTATATCTGCACACCCAACACATTGTGTAACACACCTGCACACCCAACACATTGTGTAACACACCTGCACACCCAACACATTGTGTAACACACCTGCACACCCAACACATTGTGTAACGTATCTGCACACCCAACACATTGTGTAACGTATATGCACACCCAACACATTGTGTAACACACCTGCACACCCAACACATTGTGTAACGTATCTGCACACCCAACACATTGTGTAACGTATATATGCACACCCAACACATTGTGTAACACACCTGCACACCCAACACATTGTGTAACGTATCTGCACACCCAACACATTGTGTAATGTATATCTGCACACCCAACACATTGTGTAACACACCTGCACACCCAACACATTGTGTAACACATCTGCACACACAACACATTGTGTAACGTATCTGCACACACAACACATTGTGTAACACACCTGCACACCCAACACATTGTGTAACACATCTGCACACCCAACACATTGTGTAACGTATCTGCACACCCAACACGTTGTGTAACGTATATGCACACCCAACACATTGTGTAACGTATATGCACACCCAACACATTGTGTAATGTATCTGCACACCCAACACATTGTGTATCACATCTGCACACCCAACACATTGTGTAACACATCTACACACCCAACACATTGTGTAACGTATATGCACACCCAACACATTGTGTAACGTATATGCACACCCAACACATTGTGTAACGTATCTGCACACCCAACACATTGTGTAACGTATCTGCACACCCAACACATTGTGTAACACATCTGCACACCCAACACATTGTGTATCACATCTGCACACCCAACACATTGTGTAACACATCTGCACACCCAACACATTGTGTATCGTATATGCACACCCAACACATTGTGTAACGTATATGCACACCCAACACATTGTGTAATATATCTGCACACCCAACACATTGTGTAACACATCTGCACACCCAACACAATGTGTATAACATTTGCACACCCAACACATTGTGTATCACATCTGCACACCCAACACATTGTGTAACACATCTGCACACCCAACACATTGTGTAACACATCTGCACACCCAACACATTGTGTATCACATCTGCACACCCAACACATTGTGTAACACATCTGCACACCCAACACATTGTGTAACGTATCTGCACACCCAACACATTGTGTAATGTATATCTGCACACCCAACACATTGTGTAACACACCTGCACACCCAACACATTGTGTAACACATCTGCACACACAACACATTGTGTAACGTATCTGCACACACAACACATTGTGTAACACACCTGCACACCCAACACATTGTGTAACACATCTGCACACCCAACACATTGTGTAACGTATCTGCACACCCAACACGTTGTGTAACGTATATGCACACCCAACACATTGTGTAACGTATCTGCACACCCAACACATTGTGTAATGTATCTGCACACCCAACACATTGTGTATCACATCTGCACACCCAACACATTGTGTAACACATCTACACACCCAACACATTGTGTAACGTATATGCACACCCAACACATTGTGTAACGTATATGCACACCCAACACATTGTGTAACGTATCTGCACACCCAACACATTGTGTAACGTATCTGCACACCCAACACATTGTGTAACACATCTGCACACCCAGCACATTGTGTATCACATCTGCACACCCAACACGTGTAACACAACTGCACACCCAGCACATTGTGTATCACATCTGCACACCCAACACATTGTGTAACGTATCTGCACACCCAACACATTGTGTAACACATCTGCACACCCAACACATTGTGTATCACATCTGCACACCCAACACATTGTGTAACACATCTGCACACCCAACACATTGTGTATCGTATATGCACACCCAACACATTGTGTAACGTATATGCACACCCAACACATTGTGTAATATATCTGCACACCCAACACGTGTAACACATCTGCACACCCAACACAATGTGTATAACATTTGCACACCCAACACATTGTGTAACATATCTGCACACCCAACACATTGTGTAACACATCTGCACACCCAACACATTGTGTAACGTATCTGCACACCCAACACATTGTGTATCATATCTGCACACCCAACACATTGTGTATCACATCTGCACACCCAACACATTGTGTAACACATCTGCACACCCAACACATTGTGTAACGTATCTGCACACCCAACACATTGTGTATCATATCTGCACACCCAACACATTGTGTATCACATCTGCACACCCAACACATTGTGTAACACATCTGCACACCCAACACATTGTGTAACGTATATGCACACCCAACACATTGTGTAACGTATCTGCACACCCAACACATTGTGTAACACATCTGCACAACCAACATATTGTGTAACACATCTGCACACCCAACACAATGTGTATAACATTTGCACACCCAACACATTGTGTATCACATCTGCACACCCAACACATTGTGTAACACATCTGCACACCCAACACATTGTGTAACACATCTGCACACCCAACACATTGTGTAACACATCTGCACACCCAACACATTGTGTAACGTATCTGCACACCCAACACATTGTGTAACACATCTGCACAACCAACATATTGTGTAACACATCTGCACACCCAACACATTGTGTATCACATCTGCACACCCAACACATTGTGTAACACAGGCTAGTAAACTGTTTTCACAAGTGTCATGGTAATTTGTACCTGTACATGTGTGATGTGTGATGATAAAGTGACCTTCTGAAAGGCTTCAGCTGCCATCCTTATTAACTGATGGGTTAAAGTTTGTATGCATTGCCACTGTTTGAGACAAAGACTGTCTATTTTGTGTAACATATCTGCACACCCAACACGTTGTGTAACGTATCTGCACACCCAACACATTGTGTAACACACCTGCACACCCAACACATTGTGTAACGTATCTGCACACCCAACACATTGTGTAACACACCTGCACACCCAACACATTGTGTAACACACCTGCACACCCAACACATTGTGTAACGTATCTGCACACCCAACACATTGTGTAACGTATATGCACACCCAACACATTGTGTAACACACCTGCACACCCAACACATTGTGTAACGTATCTGCACACCCAACACATTGTGTAACACATCTGCACACCCAACACATTGTGTAACACACCTGCACACCCAACACATTGTGTAACGTATATGCACACCCAACATATTGTGTAACGTATATGCACACCCAACACATTGTGTAATGTATCTGCACACCCAACACATTGTGTAACACATCTGCACACCCAACACATTGTGTAACACACCTGCACACCCAACACATTGTGTAACGTATATGCACACCCAACATATTGTGTAACGTATATGCACACCCAACACATTGTGTAACGTATATGCACACCCAACACATTGTGTAACGTATCTGCACACCCAACACGTTTATCACATCTGCACACCCAGCACATTGTGTAACATATCTGGACACCTTATATATTGTGTAACACAACTGCACACCTAGCACATTGTGTAACATATCTGGACAACTTATACATTGTGTAACACATCTGCACAGCCAACACATTGTGTAACACAACTGCACACCGAACACATTGTGTAACATATCTGCACACCCAGCACATTGTGTATCACATCTGCACACCCAACACGTGTAACACAACTGCACACCCAGCACATTGTGTATCACATCTGCACACCCAACACGTGTAACACAACTGCACACCCAGCACATTGTGTATCACATCTGCACAGCCAACACGTGTAACACAACTGCACACCGAACACATTGTGTATCACATCTGCACACCCAACACATGTAACACAACTGCACACCCAGCACATTGTGTATCACATCTGCACACCCAGCACATTGTGTATCACATCTGCACACCCAACACGTGTAACACAACTGCACACCCAGCACATTGTGTAACACATCTGCACACCCAGCACATTGTGTATCACATCTGCACACCCAACACGTGTAACACAACTGCACACCCAGCACATTGTGTATCACATCTGCACAGCCAACACATTGTGTAACACATCTGCACACCCAACACGTGTAACACATCTGCACACCCAACACATTGTGTAACACAACTGCACACCGAACACATTGTGTAACATATCTGCACACCCAGCACATTGTGTATCACATCTGCACACCCAACACGTTTATCACATCTGCACACCCAGCACATTGTGTATCACATCTGCACACCCAACACATTGTGTAACACATCTGCACACCCAACACGTGTAACACATCTGCACACCCAACACATTGTGTAACACATCTGCACACCGAACACATTGTGTAACACATCTGCACACCCAACACATTGTGTAACACAACTGCACACCCAACACATTGTGTAACACATCTGCACACCCAACACATTGTGTATCACATCTGCACACCCAACACATTGTGTAACACATCTGCACACCCAACACATTGTGTAACGTATCTGCACACCCAACACATTGTGTAATGTATATCTGCACACCCAACACATTGTGTAACACACCTGCACACCCAACACATTGTGTAACACATCTGCACACACAACACATTGTGTAACGTATCTGCACACACAACACATTGTGTAACACACCTGCACACCCAACACATTGTGTAACACATCTGCACACCCAACACATTGTGTAACGTATCTGCACACCCAACACGTTGTGTAACGTATATGCACACCCAACACATTGTGTAACGTATATGCACACCCAACACATTGTGTAATGTATCTGCACACCCAACACATTGTGTATCACATCTGCACACCCAACACATTGTGTAACACATCTACACACCCAACACATTGTGTAACGTATATGCACACCCAACACATTGTGTAACGTATATGCACACCCAACACATTGTGTAACGTATCTGCACACCCAACACATTGTGTAACGTATCTGCACACCCAACACATTGTGTAACACATCTGCACACCCAGCACATTGTGTATCACATCTGCACACCCAACACGTGTAACACAACTGCACACCCAGCACATTGTGTATCACATCTGCACACCCAACACATTGTGTAACGTATCTGCACACCCAACACATTGTGTAACACATCTGCACACCCAACACATTGTGTATCACATCTGCACACCCAACACATTGTGTAACACATCTGCACACCCAACACATTGTGTATCGTATATGCACACCCAACACATTGTGTAACGTATATGCACACCCAACACATTGTGTAATATATCTGCACACCCAACACGTGTAACACATCTGCACACCCAACACAATGTGTATAACATTTGCACACCCAACACATTGTGTAACATATCTGCACACCCAACACATTGTGTAACACATCTGCACACCCAACACATTGTGTAACGTATCTGCACACCCAACACATTGTGTATCATATCTGCACACCCAACACATTGTGTAACACATCTGCACACCCAACACATTGTGTAACACATCTGCACACCCAACACATTGTGTAACGTATCTGCACACCCAACACATTGTGTATCATATCTGCACACCCAACACATTGTGTATCACATCTGCACACCCAACACATTGTGTAACACATCTGCACACCCAACACATTGTGTAACGTATATGCACACCCAACACATTGTGTAACGTATCTGCACACCCAACACATTGTGTAACACATCTGCACAACCAACATATTGTGTAACACATCTGCACACCCAACACAATGTGTATAACATTTGCACACCCAACACATTGTGTATCACATCTGCACACCCAACACATTGTGTAACACATCTGCACACCCAACACATTGTGTAACACATCTGCACACCCAACACATTGTGTAACACATCTGCACACCCAACACATTGTGTAACGTATCTGCACACCCAACACATTGTGTAACACATCTGCACAACCAACATATTGTGTAACACATCTGCACACCCAACACATTGTGTATCACATCTGCACACCCAACACATTGTGTAACACAGGCTAGTAAACTGTTTTCACAAGTGTCATGGTAATTTGTACCTGTACATGTGTGATGTGTGATGATAAAGTGACCTTCTGAAAGGCTTCAGCTGCCATCCTTATTAACTGATGGGTTAAAGTTTGTATGCATTGCCACTGTTTGAGACAAAGACTGTCTATTTTGTGTAACATATCTGCACACCCAACACGTTGTGTAACGTATCTGCACACCCAACACATTGTGTAACACACCTGCACACCCAACACATTGTGTAACGTATCTGCACACCCAACACATTGTGTAACACACCTGCACACCCAACACATTGTGTAACACACCTGCACACCCAACACATTGTGTAACGTATCTGCACACCCAACACATTGTGTAACGTATATGCACACCCAACACATTGTGTAACACACCTGCACACCCAACACATTGTGTAACGTATCTGCACACCCAACACATTGTGTAACACATCTGCACACCCAACACATTGTGTAACACACCTGCACACCCAACACATTGTGTAACGTATATGCACACCCAACATATTGTGTAACGTATATGCACACCCAACACATTGTGTAATGTATCTGCACACCCAACACATTGTGTAACACATCTGCACACCCAACACATTGTGTAACACACCTGCACACCCAACACATTGTGTAACGTATATGCACACCCAACATATTGTGTAACGTATATGCACACCCAACACATTGTGTAACGTATATGCACACCCAACACATTGTGTAACGTATCTGCACACCCAACACGTTTATCACATCTGCACACCCAGCACATTGTGTAACATATCTGGACACCTTATATATTGTGTAACACAACTGCACACCTAGCACATTGTGTAACATATCTGGACAACTTATACATTGTGTAACACATCTGCACAGCCAACACATTGTGTAACACAACTGCACACCGAACACATTGTGTAACATATCTGCACACCCAGCACATTGTGTATCACATCTGCACACCCAACACGTGTAACACAACTGCACACCCAGCACATTGTGTATCACATCTGCACACCCAACACGTGTAACACAACTGCACACCCAGCACATTGTGTATCACATCTGCACAGCCAACACGTGTAACACAACTGCACACCGAACACATTGTGTATCACATCTGCACACCCAACACATGTAACACAACTGCACACCCAGCACATTGTGTATCACATCTGCACACCCAGCACATTGTGTATCACATCTGCACACCCAACACGTGTAACACAACTGCACACCCAGCACATTGTGTAACACATCTGCACACCCAGCACATTGTGTATCACATCTGCACACCCAACACGTGTAACACAACTGCACACCCAGCACATTGTGTATCACATCTGCACAGCCAACACATTGTGTAACACAACTGCACACCGAACACATTGTGTAACATATCTGCACACCCAGCACATTGTGTATCACATCTGCACACCCAACACGTTTATCACATCTGCACACCCAGCACATTGTGTATCACATCTGCACACCCAACACATTGTGTAACACATCTGCACACCCAACACGTGTAACACATCTGCACACCCAACACATTGTGTAACACATCTGCACACCGAACACATTGTGTAACACATCTGCACACCCAACACATTGTGTAACACAACTGCACACCCAACACATTGTGTAACACATCTGCACACCCAACACATTGTGTAACACAACTGCACACCCAACACGTGTAACATATCTGCACACCCAGCACATTGTGTATCACATCTGCACACCGAACACATTGTGATCAGATAAGATAGTAGCTATTTCATTCTATACGAGTAACAAATAGATAGTATAGATAGGAATCTAACACAAAAGCTCCGTGAAAATAAGGCGCTTATGGACGTTTAAAAAAAAAAAAAAAAAAGTTTATCAAATTCCCTGTGCTTTTCCGCCTACTTTAAAAGTACATTTTTCTGTGAGCCAAAGGTTTGAATTTTTCTCCAATCAGCACTCTAGCTACAATAAAAGTACCATATGGGAAGAGCGCTGATTGGAGTACAATTCAAACCGTTAGCTCACAGAAAAATTTACTTTTGAAGTGGGTGGCGGAGGCAGAGAATTTGAATTTCATATATAAATTAAAAATTAAGTTATAGAGCATCTTCATTTTCTTCTGATGAATTAAACTCCATCTAAAATATCACTAACATTCCGGATCTGATTTTAAATCTATCACTTTAAGTAGATAAAACATGTAAAAGTATATTTATGCAATATTCATATTTAATAAAGTGTTATAGTGGGTATTTACCGTTACCGTCAATATTTGACATTCCAATGTTCTTTACATAGCACAATACGTTCTAAGTATTTATAAATATATATCCCTATATATATCTGTATATATCTATATCTATATATAATCATGTATATACAGTACTGTGCAAAATTCTTAGGCCTTAATTCTTAATCTAATGGTGGCCATATACAGTATATATATATATATATATATATATATAGTATATATAGGCATAAATATATATTGTACCAAAATTCAAAATTCAATCAATCAATCAATCAATCAATCAAAATTCAATCATGTATATATATATATATATATATATATATATACAGTCGTATGCAAAAGTTTATTCACCCCTGACAATTTCCATGATTTTTATTTATAAATAATTGGGTGTTTGGATCAGCAATTTTATTTTGATCTATCAAATAACTGAAGGACACAGTAATATTTCAGTAGTGAAAATGGAAAGTGCAATATGCATCAAAACGAAATTAGACAGGTGAATAAATTTGGGCACCCGAACAGAAATATAGCAATAATATTTAGTAGAGCCTCCTTTAGCAGAAATAACAGCCTCTAGACGCTTCCTATAGCCTGTAATGAGTATCTGGATTCTGGATGAAGGTATTTTGGACCATTCCTCCTTGCAAAACATCTCCAGTTCAGTTAGGTTTGATGGTTGCCGAGCATGGACAGCCCACTTCAAATCACCCCACAGATTTGCAATTATATTCAGGTCTGGGGACTGGGATTGCCTTTCCAGAACATTGTACTTGTTCCGCTGCATAAATGCCAGAGTAGATTTTGAGCAGTGTTTTGGGTCGTTGTCTTGTTGAAATATCCAGCTCTGGCGTAACTTCAACTTTGTGACTGATTCCTCAACATTATTCTCAAGTCTCTGCTGATAGTAAGTGGAATCCATGCGACCCTCAACTTTAACAAGATTCCCAGTAACGGCACTGGCCCCACAGCCCCACATCATGATGAAACATCCACCAAATTTTACTGTGGCTAGCAAGTGTTTGTCTTGGAACGCTGTGTTCTTTTGCCGCCATGCATAACGTCCCTTCTTATGGCCAAATAACTCAATCTTTGTTTCATCAGTCCACAGCACCTTCTTCTAAAATGAAGCTGGCTTGTCCAAATGTGCGTTTGCATACCTCAAGCGACTCTGTTTGTGGCGTGTATGCAGAAAAGGCTTCTTCCACATCACTCTCCCATACGCTGAATTGTTGAATGATGCACAGTGACACCATCTGCAGCAAGATGATGTTGTAGGTCTTTGGAGGTGGTTTGTGGGCTGTTTTTGACCTTTCTCACCATCCTTTGCCTCTCCGATATTTTACTTCTGGCCTTAACAATAACTGTGCCTGTGGTCTTCCATTTCCTCACTATGTTCCTCACACTGGACACTGACAGCTTAAATCTCTGCAATAGCTTTTTGTAGCCTTCCCCTAAACCATAATGTTGAATAATCTTTGTTTTCAGGTCATTTGAGAGTTGTTTTGAGGCCCCCATGTTGCTACTCTTCAGAGGAGAGTCAAAGAGAACAACAACTTGCAATTGGCCACCTTAAATACCTTTTCTCATGATTGGATGCACCTGTCTATGAACTTTAAGGCTTATAGGGGCTCACCAAACCAATTGTGTGTTCCAATTGATCAGTGCTAGATAGTTACAGGTATTCAAATCAACAAAATGACAAGGGTGCCCAAATTTATGTACCTGTCTAATTTTGTTTTGATGCATATTGCACATTTTCTGTTAATCCAATAAACCTCATTTCACTACTGAAATATTACTGTGTCCTTCAATTATTTGATAGATCAAAATGAAATTGCTGATCCAAACACCCAATTATTTATAAATGAAAATCATGGAAATTGTCTGGGGTGCCTAAACTTTTGCATATGACTGTATATATATATATGTATTTTATGAATAAATAAAACATATTTCTCTTGTTAAGTGTATCCAGTCCACGGATCATCCATTACTTATGGGATATTAACTCCTCCCCAACAGGAAGTGCAAGAGGATTCACCCAGCAGAGCTGCTATATAGCTCCTCCCCTAACTGCCATTCCCAGTCATTCTCTTGCACCCAACGACTAGATAGGATGTGTGAGAGGACTATGGTGATTATATTTAGTTTTATACCTTCAATCAAAAGTTTGTTATTTTATAATAGCACCGGAGTGTGTTATTCCTTCTCTGGTAGAATTTGAAGAAGAATCTACCTGAGTTTTTACTATGATTTTAGCCGGCGTAGTTAAGATCATATTGCTGTTTCTCGGCCATCTGAGGAGAGGTAAACTTCAGATCAGGGGACAGCGGGCAGATTAATCTGCAAAGAGGTATGTAGCAGCTTATTATTTTCTGACAATGGAATTGATGAGAAAATTCTGCCATACCGATATAATGTAAACTCAGCCTTAAATGCAGTAGCAGCATCTGGTATCAGGCTGTCATGTATGTATATTTTACACTTCAGTATTCTGGGGAATGGCACTTCACTGGAATTATACTGTGTGCATAAGACTTTAGCCTAATTTGCAGGGACTGGCAACAGGCTCTTTAATAACACTTAATTTATGTTAAACGTTTTTTGCTGGCATGTAAAATCGTTTCATTTTCTGAGGTACTGGGTGAATAAAATGTTTTGGGCATTATTTTTTCCACTTGGCAGTTGTTTTATTTAATTTATGACAGTTTACTGATCTCTCTCACTGTTGTGTGTGAGGGGGAGGTCAAAAAATTCAGTCAGAAGCTCATTGTATTTCCTGCATGATCCGGTTCATCACTACAGAACTCAGGGGTCTTCAAAACTTGTTTTGAGGGAGGTAATCATTCACAGCAGAGCTGTGAGATTGTAGTTGACTGTGATAAAAAACGTTTATTTCTGTAACTTTTTTTTTTTTTTTTCTGCTATCAGGGTTAGTTATCCTTCGCTAATGGGAACAAGCCTTTGCTAAAATTGTGTTTTTTACAAAGATTTGATGCTATAACCTTTCAGTTTATTAACTTTCAACTGTCATAACTCTTTCTGTGCTTCTTATAGGCACAGTACGTTTTCATATTATAGTAAATTACTTGAAAAGTATTTCCAAGTTGCTAGTTTATTTGCTAGTGTGTTAAACATGTCTGATTCAGAGGAAGACATCTGTGCTATATGTGCTAATGCCAAAGTGGAGCCCAATAGAAATTTATGTACTAACTGTATTGATGCTACTTTAAATAAAAGTCAATCTGTACAAATTGAACACATTTCACCAAACAACGAGGGGAGAGTTATGCCGACTAACTCGCCTCACGTGTCAGTACCTGCATCTCCCGCTCGGGGGGTGCGTGATATTGTGGCGCCGAGTACATCTGGGCGGCCATTACAAATCACATTACAGGATATGGCTACTGTTATGTCTGAAGTTTTGGCTAAATTACCAGAACTAAGAGGTAAGCGTGATCACTCTGGGGTGAGAACAGAGTGCGCTGATAATGTTAGGGCCATGTCAGATACTGCGTCACAACTTGCAGAACATGAGGACGGAGAGCTTCATTCTGCGGCTGACGGTTCTGATCCAAACAGATTGGATTCAGATATTTCAAATTTTAAATTTAAGCTGGAAAACCTCCGTGTATTACTAGGGGAGGTGTTAGCGGCTCTGAATGATTGTAACACAGTTGCAATACCAGAAAAAATGTGTAGGTTGGATAAATATTTTGCGGTACCGTCGAGTACTGACGTTTTTCCTATACCTAAGAGACTTACTGAAATTGTTACTAAGGAGTGGGATAGACCCGGTGTGCCGTTCTCACCCCCTCCGATATTTAGAAAGATGTTTCCAATAGACACCACCACACGGGACTTATGGCAAACGATCCCTAAGGTGGAGGGAGCAGTTTCTACTTGTAAGATAAATTGTATCTTTTAGAATTGTAGTGTGTTGCTAGTTGCAAACGCCAAGAGATACAAATTATAACCTGGCAATATGCTTCAAGCGTTTTGCTAAGAGTGAACTCACAGGAAATGCTGCTAGACAAATATGATTCTATTCAGACAAACAAGTGTGCAAGTCTGATAAATTCACAGAGGCAAATATGGATAGCTAGATCAAAAATAGAGTTCTTTAGCATAAGATCAATTGTTAATATAAAGATTGAGTAAGTACGGTTGATAATATGAACTAGAAACAACTTGAGAGAATCTGATTAGCAGAGTTATACTTGCGGTAGCCTGTGCTTGGCTTTCCCTTGCAGCATGGAACGCTGTAATGGCGGAGTGAGACTGGAGTTCTTCCTGAGAGCTGAGTGGCTAGTTGCAGTACTGGTCAGGCTGAGAGATTGTTCTGTAGCTTCCGGAAGGAAGGTGAGTTGAAGTCCTAGCGAAGCAGGTGAATGAATCAGCTGCAGCTGGAGATGTGAGAAAATCCTCTGTAATACTGTGGTGGAGCTGCACTTTAGGAGAGAGACTGACAGGCAATCTATGAAATGGATTCAGATGGCTGTGCAGATTAAGTGTCTTTAGTAGAAAGCAGCAATTAGTTAGAAAGTTCCTTTTTGAGGGTTAAATTCAAATAAGCAAAAGTTCAATATCACTCAGTTTGAGATGATAGCAGGAGTGACTTGATTTCTGTGAAGTATTCCAATCAGAACAAACAAAATAATCAAGCAAAGTAGATCTCAGGAAGTGAGGTTTTATAGGCAGGTGAAAAGGTGGAAGTGGAATGTCTTAAAGGGACATTACAGATCCCCCCCCTCAAAGCATCCGCTCCGAGGATGCAGGCTTAGCAGGACATATATGGATATTAATTTATTATACCCATTTATCAGAATACATGGTCTCTTTATCGAAATACTACTACATTACCAATATGTCTATGAATATTAATTTATTTTACGCCGTATGATCGAGAATTTATTACGATCATCATAAACTTACAGATGGTGGAATAATATTGCCTCTATATGTCCGGCCGTCTATTTTAATCTTTTATTGTAAATTCGTACACATGAGAAATACAGACACAATTTTGTTTTATTTTTTAGTTAAATACTTTTTCGATGCTAGCAATAATTGTCAACTATTTGATAATAATGATTTAAATTGGTTTCTGACACTGTGTTTACTACCCATCTTGTGGTTATTGTATGTAATCTAAGTCTATTGTATACACTGATCACAGTCGGTATTGTTGTTTTCACATTCTCCATCTTTGATTATAGAACAGGTGCAACTGTTACTATAGATACCAATCACAATTTATGATTGGCTCTACGATGGGTGTGGATAACAGACCGGTCTGTGATTGGTTGATTATTATGTTTAATAGAGCGGGGTTTTCAATCTGAATATCAGCCTGATGAAACGACCGGAAGGTCGAGAAACGCGTTGCTGTATTTTAAACTGTTTTAATAATAACCTTTTAAAATAAAACTCTCTCCTATGATACCCCCGCTCTCGCTGACCATCATTCTGAAATTATGTTGGGTGCGGTATCCTGCCTTTTAAACCTAAGACTCTGAGCCGTTAATCTTCCCATAAACACTGTGGGTCTCTGACGTTGGTATACTTCCGCCGTTGCGGATTGGACCGTTGGAGTGTTAGAGCCTTCTTCCTATTGGATCGTCTGGCGGACGACTAAGGTTCCGTCCTGTCTAGTTTGGCATACGCATATGCCATCTCACTTGTGAGTATCTTGCCATCTGTGTGTGCTGCCCGTCGTTTCTTGCACCCTAGCGACACCACGATACTGTCCCATAAGGCGCCTCTTTTTTTCTTCTGTCCTTACAGATACTTAGCAGGATAACGCCTATGGAAAGCATCCAAGAGACGGGTAGCATGAACATGAGACCTTGGTACCCAGGAATCCTCCTCAGGACCGTAGCCCTTCCAACGGATGAGGTACTCCAAATGACCACGGTACATACGGGAGTCGAGTATAGAATCCAACTCAAATTCGTCATGGTCATCCAAGTGAATGGGCGGAGGTGGTTCTTTCGGCCTGCCCCTAAAGGTGCTGGATGTATATGGTTTCAGCAAAGACACATGAAACGTGGGATGCACCTTGTATCTAGGTGGCAGTTGTAGGGTCACAGAGGTTGGATTGAGTATCTTCTTTATAGGAAAGGGGCCAATGTATTGGTTAGCCAACTTCCTTGAAGGAACAGATAATTTCAGATATTTCGTGGATAGCCATACCAAATCACCTAATTTGTAATTCGGACTATCTCTGTGTCTTAAATCGTAGTAATGTTTCTGCGAGGCTTTGGCAACCTGTAGATGTTCCTTTAGTAAGATAAGAGAGTCCTGGAGATTGATGAGATATGAAGTGGCTGCTGGTGAAGTAGAACCTATACGCGAAAGTGGAATGCTTTGTGGGTGGTAACCATAGGTAGCATAGAATGGACTGACTTTAGTCGAGGCTGATATTGAGTTGTTGTATGAATATTCAGCTAGAGGGAGAAGAGAGTACCAGTTGTCTTGCAAATGTGTTATATAGCAACGAAGATACTGTTCTAAAATCCCGTTAATTCGTTCGGTTAAACCATTAGCCTGAGGATGGTAAGAAGTTGTTAATCTAGGTCGTATACGTAGAACTGAACATAAAGCTTTCCAAAAATGTGAAGTGAACTGAGTCCCTCGGTCTGTTATGATGGATTGAGGGATTCCATGGAGACGTACTATATGTTTTATGAATGCGTCTGCGGTGTCAGTTGCAGATGGCAAAGACGGTAGGGGAACAAAATGTGCTAATTTTGTGAGATGGTCGACCACCACCATAATGGTGTTATGGTTTTGAGATACTGGCAATTCCACTATAAAATCCATTGAAATTATTGTCCAAGGAATATCCGGAATTGGTAAAGGTGTGAGTAGTCCAATGGGCTTTAGTTTCTGAGTTTTATTTCTAGCACAGACTGTACATGATACTATGTACTGTTGAATGGCATCTGCCATCTTAGGCCACCAAAAATATCTCTGAATTGCTTCCTTAGTCTTATATATACCTTGGTGTCCAGAAAGGGGGTTATCATGGAATTGTTGCAAGATATAAGTCCTAAGTAGTGTAGGTATATAGAGCTTGTCATGGTAAGTATAAAGTCCTGTTTTGTCTTTTTGTAGTTGTGGGATGTCTGGTATGTCATCAGTTTGAAGAGCTTTGAGGATATCGTTTTCAAATGGTGTGAGGTTACCTATAATTTTGTCTGGAGGTATGAGACACATGTTATGTTCTGTCTTTTGATTTTGTTCATATACACGTGAAAGAGCATCAGCTCTAGAATTTAAAGGTCCTGGTCTGTATGTTATTACAAAGTTAAACCTGTCAAGGAATAATGCCCAACGGACCTGTCGTGACGAGAGGGTTCTACTCTGACGTAAATATTGAAGATTTTTATGATCAGTGTATATTGTGAATGGTCTGTTAGTACCTTCTAAGATATGTCTCCAGACTTCTAAAGCAGTCTTAATGGCCAACAGTTCCTTGTCGCCAATCGTATAATTGTCAGCCGCTCAGGAATCAATCCGGGATGTAACCCAACTGCTAGCGTGAATTGAAAGCACACGCTAGCACACTGAGAAATATCCAGGACGTGACCCACTCAGGAAGCAGATTAGAAGATAACAAAAATGAATATTGTTCCAGAATGCAGGAAAGCCACAAAGGATAAAACGTCCCTTTAAGTAGTACAAAGAACAAAAAGGAAATGCTCTTACTTGAAGCTTCTGAAAAAGGTCCTCTTTAGCAGGCTTGTAAAACAAAGGAAAAGTTCTCTTTTGCAGCTTGTAAAAGTATAATGTCCCTTTAAGCAGGTTTATAACAAACAGAAAGGCAAAGTTCTCTTTTGCAGCTTGTAAAAGTAAATGTCCCTTTTAAGCAGGTGTATAACAAACAGAAAGGCAAAATTCTCTTTTGCAGCTTGTAAAAGTAAATGTCCCTTTTAAGCAGGTGTATAACAAACAGAAAGGCAAAGTTCTCTTTTGCAGCTTGTAAAAGTAAATGTCCCTTTTAAGCAGGTGTATAACAAACAGAAAGGCAAAGTTCTCTTTTGCAGCTTGTAAAAGTAAATGTCCCTTTTAAGCAGGTGTTGTTTAACAAAGAATAGGTTTAAAGGTAAAGGCCAAAGCAAGGTCAGGCAGGCAGAAGTCGGCATCCAAATATCAGCAAAAGGTATAGGCAAAAGACAGGGTCAGGCAAGCAGAAGTCGGCATCAAAGTATCAGCAAAAGGGTAATAGCTACAGGCAAGGTCAGGCAGGCAGAAGTCAATGTCCAAATATCAGCAAGTAGGGATTAGGCAAGAGGCTTGGTCAGGCAGGCAGAAGTCGGTACACAGAAGAACAAAACTGATATGGTACTCACAATCCAGGGAAACAACAAACGGGCCCAGATTCAGATCTCCCGCCGAGATTTAAAGGGCAGAGCGTAACCGTCATCAGAGGGGTGTGAGAGAAAGCGTCATGTTGCTAAGCAACATGACGTCAGAGACACAGAGGAGTTCCGGGAGCCGCGGCGACACGGCGATGAACGGAAGCGTTCATGACAGCACCCCCTCCTCAAGGACCCCTCCGGGGGACAGGACCAGGTCTATCAGGATGAGTCTTGTGGAAGGACTTGACCAATATAGGAGCATTTACTTGATGAGCAGGTTCCCAAGAACGTTCCGTGACTGGATAACCCTTCCAATGAATGAGATAATACAATTTCTTGCCCCGCAATTTGGAATCTAGAATATGGCTGATCTCAAACTCAGGATGTCCATGCACCAATAACGGTGGAGGTTTAGAAAAAGGCTTAGAATACCTGTTAAACATCACAGGTTTTAAAAGAGAAACATGAAATACCGGATGGACTTTGAGAGACTTGGGTAAAGCTACCCGATAAGCAGTGGAACATACCTGACCCAGTATTCGGAAAGGACCCACATATCGTGGTCCCAATTTGTTAGAAGGTTGTTTCAGGCGAAGAAATCGAGAGGAAATCCAAACTTTATCACCAGGGCGATATTTGGGAGCCTTTTTCCGTCGAAGATCCGAAAAGAACTTGTAACGTCTAGAAGTTACAGAAAGAATACGATGTATCTTCTGCCAATGTCGAGTTAATCTTCGGGCCGTAAGATCAGAAGCAGGATTCACTGTGGAGGAAGTATGCAAAGGGAATGTCCTAGGCTGATATCCGTAAGCTGCATGAAAAGGAGAAGTCTGAAGGGAGGAATTGTACCGGGCATTATGGGCCAATTCAGCCAAAGGAAGGTAAGAAGTCCAGTTTGAATGATAATGATCCACATAATGTCTAAGATATGTTTCAAGACACTGGTTTACTCTTTCAGTCTGACCATTCGATTGTGGGTGGTGAGAAGTAGAGAGAGATATAGTAGTACCAAAATGTTTACAAAGTGACCTCCAAAATCGAGAAACGAATTGTACCCCTCTATCTGAAACAATATCTAGAGGAAATCCATGGATTCTTACAATATGTAGAATAAAAAGTTCAGAGAGTCTTTTGGCAGATGGTAATCCTGGCAAGGGTACAAAATGAGCCGTCTTAGTGAACCTGTCGACCACCACCCAGATAGTATTGTTCCCAGTGGACAAGGGAAGATCGGTAATGAAGTCCATGGATACATGAGTCCAAGGCTGGTGAGGTATAGGCAATGGTTGGAGTAATCCAGAAGGAAGTTGGCGTGGAGTTTTGTTCATGGCACATTGTGTGCATACTGAGACGTAATCCTTCACATCTTGAGAGAGTGTAGGCCACCAGACATGTTGTTTGAGGTTTCGAGTGGTAATACTGATGCCAGGATGTCCAGAAAGGGGACTATCATGAGCCCAAAATAAAATCTTGGAACGAAGGCGTTCAGGAACAAAGAGTAAACCATTGGGAGGTTTACAGGACAAAGGAAGATGCTCTTGAGCGGACTGTAATTCTTGTAACCAAGAAGTTGTTAACTGGGCAATGACTTCATGAGGTTGGAGAATGGTACCAGACTCAGGAACTGGGGTATCTTGAAATTGTCTGGAAAGTGCGTCTGCTTTAATATTTTTTGATCCAGGTATGTAAGACAAATTATAGTGAAACCGAGAGAAGAATAAGGACCAGCGTGCTTGCCTGGAATTTAGTCGTTTGGCTGTTTGGAGATACAGAAGGTTCTTATGATCAGTAAGTATAGTAAATGGCAAAGAAGTACCTTCCAGCCAATGTCTCCATTCATCCAATGCCATCTTGATGGCAAGCAACTCTTTATTCCCTACGTCATAGTTAAATTCGGAAGGAGTGAATTTTTTAGAGAAAAAAGCAACAGGATGAATCCTTCCAGTCTCTGGTATTCGTTGAGACAGAACCGCTCCAGCAGCAACAGAGGAAGCATCCACCTCCAGAATAAATTGAAACTCAGGATTTGGATGACGAAGGATAGGAGCTGAGGAAAAAGCTTCTTTGAGAGATTCAAAAGCTTCTATAGCCTCAGACGGCCATACTTTACAGTTTTGTCCTTTTCTTGTGAGAGAAGTAAGAGGAGAAGTAATAGTAGCAAAATTCTTGATGAACTTTCTGTAATAATTGGCGAAGCCTAGGAAACGTTGTAAAGCCTTCAAAGAATCAGGTCTAGGCCAATCCAAAATGGCAGAAGGGTCCATTTCGAATCCAGATGCCGATATTACATAACCCAGAAAGGGTATGGATTTTTGATGGAAAGAACATTTCTCCAGTTTAGCAAACAGATGGAATTCTCTTAGACGTTGAAGTACTTTCTTGACGTGGTGCACATGATCTTGGTGGTTCTGAGAAAAAATTAAGATGTCGTCCAGATATATGATAACAAAAATATTCAAAAAATCACGAAAGATCTCATTTACAAAATGCTGGAAAACCGCCGGAGCATTGCATAGCCCGAAGGGCATGACCAAATATTCATAATGCCCAAATCGAGTGTTAAAGGCAGTCTTCCACTCATCTCCTTTGCGTATACGGATCAAGTTGTATGCACCACGTAGGTCGAGTTTGGTGAAAATGGTGGCTCCCTGAAGATAAGTAAAAAGTTCAGGAATAAGGGGCAGAGGATAACTGTTCTTGATGGTAATCTGATTCAATCCACGATAATCAATACAGGGTCTTAATCCGCCATCCTTTTTTCCCACAAAAAAGAAACCAGCCCCTACAGGGGAAGAGGAGGGTCGAATAAATCCTCTAGCCAGATTGTCTTTTATATATTCTTCCAGAGCCATGTTTTCTGGTTTAGAAAGTGGATATGTCTTGCCTCGAGGATAGGCAGCCCCAGGAAGGAGGTCAATGGGACAATCAAAAGGGCGATGAGGAGGAAGACGTTCCGCTTCTTTTTTGGAGAAGACATCCACAAAGTCATGGTAATGCATAGGTAAGGATTCCGGAGTTTCAACTGTGAGAGCAATAGTGAGTGGTAACTTAGTAATCTTTTGAAGACATTTAGTCTGGCATGTAGATCCCCAGGAAGTGAGTTCACCGAAAGTCCAAGAAAAAATGGGATTGTGAATCTGGAGCCAGGGTAATCCCAAGATAATGGGAAATTGCGGAGTGGGAATGACATCGAAACAAATTGTCTCAGAATGAAGTATTCCTACGGTGAGGATTAAGGGTTGAGTAGAAAACTGAATGTATCCAGAACCCAAAGGATCTCCACTGACCGTAGAGACTGAAATGGAATACTCCTTCTTTAGTAAGGGTATAGAATGAGTAGAAACGAATGTAGAGTCAATGAACACACCTCCAGCACCAGAATCAATTAGAGCTTGGGTATAGATCTTCTTATGTCCAATTAGAAGAGTTACTGGAACAAAGAGTTTCTTGTATAGGGAATGACCACTATTTTGGCTTAACTCAGTTCCCTGGACTAGAGTTAAGCCCTGGCTTTTACTGGCCTAGTAGGACAATCCCTTAATAAATGTCCTTTAAGGCCACAGTACAGACATAAGCCAAGAGTCCGTCTTCTTAAGCGTTCAGTCTCAGTTAATTTTATACTTCCTACTTCCATGGGTTCAGCCTGATCAGTAGTAGGAGAGGCTGGAGTGACTGGATTAGAAAAACGAGGAGCTAAACGAAAAGGAGTTCGAGTAGAAGTCCTCTGTGTTCTATCCTTTTCTTGTTGGCGTTCACGAAACCTGGCGTCGAGACTGATACAGAGATTTATTAAGGCTTCTAAGGACTCTGGAAGTTCACGATACACCAATTCATCCTTGAGACGCTCAGAAAGTCCTTTACGGAAAGCGGCTCTGAGTGCTCCCTGATTCCAAGTGGTTTCAGAGGCAAGGGTGCGGAACTCAATTGCATATTGAGAGACTGGTTGATTTCCTTGACGTAAATCCAGGAGAGTTGCTTCAGCAGCGGATGACCTTCCAGGTTTATCGAATACGTTTGAGAATGTAGATAGAAATGTATCAACATCCAACAGTATAGGATCATTCTTTTCTAGCAAAGGTGACACCCAAGCCAAGGCTTTTCCTTTCATTAAGGAAATAAGAAACGTGATTCTAGAAGAGGCAGTAGCAAAGAGAGTAGGGCTATTTCGGAAATGAAGACGGCATTGATTCAAAAAGCCTCTACATTCTTCAGGATTCCCATCATATTTATCCGGAAGAGGAATCCTGGGACTTAGTTGTACCTGAGACTGATTGTTAGGAATCGGAGGAGGTAATGCCTCAATCGGATTTGGATTGGGATTAGGATTGGGAGGTGCGGTAGCAACCAAATTTTGTAATAGAGCAGTAATTTGATCAAGTTTAGTGTCCAGAGACTGCAAGTGAGTGGCATGAGAACCCAAGAGCTGTCCCTGGTGAGCCACGGCCATAGATAATTCAGTGGGGTCCATTTTTATGGCCCGTTTGTAATGTCAGCCGCTCAGGAATCAATCCGGGATGTAACCCAACTGCTAGCGTGAATTGAAAGCACACGCTAGCACACTGAGAAATATCCAGGACGTGACCCACTCAGGAAGCAGATTAGAAGATAACAAAAATGAATATTGTTCCAGAATGCAGGAAAGCCACAAAGGATAAAACGTCCCTTTAAGTAGTACAAAGAACAAAAAGGAAATGCTCTTACTTGAAGCTTCTGAAAAAGGTCCTCTTTAGCAGGCTTGTAAAACAAAGGAAAAGTTCTCTTTTGCAGCTTGTAAAAGTATAATGTCCCTTTAAGCAGGTTTATAACAAACAGAAAGGCAAAGTTCTCTTTTGCAGCTTGTAAAAGTAAATGTCCCTTTTAAGCAGGTGTATAACAAACAGAAAGGCAAAATTCTCTTTTGCAGCTTGTAAAAGTAAATGTCCCTTTTAAGCAGGTGTATAACAAACAGAAAGGCAAAGTTCTCTTTTGCAGCTTGTAAAAGTAAATGTCCCTTTTAAGCAGGTGTATAACAAACAGAAAGGCAAAGTTCTCTTTTGCAGCTTGTAAAAGTAAATGTCCCTTTTAAGCAGGTGTTGTTTAACAAAGAATAGGTTTAAAGGTAAAGGCCAAAGCAAGGTCAGGCAGGCAGAAGTCGGCATCCAAATATCAGCAAAAGGTATAGGCAAAAGACAGGGTCAGGCAAGCAGAAGTCGGCATCAAAGTATCAGCAAAAGGGTAATAGCTACAGGCAAGGTCAGGCAGGCAGAAGTCAATGTCCAAATATCAGCAAGTAGGGATTAGGCAAGAGGCTTGGTCAGGCAGGCAGAAGTCGGTACACAGAAGAACAAAACTGATATGGTACTCACAATCCAGGGAAACAACAAACGGGCCCAGATTCAGATCTCCCGCCGAGATTTAAAGGGCAGAGCGTAACCGTCATCAGAGGGGTGTGAGAGAAAGCGTCATGTTGCTAAGCAACATGACATCAGAGACACAGAGGAGTTCCGGGAGCCGCGGCGACACGGCGATGAACGGAAGCGTTCATGACAATAATTTAGTTCTGCAGGTTGCAAAACTCTTGAATAGTAGGCAACTGGATGAAGCGTAGTATCTGTACTAGTTCTTTGGGAAAGGATTGCTCCTATGCCAATGTCTGATGCATCTGTTTCTACTATAAATTCACAAGTATGATCAGGGATTGACAAGATGGGTGCTGATGAAAATTTCTCTTTCAAGAGTTTAAAAGATGCATCGGCTTCTGTTGACCAAAAGAACTTTGTATTAGTTTTTGTTAGATTGGTCAGAGGTTTCACAATAGCTGAGAAGTTGAATATAAATTTGCGATAAAAGTTGACAAAACCCAAAAAGCGTTGCACAGCTCTCACTGTTTTAGGTTGTGGCCAATCTTTTATTGCAGATAATTTTTCTGGATCCATTTGAATCCTATCTGGTGTGATGATATACCCAAGAAACTTTATCTCATGCACGTGGAATAAACACTTCTCTAATTTAGCGAACAATCTATGTTCGCGTAAACGTGTCAACACCCACCTAACATGTTTTATGTGTTCAGATGTTGTTCTGGAGTAAATCAGTATATCGTCTAAGTATATTATTACGCATATATCAATGAGATCTTTAAATATTTCATTTATGAAATATTGGAAAGTACCTGGGGCATTGCACAGGCCAAAGGGCATGACTCTGTATTCAAATAGCCCGTAGCGGGTTCTGAACGCAGTCTTCCACTCATCCCCATCTTTAATCCTGATCAAATTATACGCCCCCTTGAGGTCTAATTAAGTAAATATAGACGCACCGTTAAGGCGCTCAAGGAGTTCAGGGATGAGTGGAAGTGGATACCGGTTTTTAATGGTTACTGCATTCAGAGCTCTATAATCTATAATTGGCCTTAATGTTTGATCTTTGTTCTTTACAAAAAATATACCCGCTGCTGCGGGAGAGACAGAAGGTACTATAAAGCCTTTTCTAAGGTTTTCATCTAGGTAGTCTCTGAGATATTGTAGCTCTTGTTGTGATAGTGGGTATATTTTACCAAAGGGGGCAGCTGAACCTGGAACTAAATCAATCGGACAGTCGAAAGTCCTATGGGGTGGTAAGGTCTCAGCCTCTTTGATATCGAACACATCAGATAAATCCTGGTACTCAGGAGGTATGGTAGTCTGTAGTGTAGCTATAGTCTGTTGTGGGAAGCATGTGTTTTTACAGAACTCAGAAGTGAAATGTATGTTACATTTTTCCCAGTTGATACTAGGATTGTGTTTTACCAACCAGGGTAAACCTAAGATGACTGTGTGAATGGCTGTGGGTATGATGTCAAAGCTTTGAAATTCAACATGACCCTCTTCTGTCTGTAACAATAGTGGGATGGTGTGGTGTGTTACCGGTCCTTTCTGGATTAAAGATCCATCTATTACCTTAATAAAAAGAGGGTTTTGCTTTGAAATTATAGGTATTTTATTTTTTCTGACAAAGGAAGCATCCATAAAACAACCATATGCGCCAGAGTCAATAACAGCTTCAGTCTTGAACTGATGTTGATCCCACTGCAAAGATAAAAAAACGGTAAGTGCATGAGTCTGTTTCTGCAGGGATACAGTATAGATATGGGATGGCTTACCCTTCTTAGTACGTTGTAGAATGGGACAAGTACCCACTGTATGATCTTTACTAGCGCAATAAAGACATAGGTTAGAGGTGCGTCTCCTTGCTTTTTCCTCTGGTGTGAGGGGAGCCTTGATAATGCCAATCTCCATGGGGACACTTACTGGTGTGTTTCTGTCGATATAGGTAGCAGTTGGTCTTTTAAATGAGGAGTCAGAAGTCAGTCTCTCAGTGCGGCGTTCCCTTAGCCTGCGGTCTAAGGTGATTGCCAGCTTAATAAGTCCTGTTAGGGTCTCAGGCATCTCTACTCTGGAGATTTCATCTTTTAAGATGTCATTGAGCCCAAGCCTGAATTGATTTGTTAATGTGATGTCGTTCCACAATGTATCTGTGGCCCACATCTGGTATTCTGTGACATAATCCTCAACAGGACGTTTTCCCTGTCTGAGAGATCTAAGTTTGGTTTCTGCATTTATTTGTGTGTTGGCATCTTCATAAAGTGATGCCATTAAGGAAAAAAATGCATCAAGTGAATTCAAAATCTCATCACTGGATTCAAAAAAAACGGTTAGCCCAGGTCCTGGGTTCCCCTGTTAAGTATGAAATAACAGTACACACCTTTATTTTTTCTGTATGATAAGTGCGGGGTTTCATAGAAAAAAGCAGCAAACAAGAATTTTTGAAGTCTCTGAAATCTGACCTCTTTCCTAAAAAGACTGCAGGAGGGTTAATGTGTGGTTCAGGAGGGTCTAGATTTCTAGGAGTTATTATTTCCTTATAAACATTTTTTAAAGCAGTGTTCTCAGCTTGTAAGTCTGTGAGCGCTCTTGCCAAATAATCAACTTTTTGGTTTAAGGTTTCAAACTCTGTTTTTATGGCATGGGAGTCCATATTTATATTTAAGGCTTGATTATTATGTAAGATAAATTGTATCTTTTAGAATTGTAGTGTGTTGCTAGTTGCAAACGCCAAGAGATACAAATTATAACCTGGCAATATGCTTCAAGCGTTTTGCTAAGAGTGAACTCACAGGAAATGCTGCTAGACAAATATGATTCTATTCAGACAAACAAGTGTGCAAGTCTGATAAATTCACAGAGGCAAATATGGATAGCTAGATCAAAAATAGAGTTCTTTAGCATAAGATCAATTGTTAATATAAAGATTGAGTAAGTACGGTTGATAATATGAACTAGAAACAACTTGAGAGAATCTGATTAGCAGAGTTATACTTGCGGTAGCCTGTGCTTGGCTTTCCCTTGCAGCATGGAACGCTGTAATGGCGGAGTGAGACTGGAGTTCTTCCTGAGAGCTGAGTGGCTAGTTGCAGTACTGGTCAGGCTGAGAGATTGTTCTGTAGCTTCCGGAAGGAAGGTGAGTTGAAGTCCTAGCGAAGCAGGTGAATGAATCAGCTGCAGCTGGAGATGTGAGAAAATCCTCTGTAATACTGTGGTGGAGCTGCACTTTAGGAGAGAGACTGACAGGCAATCTATGAAATGGATTCAGATGGCTGTGCAGATTAAGTGTCTTTAGTAGAAAGCAGCAATTAGTTAGAAAGTTCCTTTTTGAGGGTTAAATTCAAATAAGCAAAAGTTCAATATCACTCAGTTTGAGATGATAGCAGGAGTGACTTGATTTCTGTGAAGTATTCCAATCAGAACAAACAAAATAATCAAGCAAAGTAGATCTCAGGAAGTGAGGTTTTATAGGCAGGTGAAAAGGTGGAAGTGGAATGTCTTAAAGGGACATTACACTACTTTAGCTAAGCGTACCACTATCCCGGTGGAGGATAGCTGTGCCTTTTCAGATCCAATGGATAAAAAGTTAGAGGGTTACCTTAAGAAAATGTTTGTTCAACAAGGTTTTATATTGCAACCCCTTGCATGCATTGCGCCTGTCACGGCTGCAGCAGCATTTTGGTTTGAGTCTCTGGAAGGGACACTTGAATCAGCTCCATTAGATGAGATTACACACAGGCTTAAAGCTCTTAAGTTAGCTAACTCATTTATTTCAGATGCCGTAGTACATTTAACTAAGCTTACGGCTAAGAATTCCGGATTCGCCATTCAGGCGCGCAGAGCACTGTGGCTAAAATCCTGGTCAGCTGACGTTACTTCTAAGTCTAAATTACTTAATATACCTTTCAAAGGGCAGACCTTATTCGGGCCCGGATTGAAAGAAATTATCGCTGACATTACAGGAGGTAAAGGCCATGCCCTGCCTCAAGACAGAGCCAGACCTAAGGCTAGACAGTCTAATTTTCGTTCCTTTCGGAATTTCAATGCAGGAGCAGCATCAACTCCCTCTGCTCCAAAACAAGAAGGATCTGTTGCTCGCTACAGACAAGGCTGGAGACCTAACCAGTCCTGGAACAAGGGCAAGCAGGCCAGGAAACCTGCTGGTGCCCCTAAAACAGCATGAATTGAGGGCCCCCGATCCGGGAACGGATCTAGTGGGGGGCAGACTTTCTCTCTTCGCCCAGGCTTGGGCAAGAGATGTCCAGGATCCCTGGGCGCTAGAGATAATATCTCAGGGATACCTTCTGGACTTCAAATACTCTCCCCCAAGAGAGAGATTTCATCTGTCAAGGTTGTCAACAAACCAAATAAAGAAAGAGGCGTTTCTACGCTGCATACAAGAGCTTTTATTAATGGGAGTAATCCATCCAGTTCCACGGTCGGAACAGGGACAAGGGTTTTACTCAAATCTGTTTGTGGTTCCCAAAAAAGAGGGAACTTTCAGGCCAATCCTGGATTTAAAGATCCTAAACAAATTCCTAAGAGTTCCATCGTTCAAAATGGAGACTATTCGGACAATTTTACCCATGATCCAAAAGGGTCAGTACATGACCACAGTGGATTTAAAGGATGCTTACCTTCACATACCGATTCACAAAGATCATTACCGGTATCTAAGGTTTGCCTTTCTAGACAGGCATTACCAGTTTGTAGCTCTTCCATTCGGATTGGCTACGGCTCTGAGAATCTTCACAAAGGTTCTGGGTGCTCTTCTGGCGGTACTAAGACCGCGAGGAATTGCGGTAGCTCCGTACCTAGACGACATTCTGATACAAGCTTCAAGCTTTCAAACTGCCAAGTCTCATACAGAGTTAGTACTGGCATTTCTAAGGTCGCATGGATGGAAGGTGAACGAAAAGAAGAGTTCTCTCTGTCCACTCACAAGAGTTCCCTTCTTGGGGACTCTTATAGATTCTGTAGAAATGAAGATTTACCTGACAGAAGACAGGTTAACAAAGCTTCAAAATGCATGCCGTGTCCTTCATTCCATTCAACACCCGTCAGTAGCTCAATGCATGGAGGTGATCGGCTTAATGGTAGCAGCAATGGACATAGTACCCTTTGCACGCCTACATCTCAGACCGCTGCAATTGTGCATGCTAAGTCAGTGGAATGGGGATTACTCAGACTTGTCCCCTACTCTGAATCTGGATCAAGAGACCAGAAATTCTCTTCTATGGTGGCTTTCTCGGCCACATCTGTCCAGGGGGATGCCATTCAGCAGGCCGGACTGGACAATTGTAACAACAGGCGCCAGCCTACTAGGTTGGGGCGCTGTCTGGAATTCTCTGAAGGCTCAGGGACAATGGAATCAGGAGGAGAGTCTCCTACCAATAAACATTCTGGAATTGAGAGCAGTTCTCAATGCCCTTCTGGCTTGGCCCCAGTTAACAACTCGGGGGTTCATCAGGTTTCAGTCGGACAACATCACGACTGTAGCTTACATCAACCATCAGGGAGGGACAAGAAGCTCCCTAGCAATGATGGAAGTATCAAAGATAATTCGCTGGGCAGAGTCTCACTCTTGCCACCTGTCAGCAATCCACATCCCGGGAGTGGAGAACTGGGAGGCGGATTTCTTAAGTCGTCAGACTTTTCATCCGGGGGAGTGGGAACTTCATCCGGAGGTCTTTGCCCAAATACTTCGACGTTGGGGCAAACCAGAGATAGATCTCATGGCGTCTCGACAGAACGGCAAGCTTCCTCGTTACGGGTCCAGATCCAGGGATCCGGGAGCGGTTCTGATAGATGCTTTGACAGCACCTTGGACCTTCGGGATGGCTTATGTGTTTCCACCCTTCCCGATGCTTCCTCGATTGATTGCCAGAATCAAACAGGAGAGAGCATCAGTGATTCTAATAGCGCCTGCATGGCCACGCAGGACTTGGTATGCAGATCTAGTGGACATGTCATCCTGTCCACCTTGGTCGCTACCTCTGAAACAGGACCTTCTGATCCAGGGTCCCTTCAAACATCAAAATCTAATTTCTCTGAAGCTGACTGCTTGGAAATTGAACGCTTGATTTTATCAAAACGTGGTTTTTCTGAGTCAGTTATTGATACCTTAATACACGCTAGGAAGCCTGTTACCAGAAAGATTTACCATAAGATATGGCGCAAATACTTATATTGGTGCGAATCCAAGAGTTACTCATGGAGTAAGGTTAGGATTCCGAGGATATTGTCTTTTCTACAAGAAGGTTTAGAAAAGGGTTTATCCGCTAGTTCCTTAAAGGGACAGATTTCAGCTCTGTCCATTCTTTTACACAAACGTCTGTCAGAAGTTCCGGACGTTCAAGCTTTTTGTCAGGCGTTAGCTAGGATCAAGCCTGTGTTTAAAACTGTTGCTCCACCATGGAGTTTGAACTTAGTTCTTAATGTTTTACAGGGGGTTCCGTTTGAACCCCTTCATTCCATTGATATCAAGTTGTTATCTTGGAAAGTTCTGTTTTTAATGGCGATTTCCTCGGCTCGAAGAGTCTCTGAGTTATCTGCCTTACATTGTGATTCTCCTTATCTGATTTTTCATTCAGACAAGGTAGTTCTGCGTACTAAACCTGGGTTCCTACCTAAGGTGGTCACTAACAGGAATATCAATCAAGAGATTGTGGTTCCATCTTTGTGTCCTAATCCTTCTTCGAAAAAGGAACGTCTGCTACACAATCTAGATGTAGTCCGTGCCCTGAAATTTTATCTACAGGCAACTAAGGATTTTCGACAAATGTCTTCCCTGTTTGTCGTTTATTCTGGTCAGAGGAGAGGTCAAAAAGCTTCGGCTACCTCTCTCTCCTTTTGGCTTCGTAGCATAATACGGTTAGCCTATGAGACTGCTGGACAGCAGCCTCCTGAAAGAATTACAGCACATTCTACTAGAGCTGTGGCTTCCACTTGGGCCTTTAAGAATGAGGCTTCTGTTGAACAGATTTGCAAGGCTGCAACTTGGTCTTCTCTTCATACTTTTTCCAAATTTTACAAATTTGACACTTTTGCTTCTTCGGAGGCTGTTTTTGGGAGAAAGGTTCTTCAGGCAGTGGTTCCTTCCGTATAAAGAGCCTGCCTGTCCCTCCCGTCATCCGTGTACTTTAGCTTTGGTATTGGTATCCCATAAGTAATGGATGATCCGTGGACTGGATACACTTAACAAGAGAAAACATAATTTATGCTTACCTGATAAATTTATTTCTCTTGTAGTGTATCCAGTCCACGGCCCGCCCTGTCACTTTAAGGCAGGTAATTTTTCCATTAAACTACAGTCACCACTGCACCCTATAGTTTTCCTTTCTCTGCATGTTTTCGGTCGAATGACTGGTAATGGCAGTTAGGGGAGGAGCTATATAGCAGCTCTGCTGGGTGAATCCTCTTGCACTTCCTGTTGGGGAGGAGTTAATATCCCATAAGTAATGGATGATCCGTGGACTGGATACACTACAAGAGAAATAAATTTATCAGGTAAGCATAAATTATGTTTTTTTATGTGTAGAACATTGGTATGTGAAAAATTCATATATTGATTGTTTTCTATGGGGGAATACATGGAATGCACATGCGATATTCTGTTCAGATTTTTACACTTGTCGGGTTAGCGCACAAGAAAAATCAGTTTACTTTCAACTCATAATAAAAGCGCAGCCCGACAAGCGCAAAAAGCTTACTTCTAGCACAGTTAACGCTTGAGCTGGAACGTTAAATACTGCTCCACTTGTAATCTGGCCCTAAGTGCATAACTCTGCACTTCCCCTAAATTTGATTTAATTTTGTTACATATAATTGGTATGTTTTTTTTTCTTCTCTTGGAGAACTCACCTGTCGAATATGATGAACACGTATTGCATATTGGTGCAGCAGTAGATTTATAGTATACACACCTTTAAGGCTTTCTTATTTGTTTCAAGTTATTTGTATTTTATAGAGAGGAATAAAAGTCAGAGGCTATTATATGATGCATAAATGTTGGACTTTTAACAGAACTGTTTCATCTGCTTAGAACCATACGGCTAGATTAGTCTTGCATTAGCCTTAAAAAGCAGCGTTAAGGGGTCCTAACGCTGCTTTTTAACGCCCCCTGGTATTACGAGTCAGGCAGGAAAGGGTCTACCGCTCACTTTTTCCCCGCGATTTTAGTATACCGCAAATCCCCTTACGTCAATTGCGTATCCTATCTTTTTAATGGGATTTGCCTAACGCCGGTATTACGATCGCCTTAAAAAGTGAGAGGTAGACCCTCTCCTGTCCACACTCCTACTGCATATAAAAGCCAGTAGTTAAGAGTTTTATAGGCTAACGCCGTAACATAAAGCTCTTAACTAAAGTGCTACAAAGTACACTAACACCCATAAACTACCTATTAACCCCTAAACCGAGCCCCCCCCATCGCAAACACTATAATAAAATTATTTAACCCCTAATCTGCCAACTGGACATCGCCGCCACTTTAATAAATTTATTAACCCCTAAACCGCCGCACTCCCGCCTCGCAAACACTAGTTAAATTTGCTATATTAAATTTATTAACCCCTAAACCTAAGTCTAACCCTAACACCCCCCTAACTTAAATATAATTTAAAACGAAATAAATTTACTACTATTAAATAAATTAATCCTATTTAAAACTAAATACTTACCTATAAAATAAACCCTAAGCTAGCTACAATATAACTAATAGTTACATTGTAGCTAGTTTAGGATTTAGATTTATTTTACAGGCAACTTTGTATTTATTTTAACTAAGTAACTAAACTTAACTATTTAATAACTTCCTAGTTAAAATAAGTACAAATTTACCTGTAAAATAAATCCTAACCTAAGTTACAATTACACCTAACACTACACTATAATTAAATGAATTACCTAAACTAACTACAATTAATTACAATTAAATTAAATAAACTAAATTACGAAAAACCCCCCCACTAAATTACAGAAAATAAAAAAAGAATTACAAGAATTTTAAACTAATTACACCTAATCTAATCCCCCTAATAAAATAACCCCCCCCCCCAAATAATAAAATTCCCTACCCTATACTAAATTACAAATAGCCCTTAAAAGGGCCTTTTGCGGGGCATTGCCCCAAAGTAATCAGCTCTTTCACCTGTAAAAAAAATACAATACCACCCCCCCAACATTAAAACCCACCGCCCTCACACCCAACCCTACTCTAAAACCCACCCGATCCCCCTTAAAAAAACCTAACACTAACCCCCTGAAGATCACCCAACCTTGAGACGTCTTCACCCAGCCGGGCACAAGTGGACCTCCAGAGGGGCAGAAGTCTTCATCCGATCCGGGCAGAAGAGGTCCTCCAAGCGGCAGAAGTCTTCATCCAGGCGGCATCTTCTATCTTCATCCTTCCGGAGCGGAGCGTGTCCATCTTCAAGACATCCGACGCGGAGCATCCTCTTCATCCGACGGCCGACGACTGAATGACTGGTCCTTTAAGTGACGTCTTTCAAGATGGTGTCCCTTGAATTCCGATTGGCTGATAGAATCCTATCAGCCAATCGGATTGAACTTCAATCCAATTGGCTGATTGCATCAGCCAATAGGATTTTTCCTACCTTAATTCCGATTGGCTGATAGGATTCTATCAGCCAATCGGAATTCAAGGGATGCCATCTTGGATGACGTCATTTAAAGGACCAGTCATTCAGTCGTCGGCCGTCGGATGAAGAGGATGCTCCGCGTCGGATGTCTTGAAGATGGACCTGCTCCGGAAGGATGAAGATAGAAGATGCCGCCTGGATGAAGCCTTCTGCCGGTCTGTATGTCCTCTTCTGGACGGATGGGATGAAGACTTCGGACCCTCTGGAGGACCACTCGTGCCCGGCTGGGTGAAGACGGCTCAAGGTAGGGTGATCTTCAAGGGGGTAGTGTTAGTTTTTTTTAAGGGGGATTGGGTGGGTTTTAGAGTAGGGTTGGGTGTGTGGGTGGTGGGTTTTAATGTTGTGGGGGTATTGTATTTTTTTTTTACAGGTGAAAGAGCTGATTACTTTGGGGCAATGCCCCGCAAAAAGCCCTTTTAAGGGCTGGTAAAAGAGCTGATTACTTTGGGGCAATGCCCCGCAAAAGGCCCTTTTAAGGGCTATTTGTAATTTAGTATAGGGTAGGGCTTTTTATTATTTTGGGGGGCTTTTTTTATTTTATTAGGGGGATTAGATTAGGTGTAATTAGCTTAAAATTCTGGTAATTCTTTTTTTTTTCTGTAATTTAGTGTTTTTTTTTTCCGTAATTTAGTTTATTTAATTTAATTGTAATTAATTGTAGGTATTTTAGGTAATTAGTTTAATGATAGTGTAGTGTTAGGTGTAATTGTAACTTAGGTTAGGGTTTATTTTACAGGTAATTTTGTACTTATTTTAGCTAGGTAGTTATTAAATAGTTAATAACTATTTAATAACTTTTGTACCTAGTTAAAATAAATACAAACTTGCCTGTAAAATAAAAATAAATCCTAAGATAGCTACAATGTAATTTATTTAATTATGTTAAATTTATTTTGTTTAATTTAAATTATAATTAAGTTAGGGGGTGTTAGTGTTAGACTTAGGTTTAGGGGTTAATAACTTTATTATAGTGGCGGCGGCAGATTAGGGGTTAATAAATTTAATATAGTTGTGGCGACGTTGGGGGGGCAGATTAGGGGTTAATAAATATAATGTAGGTGTCGGCGATGTTGGGGGCAGTAGATTAGGGGTTCATAAGTATAATGTAGGTGGCAGCGGTGTCCGGAGCAGCAGATTAGGGGTTAATAATATAATGTAGGTGGCAGCGATAGTGGGGGCAGCAGATTAGGGGTTAATAAGTGTAAGATTAAGGGTGTTTAGACTCGGGGTTCATGTTAGGGTGTTAGGTGTAGACTTAAATTTCATTTTCCCATAGGAAACAATGGGGCTGCATTAGGAGCTGAACGCTGCTTTTTTGCAACGCTGGTATTGAGGTGAGATGTGGAGCTAAATTTTGCTCAATGCTCACTTTTCTGAGGCTAACGCCGGCTTGCAGAAAACTCGTAATACCAGCGTTGGCTGAAGGGAGCGGTAAGAAAAAAAGGAGCGTTAGCACCGCACACACAGCCTTACCGACAAAAACTCGTAATCTGGCCTATAGTTTGCAGAAAATGTCTGTATGATTTGATTTTTTATGTTTTGGCATATTTTTTTAATAAATGACTTAAAAAAAGGAAAATACTATGCGCGTAGAGATCCATGGACAACAGCATTACTTTGGGTTGGTCATACACGATCAGCAAACCTTTAGCGGCAAAGCTTAGAGACATAACCACATATTTATAGCCTGATGATATCACATGGGCTTGATATACAATGTGTTTTATGTAAATTAATATATACATATGTAGTTCTTGTCTTACTGTCATACAATGCCAATGATCATCTGATGGGACAGAAGACTTTATAGGTATCGAGACAACTACCTTGGGCATTCATGAAATATCCATGACTGGGAAGAATTGAAATAATGCTCTTTTAATGCTAATATATCCATCTCTATTGATCTTGCATCTGTATTGATATGATGTTATATACAGCATGTGGTGGCCACTCATCCTGTGATATTTACAGTCATTCATTCATTGAATACCCTGGTGGAAAATGGTAATAATGATATTAATGCTATTTAAATCCTAAACCCTTAACCTGTATATACACAATATGGAGAGCTAAGAGTTGAAAAACAAGTATCCTATAAACTTGTGCATTATGGGTAGAGAGATAGACTGAATTAGGAATGCAGGAGGTATGCAGATAGCAAGTCAGACATGGGCATTCTACATACACTTATCACTTTTTTCAACACTTAAATGTGTTTGCTGTGTTATTTGGCCCATTTGCTGATATGTGTGCAGGACTGGTCCACTAGTCTAACATATCTTAAAGCCACGTATTTATGTGCCATTGTGCTTTTAGGCTACAGTACATTTAGCTATATTAACTAAAGTCAGAACAGTTTTCTCATATGGGGAATATGCTCTGATTTTGCCTTATCCTCAAAAAAAGACTTTACAAGATCAGAACTCAGAGGACCATAGTTTTTTGGCAAAGCTCTGAATTTATTGAATGTAGGACATATTTTTGTTAGTTATTAATTGCACAGCTGTATTATAAAATAATAAAAAATATCAACATTGAATTTAGTGTTTCTTAAGGAGGAGCACAATCTGAGCATAATTGTTTAAATGATTATATATGTTTTGTTATACTTTCACAGACGACATGTAGGGGCCGAATTATCAAGCTCCGAATGGAGCTTGATGCCCCTGTTTCCGAAAACAGCAGTTATGAAGCAGTGGTCTTTAGACCGCTGCTCTATAACTGGTCCGCTGCCTCTGAGGCTGCGGTCTGCAATCCGCCCGATCCTATACATTTGGGCTGATTGACACCCCCTGCTATCGACCGATTGGCCACAAATCTGCAGAGGGCGGCATTGCACAAGCAGTTCTGGTGAACTGCTTGTGCAATGTTAAATGCGGACAGTGTTTGCTGTCGGCATTCAGCGATGTCTGTCAGACATGATACGCTACATCATGTTGGACAGACATTGATAAATTGGCCCCATAGACTCTACAAATAGCATTTGTGAAATGTAATTTTTTAATGATAACACTCGGTATTATTCCAGAACAATACTGCAGACACAGGGGCAAGTTGAGCAGGAACGCATAGGAACAGAGTTCCTGCACTATTTTTGCAGGAGGAACTAAGTTCCCTCTGGATAGAGAACAGAAACCCTTCAGTAAACACAGCTGCTGCTGCTGGGAGGAGCTGGAGCACAGTTTGATTAGAGGGATAGTGAGATCCTCTAGTAATGGTCAGTAACACTTCCTACAATACACTAAATGCAAGCCTGACAGTGGTCCTGCTGTGTTATCACCCCACAATGTGTGGAACACATTGTGTTAACATGTCTTTGTTGCTTGATCTGGGGTCATTTAGCGCCCCTCTGCAGAAATAAGACTATTTCACCTTAAGTGGGTAAGACGCTGTGACAGAGTAGGAGGCTCAGGCCCAAAGACAACCATTCAACCATTCATTGGATTTAATTTGCTTTCATTAACCAAAGTGTATAGATTATATACATATAAATACAGTGTGTGTATAAAATTATAATAATTGTGAGGGGGTGGAAATCTTGGTGAGTTCCCACACTTTTTTTTGTAGGACTTGATGCCTGTGCAGATAAATTACAGAACATTACTTCAAAGGACATAGAACCCAAAATTTTAAATTCATTTAACTTTCATTATCACCTTTTCTTTATTTTCTTGGTTTCTTTTGTTGAAAATCAGTGTTGCTAGATTTGGATAGAACATACAATTGTAAACAACTTTCTAATTTACTTCTATTATTCATTATCTTGTTATCTTTTGGTGAAGGAGCAGCATTGCACTACTGGCAGCTAGCTGAACACATCTAGTTAACCAATCACAAGAGACAGATGTGTGCAGGCACCAATCAGCAACTGGCTCCCACTAGTGTAGGATATGTGTATATTCTTTTTTCCACAATAGATACCAAGAGAACGAAGCACAACGATCACCTTTAAAAACAAAATTTAGAGGCTAATTTATCCTATTGTGTAATGTGCACTTATCTATTCATTTCTTATTACTGAATTGTGTTTTAGTTACAGGAACAATACATCTTCATGGTTCAGATAAAGCGTGTAATTTTAAGAGATTTTTCAAATTATTTCTATTATCAAATGTACTTTGTTCCTTTGGTATCCTTTGTTGTAAAGCATACCTAGGTAGGCTCAGGAGCAGTAATGCACTGCTAAAGCTATTTAGTGATTGGTGGCTATGTATATATGCCTCTCATCATTTGCTCACCAGGACCTCGATCACATACTTGGTGACAAGCACAAAAACCAGTGTCGCCATTTTTTTCTCAAATCGCACACAAACCCGACACAGCAGAAAAGTTACCCGCATAGATTTTTCACGGCTTGAGCATTTTTTACTTCCATATACTATCATAGAACTGGCGTTGGCAGTTGGTATCACAAAGGCAGCGCATTGACGCACGCAGAATGGATATATTTTACTCCATTTTCAGCTCGCCACACATAGGCAGGCGCAGAAACTCTTGCACACAGTGAAAAGGCAGCATACGTTCCTGAAGGGCTTAACAAACACCTAACGCATGCACACTCACATACATTTCAGCCACACATATCAAACAGTTAAACCTTTCCTGGCCACTTAAAGGGACACTAACTCCATTTTTTTCTTTTATGATTCAGATGCAATTTTAATCAACGTTCTAATTTACTCCTATTGTCAATTTTTCTTCGTTCTCTGGCAATCTTTATTTAAAAGCAGGAATGTGATGCATAGGAGCCGGCCCATTTTTGGTTGAGAACCTAGGTTATGCTTGCTTATTGGTGGGTAAATGTAAGCCTCCAATAAGCAAGCACTATCTATGGTGCTGAACCTAAAATGGGCTGGCTGCTAAACTTTACATTCCTGCTTTTAAAATAAAGATAGCAAGAGAACGAAGAAAAATTAATAATAGGAGTAAATTAGAAAGTTGATTAAAATGTCATGCTCTATCTGAATCATGAAAGAAAAAAAATTGGGTTCAGTGTCCCTTTAATTAATCAAACCAGTATCTGCCCTCTGCAAGTGTGTCAAACCAATCACAAAAAGCACAATCTCTCACCTGCAGCCTTAAAACACCTGACAGACAATGCACACCCTGATTGCCCAACGGTTTATTAATTTCTTTCGGTTTTAATTTCTGCTCTTTATTTTTAAATTACGCGTGCAATATACTGGCGTAAATTACTGGCAACTCCAGAAATGTGAAGTTGCGCACATTTCTCATTTCTGAACCTCGCCAGTTTGGCCTACTTAGCCAGTATGTCATATGGCGGCGTGTGTTATGTGATTCCCCCGATGTGCGAGGTGAACTTACGGGCAACGTGGGTTTCAGCAGTTGCGCTTCAAATTACGCAACAAATGTGATGGCGCCACAGATGTTTAAGTCTAAAATAGTGCATTGCTGCTCTTGAGCTGACTTAAACAATTTAACCCCATTGTCAGAGTGAACACTAGTTGTACGCATGCAATAGTGACATGATAACATGCTTATTAGAGCATTTTCTTTTTGCAATTTTATATTTCTATAACATTTTCTCATTTGGTGAACAAACAATAGCCCAACATTTACCGTGTTCAAATGTACATCACAATATTATATATTTTTTTTATCTCTCATCAGCAATTCAGCAACATTTTTGGAAAGAAGCACAAACAGAATAGGAAGTGTATATAAAAAAGCAATATACAAACAATTCTCCAATGGGGCGTATACCGAAGAAATAGCGAAACCAGCTTGGCTTGGTTTTCTTGGACCAATCATAAAGGCAGAAGTTGAAGATAAAATTGTTGTGCATTTAAAGAACTTTGCATCCAGACCCTACACACTCCATCCCCACGGCGTCTTCTATAAAAAGGATTCCGAAGGTAACAAACGCACCCAATCCAGTGCTCCTTGCTGGTCTGCGCTAACCCCCCCACCCCCCCACCCCCAGCAGTTTTTAAAAATTTTTCTTTTTAGCAATGGGTATTTTAGAAATTCAGATGCTGCGCCACTTACCCCATAAGCTAAGCAGAACTTGCCCCTGCTGCTCTGTATACAGCATATAATAGGTTATATGTAGAGCAGCTGACGTGTGCTCCGTTTAGCTTGTGTGGCAAATAAAAGAACATGATTTAAAGATGTTAAAGGGACAGAAAACCCCAAAATTTTATTTCATGTTTTGGATAGAACATACAATTTTAAACAACTTTCCAATTTACTTCCATTTTCAAATTTGCTTTGTTCTGTTGTTATCCTTTGCTGAAGGAACAGGATTGCACTAAAGGCAGCTAGCTGAACACATTTAGTCAGCCAATCACAAAAGACAAATGTGTGCAGGCACCAATTAGCAGCAGCTCCCACTAGTGTATGATATGTGCGTATTCTTTTTAAACTAGGGATACTAAGAGAACAAAGCACATTTCAAAATAGAAGTGAATTTAAAAGTGTCTTAAAATTACATGCTCTATCGGAATTATGAAAGTTTAATTTTGACTTTCCTATCCCTTTAACCCCTTAATGACAACTGACGTACCAGGTACGTCATGCATTAACTAACAGTTAATGACAATAGACGTACCTGGTACGTCAGTTGTCTAAGAGAGTGCTGGAAGCGATCGCAATCGCTTCCAGCAGCTCTCAGGGTATTGCAGTGATGCCTCCATATGGAGGCATCCTGCAATACCTTTTCAGAAGACTCCGATGCAGAGAGAGCCACTCTGTGGCCCTCTCTGCACCGGTAGCGATGGTGCCGGTTCGTTGGTGGGTGGGAGCACATCAGGGAGGCGGGTGGGCGGCCCATCGCTACCCGGCATCCGGTTCCTGTAAGTGCTATGTGCACGCCGGGTGCCGGGAGCGTGCGGGGGCGCGCGTGCGCGCCCGATTACATGGCCACTGACACCAATGATAAAGGAAGGGGGGACAAAAATGAATGTAATATAAATAAATATATAAGGATCTGGGAGGGGGAGGGGGTTGGGGTATTGTGGGGGGCTGCTACACTACAGAAAACATTAAAATGGCAAAAAATTGCAAAAAACAACACTTGTTTTGGGGGCAAATTGGGTACTGGCAGACAGCTGCCAGTACCCAAGATGGCGGCAATTAGGTAGGGGAGAGGGTTAGAGAGCTGGGGGGGGGATCATGGAGGTTGGGGCTAAGGCAGGGGTCCATCACAGCTAAAACATTTTAATTTTTTTTATTAAAAAAAAGAAAAACTCCTTTTATTTAGTACTGGCAGACTTTCTGCCAGTACTTAAGATGGCGGGGACAATTGTGGGGTGGGGGAGGGAAGAGAACTGTTTGGGAGGGATCAGGGGGTGGGATGTGTCAGGTGGGAGGCTGATCTCTACCCTAAAGCTAAAATTAACCCTGCAAGCTCCCTACAACCTACCTAATTAACCCCTTCACTGCTGGGCATAATTTACGTGTGGTGCGCAGCAGCATTTAGTGGCCTTCTAATTACCAAAAAGCAATGCCAAAGCCATATAAGTCTGCTATTTCTGAACAAAGGGGATCCCAAAGAAGCATTTACAACCATTTGTGCCTTAATTGCACAAGCTGTTTGTAAATAATTTCAGTGGGAAACCTAAAGTTTGTGACAAAATTTGTGAAAAAGTGAACTTTTTTTTTTATTTGATGACATTTGGCGGTGAAATGGTGGCATGAAATATACCAAAATGGGCCTAGATCAATACTTTGGGTTGTCTTCTAAAAAAATATATATACATGTCAAGGGATATTCAGGTATTCCTGACAGATATCAGGGTTCCAATGTAACTAGCGCTAATTTTGAAAAAAAGTTGTTTGGAAATAGCAAAGTGCTACTTGTATTTATGGCCCTATAACTTGCAAAAAAAGTAAAGAACATGTAAACATTGGGTATTTCTAAACTCAGGACAAAATTTAGAAACTATTTAGCATAGGTGTTTTTTGGTGATTGTAGATGTGTAACAGATTTTGGGGGTCAAAGTTAGAAAAAGTGTGTTTTTTTCAATTTTTTCCTCATATTTTATATTTTTTTTATAGGAAATTATAAGATATGATGAAAATAATGGTATCTTTAGAAAGTCCATTTAATGGCGAGAAAAACGGTATATAATATGTGTGGGTACAGTAAACGAGTAAGAGGAAAATTACAGCTAAACACAAACACCGCAGAAATGTAAAAATAGCCATTGTCATTAAGGGTAAGAAAATTGAAAAATGGTCCGGTCATTAAGGGGTTAAAAATTTTTTTTTATATGAAAAGGTTGTGTTAAAGCTCTTTTTTCTGATATTGAAACTTAAAGCGGCAGTAAAGGTAAAATTAAATGTTCATGATTAAGATAGAGCATGCAATTTTATTCAACTTTTCAATTTACTTTTATTATCAAAATTGCTTTGTTCTTTTGGTATCCTTTGTTGAGGAGTAAATCTAGGTAGGCTAATAGCTTAGGAGTGTGCACATGTCTTTAGCATTCTATGGCAGTAATGTTTGCAACTACATATAACATTTGTATAAACATTGTTGCAAACACTACTGCCAGATGACTAATGGCACGTGTATACTCCTGAGCTCTCCTAAGATTACTCTTTAACAAAGAATACAAAGAGAACTAAGCAAAATTGAGTTTAATTTTGACTTTACTGTCCCTTTAATGAAAGAGCATACTGGTGTATTGAATAGAAGTTCACTGGCTGATAAGTAAAAGTCTCACAGCTTTATTGCCCTACAAGTAGAAAAACTAAAACTATGTTTTTTTTTTAACTCTGTATAGGGAAATCCAGTTTACTAAACTTTTTAAAATAACTTCTTTTAGATGCAGCAAAGAAAAAGTGACTTTATTATCAGTAAATGTTTCATGCAACAACCTCTTTTATTAACAACACGTACTAATCCTAAATTATAGTGTAAGCCAGTGGGAGCCAACTTGTTAACACATGGGAGCCTTAAAGGGTCATGAAACCCCCCCCCCCCCCCAAAAAATGTTTAATGATTCTGATGGAGCATACATTTGTAAACAACGTTCCAATTTACTTCTTTTATCAATTTTGCTTCATTCTCTTGGTATCTTTTCTTGAAGGAGCAGCAGTGCAGGACTGGGAGCTAACTGAACACATCCGCAAGCCAATCACATGAGGCATATACGTGCAGCAACCAATCGTTAGCTAGCTGCCAGCTCCTCAGCCTACCTAGGTATAGTATTCAACAAAGGATACCAAGAGAATAAAGCACATTAGATAAAAGAAGACAATTGGAAAGATATTTAAAATTGTATGCTCCGAGTCCCAAAATATATATATTTTGATTTATATCCCTTTAAGGGGTACGAAACACACATCTAATAAAATATTTTCTAAAATTGTCCAGTAACAGGGCCAGGGTACCCTCTGCCTGCTGCTCTCCCCTCTAGACGGCTCTGGGGAGTTGTGGATATCTTCTTTGCCCACCAACCAAAAGTCCCCTATGGCCCATATTTTTAGTTCCACTTTTTTGGGGGGCCACAAAAACTATGACACACATTTGTGGCTCTGCTTTTTCCCAGAAGCCGCAAAAACTAGTGCAGAGTGCTGCATGTGACCCACAGAGCACCAATTGTAAACCAGACAATGTTTAATCTGCTACATATCTGCAAACTATTTCTACCTTATTTTATTCTTTTTTGTTTTTGTTTTAAAGTCTGTACAAGTCGTAACAATGAACTCCCCAGACTTTACATTAGCAATTAAAGGGACATGCCAGTCAAAATTTAAATGCACATAGATTAATTACAGTTTTAGTGTTAACATTTTTCTCTGCACGTGCATGTGAAGCATAACTAGATATTTCCATTGCTATAGTGAGGCTTGCATCATGTCAGCAATTTAAACATTTAGCTATTACCAAATGATTCAATCACCTTAGGCTCTCTGAGCAAGTGCTGTGTGTAAAATGCTGGTTTTGCTAGAAGTAGTATTGCTAATACACGTATGTTGCAAATGCTTCTTTTCAAAATTGTAATGCACCCATGTCCATTCAAATTTTGGCTGAAATGTCCCTTTAAACCTAACTGTGAACTCCCCAGAGATCTATTGGCAATTTACCCTAACCTTAACCTCCCTATACAACACCTGTAGTTTTCCTGAAAGGTAAAGTAAACATTTAAATGCTATTGTTTAAAAAGATAGATAATCCCTTTATTTACCATTCCTCAGTTTTGCATAACCAACACTGTTATAGAAATATACTTGTTACCTCTGTAATTACCTTGTATCTAAGCTTCTGCAGACTGCCCCCTTATCCCAGATCTTTTGACAGACTTGCATTTCAGGCAATTAGTGCTGACTCTTAAATAACTCCACGGGTGTGAGCACAATGTTATTTATATGAAACACATGAACTAACACCCTCTAGCTGTGAAAAACTGTCAAATGCATTCAGATAAGAGACAGACTTCAAGGACTTAGACATGAGTATATAAGCCTACCTAGGTTTAGCTTTCAACTAAGAATACCAAGAGAACAAAGCAAATTTGATGATATAAGTTAATTAGAAAGTCTATCTGAAAGTCTATCTATCTGAATCATGAAAGTTTAATTTGGAGTTTACTATCCCTTTAATTGCAAACTCTCTCATTTCACCCTAATGGCCATTAACCATAACTGCGACCCCCTGGGGTTAATATTTGTTAGGGCTTAAAAGCTGGTATATATGTAAATTAGGTTCCAATGTTTAAGTGACTGGGGTCAAAAACTCTGTGTTGGTTGGTTTTAGTGACCAGCTGTATCAGTATGGGCTGCTTCATGGAAAACTGGTGTTGCTATTTCTTTGTCTTGATTCTGATTCTTAATTGATTATTTTATAAACTTGAGATCAAGGCATGAGTGTTTTCTTTTTTAAGTCATCAGATTGTCTATTTTATTATTATTATTTTGACTGCAAAATAATATTTACACTCACATTTTAAAGGTAACCTGATTTGGATACTCTTCTTTATTCAGGGGCCTTTTATCCAGACGGGACTAAGAATGGTGATAAAAAGGATGACTCTGTTGCTCCTGGCGGCCATCATACCTACACGTGGATAGTGAAACCGGAATATGCCCCCACTTCAGAGGACCCAAACTGCCTCACCTGGATTTACCACTCCCATACTGATGCACCCAAAGATATTGCAAGCGGATTAATTGGAGCATTACTAACTTGTAAAAAAGGTGAAGCGTTGTTAGAAGGACTATGAACACTAAACTGAAGGCAATCAAATTCTGTTAAATCTTCAGCATGTCCTGTGTATGGGTTGCCACCTCGGTCATGTTTTCCTGGAGACTTATGAGTTACACATGCTCCAGGGTAAGCAGGGAGGAACATGTATTGTTCCTCTGGACATCACATGAATAGTGCTGATAAACAGTAAAATACATGTTCCTCCCTGCTTACCCTACAGCATGTGTAACTCATAGGTGTCCAGGAAAACATGGCCGAGGTGACAACCATACCTGTGGATCCTATTCTTGAAAATGTCTACACATTTTGTTTTAATTTTTTTTGTTTTCTACGGGTTGTAATAATATTTAGATTTGGTAGGATTTAAAGGGGAATTAATCTTAAAATCCCTCACTACATAGATTACTTACAAAAAATAAAAAAGCATTGCAATAAACACTGATTATTTATTTTGCCTGTATTTGCCGTAAAATACCTATTAAATAACTGCTTGTTCTACTACTTCCAGAAAGGCTGGAGTGCGCCTGTCATTTTTAAAGGGACAGGAAACCCTGATTCAAATAGAACATACAATTTTAATCAACTTTTCAAATACTTCTATTATCAGATTTGCTTCATTCTCTTGTTATCCTTTGCTGAAGGAACACTGGCAGCTATCTTAACACATTTCGTTAGCCACTCACAAGAGACAAAAGGCACCAATCAGCAGCTAGCTCCCACTACTGTAGGATATGTGCATATTATTTTTCAACAAAGGAAACTAAGAGAACAAAGCACATTTGGAAATAGAAGTGAATTTAAAAGTGTCTTAAAATGACATGCTCTATCTGAATCGTGCAAGTTTAATTTTTACTTTCCTATCCCTTTAAAGGGAAAGGAAATTCAAAATGAAACTTGCATGATTCAGATAGGGCACATCATTTTAAAACAATTTTAAATTCACTTCTATTTTCAAATGTATTTGTTCTTGGTATCCTTTGTTGAAAAGTAACATGTACATATCCTACACTACTGGGAGCTAGCTGGTAAATGGTGCACTAGGTTCTCTGCCGTGTCTCACGGCATCAGAGCAAAGTTCCCAGTGGAGCCTATGGAAGGGCGCTGTCGTCAGCGTATAGCTTCTTTCCAATGTGAACCTGAGGTCGTGTTCGTATTGTGTTCAACTTGTAATACCAGCTTAGTGGAGCACAAATGTTGCGCTCCCGTAAGCATAATTTTGCACTTCACTCATAATCTAGCCTAAAATGTTCTAACACATTAGAGTTTTTTGTTTTTGCACTTTTATATCCCTGTAACATTCTACACAATAATTGTACTAATCAGAGCACACTGCATCTGCTCCTAGATGGCTTCAGAAAATGAGATTTAGAACACAAATTTCACCAGACTTTTCAAGTTGTGTTTCCATGGGCTTGTCTTGATTTGCATAGCTTTTCTACAGTCAATACTTCAGTATTAAACTTTTCAGTAGAGGTTTAAACAAGCAAAGCAGCTATTTCAAATAAAAAAATAAAGTAAAATCAGCTATTTATAAATAATTTAAAACATTCCAGCAGGTAAAATGGATCATCGGGGAGACATTAAAGCAAGGAAAAAATTGCAGTACAATGTTCATATTTACATGTTTGCTCTTTATGTAGGGACCCTGAACAGCTTTTCAAACCGAAAGGATGTTGATAAGGACTTTGTGGTAATGTTCAGTGTTGTGGATGAAAATATGAGCTGGTACCTTGACACAAACATCCACAGTTATTGCTCGAAACCGGACACAGTAGATATAGAGGATGAGGACTTCCAGGAAAGCAACAAAATGCACGGTGAGTAGATTTGATAAGGACGGTGCAGTAACCACTAATGTAAAGGATGGTCATTATTAGTTGTAAAAAAGGCGATATTTGAGGGATTATCAGTTATACTTGCTTTGTCATTATCATTGTATTTATATCTAGCAATAATAATACAAGAACCAAAATAAAAGCATTAAAGGGATACTGAACCCAACTTTTTTGCTTTCATGATTCAGATAGAGCATGCAATTTTTAACAACTTTCTAATTTACTTATATTATCAAATTTTCTTTGTTCTCTTTGCATCTTTGCTTGAAAAAGCAGGAATGTAAGCTTACGAGATGGCCCATCTTAGGTTCAGCACCTGGGTACAGATTGCTGATTGGTGGCTAAATGTACCCACCAATTAGCAAGCGCTATCCAGGGTTTTTAACCAAAAATGGGCCGGCTTGTATGCTTGCATTCCTGCTTTTTCAAACAAAGATAACAAGAGAAAGTAAATTTTGTATTGAAATGGATACAGCTGTATCAGTTGTTTACTTCCTAATAGTGCTCATTGGCTGATAAACCCCTGCTAATAATGATTGGTTGATAGCTACTTCCTGCTATTGCTGATTGGTTGATAGGTAATTTCCTGCTATTGCTGATTGGTTGATAGGTACTACCTGCTATTGTTCATTGAGCAACTGATCGGAGGTGCCTATCAGTTAAAGAGTACTAACTGGAAGTACCTATCAGTTAATGAGCATTAGTATGAAGTGCACAACTGATGTTGGTATATTAGTTTAAATTTAATATTTGAATAGTTTTTATAACAACCCTAATCAGATGCATGTCCCAAGCCACCTGTTTAAGAAGCTACGAAGACCCAGAGCATCTTGAGAAATGTAATGATTCATCAAATATTAAATTAATCTTTCCCTTGACAATAATCTTTAATATTAAATGATTTTCTTTTTATCTATCTACTATCTGTCTGTATGTCTGTCTATCAGTATGCATGCTTCTATGCTAGGGGGAATAAAACATAGACCCAACATACAAAAAACTTGAAATAGAAGAAACAAAAAAAAAGAGGGTACCTAGAGGGAGGTAGCAGCTACTTTGGGAAGTCTCACCAAAGAGCCAAGTCTTGAGTTTTGTTTTGCTGAATGCTGGGTAGAGCTGATGCTCACTGGCTAATAAACACCTAGATTACGAGTTTTGCGCTAAACAGGGTGTGAAACTAACGCCAAAAAAGTTGCGTTATTTCACTCTCCATATCGCTGCCATTACGAGTTACAGAAAAGCCTCCTTGTGTGTTGCGATATGGTGGCGTTAAGCTCCATACCGCACAGAATCCAAGGGCTGCTTTGACGTACTCGTGCATGCTTTCCGCCATAGACATCAATGGGGAGAGAGTGTTAGGAAAAAAAACTAACATCTGAAGTGCGGAGTGAAAAATCTCGTAATGCAACCCCATTGATGTCTATGGGGAAAAAAAGTTATGTTTAAACCTAACACCCTAACATAAACCCCAAGTCTAAACACCCCTAATCTGCTGCCCCCGACATTGCCGACACCTAAATAAAGTTATAAACCCTTATTCCTCCGCTCCCCGACAACACCGCCACTATAATCAAGTTATTAACCCCTATTCTGCCACTCCCCGACATTGACAAAACTATAATAAAGTTATTAACCCCTAAACCTGGCCTCCCACACCTCAGCAACAAAATAAACCTATTAACCCCTAAACCGCTGCCCCCCCCCACATTAAAAAACACTAAATTAAATTATTAACCCCTAAACCCAACACCCCCCAACATTAAATTAAAATTACAATATAACTATATTTAAATAAATAAAAGCTTACCTGTGAAATAAAAATAACCCTAACATTAAACTATAAATTAACCTAACTTTACTATTCTAATAAAATAAAAAAAACTGCCAATTAAAAAATCTAAATTTAAAATTTAAAAAAACCTAACACTACGAGAAAAGTAACAAAATCTAAAATTACAAAAAATAATAAACACTAAATTACGAAAAATAAAAAACACTAAGCTTACAAAAATAATAAACTAAATTATCAAAAATAAAAACAATTACACCTAATCTAATAGCCCTATAAAAATAAAAAAGCCCCCCCCCCCCAAATAAAAGCACCCCCTAGCCTACAATAAACTACCAATAGCCCTTAAAAGGGCCTTTTGTAGGGCATTGCCCTAAGTTAAACAGCTATTTTACCTGGAAAAAAAATACAAAGTCCCCCAACAGTAAAACCCACCACCCAACCAATCCCCCCAAATAAAAAAACCTAAGCTACCCATTGCCCCTAAAGGGGCATTTGTATGGGCATTGCCCTTAAAAGGGCATTCAGATTTTTTTCTTCTTATATCGAAAGAGTCCACAGCTGCATTCATTACTTTTGGGAAAATAAGAACCTGCCTACCAGGAGGAGGCAAAGACACCCCAGCCAAAGGCTTAAATACTCCTCCCACTTCCCTCATCCCCCAGTCATTCTTTGCCTTTTGTCCCAGGAGGTTGGCAGAGAAGTGTCAGAATTTAATTTGTCTCTTCCATTTCCGCATTCCTGACCGTGTGGCGACGGAGAAATTCTAGTTTGCAGGGGTCTCGTTCATAGGAGGTGGTGAGTGCCCCAGCCATTGTGGGTGTCAGGTGCTGTTTTGTTTTGTCTTATAGTCCATATTGGCATATTCTCTATCCAGTTATGGAGGATTCTGATGCTGAGACTGTTCAAATTTCAGACTCGGTTATGGAGGATTCTGATACTGAGACTGTTCTAATTTCAGATTCTTCGTCCGGGGAAGAATCCGGATTGGCCTCGTTGACACATGTCAATCAGTTATGTTTGGTGTGCCGTATTAGAGCGCCTTGTTCCTCGGGGTTGGGGACTCAAGGGACAGCTGAGCCATCCGCCTCTGGGTCCTGTCCTCCAAGAGACGAGTTCCCTACCGCTTCATACTTTAGATTATGATTATTCCTCCATGTAGGGCGGCTTGTTCCCCCCGGAGGTTGCAGCACGTTTTTACTTCCACATATTCTTAGTGATTATATGTCTGCAGAGTCCAGACGTTTATTCGCGATTGTGCTCGTGCCCTATTTTCCTGGGTCTACCGCCATGGGGAGGGCCTGTACAGTTCCCTGCGGGTGTAGCTGTCCCTGAGTGTTGTGCCTTTTGTTACAGAGTTGCGCGCCTTCAGGTTTTACTCAGACATGTTTTTCAGTTATTAAATGACTCTATCCTTAACGGATATGGGAATTTTCAGTCTGATTCTTCGAATGGTGCACCTCATTAGACATGTGGATGATGTAATCTCTTGACTGTTCTTTATTGAGATCCTTCCCAGTTTTTTTTTAGAAATGTAGTGCTCCGTTTGGCTGGTCCTGCAGGTGGGCCTGTTTTCTTCTTGGGCGTTAACCTACGGGTTGCCTTATATATTCTTTTTAAACGATTAGGATGTCTTTTGTTTATTTGTTTCCTTTGGGAATCTTAAACTGGGATTGATACACTCTGTTACTTCTGTGGAAGTGTTTTTGGGATCATGTTAGTCCTATGGTTGTCTGCTTTACCTTCTTCCCTTCTGAGGGAGGATTTATGCAGCTTGACGGTTAGGACCCTGGTTGCAGGCTGGTCCTGTTGGGTTCGGTTCTGTCTTGGGTCTGTGCAGACACGTGGCGCTGTTCTGCTTGACTGGTCTGGTCGAGGCGCCGATTGCTTATGTTATCATTATTTTACAGTTTTCAACTAAGCATTCTAGAGGACCTGTGGGTCCGTGGGCGGGAAGGATTGTCTCAGTCCTTATAGCCTTCAATCTGGATGACTGGGTCAGTGGTGTTTCCGCTGTGTCACTCTCTCATGGTCTGGTGTTATCAGACCCTAGAGTTCCCTACCCCACGTAGTGGAGGGTTGGGGGGCTTAGCGCCCTCTTCCCGCCGTCTTGAGCGGTTGGCCATTTTTAAGGCTCGGGACTTGTCCTTTGTAAACTTGGTCCTCAGCAGCTAGTAGTTTGACAGTTGCCTTGCAACGCATGGTTTGCAATATGTAACCAGCTGCAGCTTTTGCACATTGACTATGTACTGTCTAGCTTTTTTAGGAGACCTTTTTGGGTCTTCCTCCGTTGTCTCTGTGGGGGTTAGGTGTCCTTTTAGGGACCTGGGTTGCCCTCTGGGAGATGGTTGTCCCTGTTAGGGACTCTGGGCGTGGTCTCCTTGGGCTTTGCTTGGGTTCTTCCCGGAGCTGGCAATGCTTTGTGTCTTTTTCTCCCTGTGATGCCCTGTTTGTATGGAGGTGATGGGGAGACCAGCCTTGATCGAGGGTTTTTTGCCTTGCTGTATTTCCTTGCCTTGTTGTCCTGAGGCTGTTTGTGAGTCTAGGGGCCCTAGGGTCTTTGTATGACTTTTCCCACCTTGGCTCATTTGGAGCGTTGGACTCCGGCAATGGGTGGTTCCTTCCTTAGGTTGGGACTTGCGAGTTCGTCTCGCTATCCGGGTTGATCTGGATATGCATTGATATCCCCTGTGGTCTGGTTTTTCATATCAGATGGGGTGTTACGTTCTCGGGTATTGTTTGTTTAAACAATTGAGGGCCCGGACCTGTTTTCTCCTTGGAGCTTCCGGTTGCTGAGGCTTCGCTCAGCGTTTTCCCTTTTGGATCCCTTTGTGGGTTGTTACCAGACTTTTAGGCTTAAGGGCTGGTTTGGGGTTCCCCAGTTCCATGAAACTTGAGTTATGTCCTTACTCGGACTACTTGACCTGGTCATGGTTGGCCAGGTTTTCTGAGTGACTGTTGTTCATTGGGCTGTTCTGGGCCTTATGGTCAGATTCCCTGGGTCAGCTTGCTGTAGTAACCCTTGGATTCACTGCCCAGTAGACAAATGGGTTTACAGTGTCTCTGCTGCGGCTATTGCGCGTGGGATATGTTAGCGAGCTAGTCTTAGGGGGATCCCTTCCAAGGTGCATCTGTGATGGGGATTGATTTCTCCTTTAGCCTGGGGCTTCTTGGCTTGTGGACAGGTGCTGCCTTTTGGCCCCATTCCTTTTCCTAGGATGAGGGCTTATGCTCCTTCTTCTTGAGATGTGGTCCCTCTCTTAGGGCTTCTCCTGGTTTCAGGAGGTTGGAATTGGGGGTTAACCTTCAGAGAGATGTGTTCTCTCTGGGTTGTTACGTTCCATCTGGAGTCTTGCTGGCTCTATGTTGAGACTATGTTGAGCCTTTTTGTTAGATCCTTGGGTCTACGGCCTTGTCGTCTGTTCTTGGAGTCAGGTTGTACCCATACTCGGTTGGATGGCGGTGGCCATTCTTTGGCTAGTTTTTGAGCTGCTTTTGAGGTCTGTTCCCCTATTTTAGACCTTCCGATGCTTGGGCTGGCCCGGCTGGGAGTGGGTTCTAAGAGACGTTGTCTTTTTCTGGACCTAGGTGTCCATAGCGTTAGCTTCCTAGGTTTACAAGCAGAAGGTCCAGTTTTACACTACCTTGAGGTTCTGGGTGTTATTTCTCTTCTTAGGGGGCATCGTTTGAGGTTCTGTGTATCCACTTTTGGAGACCTGTGTGTAGGTCTGGCGGCTGGATTGTCTAGAGTGTGCCCTCTGTCTGGGGGTTTCTTTTTTGCAGTCTGTCTTTCAGTTTCTCTGTTCCTGTTCCGGTCTTTTTTTGCTTGGTATAGGCGTAGCCTCCCCTTATCTGTCAGGACCTATTTGGGTCTTGCGAGCTGGGCTCACTATTAGGGGTTTTTCCTTTTTGGATGTGGTGTACTCCCGGTTTTCCTTCGCTTCTTCCTTGCCTTGCCCCTTGGGAGTTCAGGCTGGTGTTCCCTTCATTAGTGCGGGGTGAGTGGTGGGTAACCGACTGTTGGGCGTCGGTGTCTCCCGGAAGACTGTTGGCTCAGTTGAGTCCCATTTGTGGTCTCTAGCTAGGCTGCTGGACTATCTGCGGGTCAGTGTCCTTGGGGCTTTTTCTTTTAAGTTCTCTTGGCTTCGGACGAAGCAGGGATTTTTGTTGGGCAGTGGTTTCAGGATTGGTGTCCTCCGAATGGGCTGCCTATTGTAACCTCCAGTCTTGGCATTCAGTGTCCTCTATAGCTTACCTGATAATTTTCTTTTCTTCTGAAGGAAAGAGTCCACAGCTCCCCACCCGTAATTTTTATGTGGGGCATCCTTTTTTATTCTTCTGGCCCCTTTCACCCTGATATTTCTTCTACTGTTCCTCAGCTGAATGACTGGGGGATGAGGGAAGTGGGATGAGTATTTAAGCCTTTGGCTGAGGTGTCTTTGCCTCCTCCTGATGGCCAGGTTCCTATTTTCCTAAAAATAATGAATGCAGCTGTGGACTCTTTTTCCATCAGAAGAAAAGAAAATTATCAGGTAAGAATAATTTATGTTTTTCATTGCCCTTAAAAGGGCATTTAGCTCTTTTTCAAAAGCCCAAACCCTAATCTGAAAAAAACCCACCCCAAAAAATACCTAACATTAACCCCAGAATATCTACTCACGGTTGCTGAAGTCCGGACATCCAGGCGGCGAGAAGTCTTCATCCAGGCGGCAACATCTTTATCCATCGTGGGAGCGTCTTCTTTCACGGTCCCCGCTGTACACTGAAGCTTCAATGCAAGGTAGCCGTTTCAAAATGGCGTACCTTGCATTCCTATTGGCTGATTTGATTCTTCAAATTCAAATCAGCCAATAGGATGAGAGCTTCTAAAATCCTATTGGCTGTTCAAAGCAGGAGGTTGAGGGGTTAATAGGTTTCTTTAGTTGTGGAGATGTGGGAGTCTGGAGGTTTAGGGGTTAATAACTTTATTATTAACATTTTTGTGGTGCAAAACTCATAACTACTGCTTTTAGATGGCGGTATGGATAGTGTCGGTATAGGCTGTAAAGCAAGCTTTTTAGCCGGACCGCACAACCTGTAATACCGGCACTATTAAAATCCCACGCAAAAACATAAATTTTTTGAGTGCAGAATGGACGTTGCGTTACATGCTAAAATGCTTGCGGCATAGCTATACAGACACGACTAGCAATAGCTGCGTTACTGCCATTATGCTGAAATTGCCATTTTTTTTCAGCGTTAAAAGCAAAACTAGTAATCTACCTGAAAGATTGCTTAAGCAGCTTTATTGGTTGAAAGGGACATGGCTCCACAAGTATAAATATATTAATTTTGTTCGCAATGGAAAATCTGAAGAACATTTTAAAATGTGCTTTCAGATTCAACATAGAAACGTATTTGTTCATGAAAAATTAAAAAATAAAATATGCACCATATTTCAGTTCGTGTAAATAATATAAATTGTGTGTCTTAGCACTCACATTTATTTAGTATTTACATCATTAACATACACCTAGATTACAAGTTTTGCGTTCGTGTTTTAACGCTGAAAAATGGCCATTTCAGCGTCAAAACAGCAACGCAGCCATTACTGTACCGCAAGCCTTTTAGCCTGTAATGCAATATCAGTCCCGCACTCGAAAAAAAATTACGTTTTTGCATGGAATTTCCATAGTGCTCCCATTACGAGTTTTGCGGTGAGGCTAAAAAGCTTGCATTACAGCCTATACAGACACGATCCGTTTCGCAATCTGAGAGCAGTAGATATGAGTTTTACACAACAAAACTGTTACACAAAACCCATAACTAAACTGTTACAAAGTAAACTAACACCCATAAACTACCTATTAACCCCTATTCCGCCGCCCTCCCGCATCACAAACACTAAATTACATTTATTAACCCCTAATCTGCTGCTCCCGACATCGCCACCACTAATAAAATGTATTAACCCCTATTCCGCCGCTCCCCGACATCGTCGCCACTATACTAAAGTTATTAACCTCTATTCCCTGGCACCCCAATATTGCCCACACTATAATAAAGATATTAACCCCTATTCCGCCGCACCCCGACATCGCCGCCAATAAATAAAGTTATTAACCCCTAAACCTCTGGCCTCCCACATCACTGCCACTAAATAAACCTATAAACCCCTAAACCGCCGGCCCCCACATCGCAACAACCTAAATTAAACTATATTTAACCCTAAACCTAACACCCCTAACTTTAACATAATTAAAATAGACATACAATTACAATTATTAACTAAATAATACCTATTCTAAACTAAAAACAAACTTACCTGTGAAATAAAAATAAAAACTAAGCTAGCTACAATATAATTAATAGTTATATTGTAGCTAACTTAGGTTTTATTTCACATTTAAAGAGACAGTCTACACCAGAATTTTTATTGTTTTAAAAGAAGGATAATCCCTTTATTACCCATTCCCTATTTTTGCATAACCAACATAGTTATTCTAATACACATTTCTCCAACATTGGTGTGTCCGGTCCACGGTGTCATCCATTACTTGTGGGATATTCTCCTCCCCCACAGGGAAAGGCAAGGAGAGCACACAGCAAGAGCTGTCCATATAGTCCCTCCCAGGCTCCGCCCCCCCAGTCATTCTCCTTGCCGCTCTGAACAAGTAGCATCTCCTCGGGGATGGTGAGGAGTTTGTGGTGTTTAGTTGTAGTTTTTTATTCTTCTATCAAGAGTTTGTTATTTTAAAATAGTGCTGGTATGTACTATTTACTCTGAAACAGAAAAGGATGAAGATTTCTGTTTGTGAGAGGATTATGATTTTAGCAGCAGTTACTAAAATCGTTTGCTGTTTCCACATAGGACTGTTGAGATGAGATAACTTCAGTTGGGGGGAACAGTTTGCAGACTTTTCTGCTCAAGGTATGACTAGCCATATTTCTAACAAAACTGTGTAATGCTGGAAGGCTGTCATTTTCCCCTCATGGGGATTGGTAAGCCATTTTCTTAGTCTCAAACAGAATAAAGGGCTTATTATGGGCTATAAACTGGTAGACACTTTTAGGGGCTAAATCGATTGCTTTATTTAAGTATTATATGCAGTTTGAAGTTGTATTTCACACTTTTATAACATTGGGGAACGTTTTTAGCACCAGGCACTTGTTAAGACACCTTCCCAGTCAGAAAGGGCCTTTCTCTGTAGTAGGCAGAGCCTCATTTTTCGCGCCATTACTGTGCAGTTAATTTTGAGTTCAGTACATGCAGCTGCATGTGTGTGGGTCTGGAATCCACTAAAAACGTTCCTAGAAGGCTTCATTTGATAGCATATACCCCCCTGGGATTGGTGAAGTTGCAGCAAAGGCTGTGGCTGGGACTGTAAGGGGGTTAAAATGAAAAACGGCTCCGGTTTCCACATTTTAAGGGTTAACAGCTTGAAAATTGGGGTGCAATACTTTGAATGTATTAAGACACTGTGGTGAAAATTTGGTAAAGATTGGATAATTCCTTCATAGTTTTTCACATATTCAGTAATAAAGTGTGCCCTGTTTAACATTTAAAGAGACAGTAACGGTTTTGTTTTAAAACTGTTTTTGTGCTTTATTAACCAGTTTAAGCCTGTTTAACATGTCTGTACCTTCAGATAGATCATGTTCTGTATGTATGGTAGCCAATGTGGTTCCCCCTTCAAATATAGTGTGATAATTGTGCCATTGCGTCCAAACAAAGTAAGGACAGTACTGTCACAAATTGTAAAGTTGCCCAGGATGATTCCTCAGATGAAGGAAGTAGACATAGTTCTACATCATCTCCTTCTGTGTCTATACCAGTTATGCCCGCGCAGGCGACCCCTAGTACTTCTAGCGCGCCAATGCTTGTTACTATGCAGTAATTGACGGCAGTAATGGATAACTCCATAGCTAATATTTTATCCAAAATGCCAGCATTTCAGAGAAAGCGCGATTGCTCTGTTTTAAACACTGTAGAGCAGGAGGGCGCTAATGATAATTTTTCTGTCATACCCTCACACCAATCTGAAGTGGCAGTGAGGGAGGGTTTGTCAGATAGGGAAATTTCTGATACAGGAAGAATTTCTCAGCAGGCAGAACCTGATGTTGTGACATTTAAATTTAAATTAGAGCATCTCCGCGCATTACTTAAGGAGGTGCTATCTACTCTGGATGATTGTGACAATCTGGTCAACCCAGAAAAATTGTGCAAGATGGACAGTTCCTTGAGGTCCCGGTGCACCCTGATGCTTTTCCGATACCTAAACGGGTGGCGGACATAGTGAATAAGGAGTGGGAGAAGCCAGGCATACCTTTTGTCCCTCCTCCTATATTTAAGAAATTGTTCCCTATGGTCGACCCCAGGAAGGACACATGGCAAACAGTCCCTAAGGTCGAGGGGGAGTTTTCTACTCTAGCCAAGCGCACGACCATTCCTATTGAGGACAATTGTGCTTTCAAAGATCCTATGGATAAAAAATTGGAAGGTTTGCTTAAAAAGATTTTTGTACAGCAAGGTTACCTCCTTCAACCTATTTCTTGCATTATTCCTGTCACTACAGAGGCGTGGTTCTGGTTCGAGGAACTGGAAAAGTCGCTCAGTGGGGAGACTCCGTATGAGGAAGTCATGGACAGAATTTACGCACTTAAGTTAGCTAATTCCTTTATTTTAGACGCCGCTTTGCAGTTAGCGAGGTTAGCGGCAAAAAATTCAGGGTTTACAATTGTGGCGCGCAGAGCGCTCTGGCTAAAGTCTTGGTCGGCGGATGTATCTTCCAAGACAAAATTGCTTAATACCCCTTTCAAAGGTAAGACCCCTTTTGGGCCAGAATTGAAAGAGATTATTTCAGTCATCACTGGGGGAAAGGGCCATGCCCTCCCACAAGATAAACCTTTCAAGGCTAAGAATAAGTCCAATTTTCGTTCCTTTCGCAATTTCAGGAACGGACCGGCTTCCAACTCGGCAGCCTCTAGACAAGAGGGTAACGCTTCCCAGACTAAACCAGCTTGGAAATCAATGCAAGGCTGGAACAAGGGTAAACAGGCCAAGAAACCTGCTGCTGCTACCAAGACAGCATGAAGAGGTAGCCCCCGATCCAGAACCGGATCTAGTAGGGGGCAGACTCTCTCTCTTTGCTCAGGCTTGGGCAAGAGATGTTCAGGATCCCTGGGCACTAGAAATAGTCTCTCAGGGTTATCTTCTAGAATTCAAGGAACTACCCCCAAGGGGAAGGTTCCACATATCTCACTTATCTTCAAACCAAGTAAAGAGACAGGCATTCTTACATTGTGTAGAAGACCTGTTAAAGATGGGAGTGATACTCCCAGTTCCAACTGTGGAACAAGGTCAGGGGTTTTACTCAAATCTGTTTGTAGTTTCCAAAAAAAGAGGGAACTTTCAGACCAATTCTGGATTTAAAAATTCTAAACAAATTTCTCAGAGTGCCATCGTTCAAAATGGAAACTATTCGAACGATTTTACCTACAATCCAGGAGGGTCAATTTATGACTACCGTGGATCTAAAGGATGCGTATCTGCATATTCCTATCCACAAAGATCATCATCAGTTCCTAAGGTTCGCCTTTCTGGACAAACATTACCTATTGTGGCTCTCCCATTCGGACTAGCCACTGCTCCAAGGATTTTCACAAAGGTGCTCGGGTCCCTTCTAGCGGTTCTAAGACCCAGGGGCATTGCAGTGGCACCTTACTTGGACGACATCCTAATTCAGGCGTCGTCTCTTTCAAAGACAAAGGCTCACACAGACATTGTTCTAGCCTTTCTCAGATCTCACGGGTGGTAGGTGAACATAGAAAAAAGTTCCCCGTCTCCGTCAACAAGAGTCCCTTTCTTGGGGACAATAATAGATTCTTTAGAAATGAAGATTTTCCTGACAGATGTCAGAGAGTCAAAGCTTCTAAACGCTTGTCAAGTTCTTCACTCTGTTCTTCGGCCTTCTATAGCTCAGTGCATGGAAGTAGTAGGGTTGATGGTTGCAGCAATGGACATAGTTCCTTTTGCGTGAATTCATCTAAGACCATTACAACTGTGCATGCTCAAACAGTGGAATGGGGACTATACAGACTTGTCTCCAGTGATTCAAGTAGATCAGAAGACCAGAGACTCACTCCGTTGGTGGCTGACTCAGGATCACCTGTCCCAGGGAATGAGCTTCCGCAGACCAGAGTGGGTCATTGTCACGACCGACGCAAGTCTATTAGGCTGGGGCGCGGTCTGGGATTCCCTGAAAGCTCAGGGTCTATGGTCTCGGGAAGAGTCTCTTCTCCCGATAAACATCCTGGAACTGAGAGCGATATTCAATGCTCTCCGGGCTTGGCCTCAACTAGCAAAGGCCAGATTCATAAGATTCCAATCAGACAACATGACGACTGTTGCTTACTTCAACCATCAGGGGGGAACAAGGAGTTCCCTGGCGATGAGAGAGGTGACCAAGATCATCAAATGGGCGGAGGATCACTCCTACCACCTGTCTGCGATCCACATCCCAGGAGTGGAAAACTGGGAGGCGGATTATCTGAGTCGTCAGACCTTTCATCCGGGGGAGTGGGAACTCCACCCGGAGGTGTTTGCCCAGTTGACCCAATTATGGGGCATTCCAGACATGGATCTGATGGCGTCTCATCAGAACTTCAAGGTTCCTTGCTACGGGTCCAGATCCAGGGATCCCAAGGCGACTCTAGTGGATGCATTAGTGGCGCCTTGGACTTTCAACCTAGCTTATGCGTTTCCACCGTTCCTTCTCATTCCCAGGCTGGTAGCCAGGATCAAACAGGAGAAGGCCTCGGTGATTTTGATAGCTCCTGCGTGGCCACGCAGGACTTGGTATGCAGACCTGGTGAATATGTCATCGGCTCCACCATGGAAGCTACCTTTGAGACAGGATCTTCTAGTACAAAGTCCATTCGAACATCCAAATCTAGTTTCTCTCCAGCTGACTGCTTGGAAATTGAACGCTTGATTTTGTCTAAGCGTGGGTTTTCGGATTCTGTGATAGATACTCTGGTACAAGCCAGAAAACCTGTGACTAGAAAGATTACCATAAAATATGGAAAAGATATATCTGTTGGTGTGAATCCAAGGGATTCTCATGGAGTAAGATTAAAATTCCTAGGATCCTTTCCTTTCTCCAAGAAGGTTTGGATAAGGGATTATCAGCGAGTTCTCTAAAAGGACAGATTTCTGCTTTATCTGTCTTGTTACACAAACGACTGGCAGCTGTGCCAGATGTTCAAGCTTTTGTTCAGGCTTTGGTCAGGATCAAGCCTGTTTACAGACCCTTGACTCCTCCCTGGAGTCTAAATTTGGTTCTTTCAGTTCTTCAAGGGGTTCCGTTTGAACCCTTACATTCCATAGATATCAAGTTGTTATCTTGGAAAGTTCTGTTTTTGGTTGCTATTCTTCTGCTAGAAGAGTTTCTGAATTATCTGCTCTGCAGTGTAATCCGCCCTATCTGGTGTTCCATTCAGATAAGGTTGTTTTGCGTACTAAACCTGGTTTTCTTCCAAAGGTTGTTTCCAACAAGAATATTAACCAGGAAATAGTTGTGCCTTCTTTGTGTCCGAATCCAGTTTCAAAGAAGGAACGCTTGTTACACAATTTAGATGTAGTCCGTGCTTTAAAGTTCTATTTAGAAGCAACAAAGGATTTCAGACAAACGTCTTCTCTGTTTGTAGTTTATTCTGGCAAGAGGAGAGGTCAAAAAAGCTACTGCTACCTCTCTTTCCTTTTGGCTGAAAAGCATCATACGATTGGCTTACGAGACTGCCGGACGGCAGCCTCCTGAACGAATCACAGCTCACTCTACTAGGGCTGTGGCTTCCACATGGGCCTTCAAGAACGAGGCTTCTGTTGATCAGATATGTAAGGCAGCGACCTGGTCTTCTCTGCACACTTTGTCCATATTCTACAAATTTGATACTTTTGCTTCTTCGGAGGCTATTTTTGGGAGAAAGGTTTTGCAAGCCGTGGTGCCTTCTGTTTAGGTAACCTGATTTGCTCCCTCCCTTCATCCGTGTCCTAAAGCTTTGGTATTGGTTCCCACAAGTAATGGATGACACCGTGGACCGGACACACCAATGTTGGAGAAAACAGAATTTATGCTTACCTGATAAATTACTTTCTCCAACGGTGTGTCCGGTCCACGGCCCGCCCTGGTTTTTTAATCAGGTTTGAAGAATTTATTTCTCTATACACTACAGTCACCACGGCACACTATAGTTTCTCCTTTTTTTCTCCTAACCGTCGGTCGAATGACTGGGGGGGCGGAGCCTGGGAGGGACTATATGGACAGCTCTTGCTGTGTGCTCTCCTTGCCTTTCCCTGTGGGGGAGGAGAATATCCCACAAGTAATGGATGACAACGTGGACCGGACACACCGTTGGAGAAAGTAATTTATCAGGTAAGCATAAATTCTGTTTTTACCTCTGTGATTATCTTGTCTTGTCTATCTAAGCCTTCTCAAACTGCCCCCTTATTTCAGTTCTTTTGACAGACTTGCACTTTGGCCAATCAGTGCTTACTCCTAGGTAATTCCACGTGCGTGAGCCCAGTGTTATCTATATGACACACATGAACTAACACCCTCTAGTGGTAAAAAACGTAAAAATGCATTCATTAGGGGGCGGCCTTCAAGGTCTATGAAATTTGCATATGAACCTCCTAAGTTTATCTTTCAACTAAGAATACCAAAAGAACAAAGCAAAATTGGTGATAAAAGTAAATTGGAAAGTTGTTTAAAATTACATGCCCTATCTGAATCATGAAAGTTTATTTTGGACTAGACTGTCCCTTTAAATTTGTATTTATTTTAACTAGGTAACCAGCTAGTTAAAATAAATACAAACTTAGCTGTGAAATAAAAGTAAAACCTAAGCTGCCTTACTCTAAAACCTACCATTACAAAAAATCAAAAATACTAAAATTACAAAAAAATAAAAAAAACTACCATTACAAAAAATAACAAACGAAATTATCCAAAACAATAAAAATTATTCCTATTCTAATACCCTGTTTAAAAAAAAACACCCCAAAATAAAACACCCTAATCGTCCGTGGCACACTGAGGATTCAAATGCAAGGTACCCCTTTTATACTGGGGGTACGATTGCATTCCTATTGATAATTTTAAATCAGCCAATAGGAATTAGAGCTGCTAAAATCATATTGGCTGTTCGAATCAGCCAATAGGAATGAGAGCTGCTTAAATCCTTTTGGCTGATTTGAACAGCATGATCGATGGCCTTGGACTTTCGCCTTCATAGTTTTTCACATATTCAGTAATAAAGTGTGCCCTGTTTAACATTTAAAGAGACAGTAACGGTTTTGTTTTAAAACTGTTTTTGTGCTTTATTAACCAGTTTAAGCCTGTTTAACATGTCTGTACCTTCAGATAGATCATGTTCTGTATGTATGGTAGCCAATGTGGTTCCCCCTTCAAATATAGTGTGATAATTGTGCCATTGCGTCCAAACAAAGTAAGGACAGTACTGTCACAAATTGTAAAGTTGCCCAGGATGATTCCTCAGATGAAGGAAGTAGACATAGTTCTACATCATCTCCTTCTGTGTCTATACCAGTTATGCCCGCGCAGGCGACCCCTAGTACTTCTAGCGCGCCAATGCTTGTTACTATGCAGTAATTGACGGCAGTAATGGATAACTCCATAGCTAATATTTTATCCAAAATGCCAGCATTTCAGAGAAAGCGCGATTGCTCTGTTTTAAACACTGTAGAGCAGGAGGGCGCTAATGATAATTTTTCTGTCATACCCTCACACCAATCTGAAGTGGCAGTGAGGGAGGGTTTGTCAGATAGGGAAATTTCTGATACAGGAAGAATTTCTCAGCAGGCAGAACCTGATGTTGTGACATTTAAATTTAAATTAGAGCATCTCCGCGCATTACTTAAGGAGGTGCTATCTACTCTGGATGATTGTGACAATCTGGTCAACCCAGAAAAATTGTGCAAGATGGACAGTTCCTTGAGGTCCCGGTGCACCCTGATGCTTTTCCGATACCTAAACGGGTGGCGGACATAGTGAATAAGGAGTGGGAGAAGCCAGGCATACCTTTTGTCCCTCCTCCTATATTTAAGAAATTGTTCCCTATGGTCGACCCCAGGAAGGACACATGGCAAACAGTCCCTAAGGTCGAGGGGGAGTTTTCTACTCTAGCCAAGCGCACGACCATTCCTATTGAGGACAATTGTGCTTTCAAAGATCCTATGGATAAAAAATTGGAAGGTTTGCTTAAAAAGATTTTTGTACAGCAAGGTTACCTCCTTCAACCTATTTCTTGCATTATTCCTGTCACTACAGAGGCGTGGTTCTGGTTCGAGGAACTGGAAAAGTCGCTCAGTGGGGAGACTCCGTATGAGGAAGTCATGGACAGAATTTACGCACTTAAGTTAGCTAATTCCTTTATTTTAGACGCCGCTTTGCAGTTAGCGAGGTTAGCGGCAAAAAATTCAGGGTTTACAATTGTGGCGCGCAGAGCGCTCTGGCTAAAGTCTTGGTCGGCGGATGTATCTTCCAAGACAAAATTGCTTAATACCCCTTTCAAAGGTAAGACCCCTTTTGGGCCAGAATTGAAAGAGATTATTTCAGTCATCACTGGGGGAAAGGGCCATGCCCTCCCACAAGATAAACCTTTCAAGGCTAAGAATAAGTCCAATTTTCGTTCCTTTCGCAATTTCAGGAACGGACCGGCTTTCAACTCGGCAGCCTCTAGACAAGAGGGTAACGCTTCCCAGACTAAACCAGCTTGGAAATCAATGCAAGGCTGGAACAAGGGTAAACAGGCCAAGAAACCTGCTGCTGCTACCAAGACAGCATGAAGAGGTAGCCCCCGATCCAGAACCGGATCTAGTAGGGGGCAGACTCTCTCTCTTTGCTCAGGCTTGGGCAAGAGATGTTCAGGATCCCTGGGCACTAGAAATAGTCTCTCAGGGTTATCTTCTAGAATTCAAGGAACTACCCCCAAGGGGAAGGTTCCACATATCTCACTTATCTTCAAACCAAGTAAAGAGACAGGCATTCTTACATTGTGTAGAAGACCTGTTAAAGATGGGAGTGATACTCCCAGTTCCAACTGTGGAACAAGGTCAGGGGTTTTACTCAAATCTGTTTGTAGTTTCCAAAAAAAGAGGGAACTTTCAGACCAATTCTGGATTTAAAAATTCTAAACAAATTTCTCAGAGTGCCATCGTTCAAAATGGAAACTATTCGAACGATTTTACCTACAATCCAGGAGGGTCAATTTATGACTACCGTGGATCTAAAGGATGCGTATCTGCATATTCCTATCCACAAAGATCATCATCAGTTCCTAAGGTTCGCCTTTCTGGACAAACATTACCTATTGTGGCTCTCCCATTCGGACTAGCCACTGCTCCAAGGATTTTCACAAAGGTGCTCGGGTCCCTTCTAGCGGTTCTAAGACCCAGGGGCATTGCAGTGGCACCTTACTTGGACGACATCCTAATTCAGGCGTCGTCTCTTTCAAAGACAAAGGCTCACACAGACATTGTTCTAGCCTTTCTCAGATCTCACGGGTGGTAGGTGAACATAGAAAAAAGTTCCCCGTCTCCGTCAACAAGAGTCCCTTTCTTGGGAACAATAATAGATTCTTTAGAAATGAAGATTTTCCTGACAGATGTCAGAGAGTCAAAGCTTCTAAACGCTTGTCAAGTTCTTCACTCTGTTCTTCGGCCTTCCATAGCTCAGTGCATGGAAGTAGTAGGGTTGATGGTTGCAGCAATGGACATAGTTCCTTTTGCGTGAATTCATCTAAGACCATTACAACTGTGCATGCTCAAACAGTGGAATGGGGACTATACAGACTTGTCTCCAGTGATTCAAGTAGATCAGAAGACCAGAGACTCACTCCGTTGGTGGCTGACTCAGGATCACCTGTCCCAGGGAATGAGCTTCCGCAGACCAGAGTGGGTCATTGTCACGACCGACGCAAGTCTATTAGGCTGGGGCGCGGTCTGGGATTCCCTGAAAGCTCAGGGTCTATGGTCTCGGGAAGAGTCTCTTCTCCCGATAAACATCCTGGAACTGAGAGCGATATTCAATGCTCTCCGGGCTTGGCCTCAACTAGCAAAGGCCAGATTCATAAGATTCCAATCAGACAACATGACGACTGTTGCTTACTTCAACCATCAGGGGGGAACAAGGAGTTCCCTGGCGATGAGAGAGGTGACCAAGATCATCAAATGGGCGGAGGATCACTCCTACCACCTGTCTGCGATCCACATCCCAGGAGTGGAAAACTGGGAGGCGGATTATCTGAGTCGTCAGACCTTTCATCCGGGGGAGTGGGAACTCCACCCGGAGGTGTTTGCCCAGTTGACCCAATTATGGGGCATTCCAGACATGGATCTGATGGCGTCTCATCAGAACTTCAAGGTTCCTTGCTACGGGTCCAGATCCAGGGATCCCAAGGCGACTCTAGTGGATGCATTAGTGGCGCCTTGGACTTTCAACCTAGCTTATGCGTTTCCACCGTTCCTTCTCATTCCCAGGCTGGTAGCCAGGATCAAACAGGAGAAGGCCTCGGTGATTTTGATAGCTCCTGCGTGGCCACGCAGGACTTGGTATGCAGACCTGGTGAATATGTCATCGGCTCCACCATGGAAGCTACCTTTGAGACAGGATCTTCTAGTACAAAGTCCATTCGAACATCCAAATCTAGTTTCTCTCCAGCTGACTGCTTGGAAATTGAACGCTTGATTTTGTCTAAGCGTGGGTTTTCGGATTCTGTGATAGATACTCTGGTACAAGCCAGAAAACCTGTGACTAGAAAGATTACCATAAAATATGGAAAAGATATATCTGTTGGTGTGAATCCAAGGGATTCTCATGGAGTAAGATTAAAATTCCTAGGATCCTTTCCTTTCTCCAAGAAGGTTTGGATAAGGGATTATCAGCGAGTTCTCTAAAAGGACAGATTTCTGCTTTATCTGTCTTGTTACACAAACGACTGGCAGCTGTGCCAGATGTTCAAGCTTTTGTTCAGGCTTTGGTCAGGATCAAGCCTGTTTACAGACCCTTGACTCCTCCCTGGAGTCTAAATTTGGTTCTTTCAGTTCTTCAAGGGGTTCCGTTTGAACCCTTACATTCCATAGATATCAAGTTGTTATCTTGGAAAGTTCTGTTTTTGGTTGCTATTCTTCTGCTAGAAGAGTTTCTGAATTATCTGCTCTGCAGTGTAATCCGCCCTATCTGGTGTTCCATTCAGATAAGGTTGTTTTGCGTACTAAACCTGGTTTTCTTCCAAAGGTTGTTTCCAACAAGAATATTAACCAGGAAATAGTTGTGCCTTCTTTGTGTCCGAATCCAGTTTCAAAGAAGGAACGCTTGTTACACAATTTAGATGTAGTCCGTGCTTTAAAGTTCTATTTAGAAGCAACAAAGGATTTCAGACAAACGTCTTCTCTGTTTGTAGTTTATTCTGGCAAGAGGAGAGGTCAAAAAAGCTACTGCTACCTCTCTTTCCTTTTGGCTGAAAAGCATCATACGATTGGCTTACGAGACTGCCGGACGGCAGCCTCCTGAACGAATCACAGCTCACTCTACTAGGGCTGTGGCTTCCACATGGGCCTTCAAGAACGAGGCTTCTGTTGATCAGATATGTAAGGCAGCGACCTGGTCTTCTCTGCACACTTTGTCCATATTCTACAAATTTGATACTTTTGCTTCTTCGGAGGCTATTTTTGGGAGAAAGGTTTTGCAAGCCGTGGTGCCTTCTGTTTAGGTAACCTGATTTGCTCCCTCCCTTCATCCGTGTCCTAAAGCTTTGGTATTGGTTCCCACAAGTAATGGATGACACCGTGGACCGGACACACCAATGTTGGAGAAAACAGAATTTATGCTTACCTGATAAATTACTTTCTCCAACGGTGTGTCCGGTCCACGGCCCGCCCTGGTTTTTTAATCAGGTTTGAAGAATTTATTTCTCTATACACTACAGTCACCACGGCACACTATAGTTTCTCCTTTTTTTCTCCTAACCGTCGGTCGAATGACTGGGGGGGCGGAGCCTGGGAGGGACTATATGGACAGCTCTTGCTGTGTGCTCTCCTTGCCTTTCCCTGTGGGGGAGGAGAATATCCCACAAGTAATGGATGACACCGTGGACCGGACACACCGTTGGAGAAAGTAATTTATCAGGTAAGCATAAATTCTGTTTTTACCTCTGTGATTATCTTGTCTTGTCTATCTAAGCCTTCTCAAACTGCCCCCTTATTTCAGTTCTTTTGACAGACTTGCACTTTGGCCAATCAGTGCTTACTCCTAGGTAATTCCACGTGCGTGAGCCCAGTGTTATCTATATGACACACATGAACTAACACCCTCTAGTGGTAAAAAACGTAAAAATGCATTCATTAGGGGGCGGCCTTCAAGGTCTATGAAATTTGCATATGAACCTCCTAAGTTTATCTTTCAACTAAGAATACCAAAAGAACAAAGCAAAATTGGTGATAAAAGTAAATTGGAAAGTTGTTTAAAATTACATGCCCTATCTGAATCATGAAAGTTTATTTTGGACTAGACTGTCCCTTTAAATTTGTATTTATTTTAACTAGGTAACCAGCTAGTTAAAATAAATACAAACTTAGCTGTGAAATAAAAGTAAAACCTAAGCTGCCTTACTCTAAAACCTACCATTACAAAAAATCAAAAATACTAAAATTACAAAAAAATAAAAAAAACTACCATTACAAAAAATAACAAACGAAATTATCCAAAACAATAAAAATTATTCCTATTCTAATACCCTGTTTAAAAAAAAACACCCCAAAATAAAACACCCTAATCGTCCGTGGCACACTGAGGATTCAAATGCAAGGTACCCCTTTTATACTGGGGGTACGATTGCATTCCTATTGGTAATTTTAAATCAGCCAATAGGAATTAGAGCTGCTAAAATCATATTGGCTGTTCGAATCAGCCAATAGGAATGAGAGCTGCTTAAATCCTTTTGGCTGATTTGAACAGCATGATCGATGGCCTTGGACTTTCGCCTGGACCTCCGCCTCCGCGCATCGACCGTTCCGCCTCCGCAGGGATGAAGAAGATGTCGGTCCCTTGATGGATGAAGATAGAGCCGTCTGAATGAAGATGGAGCCGCTGGGATGAAGATCGTTCAAGCCGGACTTCAGCAACTGTGAGTACCTAAAGAGGGGTTAGTGTTATTTTAAGGTTTTTTTGGAGTGTTTTTTTTTTGTTAGATTAGGGCTATTGGGCAATCTTAAAAGAGCTCAATGCCCTTTTAAGGGCAATGCCCATACAAATGCCCTTTTCAGGGCAATGGGTAGATTAGGTTTAACTTTATTTTTATTTTGGGGGGTTTGTATACTGTTAGGGGGTGTTTGTTTTTCTTTTTTAGCAAAAGAGCTGATTTCTTTAGGGCAGCGCCTACAAAAGGCGCTTTTAAGGGCCCTTGGTTGTTTATTATAGATTAGGTTTTTTGTTTTTTATTATTTATTTTTTTCAAACAGGGTATTAGAATAGTAATAATTTTTATTGTTTTGGATAATTTTTTTTCTTATTTTTGTAATGGTAATTTTTTTTTATTTTTGTAAGGTTAGTTTTTTTTTTGTAATGGTAGGTTTTAGTGTAAGGCAGCTTAGGTTTTTTATTTCACAGGTAAGTTTGTATTTATTTTAACTAGGTAGTTAGTAAATAGTTAATAAATATTTACTAACTAGTCTACCTAGTTAAAATAAATACAAACTTACCTATGAAATAAAAACCCAAGCTAGCTACAATATAACTATTAGTTATATTGTAGCTAGCTTAGATTTTATTTTTATTTCACAGGTAAGTTTGTTTTTAGTTTTAAATAGGTATTATTTAGTTAATAATTGTAACTTTAATTTAGGTCTTTTTTAATTATGTTAAAGTTAGGGAGGGTTAGGGTTACGGTTAGGGTTAGGTTTAGGGGTTATTATAGTTTAATTAAAGTTGTTATGATGTGGAGGCCGGCGGTTTAGGGGTTAATAGGTTTATTTAGTGGCAGTGATGTGGGAGGCCAGAGGTTTAGGGGTTAATAACTTTATTTAGTGGCGGCGATATTGGGGAGTAGCAAAATAGGGGTTAATATCTTTATTATAGTGTGGGCGATGTTGGGGTGTGGGGAAATAGGGGTTAATAACTTTATTATAGTGGCGGCGATGTCAGGGAGCGGCAGAATAGGGTTAATAACTTTATTTAGGTGTTGGGGATGTCAGGAGCGGCAGATTATGGGTTAATAACTTTATTTAGGTGTTGGGGATGTCAGGAGCGGCAGATTATGGGTTAATAACTTTATTTAGGTGTCGGGGATGTCAGGAGCGGCAGATTAGGGGTGTTTATGCTTGGGGTTTATATCAGGGTGTTAGGTTTATATCAGGGTTTTTTCCCCATAGACATCAATGGGGCTGCGTTATGGAACTTTTCACTCTGTGATCGCAGGTGTTAGTTTTTTTCCTAACACTCTCTCCCCATTGATGTCTATGGGGAAAGCGTGCACGAGCAAGTCAAAGCAGCGCTTGGATTTTGTGCGGTATGGAGCTTAATGCAGCTATATCGCATGCACAAGGCAGCTTTTAAAAAACTCGTAATGGCAGCACTATGGAGGGTGAAATAATGCAACTTTTGTTGCGTTCGTTTTGCACCCTCTATGGCGCAAAATTTGTAGTCTAGGTGTTTGTGTCTTAACACTCACATTTATTTAATATTTATATCAGTAATTGTGTGTTGGCACTCACATTTATTTAGTATTTGTATCAGTAACTGTGTGTCTTAGCACATTTATTTAGTACTTATATCAGTAACTTTGTGTCTTAGCAAATTTATTTAGCATTTACTAACTTTCTCTCATTCTCTATCTGCTACATTTTTGCAAGCCCCCAAGAAACTGATACCTTACAGGAATTTAAATGACTTGGATCTCAGACTTTTCGACTCAACTGAATCCTCTGCTTTTTGACATCTCATCCCTCTCTTGCCCAAACGTTGCTTTACAGCAGTGATTTTTAACCTTTTTTATGCCGTGGCACACTTTTTTACATTACAAAAATTCCATGGCACACCACCATCCCAAAATTTAAAAAAAATCACACATTGTAGCCTAATACAGCATATATATATATATATATATATATATACACATACACACAAACATACACATACACACAAACACACACATACTGTATGTATTGTGCTGTTATGCCATGCCTCCTACAAACTACCCCTGCACTGGGAGTAAAAAACAAGCAAAGTTTAAAAAATGTCACACGGTTGTCAGTCTGCTGTGGCACACCTGAGGATCTCTCACGGCACACTAGTGTGCCACGGCACACTGGTTGAAAAACACTGCTTTACAGTATAATTCGGCACTAAAATCAACACTTTCCTCTTGGATGTCTTCACACTACCTCCAACTCAATCTGTCCAAAACTACGCTGCTTCTTATTCCCCCCCTCTTCGAGATGTTTAGAGACTCTATTCTCAACACCTTACCCCAGGTCTGCTGTCTTGGGGGTCACACTAGACTCAGAGCTCACATTCAACCCACATATACAAGCACTTACCAAATCCTGCCGTTCACACCTACGTAACATTTCCAGAATTTGTCCGTTCCTTACTCAAAAGACTACAAAACTACTTATTCATTCCTGTCACGCATTGATTATTGCAATCTACTCCTAAATGGCCTTCCAAAACACCGACTCTGCTCCCTCCAATCTATTATGAATGCTTCTGCTAGACTCATCCACCTAAGTCGCGATCTACATCAGCTGCTCCACTCTGCCAGTCTCTACACTGGCTCCCCATACACTCCAGAATACAATTTAACCTCTTAAGGACATATGACGGAATTTTTCCGTCATAAAACAATTGAGCAAACAAAAAGCTGTGTCCTTAAAGGGTTAAAGTATTAACCCTAACTTACAAAGCACTCAACAGTCTAACTCCCAACTATATTTCCTCTCTCATCATGAAATATTCCCCATCCCGTCCTCTTCGATCAACCTCTGACCTACGTCTCTCCACTCCTCTCTACATCCCACTCCCGCCTCCAAGACTTTGCACTTGCTGCTCCTGTCCTCTGGAACTCTCTACCCCGCTCCATAAGACTGTCTCCAACCTTGTATAGTTTCAGACGCTCCTTGAAAACCCACCTATTCAGAGAGGCTTACCATCTCTCCTCCATCCCTCATCCGAACCAAACTAATACATGAACTGCCTGACTCACTGCTGCAACTACAACCAATGTGACAAGCTACCCCAACCTTATGTTTCTGCTACCTAAACCTGTAGACTGTGAGCTCTCCGGAGCAGGGCCATCTTCCTCCTGTACTAGATTTGTTTTGTTTTGTTATGGTTTGTATTTTATCACAAATCCTCGTCATTGTATACCCCTATCATTGTACCCAGTGCTACGGAATTTTGCGGCACAAATAAATGATAATAATAATAATAAAAATAGTTATATTAGTAACTTTGTGTTAGCACTCACATTTATTTAGTATTTATATCAGTAACTTTGTGTCTTAGCACATTTATTTAGTATTTATATCAAGAACTTTGTCTTAGCACATTTATTTGTTATTTATATCAGTAACTTTGTGTCTTAGCACTCACATTTATTTAGTATTTATATAAGTAACTTTAATTTCATAAGGAATGAACTGTTTAGGTAATGAAGTCAACGTCCACTCGGCATTTATTTAGTATTTATATAAGTAACTTTGTGTCTTAGCACTCACATTTATTTAGTATTTATATCAGTAACTTTGTGTCTTAGCACATTTATTTAGTATTTATATCAAGAACTTTGTCTTAGCACATTTATTTGGTATTTATATCAGTAACTTTGGGTCTTGGCACTCACATTTATTTAGTATTTATATAAGTAACTTTAATTTCATAAGGAATGAACTGTTTAGGTAATGAAGTCAACGTCCACTCGGCATTTATTTAGTATTTATATAAGTAACTTTGTGTCTTAGCACTCACATTTATTTAGTATTTATATCAGTAACTTTGTGTCTTAGCACATTTATTTGGTATTTATATCAAGAACTTTGTCTTAGCACATTTATTTGGTATTTATATCAGTAACTTTGTGTCTTAGCACTCACATTTATTTAGTATTTGTATAAGTAACTTTAATTTCATAAGGAATGAACTGTTTACAAAATATACTTTTATTACGTGGGTAACAATGTAAACGTTAACTCTTTTCAGCTGTCAACGGCTACCTTTTTGGAAATTTACCTGCTCTCGACATGTGTCTCGGAGATTCAGTGTCCTGGCATTTGTTTGGAATGGGTAATGAAGTCGACGTCCACTCGGCATATTTTTACGGTCACACAATCACTAACCAAGGGCACAGAGCTGATGTTATTAGTCTATTTCCTGCAACATTTGTCACCGTGGAAATGAAACCCTCAACTGTTGGAACTTGGATGTTAAGTTGTCAAGTGAACGACCACATACAAGGTAAAACTATTCATGTACTGTATAGAATGTCATATAAACTAATATGTGCTTTGTTGTTGCCTTATTTTAGATATAGCAAATTAAAAAGAGAGACAAAGAATATTAGTGAACTTCCTGTAATAAGATACACAATTCCTAATAAAATTACCTTTAAAGGGACACTAAACAATTTTTTTTTCTTTCATGATTCAGATAGAGCATGCAATTTTAAGTAACTTTCTAATTTACTCCTATTATAACATTTTCTTTGTTCTCTTGCTATCTTTATTTTAAAATCAGAAATGTAAATCTTAGCAGCCAGCCCATTTTAGGTTCAGCACCATGGATAGCGCTTGCTTATTGGAGACTGACATTTACCCACCAATAAGCAAGCATAACTTAGGATCTCAGCATAAAATGGACCAGCTCCTATGCATCACATTCCTGCTTTTTAAATAAAGATAGCAAGACAACAAAGAAAAATTGATAATAGGAGTAAATTAGAAAGTTGCTTAAAATTGCATGCTCTATCTGAATTATGAAAGAAAACATTTGGGTTTAGTGTCCCTAATCATTGAGAGCATAATAATAGGGATGAGGCGTCTTATAGAATATCTCCAAATCAGAGAGCTTTAGGGAATCAGGCCCTATGTGCTTTCTTGTGTGAAAGAAGGACTATAAATATTACTCATAATGTCACACAGTATTTGGGTATGTATAACAGAGGGAACTAATCAGTTCCTCTGCTCATCTGCCGTTTGTTTTCATGCTACATGTGTAGTCACAGCAGCTTTCTATATGTTCAGTAGCTTGGATCTCCGTATACAGCAATAACAACAAGGTAATTATAACACCTGCTATTGTGTTTTTCTCAATCTGAGCTCTCATGACCGTGACATTAGTAGGTGATTCCCATTAAATGGCAGTCACTTTTACCTAAGGTCTTTGATGTATGGGAGAATGTAGTCCAAAGAAGCACCTCTACACACAGCATACAACAAACACATACAATAATGTTTACATGAAAGAGGGAGTTTCATGCCCTTGTAAGTAGTAGGTGATTGCCATAGGAATTGCAGTCACCTGTTTACTAGGTGACTTTTAGGGTACTATGGGCTCTAAACAGAATCATGATGACATCCCCATATAAGCTTTAAAATGAAAGAGGAGAGGTCCAATGATCAGTTGGCCTAAGGTTATATGTACTGTCATGTCCCACAATACATTAATGGGTGTGAGACCCCTTATTTCAAACAGGTAATATTTATCTTTCTTTAAAGAGGTCGTCCTGTGTCTGTCTAGGTGCCCGACTATTGTCATAATAATCACAAATATCTCACATCATTGTTTGTTTTTTATTTTTTGAGGGGATGGCCGGGAAATAATAAGACTTCAACTCTTTTTAAAGACCCCTCATTTTAAAGTAGGGGCCCCACCATTCAAATTAAGGGTTTCAGGTTTTTATAGCTATCAAGTGACGATTGTGGTAATAATATTAATGTGGCAGTAACCACCAGCCTTGTTTTGTTGTCTACATCAGGTTTATAATTCCTTGTTTCTCTGAGCTAAATAAATCCGAGATCTTGATTGTAGAAATAACAATTTGTAAAATTCTTTATAGAATTTTTACATTTTAGATAGTGTAAAATGTTTAATTATCTAAATATTTATTCTTTTTATTGCACAAAATCATGGCTCATGGTGCAGTCAGCCAATAAATACCCAAGGAGATCTACACCAGGGTTGAGTAACATACGGTATCGGGAGCAAGACTCTAAATATATCTATGTACAAACAACCATTTCTGGTTCATAAACAAGTTTGTGTCCTGCTCCTCTATATCAGTGCTGGCTAATAAATCTTAAACAAATGTGCTAACTCCTAGTGTTTCTTTTTTCAGATGAGGAACTAGTTTGAATTTTTGTAACGCATAGAGACAGTGACCTCAGTTTACAAATTTTGTTTATTCAAGCAAAAATATATAATACTTTATAAAATATCTACATGCCTATATAGGTACAGAAAATAAAATATTGCCACTTGATTCAGAAAGAGGACGGGAGCCAGTTGCAGGTCCTGTTTGTTTTATCTGATTTAGATGTCTTCAGTATAGGATACTTTAAACAGTTTCCACTAAGTAAAATGAAAAAGCTTTTAATTAACATTGAGAAAGTTTAGCTCCATGTATTAAAGGGACATTGCACTCTAAAATTTGCACCGCTTTAATGTGTTCACAATGGTCCATTTTACCTGCTGGAGTGCATTTGATTGTTTGCAAACATCACCTTCACCTTTATTTCTTTTAAAAGACACGATGAGTCCACGGATTTCATCCTTACTTGTGGGATTACGCCTCCTGGTCAGCAGGAGGAGGCAAAGAGCACCACAGCAGAGCTGTATATATAGCTCCTCCCTTCCCTCCCACTCCAGTCATTCTCTTTGCCTACGTTAGTGATAGGAAGAGGTAAAGTGAGGTGTAAGATTAGATTCTTCAATCAAGAGTTTTTTATTTTATAAGTAGTGCCAGAGAGTGCTACTTTATCCAGGGTGTAGCCGTAGTCCATATCAGTCTCTAGAGTAGAGCTATTGCTGGCTTTAGAGCAATGGGAACTTGTGGGACATAATTCTCACTGCTTCTCCCATACTGTGATGCTGCCCTATTTTGATGATGGCCTAAGCAAATCCTAACTCAGGCCCTATCTTTGTCCACAAGGCTATAGGAGGAAAGTACCCCTTGAATCTGTGGAGGCTGTCCTACTGTCGGACAGCATAGAGGTAAGTGCAGTTTTTATTATTCTGGGACATAGTAACTCAGAAGGGACTCTGCACGTAAATATATTTATTTTTCTTGGGAACATGGGCCCTTTAAGTAGAGGGCTCCCTTGCCAGACAACATTTATCGGGCTTGCCAGACGGCATCTAGCATGGGCCACGCTTGGGGCTATTTTTAATGGAGACATGGTTTCCTTAAGTGAGGACTCTCCTACAAAACACATTCAGAAATAGCTCCGCTTGAGGTTATTTTTACTTGAGCTTCTTTATTAGATGGCTTCCCTATCAGTCATGTTATACAGACACTTATATTTGCTACAAGCAATGTTATACAGGCACGTAATTCTCCGATTATGACTTGGCCGTGAATCGGCATTAGGTTTGAACGCCCACGAAGGGCGAGGCTAATTTCTCCAACATAGGTGTGTCCGGTCCACGGCGTCATCCTTGTGGGATATTCTCTTCCCCAACAGGAAATGGCAAAGAGCCCAGCAAAGCTGGTCACATGATCCCTCCTAGGCTCCGCCTACCCCAGTCATTCTCTTTGCCGTTGTACAGGCAACATCTCCACGGAGATGGCTTAGAGTTTTTTAGTGTTTAACTGTAGTTTTTATTATTCAATCAAGAGTTTGTTATTTTAAAATAGTGCTGGTATGTACTATTTACTCTGAAACAGAAAAGAGATGAAGATTTCTGTTTGTAAGAGGAAAATGATTTTAGCAACCGTTACTAAAATCGATGGCTGTTCCACACAGGACTGTTGAGAGGAATTAACTTCAGTTGAGGGAACAGTGAGCAGAATTTTACTGCTTGAGGTATGACACATTCTAACAAGACGATGTAATGCTGGAAGCTGTCATTTTCCCTATGGGATCCGGTAAGCCATTTTTATTACAGACAATAAATAAGGGCTTCACAAGGGCTTTTTAAGACTGTAGACATTTTCTGGGCTAAATCGATTCATATAATAAACATATTTAGCCTTGAGGAATCATTTTAATCTGGGTATTTTGTAAAATAATATCGGCAGGCACTGTTTGGGACACCTTATTCTCTAGGGGCTTTTCCTTATCATAGGCAGAGTCTCATTTTCGCGCCGGTATTGCGCACTTGTTTTTGAGAAGCATGACATGCAGTCGCATGTGTGAGGAGCTCTGATACATAGAAAAGACTTTCTGAAGGCGTCATTTGGTATCGTATTCCCCTTTGGGCTTGGTTGGGTCTCAGCAAAGCAGATACCAGGGACTGTAAAGGGGTTAAAGATAAAAACGGCTCCGGTTCCTTTATTTTAAGGGTTAAAGCTTCCAAATTTGGTGTGCAATACTTTTAAGGCTTTAAGACACTGTGGTGAAATTTTGGTGAATTTTGAACAATTCCTTCATACTTTTTCGCAATTGCAGTAATAAAGTGTGTTCAGTTTAAAATTTAAAGTGACAGTAACGGTTTTATTTTAAAACGTTTTTTGTACTTTGTTATCAAGTTTATGCCTGTTTAACATGTCTGAACTACCAGATAGACTGTGTTCTGAATGTGGGGAAGCCAAGGTTCCTTCTCATTTAAATAGATGTGATTTATGTGACACAAAATTTAGAGAAAATGATGCCCAAGATGATTCCTCAAGTGAGGGGAGTAAGCATGGTACTGCATCATCCCCTCCTTCGTCTACACCAGTCTTGCCCACTCAGGAGGCCCCTAGTACATCTAGCGCGCCAATACTCCTTACTATGCAACAATTAACGGCTGTAATGGATAATTCTATCAAAAACATTTTAGCCAAAATGCCCACTTATCAGCGTAAGCGCGACTGCTCTGTTTTAGATAATACTGAAGAGCATGAGGACGCTGATGATATTGTTTCTGAAGGGCCCCTACACCAGTCTGAGGGGGCCAGGGAGGTTTTGTCTGAGGGAGAAATTTCAGATTCAGGGAAAATTTCTCAACAAGCTGAACCTGATGTGATTACATTTAAATTTAAGTTGGAACATCTCCGCGCTCTGCTTAAGGAGGTGCTATCCACTCTGGATGATTGTGAGAATTTGATCATCCCAGAGAAACTATGTAAAATGGACAAGTTCCTAGAGGTCCCGGGGCCCCCAGAAGCTTTTCCTATACCCAAGCGGGTGGCGGACATTGTAAATAAAGAATGGGAGAGGCCCGGTATACCTTTCGTCCCTCCCCCAATATTTAAAAAATTGTTTCCTATGGTCGACCCCAGAAAGGACTTATGGCAGACAGTCCCCAAGGTCGAGGGGGCGGTTTCTACTTTAAACAAACGCACCACTATACCCATAGAAGATAGTTGTGCTTTCAAAGATCCTATGGATAAAAAATTAGAAGGTTTGCTTAAAAAGATGTTTGTTCAGCAAGGTTACCTTCTACAACCAATTTCTTGCATTGTCCCTGTCACTACAGCCGCGTGTTTCTGGTTCGATGAGCTAGAAAAGGCGATCACTAGTGATTCTCCTCCTTATGAGGAGATTATGGACAGAATCCGTGCTCTCAAATTGGCTAATTCTTTCACCCTAGACGCCACTTTGCAATTGGCTAGGTTAGCGGCGAAAAATTCTGGGTTTGCTATTGTGGCGCGCAGAGCGCTTTGGTTGAAATCTTGGTCAGCGGATGCGTCTTCCAAGAACAAATTGCTTAACATTCCTTTCAAGGGGAAAACGCTGTTTGGCCCTGACTTGAAAGAGATTATCTCTGATATCACTGGGGGCAAGGGCCACGCCCTTCCTCAGGATAGGTCTTTCAAGGCCAAAAATAAACCTAATTTTCGTCCCTTTCGTAGAAACGGACCAGCCCCAAGTGCTACGTCCTCTAAGCAAGAGGGTAATACTTCTCAAGCCAAGCCAGCCTGGAGACCAATGCAAGGCTGGAACAAGGGAAAGCAGGCCAAGAAACCTGCCACTGCTACCAAGACAGCATGAACTGTTGGCCCCTGATCCGGGACCGGATCTGGTGGGGGGCAGACTCTCTCTCTTCGCTCAGGCTTGGGCAAGAGATGTTCTGGATCCTTGGGCACTAGAAATAGTCTCCCAAGGTTATCTTCTGGAATTCAAAGGGCTTCCCCCAAGGGGGAGGTTCCACAGGTCTCAATTGTCTTCAGACCACATAAAAAAACAGGCATTCTTACATTGTGTAGAAGACCTGTTAAAAATGGGAGTGATTCATCCTGTTCCATTAGGGGAACAAGGGATGGGGTTCTACTCCAATCTGTTCGTAGTTCCCAAAAAAGAGGGAACGTTCAGACCAATCTTAGATCTCAAGATCCTAAACAAGTTTCTCAAGGTTCCATCGTTCAAAATGGAAACCATTCGAACAATTCTTCCTTCCATCCAGGAAGGTCAATTCATGACCACGGTGGATTTAAAGGATGCGTATCTACATATTCCTATCCACAAGGAACATCATCGGTTCCTAAGGTTCGCATTCCTGGACAAGCATTACCAGTTTGTGGCACTTCCTTTCGGATTAGCCACTGCTCCAAGGATTTTCACAAAGGTACTAGGGTCCCTTCTAGCGGTGCTAAGACCAAGGGGCATTGCAGTAGTACCTTACTTGGACGACATTCTGATTCAAGCGTCGTCCCTTCCTCAAGCAAAGGCTCACACGGACATAGTCCTGGCCTTTCTCAGATCTCACGGATGGAAAGTGAACGTAGAAAAGAGTTCTCTATCTCCGTCAACAAGGGTTCCCTTCTTGGGAACAATAATAGACTCCTTAGAAATGAGGATTTTTCTGACAGAGGCCAGAAAAACAAAACTTCTAAACTCTTGTCAAATACTTCATTCCGTTCCTCTTCCTTCCATAGCGCAGTGCATGGAAGTAATAGGTTTGATGGTAGCGGCAATGGACATAGTTCCTTTTGCGCGCATTCATCTAAGACCATTACAACTGTGCATGCTCAGTCAGTGGAATGGGGACTATACAGACTTGTCTCCGACGATACAAGTAAATCAGAGGACCAGAGATTCACTCCGTTGGTGGCTGTCCCTGGACAACCTGTCACAAGGGATGAACTTCCGCAGGCCAGAGTGGGTCATTGTCACGACCGACGCCAGTCTGATGGGCTGGGGCGCGGTCTGGGGACCCCTGAAAGCTCAGGGTCTTTGGTCTCGGGAAGAATCTCTTCTACCGATAAATATTCTGGAACTGAGAGCGATACTCAATGCTCTCAAGGCTTGGCCTCAGCTAGCAAAGGCCAAGTTCATACGGTTTCAATCAGACAACATGACGACTGTTGCGTACATCAACCATCAGGGGGGAACAAGGAGTTCCCTGGCGATGGAAGAAGTGACCAAAATCATTCAATGGGCGGAGACTCACTCCTGCCACCTGTCTGCAATCCACATCCCAGGAGTGGAAAATTGGGAAGCGGATTTTCTGAGTCGTCAGACATTACATCCGGGGGAGTGGGAACTCCATCCGGAAATCTTTGCCCAAATTACTCAACTGTGGGGCATTCCAGACATGGATCTGATGGCCTCTCGTCAGAACTTCAAGGTTCCTTGCTACGGGTCCAGATCCAGGGATCCCAAGGCGACTCTAGTAGATGCACTAGTAGCACCTTGGACCTTCAAACTAGCTTATGTATTCCCGCCGTTTCCTCTCATCCCCAGGCTGGTAGCCAGGATCAATCAGGAGAGGGCATCGGTGATCTTGATAGCTCCTGCGTGGCCACGCAGGACTTGGTATGCAGATCTGGTGAATATGTCATCGGCTCCACCATGGAAGCTACCTTTGAGACGAGACCTTCTTGTTCAAGGTCCGTTCGAACATCCGAATCTGGTCTCACTCCAACTGACTGCTTGGAGATTGAACGCTTGATCTTATCAAAGCGAGGGTTCTCAGATTCTGTTATTGATACTCTTGTTCAGGCCAGAAAGCCTGTAACCAGAAAAATTTACCACAAAATATGGAAAAAATATATCTGTTGGTGTGAATCTAAAGGATTCCCTTGGGACAAGGTAAAAATTCCTAAGATTCTATCCTTTCTTCAAGAAGGATTGGAGAAAGGATTATCTGCAAGTTCCTTGAAGGGACAGATTTCTGCCTTGTCTGTGTTACTTCACAAAAAGTTGGCAGCTGTGCCAGATGTTCAAGCCTTTGTTCAGGCTCTGGTTAGAATCAAGCCTGTTTACAAACCTTTGACTCCTCCTTGGAGTCTCAACTTAGTTCTTTCAGTTCTTCAGGGGGTTCCGTTTGAACCCTTACATTCCGTTGATATTAAGTTATTATCTTGGAAAGTTCTGTTTTTGGTTGCAATTTCTTCTGCTAGAAGAGTTTCAGAATTATCTGCTCTGCAGTGTTCTCCTCCTTATCTGGTGTTCCATGCAGATAAGGTGGTTTTACGTACTAAACCTGGTTTTCTTCCGAAAGTTGTTTCTAACAAAAACATTAACCAGGAGATAGTCGTGCCTTCTTTGTGTCCGAATCCAGTTTCAAAGAAGGAACGTTTGTTGCACAATTTGGATGTTGTTCGCGCTCTAAAATTCTATTTAGATGCTACAAAGGATTTTAGACAAACATCTTCCTTGTTTGTTGTTTACTCTGGTAAAAGGAGAGGTCAAAAAGCAACTTCTACCTCTCTCTCTTTTTGGATTAAAAGCATCATCAGATTGGCTTATGAGACTGCCGGACGGCAGCCTCCTGAAAGAATCACAGCTCATTCCACTAGGGCTGTGGCTTCCACATGGGCCTTCAAGAACGAGGCTTCTGTTGATCAGATATGTCGGGCAGCGACTTGGTCTTCACTGCACACTTTTACCAAATTTTACAAGTTTGATACTTTTGCTTCTTCTGAGGCTATTTTTGGGAGAAAGGTTTTGCAAGCCGTGGTGCCTTCCATTTAGGCGACCTGATTTGCTCCCTCCCTTCATCCGTGTCCTAAAGCTTTGGTATTGGTTCCCACAAGTAAGGATGACGCCGTGGACCGGACACACCTATGTTGGAGAAAACAGAATTTTTGTTTACCTGATAAATTACTTTCTCCAACGGTGTGTCCGGTCCACGGCCCGCCCTGGTTTTTTAATCAGGTCTGATAATTTATTTTCTTTAACTACAGTCACCACGGTATCATATGGTTTCTCCTATGCAAATATTCCTCCTTTACGTCGGTCGAATGACTGGGGTAGGCGGAGCCTAGGAGGGATCATGTGACCAGCTTTGCTGGGCTCTTTGCCATTTCCTGTTGGGGAAGAGAATATCCCACAAGTAAGGATGACGCCGTGGACCGGACACACCGTTGGAGAAAGTAATTTATCAGGTAAACATAAATTCTGTTTTTCGCGCGCTTCAGGATAGAGAAGCTGCGCAGTTGTTTTTCTGCTCCGGATTCCGGCATCAGATTCTCAGTCAGGCGTTACGCTAGGACCGCATGGTAGTATAAAGCAAGCGGTTGCTAGCGTTTCTGAGTCCCGATCGTATTCACAGGCTGGAAAGGGTTGTCTGATATCCGGGTGGCAGGTAGGCGCCTTAGTGGAGCTGTTGAGGTATAGAGGTGTTAGTCATTTTTTTGCCTATAAGTGTTTTATATACAGTAAATTATTGGGTTTTTTATTTTAAAGGGACTATACAAATAAAGCAATAGTATCCGTTTTTTGAGAGGGCTTTAAGTTATAGAGAAAATATTTTTTCAGATAAAAACTTATCTAATGTGGATGCTTCTCAGGAATCTAATTATGAGATGCTGAAGCTTTCTCCCCAAGCGTCACAGCCCTTAATGCCCGCTCAAGCAGTACCCTGTACTTATCCACAAGTTTCTGCTGCATTCACATTAAAGGACATAGCTGCTGTTATGTCTTCTACACTTTCTGATGCGTTAGCTGCCTTTCCTATTCTTCAAGGCAAACGTAAAAGGAAGGACAACTATGTGGTCAATGAAGTTTCTGATGCTATGATGCCAATCTCAGATGTACCCTCCCAGAGTTCTGAGTTGGAGGGTATAGAGGTTTTATCAGAAGGAGAAATTTCTGATTCAGGAAGTTCCTTACCTCTGACTGATTCTGAGGTGGTTTCTTTCAGGTTTAAACTAGAACACCTCCGCCTGTTGCTCAGGGAGGTTTTAGTGACTCTGGACGACTGCGACTCCATAGTGGTCGCGTCTGAGAAGTTGAGTAAGTTGGACAGATAATTAGAAGTTCCTTCTTCCTCTGATGTTTTTCCAGTTCCTAAGTGAACTTCGGAGATTATTTCTAAGGTATGGGAGAGACCCGGTATTCCCTTTTCTCCTTCTCCCATTTTCAAGAAGATGTTATCCATAGCTGATGCTGTCAGGGAATCTTGGCAGTCGGTGCTCAAGGTGGAGGGAGCTATTTCCACCTTGGCTAAACGAACTACTATCCCTATTGAGGATAGTTGTGCCTTTAAAGATCCTATGTATAAGAAGTTGGAGGGCCTGCTAAAAAAGATCTATGTTCATCAGGGTTTGCTATTGCAACCGGCTGCTTGTATTGTCACGGTCTCTAGTGCGGCAGCTTATTGGTTCGATGTTCTTGCAGAGTCTCTTAAGACTGAGACTTCCTTGGAAGAAATACAGGATCGAATTAAGGCTCTTAAATTAGCTAATTTATTTATTACTGATGCTCCTCTACAATTTACTAAATTAGCTGCTAAGACTTCAGGTTTTTCTATCCTAGCCTACAGGGCCTTATGGTTGAAACCTTGGTCTGCGAACGTGTCATCCAAGTCTAAGCTTCTGGCTATTCCTTACAAGGAAAAGACCCTGTAAGGACCTGGCTTGAAGGAAATTATCTCTGACATCACGGGAGGCAAGGGCCATCTGGTCCCTCAGGATAAGAGATCCAAGCAGAAAGGTCGACAAAGTAATTTTCGTTCTTTTCGAAATTTCAAGGGAAACTCTCTTTCTCATCTTCCTCTAAACAGGAAGGAAACTATCCACAATCCAAGACTACCTGGAGACCCATCCAGTCGTGGAACAAGAGTAAACAATCCAAGAAACCTGCTGCTGCTTCCAAGTCAGCATGAAGGGTTTGCCCCCGATCCGGGACCGGATCTGGTAAGGGGCAGACTTTCCTTCTTCATTCAGGCTTTGGTGCGAGATGTTCAGGATACCTGGACTATAGAAATAATGTCTCAGGGATAGAAACTGGAGTTCAGAAATTCTTCCCCTCGAGGAAGATTTCTTCTTTCAAGATTATCTGCAGACCAGATAAAAAGAGAGGCATTCTTACATTGTGTAAGGGACCTCTCTTCCATGGGAGTAATTTTTCCTGTTCCCATACAGGAACAGGAACAGGGGTTCTATTCAAACCTATTTGTAGTTCCCAAAAAGGAGGGAACTTTCAGGCCCATCTTAGACCTCAAGAGTCTAAACAAGTTTCTCAGAGTTCCGTCTTTCAAGATGGAAACTATTCGAACCATTCTTCCATTGTTTCAGGAGGGTCAATTTATGACGACAATGGATCTAAAGGATGCATATCTTCATGTACCTATCCACAGAGATCATCACAGGTTTCTGAGGTTTGCCTTTCTGGACAAACATTTTCAATTCGTGGCTCTCCCCTTTGGTCTGGCCACGGCACCCAGAATTTTCACAAAAGTTCTGGGGTCTCTACTGGCGGTTCTAAGACCGCGGGGCATTGCAGTGGCGCCTTATCTGGACGATATTCTAATCCAGGCGTCATCTTATCAGCTAACAAGGTTCCATACCGATTTTGTGCTATCCTTCCTCAGAACTCACGGTTGGAAGGTAAATCTGGAAAAGAGTTTGTTAATTCTTCAGACAAGGGTACCCTTCCTAGGGACTCTGATCGACTCTATATCCATGAAAATTTCTCCAACATAGGTGTGTCCGGTCCACGGCGTCATCCTTACTTGTGGGATATTCTCTTCCCAAACAGGAAATGGCAAAGAGCCCAGCAAAGCTGGTCACATGATCCCTCCTAGGCTCCGCCTACCCCAGTCATTCTCTTTGCCGTTGCACAGGCAACATCTCCACGGAGGTGGCTAAGAGTTTTTTTGGTGTTTAAATGTAGTTTTATTCTTCAATCAAGAGTTTGCTATTTTAAAATAGTGCTGGTATGTACTATTTACTCTGAAACAGAAAAGAGATGAAGATTTCTGTTTGTAAGAGGAAAATGATTTTAGCAACCGTTACTAAAATCGATGGCTGTTTCCACACAGGACTGTTGAGATGAATTAACTTCAGTTGGGGGAAACAGTGGGCAGACTTTTGCTGCTTGAGGTATGACACATTTCTAACAAGACTTGGTAATGCTGGAAGCTGTCATTTTCCCTATGGGAACCGGTAAGCCATTTTCTTAGTTTAGTATAAGAATAAAGGGCTTCACAAGGGCTTTAAAGACTGGTAGACATTTTTCTGGGCTTGGTTGGGTCTCAGCAAAGCAGATACCAGGGACTGTATAGGGGTTTAATGTAAAAACGGCTCCGGTTCCGTTATTTTAAGAGTTAAAGCTTTCAAATTTGGTGTGCAATACTTTTAAGGCTTTAAGACACTGTGGTGAAATTTTGGTGAATTTTGAACAATTCCTTCATACTTTTTCACATTTTCAGTAATTAAGTGTGTTCAGTTTAAAATTTAAAGTGACAGTAACGGTTTTATTTTAAAACGTTTTTTGTGCTTTGTTATCAAGTTTATGCCTGTTTAACATGTCTGAACCATCAGATAGACGATGTTCTGTATGTTTGGAAGCCAAGGTTCCTCCCCATTTAAATATATGTGATGAATGTGACATAGTGTCCAGACAAAGTAGGGACAATGATGCCACTGATAATGATGTTGCCCAAAATGATTCCTCAAGTGAGGGGAGTAAGCATGGTACTGCATCATCCCCTTCTGTGTCTACACCAGTCTTGCCCACACAAGAGGCCCCTAGTACATCTAGTGCGCCAATCCTTCTTACTATGCAACAATTAACGGCTGTAATGGATAATTCTATTAAAAACATTTTGTCCAAAATGCCTACTTATCAGAGAAAGCGCGATTGCTCTGTTTTAGATACTGAAGAGCATGAGGACGCTGATGATAATGGTTCTGACATACCCTCACGCCAATCTGAAGGGGCCAGGAGGGAGGTTTTGTCTGAGGGAGAAATTTCAGATTCAGGAAAAATTTCTCAACAAGCTGAACCTGATGTTATTATTTTTAAATTTAAATTGGAACATCTCCGCGCTCTGCTTAAGGAGGTGTTATCTACTCTGGATGATTGTGACAATTTGGTCATTCCAGAGAAATTATGTAAGATGGACAAGTTCCTAGAGGTCCCGGTGCCCCCCGATGCTTTTCCTATACCCAAGCGGGTGGCGGACATTGTAAATAAGGAATGGGAAAGGCCCGGCATACCTTTTGTTCCTCCCCCTATATTTAGAAAATTATTTCCTATGGTCGACCCCAGAAAGGACTTATGGCAGACAGTCCCCAAGGTCGAGGGGGCGGTTTCTACTCTAAACAAACGCACTACTATTCCTATAGAAGATAGTTGTGCTTTCAAAGATCCTATGGATAAAAAATTAGAGGGTTTGCTTAAAAAGATGTTTGTTCAGCAAGGTTACCTTCTACAACCAATTTCATGCATTGTTCCTGTCACTACAGCAGCGTGTTTCTGGTTCGAAGAACTAGAAAAGTCGCTCAATAAAGACTCTTCGTATGAGGAGGTTATGGACAGAGTTCAAGCACTTAAATTGGCTAACTCTTTTATCTTAGACGCCACTTTGCAATTAGCTAGATTAGCGGCGAAAAATTCAGGTTTTGCTATTGTGGCGCGCAGAGCGCTTTGGCTAAAGTCTTGGTCAGCGGATGTGTCCTCCAAGAACAAATTGCTTAACATCCCTTTCAAAGGTAAAACGCTATTTGGCCCTGACTTGAAAGAGATTATTTCAGACATCACTGGGGGAAAGGGCTACGCCCTTCCTCAGGATAGGTCTTTTAAGGCTAAAAATAAGCCAAATTTTCGTCCCTTTCGCAGAAACGGACCAGCCTCAAATTCTACACCCTCTAAGCAAGAGGGTAATAGTTCTCAAACCAAACCAGCCTGGAGACCGATGCAAGGCTGGAACAAGGGTAAGCAGGCCAAGAAACCTGCCACTGCTACTAAAACAGCATGAAGTGTTGGCCCCCGATCCGGGACCGGATCTGGTGGGGGGCAGACTCTCTCTCTTTGCTCAGGCTTGGGCAAGAGATGTTCAGGATCCTTGGGCGCTAGAAATAGTTTCTCAAGGTTATCTCCTGGAATTCAAGGAACTACCCCCAAGGGGGAGGTTCCACAGGTCTCAATTGTCTTCAGACCTAATAAAAAGACAGGCATTCTTACATTGTGTAGAAGACCTGTTAAGAATGGGAGTGATTCATCCTGTTCCATTAGGAGAACAAGGGATGGGGTTTTACTCCAATCTGTTCATAGTTCCCAAAAAAGAAGGAACATTCAGACCGATTTTAGATCTCAAGATTCTAAACAAATTTCTCAGGGTTCCATCGTTCAAGATGGAAACCATTCGAACAATTCTTCCTACCATCCAGGAAGGTCAATTCATGACCACGGTGGATTTAAAGGATGCGTATCTACATATTCCTATCCACAAGGAACATCATCGGTTCCTAAGGTTCGCCTTTCTGGACAAGCATTAACAGTTTGTGGCACTTCCATTCGGATTAGCCACTGCTCCAAGGATTTTCACAAAGGTACTAGGGTCCCTTCTAGCGGTGCTAAGACCAAGGGGCATTGCAGTAGTACCTTACTTGGACGACATACTGATTCAAGCGTCGTCTCTGTCAAAAGCAAAGGCTCATACGGACATTGTCCTAGCCTTTCTCAGATCTCACGGGTGGAAAGTGAACATAGAAAAAAGTTCTCTGTCCCCGTCAACAAGTGTTCCCTTCTTGGGAACAATAATAGACTCCTTAGAAATGAAGATTTTTCTGACAGAGGCCAGAAAATCAAAACTTCTAAGCTCTTGTCAAGTACTTCATTCTGTTCTTCTTCCTTCCATAGCGCAGTGCATGGAAGTAATAGGTTTGATGGTTGCGGCAATGGACATAGTTCCTTTTGCACGAATTCATCTAAGACCATTACAACTGTGCATGCTCAGACAGTGGAATGGGGATTATACAGACTTGTCTCCGACGATCCAAGTAGATCAAAGAACCAGAGATTCACTCCGTTGGTGGCTGAACCTGGACAACCTGTCACAGGGAATGAGCTTCCGCAGACCAGAGTGGGTCATTGTCACGACCGACGCCAGTCTGGTGGGCTGGGGCGCGGTCTGGGAACCCCTGAAAGCTCAGGGGCTATGGTCCCGGGAAGAATCTCTTCTCCCGATAAACATTCTGGAACTGCGAGCGATATTCAATGCTCTCAAAGCTTGGCCTCAACTAGCAAAGGCCAAATTCATAAGGTTTCAATCAGACAACATGACGACTGTTGCATATATCAACCATCAAGGGGGAACAAGGAGTTCCCTGGCGATGGAGGAAGTAACCAAAATAATTCAATGGGCGGAGAATCACTCCTGCCACTTGTCTGCAATCCACATCCCAGGAGTGGAAAATTGGGAAGCGGATTTTCTGAGTCGTCAGACTTTCCATCCGGGGGAGTGGGAACTCCATAAGGAAATCTTTGCCCAAATAACTCAATTATGGGGCATTCCAGACATGGACCTGATGGCGTCTCGTCAGAACTTCAAGGTTCCTTGCTACGGGTCCAGATCCAGGGATCCCAGGGTGACTCTAGTAGATGCACTGATAGCGCCTTGGACCTTCAACCTAGCTTATGTATTCCCACCGTTCCCTCTCATTCCCAGGCTGGTAGCCAGGATCAATCAGGAGAGGGCTTCGGTGATCTTGATAGCTCCTGCGTGGCCACGCAGAACTTGGTATGCAGACCTGGTGAATATGTCATCGGCTCCACCATGGAAGCTACCTTTTGAGACAGGACCTTCTTGTTCAAGGTCCATTCGAACATCCGAATCTGGCTTCACTCCAACTGACTGCTTGGAGATTGAACGCTTGATTTTATCAAAGCGTGGGTTTTCAGATTCTGTCATTGATACTCTTGTTCAGGCTAGAAAGCCTGTAACTAGGAAAATTTACCATAAAATATGGAAAAAGTATATTTGTTGGTGTGAATCTAAAGGATTCCCATGGAACAAGATAAAAATTCGAAGATTCTATCCTTTCTACAGGAGGGTTTGGAGAAAGGATTATCTGCAAGTTCTTTGAAGGGACAGATTTCTGCTTTATCTGTTTTACTTCACAAAAAACTGGCAGCTGTGCCAGATGTTCAAGCTTTTGTTCAGGCTCTGGTTAGAATTAAGCCTGTTTACAAACCTTTGACTCCTCCTTGGAGTCTCAATTTAGTTCTTTCAGTTCTTCAAGGGGTTCTGTTTGAACCCTTACATTCCGTAGATATTAAGTTACTATATTGGAAAGTTTTGTTTTTGGTTGCAATTTCTTCTGCTAGAAGAGTTTCAGAGTTATCTTCTCTGCAGTGTTCTCCTCCTTATCTGGTGTTCCATGCAGACAAGGTGGTTTTGCGTACTAAACCTGGTTTTCTTCCGAAAGTTGTTTCTAACAAAAACATTAACCAGGAGATAGTTGTGCCTTCTTTGTGTCCGAAACCAGTTTCAAAGAAGGAACGTTTGTTGCACAATCTGGATGTAGTTCGTGCTCTAAAATTTTATTTAGAGGCTACAAAGGATTTCAGACAAACATCTTCTTTGTTTGTTGTTTATTCTGGTAAAAAGAGAGGTCAAAAAGCAACTTCTACCTCTCTCTCTTTTTGGCTTAAAAGCATCATCCGATTGGCTTATGAGACTGCCGGACGGCAGCCTCCTGAAAGAATCACAGCTCACTCCACTAGGGCTGTGGCTTCCACATGGGCCTTCAAGAACGAGGCTTCTGTGGATCAGATATGTAAGGCAGCGACTTGGTCTTCACTGCACACTTTTACCAAATTTTACAAATTTGATACTTTTGCTTCTTCGGAGGCTATTTTTGGGAGAAAGGTTTTGCAAGCCGTGGTGCCTTCCATCTAGGTGACCTGATTTGCTCCCTCCCATCATCCGTGTCCTAAAGCTTTGGTATTGGTTCCCACAAGTAAGGATGACGCCGTGGACCGGACACACCTATGTTGGAGAAAACAGAATTTATGCTTACCTGATAAATTACTTTCTCCAACGGTGTGTCCGGTCCACGGCCCGCCCTGGTTTTTTTAATCAGGTCTGATGAATTATTTTCTCTAACTACAGTCACCACGGTATCATATGATTTCTCCTATGCATATTCCTCCTTTAAGTCGGTCGAATGACTGGGGTAGGCGGAGCCTAGGAGGGATCATGTGACCAGCTTTGCTGGGCTCTTTGCCATTTCCTGTTGGGGAAGAGAATATCCCACAAGTAAGGATGACGCCGTGGACCGGACACACCGTTGGAGAAAGTAATTTATCAGGTAAGCATAAATTCTGTTTTTCCTGACAGAGGTCAGAAAGTCAAAGATTCTGAATACATGTTGAACCATTCAGTCCACTCCTCGGCCGTCAGTGGCTCAGTCCATGGAGGTAATCGGATTGATGGTGGCGGCAATGGACATAATTCCATTTGCTCGGTTTCATCTCAGGCCTCTGCAGCTAAGCATGCTCAGGCAGTGGAATCGAGATTATACAGATTTGTCTCCTCGAATAACCCTAGATCAGGAGACGAGGGACTCTCTTCAATGGTGGTTGTCTCCGGATCATCTATCCCAGGGGACATGCTTTCGCAGACCTTCATGGGTGATTGTGACAACGGATGCCAGCCTTTTAGGATGGGGAGCAGTCTGGGGCTCTTTAAAAGCTCAGGGAGTATGGACTCAGGCAGGGTCTCTTCTTCCCATCAACATTCTAGAGCTGAGGGCAATCTTCAATACGCTTCAGGCCTGGCCTCCGTTAGCTGCGGCTCAGTTCATCAGATTTCAGTCAGACAACATCACGACAGTGGCTTACATCAATCATCAGGGAGGAACAAGGAGTTCCTTAGTGATGATCGAAGTAGCCAAGATAATCCAGTGGGTGCAGGCCCATTCTTGTCATCTGTCGGCGATCCACATCCCAGGGGTGGACAACTTGGAGACAGATTTTAAGTTATTATCTTGGAAAGTTTTGTTTCTTGTTGCCATTTCTTCTGCTCGAAGAGTGTCTGAGCTTTTGGCATTACAATATAACTCTCCTTACCTTATTTTTCATTCGGATAAGGTAGTTTTACTTACTAAACTTGGTTTTCTTCCTAAAGTTGTTTCAGACAAGAACATTAATCAGGAGATTGTTGTTCCTTCCTTGTGTCCTAATCCTTGTTCTCAGAAGGAACGCTTACTACACAATTTGGACGTAGTACGTGCTTTAAAGTTTTACTTACAAGCGACTAAGGACTTTCGTCAATCGTCTTCCTTATTTGTCATTTTTTCGGGGAAACGTAAGGGTGAGAAAGCTACGGCTACCTCTCTTTCTTTTTGGCTGAAGAGTATCATCCATTTTGCATATGAGACTGCTGGACAGCAGCCTCCTGAAAAAATTACGGCTCATTCCACTAGGGCTGTTGCTTCCTCATGGGCATTCAAAAATGAGGCTTATGTTGAACGAATTTGCAAGGCTGCAACTTGGTCCTCTCTTCATACTTTTTCTAAATTTTACAAATTTGATACTTTTGTCTCGGCTGAGGCTGTTTTTGGGAGAAAGGTTCTTCAAGCATTAGTGCCTTCCATTTAGGTTCCCTGTCTTGGCCCTCCCTTATCATCCGTGTACTAGTGTACTATAGCTTTGGTATTGTATCCCACAAGTAAGGATGAAATCTGTGGACTCATCTTGTCTTTAAAAAGAAAAGAAAATTTATGCTTACCTGATAAATTTGTTTCTTTTTAGACACAATGAGTCCACAGCCCGCCCTGTTCTATGAGACAGGTTATTGTTTTTCGTTAAACTTCAGACACCTCTGCACCTTGGCTTTTCCTTTCTCTTCCTAACTTCGGTCGAATGACTGGAGTGGGAGGGAAGGGAGGAGCTATATATACAGCTCTGCTGTGGTGCTCTTTGCCTCCTCCTGCTGACCAGGAGGCGTAATCCCACAAGTAAGGATGAAATAGCTGGACTCATTGTGTCTAAAAAGAAACAAATTTATCAGGTAAGCATAAATTTTCTTTTTGTTGTTTGTAATAGTTGATTTTACCAGTTAAATCCATCACCTATACAGATCTGTCTTATCTGCTGTGTCAGCAGAATGATATAGGCTTGTTATTGAGAACAATAAGTGATAGTTTAATCAGCAAAACCAGCTATTTCAAGTACAATAGTAAACACAACAATTTCCCATACAATTAATACTCTGCAGTGGGTATAATGAGTCATTTGGAACACATTAAAGGGAAAACAAATGTTATAATACAGTGTCCCTTTAACATATGTACAGTACATTTAAATTTGTATATAATATCAGCCTACTGTATAGAGCTGTGTCATGTGCTCACTGCTTTAACAGAGATTACCCATGAAAGTGTTCATCACAAGACACAAAGACACTGCGCAGCCCAATCTACATTAAAGGGACTGTAAAGTCAAAATTAAACTTTCATGATTCAAATAGAGCTTCAAATCCAAATAACTTTCCAAATTATTTCTCTTATCTAATTTGCTTTGCTCACTTGGTATCAGGACCAGCAATGGACAACTGGGAGCTAGCTGAACACATCTTGTGAGCTAATGACAAGAGGCATACAGTATACAGTGTTCTCTACAGAAACTTTTAGCAGCAGTGTGGCATTATGATATAGCCGGGTGGGGCAGTGTTATACTTTTTTTTATAACTTACGTTTTTATAATTGTTACTTAAGCTATACATAGCGCAAATTTATTTCATAATTTAACATAAATAGATTTAATGATAATTTGTGCAACAAACACTGGAAAAATGTAATATTAGATAATTGTAGCTTAATATTGGCTTAAATTTCAGCTGGGTGGTCCATGAAATCAGCCTGGCAGTGTGCCCATTAAATATGTCCTCTGGTGGTGCAGTCACCAATCACCAGCTAGTTCCCAGCAGTGGATTGCTTCTCTTGAGTCTACCTATGTATGCTCTTCAACTAAGGATACTAAGGAAAATTGCATGCTCTGAATCATGAACATTTATTTTTACTGTCCCTTTAAATAAACATAAAATAGCAATAATGAAACAGCCTTTTATTTTTGCACTGCTGCTTGCAGAGAAATGTTTAAAGTGGTTAAACATAGGGATAATTCAGCTTTGGACAACAGTCACTACTGGCCCACAGCCACAACTAAACACAGTCACAGTCAATTGAGGGCAGCATATGAGTCAACAGTGCATTTGCGCACCTGTAGCTGGCATTATGTGTTTATCCCATTTGTGCTGGTGAACATATAATGCTCTATAAGCAAACATAATAAAATGCCCTGACCAGGGCTGGATTTACATCCCAGGTGACTGTAGGCACCAAAACCTGAAGCTCTTACCGCCGTGCCGGCAGTGAAATAAAAGCACCACATGTCTGTAACAACCATCTTTGATATGGCCGCCGCAAGCATTGTGCATGCGAGGGGGGCGCCAGATGTTGTGCATGTCTAATACTCATGATGAGCTTAACAAAGATGGCTGTTGCACATGCGCAGTGCTGTTATTTCACTGCCAGCAGACATCTTTGTTAAGGTCTCCGGCAGAGACAGGTGCCCCTCTATGGAGGGCGCCTGTAGGCACATGCCTACTCTGCGTTATAAATCTGTCCCTGACCCTGAAATGTTTAGAGGTTTTTTTTCTTGCTCCTTTATGTCCCTTTAAAAGGACATAAAACTGTCAACTCATCTTTTGCAATTCACTATTTAATTGCTGAAAAAATGTCTCTTTAATGAAGATAAAGGATAGTGAATGATGACAATAATATAGAGGAAACAAATATGTAAGATTTAGTAATAGGTGTGTGTGTGTTTTATTTATATATAAGACGTAGTACAAGAAATCTATAATATTTTCTTACACACACACACATAGGGTCCCATCACTAAAGTTTTCTATGTAAGTTATGGTTGGGAATCCAGACTGATGAGGTTTATGGTCCAAGCTAAATCAGTTGTGTACAAGAAGAAGAAGGAGGTGTTTGCAAACAATTTAATACATATGACAAGCTGACAACACCAGTGAAGGGGGAACACTTCAGGAAACCACAACTGCACAGTGATAGACCTGGATCCTGTTCTGCAAGTCCATCTTGGCTGTGTCTTGGGGCAAATTAGGGTATGATTGGGCATCAGAAAGGAAAACAGAACAGCTCTTTACTAATTTGAGCATCTTCTACCATCTTGGCAGCAGTTGTAGATCCATTCCCCTCAATTGACAAATTAAGGGACTGGTACTGCTAAAGCTGACCTAGCTACATTATAGGGAGCAGAGCTAAAATTACAAGCATCTTTTGTAAAGAAGAACTTTGAGAGATTCCATGGTACTTTATGTCAATACTCATATAGGATACTATATACTCATAGGGACACTATATACTACAGGTCTCCTCCATGTCATTACTCATAGTGCAGTCAACAAATACCCCTAGAGATGTATAGCAAGGTTGGCCTACAGGTGGCTGTTGCAACCACAATAGTGCCCTCTAGTGCTTTATGTCAAAACTGCATGATGTTTGTGTGAGAACCATGCAATGCATTCATGGGGACTGCATGCTGTACCTAGCTGTTTATGTGCCCATCCATATGACTAAACCACACAGATGAGTTCAGAGAAGGTTTATTCCTCTTTTCTGTAGCTGACTCATTTCTGTCCTCTCTTGGAAAAATGTTTCTTTGTCTGTAACAGTTATGCAATGTTTCCTACATTTTTAGAATTAGTTTTATATAATCAAGTACTACTGCCTTATTATTGTATATGAGCACTCTCAGTGATTGTGCTTTCTGCTTACTTCTATGTACATATGCAGCTGGAATGATGGCATTTTTTAACATTGGAACATGTGGAAAAACCTTAACATCACACATGGGAGGAAGTGTAAGAAAATACTTTATTGCTGCTGAAATGACTTTATGGGATTATGCACCAACGGGTCATAATGCATTCACCGGTGATCTGTTAAATGACTCAGACAGGTAATGTATTGCTTTCTCTCTTTTTTTTCAGGTGCCACTGGGAGGATGCATTTAGTTATTTATTTTAGATGTGCAAAGGAATGTGTGCAACTTTTTTTTTTTTATTTTCTTTTTATTATTTAGATAATTGTAGTACACCAAGGAATAACAAATTGGTATTAAAACACAAAGAAGAATTTTCCATTAAAACATATCATTTCAATAAAACAAAGACAAAGGAAATTCATTTAACACTTTATATATATTATTTTTTTTTAATACCAAACCATATTTACAAGTTACTCTTATCTTGAGTTTCTACAACCATCTGTTTTCCATTTAGAATAGGACAAACAATATACAGATGTGGGCCTCCATTACATATGCAGCGTCGCCCGCAAAATCCTCCGCCGCCAGATTTTACGCGATTTTGGTATTACATATACGGCGTAGCATACAAGTTACGCGTGTATATTTCACCCATCGCCCGCAATTATTACTCCCATAGGCTAACATAGAACCGCGTCGCATATCGGTATCCAATATCCAGCGCAAGGACTTACGTGGCGAAAATGGAAAAATCTTACTCCATTTTTACCTCGCCATAAAAGGCAGCCGCAGCAAGCCTTGCGCTGGGTATGGGAGCACCGTAACTCCCGAAAATGCCTGCAAAAATAAACTAACACCTAACACATGCGCAATGTCTATCTACCTGTCAACCGCAATCCCCGACTAATAAAGACTATTAACCCCTAAACCGCCATAGCCCACAACGCAATAAACCTATTCAAATATTAACCCCTAAACTGCCATAGCCCACAACGCAATAAACCTAACTCCTAACCTAACCCCCCCTAACCTAACCCCCCCTAAATAAACTAAAATTACCTAATTTACAAAATACTAAAGTTACTATTAAATTAAAAAAAAAAACACTACTTTTAAAATACAAATAAACTAAGTATAAATTAAAGGGGCAGTCTAATCAAAATTCAGGAGTAGACTGTCCCTTTAAGCAAAAATTACAGAAAATAATAAATAAAATTACAAAATTTTAAATAAATTACGCCTAATCCCTATGAAAATAAAATAAAACCCCCAAAATAAAAACACCCCCTAATCTAATAAACTACCAGTAGCCCTTAAAAGGACTTTTTGCAGGGCATTGCCCCAAGATAATCAGCTCTTTTGCCAAAAAAATACACAAAGCCCCCCCCTAACAGTAAACCCCCCCCCCAAAAAAAAACTAATACTAAAAACCCTAAACTACCCATTGCCCTGAAAAGGGCATTTGTTGGGCATTGCCCTTAAAAGGGCATTCAGCTCTTTTGCTGCCCACCGTATCTAAATAAAATAAATCCCCCCAAAAAACCCTTAAAAAACCCTAAGTCTAACCCCCAAGTGGTCCTCACCTGTCCTGAAGTCCAGGGGAGAAGGTCCTGTTCCAGGCGGTGAAGTCTTCTTCCAAGCGGCGACCTCTTCTTTCTTCTTCCAGGAACCAGCCAGCGCGGAGCGGAGGGCGGAGTTGAAGACCGATGACCGCGGAGCTGAAGACCGGCGACTCTGGAACTGAAGACCGGCGACCGCGGAGCCATGGAGCGTGGAGGATCCTCTTCATATGATCTCCGCCGTACACTGAATAGGAATTCAAGGTACTGGATTAAAAATGACGTCCCTTGAATTCCTATTGGCTGATTTGAGCCTTCAAATTCAAATCAGCCAATCGGATGAGAGCTACCTAAATCCTATTGGCTGTTCAAATCAGCCAATAGAATTTCAGTAGCTCTTATCCTATTGGCTGATTGAACAGCCAATAGGATATCAGTAGCTATCATCCGATTGGTTGATTTGAATTTGAAGGCTCAAATCAGCCAATAGGAATTCAAGGGACGCCATTTTCAATCGCGTACCTTGAATTCCTATTCAGTGTACGGCGGAGATCGTATGAAGAGGATCCTCCACGCTCCATGGCTCTGCGGTCACCGGTCTTCAGTTCCAGAGTCGCCAGTCTTCAGCTCCGCGGTCATCGGTCTTCAACTCCGCCCTCCGCTCCGCGCCGGCTGGTTCCTGGAAGAAGAAAGAAGAGGTTGCCGCTTGGAAGAAGACTTCACCGTCTGGAACAGGACCTTCTCCGCTGGACTTCAGGACAGGTGAGGACCACTTGGGGGTTAGACTTAGGGTTTTTTAAGGGGTTTTTGGGGGGATTTTATTTACATAGGGTAGGCAGCAAAAGAGCTGAATGTCCTTTTAAGGGCAATGCCCAACAAATGCCCTTTTCAGGGCAATGGGTAGTTTAGGGTTTTTAGTGTTAGTTTTTTTTTGGGGGGGGGTTGGTGGGTGGGGGGGTTTACTGTTAGGGGGGGCTTTGTGTATTTTTTTGGCAAAAGAGCTGATTATCTTGGGGCAATGCCCTGCAAAAAAGTCATTTTAAGGGCTACTGGTAGTTTATTAGATTAGGGGGTGTTTTTATTTAGGGGGGGCTTTTTTATTTTCATAGGGATTAGGTGTAATTTATTTAAAATTTTCTAATTTTATTTATTATTTTCTGTAATCTTAGATTTTTTTATTTTCTGTAATTCTTGCTTAAAGGGACAGTCTACTCTTGAATTTTGATTAGACTGCCCCTTTAATTTATACTTAGTTTATTTGTATTTTAAAAGTAGTGTTTTTTTTTTTATTTAATAGTAACTTTAGTATTTTGTAAATTAGGTAATTTTAGTTTATTTAGGGGGGGTTAGGTTAGGTTAGGGGTTAGGTTTATTGTGTTGTGGGCTATGGCGGTTTAGGGGTTAATACTTGAATAGGTTTATTGCGTTGTGGGTTAATGGCGGATTAAGGGTTAATAGTTTTAATAGGTAGTTTGCGATGTTTGGGTTGGCGGATTTAGGGGTTAATAACTTAGTTATTACTTGCGGTGTGGGTTTGATGGTGGATATAGGGGTTAATAGTTTAAATAGGCATATTGCGTAGTGGGGGGTTGTCGGTCTAGGGGTTAATACATTTAATATTAGTAATGAGAGGGGGGATTGCAGATATAGGGGTTTTACGTGTCGGGCTTATTTTTGGGAGGCGTGTTAGACTTTTACGGGAGATTTGTTATTTTCTTTACTTTTCTTAGGAGCCGGCAGTTTCTAAAGTGCCGTAAGTCATTGGCGAAATTTGTATTTATGCTCATCTCTGGACATCGCTAGTTTATCAGATTTACGGCACTTTATGAACTGCCGGCGGGGTTTATGTAATACCCCGATGTGCGAGGTGAAATTACGGGCAGCGCGGGTTCCCACGCTTGCGCTGAAACCTGCGCCGTATATTTGATCGCGCCCATAGGATCTTCCTCCCACACTAACTGAATCACTAGAAACAATCTGTAATTCTATAAATCCCTAGGGAGTATATAACCTACTTTATAGAAGGGTTTCAGGATTTCCATTTGCATATCCGATATTTGGGCTCTAATAATTTTCAACCATTTTATAAAAAAAACTTTGAATTGTCTTTCATGATTTGGCTCAACATTCATTTGCTCTATGATTAGTTGGGAGTTCATTTATTGACCAAATTCCACTATGCTATGCTTGCCTTCCAATGCTGCAAAATTAAATTCCTTGCTATCTGTGTTACTGTAATAATTAAAGAATATTCTTCCTTTACAAATTGCCTTGGGAGGGTAAAGAAAAAATTACTAACGGGGTAAAGGTCACTGGCTCAAAAACTTATTAAGCCAGAAGGAAACCATTTTCCAGAACTGACAGATACTTGCACAGTACCAAAAACAATGAAGAATATTAGCTTGAGGGGACGTGACAGTGAAAACAATCCCCCTTAGAATTTTTATCCCATTTAGCTAATAATTTGGGGGTAATGTATGAAATATTTACAAGGTAGCTGGTGGGATACTCCTCTATCAGACCAAACTCGGCCAGTAGTCTTGTTATCCCGGCGTCGAGCCGGAATGATAGGGAATATCCCAGAGCAGAGAAAGTTAGTGAAATGAGGAAGGCGGCACTCACCACAGGTAGGACAGTCCCCAGCCGCAACAGCAGAGCAGTCCAAGGATGAACCACTAGAATGGTCAGGCAGGCAGGGTTTGGCAACAGCAAAGTTGTCCAAGTTTAAACCACTAGAATGGTCAGTCAGGAAGAGTTTTGGCAACAGTTAAGTAGTCCAGCAGATTGAGGGTTAAGGCAGGTAGAGTAGTCAGACAGGCAGGTTCAGCAATAGTTATCAATCCAGCAGTTTAAGGGTTCAGTAACGGTATTTAGACAATTAGAAAAAACGATTTGTCACACCCAGGAGTACACAAAGTAACACCTATACTTGTGCAGTGACAGGTCATTTGTGGAAAGTTTAAATAGGCGCAGGATTCACGCCACTGAGGTCTGACCGGCATCTTGAGCGTGCGGCGATGACGTCAGCGCCGCATGCATCTGAGCCGACACTGCCCCTAGCAACGAGCAGGGAAGGGGACACTGCGCTCCTAGCAATGGCTAGAGCAGCGCGGCGTGACAGTAGCTGTGTGTTTCTTTCCATAAAGTAAACTTATAGCCAGCTGTCTCTATACTCTGTTTGATATCTTGGGCTAATACTTCTGGGAGAATTGTTTGCCATCTATTAGTAAGGATTTCTAGGTGTGTTTTACCTAGACTTTTCATAATCGTTTTGTACTAAATTGATATTGAATAATAACCGGCCTGATAAATCTGCACGCCGCCTTCGATTATCCCCAAGTCCGAACTAATAGATTGGTTTTGCATTACATAATTAAGGAATTGTCTAATATGTAGAAACCCAAAAAAGTGCTGTCTGGGTAAATTAAATTCTTCTTGAATTTGTATAAATTATTTAATCGCCCCTGTCTCTTTATCCAATAATTGTACTAGATATTCTAATCCTTTTCTTTTCCATAGATGAAATATGCCAAAATGTAGGCCTGGGGAAAAGTCAGGGTGTCCTAAGATAGTGAGATACTTAGTCTAAAATTTACTTTGAGATCTGTACAATATTTTTGACATGCGTTAACCACATTTCTAATGATCCTAATATTTAATATAGACGGTGGAAATTTAGCTACAGGGATGTGTAGAATGGCTTTTAAAAACTGTTTTATTAAACTTCCCTCTATATCCAGTAAGGAGAAGTTATTTTTTTCTGTAATCCAATCAATTGCGATTTTCACCATTGCAACCGGTTATATAATTTGATATTTAGAAGTCCATACACCCCAAATTCTTTGTCTAAAAATAAAAAGTTTTTTGATAAACATGCACTTCTCTTCCCCCATATAAAAAGATTACATTCTTGATCATATCTCTTCATATCCGCTGGAGGAGGAGCTTCGCATAGAAGTGCGACTCTGTAGTCTTGTGGTTCGGGAAGCAGAGATCCATCCAGATACACGCCGCAAATCCCCATTGCCATGAACACTCATTTAGGCCAGGGGGCTCTCAGGGCGGTGCGGAAGTCCAGAGCGTGGGAACAGGCCCCGATGCTGAGGCCTAGCTGTTTCCTGGCTGTTGCAGTAAATCTATATATCCGGGGGCTCTGGAGAGCCACAAAGTATCTCGGTAGGCTGGATAAAGACCCAGACAGATAACAAGCCAACCGCCTACACGATTGTCAGTGCTGTATGGGATCTGGGGGAAAGAGAAAGAACTCCCACGCAACCTAGAAGCCAACTGGATGGGCCGGTGCGGAAGGTAGCTTATAAAGCTGCTTGCTGGAGTGAGTAAATCTTACCATTAGGGTCCGACTGAAAGATCCTCTCCTATGGAGATACCGTAATCCGGTCACTGATTTCTGGATAGAGGACGGAGCACCCTGGAAAGAGCACTAGAAGACCATCGAGTAGGGGTTAAATTACCCTAATGGCCATGAAACACTCGCTGGAAATCGACATTTAAATCGCAAGTACTGTGGCTACAGACCCTGTGTTACAATATTATTGTTTATACACATGCTTGCTGAATATACTGGCAACCAACATTTCACACCAGTGAATCTCAACGTGCAACAAGAGCTTGTACTTTCTTATCTTGTTTGCTGGTTTAGAAGGCCTAATGAATAAAGATGAGTCTTGGCCACTTGCTGGTTAACTGACTTTCTGGCCCTATGTGGGTTACACTGGAGAAAATCTGTAAGCTGAAGAGCTGAAAACAAGGTCCTAAACTACTATTATGCTGCCATGGTTATATGCCTGATGATTATAAGTATCTGTTGAACAGATACTAATCTTCTGTAACTGGAACATTGTCCAAATCTATTGGGAATTAAGATCTACTCTATTTGTCTTAACATGTTATTACATACTGTATCACTATGGCTGGTGGTTTATTATCAAATAGTGGTAAGGGTAGATCCCTGCATAAGAGTCTTTGATCCACGGTCCCTTAGAAATAGGATTAACTACGTTTATAAGAAATTAGTACTAAAATAAGAACCATTGGTAACTGCCTAATTGAACATTTTGCATAGATTTATTAGAGTCTAAACCTGTTGTATATTGTTATGAGGCTTTTTTTTGTGTGCATATTGTTGTATATTGTGATGTTACCAACTTGAACTGATCTGTGCTTGGCGTCAGAACCACGTGTTTTAGAGCTAAATTTAGCTCTCTTGATTGATACTCACTTTAAATTATAGACACAAAAGATTCACTCTGCACTTATATAAAAAAAAAAAACTTTTATTTCTGCAAAACTATATTGTCTTTTGTTTAAATACACTTAGCACCAAATGTTATAGAAACATTTGAGTTTAGATTTTATGTGTACACTTTGATTTTATATTCATTCACTACTATTTATGGAAAGTTTTATCATTCAATCTAAAACTAAATCTCCAGCAATGCCACCTAAACGAGAGAAAAAACAAAAAGCCCTGACTTAGAACAGAGTATTGACTTACAGGGGATACAACTGGCAATTACGACCCCCAGATATTGATACAACAAATCTCTGACCAAATACTACCACAATTTAACTTAATTAAAAGTGAGATATCAGGTCTCACTGAAGAGGCTAGACAGTTTTCAAGAAGGTTAGCAGAGGCAGAATTACGAATGTCTGACCTAGAGGACCAGATAGGTATACAGGAAAAGCTGACTAAGTCCCAAGATGATGCAATAAAACATTTACAAGCTAAGGTAGAGGAACTGGAAGACCGCTCACGTAGGAATAACGTGAAAATAATTGGCCTTTCAGAAACGGTCTTGCCTCAAGACCTAATTAAATTTGCCACCAAAGACCTACAATTATTGTTGGGTCTTCAAACATCAGATACATCTTTTCTAGTAGAGTAGGCACATAGATTGGGTGCTCCCAAAGCTGGTATTGATGGTACATATAAACCTAGACCTATCATGGTAAAGTACCTAAACTTTCAAGATAAGATAACCATTATGAGGCAATTTAGACCAAAAAACTCGATAATGATAAGACATGAGAAAATTCTTTTGTTTCAAGATTTCTCTCTTGAAACTATGACGAAACGTAGAGAAATGTCCCCATACTGTACAACCTTAATACAGAAAGGTATCCAGACCAGATTTATGTATCCAGCTAAATTCTGTTTTAAGCTAAATAATGAAAATATTACTCTGAAAACTGCTCAAGATGCTAGAGAGTACATTAGTACACTATTGTTGTATAATACAAGATGTGCCATGTCTGTTTTTTTTGTTTTTTTTTCCCCGATGGTCTTAAAATATAGATTAGATCCCGGCTATTATTGGCCATTATTAATTTTGTGTATAGGAATATTATTGTATAAAGAATTGATTTATTATTCTTCTATTTTATGAAGATGTGATACCCAGAGAACAGTTCCCTTTACCCTTTTTTCCTTTTCTATTCCCTTTTTTTTTTTTCTCTTCATTGTCTGTTTTAAGACTTAGGGAGATGGTTAATATTTTATCTTGGAATGTAGGGGCAATAACCTTTCCAGCGAAGAGGAGCATAATTCTGAAACTATTAAAAATAAATAAAAAAATAACCCAGATATCGCTCTCCTACAGAAGACCCACTTGCAGGATGATGAGATTGATAAACTTAAATGTAAATGGGTAGGGGAGATATTATCTGCCCCTGGCCCGAAGCGCAAGAGAGGTATAGCATTGTTATTTTCAAAATTTTTTAGCTATGCGATTTTAACCCAGGAACGGGATCCGGGGGGTAGATATATTATAGTGGAACTAGAATATGGAGACACATCATTAGTTATATGTAATTTATATGGCCCAAATGAATTAGACCTGGGGTTTTGGGATAAAATATATATTTAAACTTTTTCCGTATATAAATAAGAATTTGATTATTGCTGGCGGTATTAATATGACAACTGCTCCAGTGATAGATAGAATTAGAACTGGTAATGCCCCTATAGGTAAAAACCTGAAGAAAAATTATTCACTGCTTTCCACAATAAACTGAATTTATATGATATATGGTGAATTAAAAATCCAGATATAAGAAGCTTTACCTGTGAGTCTAAGACTCGTAAAGCGTTGTCCCGAAAAGATCTTTTTTTAATAAATGAATCAATGTTGTCTCTTGACTTATGCCCCATGATCCATGACATAGTGATCTCTGATCATGCAATAGTTGGTTTATCTATAGATGGTATTTGACAACGGAAGTCAGGGGTTAATAATTTTTATTTCCCCATATACCTTCTACAAGATATAGATTTTAACAGATTTCTAGTACAAAAATGGAAACAATATCACGTAGAAAATAAAAATTACTACCATAAGATTGAAATTTTCTGGGAAGCTGCTAAAGCGGTTCTTCGGGGTGAAATAAAGGCTTATTTAGTTAAGTGGGGGGAAAAATATTGGAAAGGGATATACAACTGGCAAAATCAGCTAAAAAATAAGCATACACTTTATATTAATAACCCTAATGATATTACTTGGGCCGGTTATGTGAAAGCTAAAAAAAGAAAGAGATGGATTCTTAAAAATAAAAGCAGCAAAACAGGATATGAGAATGAATGCTTTCTTCTCTAGTCATTACGGGAGGTCAGCAAAATTTTTATCAAAAATCATTAAGGGTGGGAAGGGTGAAAAAAAATATATAACTAGTATCAAAAAAGGGGATATAAGATTCACTACGTCAAGTGAGATAAGATGAGTAATATTTCTCCAACATAGGTGTGTCCGGTCCACGGCGTCATCCTTACTTGTGGGATATTCTCTTCCCCAACAGGAAATGGCAAAGAGCCCAGCAAAGCTGGTCACATAATCCCTCCTAGGCTCCGCCTACCCCAGTCATTCTCTTTGCCGTTGTACAGGCATTCACAAAGGTACTAGGGTCCCTTCTAGCTGTGCTAAGACCAAGGGGCATTGCCGTAGTACCTTACTTGGACGACATTCTGATTCAAGCGTCGTCCCTTCCTCAAGCAAAGGCTCACACGGACATTGTCCTGGCCTTTCTCAGATCTCACGGATGGAAAGTGAACGTGGAAAAGAGTTCTCTATCTCCGTCAACAAGGGTTCCCTTCTTGGGAACAATAATAGACTCCTTAGAAATGAGGATTTTTCTGACAGAAGCCAGAAAAACAAAACTTCTAGACTCTTGTCGGATACTTCATTCCGTTCCTCTTCCTTCCATAGCGCAGTGCATGGAAGTGATAGGTTTGATGGTAGCGGCAATGGACATAGTTCCTTTTGCGCGCATTCATCTAAGACCATTACAACTGTGCATGCTCAGTCAGTGGAATGGGGACTATACAGACTTGTCTCCGAAGATACAAGTAAATCAGAGGACCAGAGACTCACTCCGTTGGTGGCTGTCCCTGGACAACCTGTCACAAGGGATGACCTTCCGCAGACCAGAGTGGGTCATTGTCACGACCGACGCCAGTCTGATGGGCTGGGGCGCGGTCTGGGGATCCCTGAAAGCTCAGGGTCTTTGGTCTCGGGAAGAATCTCTTCTACCGATAAATATTCTGGAACTGAGAGCGATATTCAATGCTCTCAAGGCTTGGCCTCAGCTAGCGAGGGCCAAGTTCATACGGTTTCAATCAGACAACATGACAACTGTTGCGTACATCAACCATCAGGGGGGAACAAGGAGTTCCCTAGCGATGGAAGAAGTGACCAAAATCATTCTATGGGCGGAGTCTCACTCCTGCCACCTGTCTGCTATCCACATCCCAGGAGTGGAAAATTGGGAAGCGGATTTTCTGAGTCGTCAGACATTGCATCCGGGGGAGTGGGAACTCCATCCGGAAATCTTTGCCCAAGTCACTCAACTGTGGGGCATTCCAGACATGGATCTGATGGCCTCTCGTCAGAACTTCAAAGTTCCTTGCTACGGGTCCAGATCCAGGGATCCCAAGGCGGCTCTAGTGGATGCACTAGTAGCTCCTTGGACCTTCAAACTAGCTTATGTGTTCCCGCCGTTTCCTCTCATCCCCAGGCTGGTAGCCAGGATCAATCAGGAGAGGGCGTCGGTGATCTTGATAGCTCCTGCGTGGCCACGCAGGACTTGGTATGCAGATCTGGTGAATATGTCATCGGCTCCACCATGGAAGCTACCTTTGAGACGAGACCTTCTTGTTCAGGGTCCGTTCGAACATCCGAATCTGGTCTCACTCCAGCTGACTGCTTGGAGATTGAACGCTTGATCTTATCGAAGCGAGGGTTCTCAGATTCTGTTATCGATACTCTTGTTCAGGCCAGAAAGCCTGTAACTAGAAAGATTTACCACAAAATTTGGAAAAAATATATCTGTTGGTGTGAATCTAAAGGATTCCCTTGGGACAAGGTTAAGATTCCTAAGATTCTATCCTTCCTTCAAGAAGGATTGGAAAAAGGATTATCTGCAAGTTCCCTGAAGGGACAGATTTCTGCCTTGTCTGTGTTACTTCACAAAAAGCTGGCAGCTGTGCCAGATGTTCAAGCCTTTGTTCAGGCTCTGGTCAGAATCAAGCCTGTTTACAAACCTTTGACTCCTCCTTGGAGTCTCAACTTAGTTCTTTCAGTTCTCCAGGGGGTTCCGTTTGAACCCTTACATTCCGTTGATATTAAGTTATTATCTTGGAAAGTTTTGTTTTTGGTTGCAATTTCTTCTGCTCGAAGAGTTTCAGAATTATCTGCTCTGCAGTGTTCTCCTCCTTATCTGGTGTTCCATGCAGATAAGGTGGTTTTACGTACTAAACCTGGTTTTCTTCCAAAAGTTGTTTCTAACAAAAACATTAACCAGGAGATTATCGTACCTTCTCTGTGTCCGAAACCAGTTTCGAAGAAGGAACGTTTGTTGCACAATTTGGATGTTGTTCGCGCTCTAAAATTCTATTTAGATGCTACAAAGGATTTTAGACAAACATCTTCCTTGTTTGTTGTTTATTCCGGTAAAAGGAGAGGTCAAAAAGCAACTTCTACCTCTCTCTCTTTTTGGATTAAAAGCATCATCAGATTGGCTTACGAGACTGCCGGACGGCAGCCTCCCGAAAGAATCACAGCTCATTCCACTAGGGCTGTGGCTTCCACATGGGCCTTCAAGAACGAGGCTTCTGTTGATCAGATATGTAGGGCAGCGACTTGGTCTTCACTGCACACTTTTACCAAATTTTACAAGTTTGATACTTTTGCTTCTTCTGAGGCTATTTTTGGGAGAAAGGTTTTGCAAGCCGTGGTGCCTTCCATTTAGGTGACCTGATTTGCTCCCTCCCTTCATCCGTGTCCTAAAGCTTTGGTATTGGTTCCCACAAGTAAGGATGACGCCGTGGACCGGACACACCTATGTTGGAGAAAACAGAATTTATGTTTACCTGATAAATTACTTTCTCCAACGGTGTGTCCGGTCCACGGCCCGCCCTGGTTTTTTAATCAGGTCTGATAATTTATTTTCTTTAACTACAGTCACCACGGTATCATATGGTTTCTCCTATGCAAATATTCCTCCTTAACGTCGGTCGAATGACTGGGGTAGGCGGAGCCTAGGAGGGATTATGTGACCAGCTTTGCTGGGCTCTTTGCCATTTCCTGTTGGGGAAGAGAATATCCCACAAGTAAGGATGACGCCGTGGACCGGACACACCGTTGGAGAAAGTAATTTATCAGGTAAACATAAATTCTGTTATTTTCAGGAAGTATATACGTTGGGACCTTGTAAAAAAAAGGCCAAGGAGCATTTGTGGAATAAAGTGTCTCTTCCACAAATAACACCAGAGGAACTTCTAGATTTAAATCAACCTATAAGAGAAGAAGAAATTTTGAAAGCTATAGGTAAGGCCCAACTAAATAAAGCCCCAGGGCCGGATCAAATGCCTGCTGAATTTTATAGAATACTTAAAGATGAAATTGGCGGCATGTTAAGAGATTTATTCAATCAGTATTTTATTAAGAACCACGCAGAATCTAGTCTCTTTTCTTGCCTCTACGGTTACTCTTATATACAAAAGAGATAAAGACCTTGAAAACCCTAACGCATATAGACCGATATCATTATTAAATAATGATTACAAACTCTTTACAGCTATAGTTGCAGATAGATTAAAAAAATACATCAATAATTTGATACATATTGATCAAACAGAATTCATACCAGGGAGAAATTCCTCAAAAAATATACAGAAAGTTCTATTGATCCTCAATTATTATTGGAATGAAGTTAAGAATAAAGATACATTTTGTGATCTAGACCTGGCCCTTTAACACTGGATGCAGAAAAATCGTTTGACGCAATTATTTGGGACCATCTGTTTACATCATTATTCCAGTTTGGCCTAATAGGTAATTTTCTTAACTTCGCCAAACTGATTTATAATACACCATATTCATTTCTTTTGGTAAATTGACAACTTTTCACAAAAATAGTTTTAACAAAAGGGACTAGACAAGGGTGCCCCCTTTCAGCAGTTAGACTTACTCTAGCTGACATTAAGCTGGGAGACGGTAATTTAATTTTATCGCTATACGTAGATGATTTAATACTCTTTTTATCTAAAACATCACAAAGTATCCCGGTATTAATAGAACTAATAATTTCATTTGGTTCGTTTTCAGGCTATAAAGTCAATCAAGGGAAATCAGATTTATTATAGATCAACCGTCCCACAGATCATGTTATTAGTCATTCCTTTCAAGAGGTTGAACAAATTAAATATTTAGGATTGTATTTAAGTACTAACCCCAGGCTATGGTATATGCTAAATTATGCCAAATTTCTTCTAGATAGTAAAATCTTAATAGAAAAATGGAGACCATTACCCATTTCATTGTCCGACAGAATTATGATCCTAAAAACATTTTTATTTCCACGCTTGCGGGATGTGTGCAATTTTAAAGAACAATATTGGACATGAAGTTCTGATTCACAGGGCCCAATTCTGTAAAGCTCACTGGTCTGGCAAGATTATCTAAGAAGTCTAGTCAATACTGCAATGTCCTTAAAAAATGTAGAAAGGCAAATTTTAGCTTGAGAGGTTTTTATCTTGCACTGCAGAGTTCTGAATGTGAAGAAGAGTAACCTATGTTACAATATTTGTAAATGATACATTAATATTGCCCATCTAATATTGATTTTCAGACTCTTAACCAAGCCCCAAATTATCAGATGTAGAGCTAAGTCTATAGATTCCTGCTTGCTCCTGTTAGGGTAATGGGCCTTTTCATATGCAGGGGAGGGGGGTCTGTTCTCAGCCCATTTCAGTGGGTATCCCCGTTTTACTTCATCAACCGTGCTAAAGTAAGTTTTTAAAGGTTTTATACTGGATTTTAAGATCAGTATCTGTGCATATTCTTCTTTATAGTAGTGTCCATTACATACAGTTATATGAAAAATGGTGTACACTGTCCCTTTAAGGAAGCACGGCAGATAATTCCATAGGATAGATGCAGGACAAGACTAACAATGTAGGCTACAGTGAGAGGTGGTGATGGCTGGTGTTGAGAGGTGTTTGGGCAGAAGCAGAATGAAGAAGAGAGATTAGAGAAGTGTTTGATGATAGGCTAAGATGAGTGGATAGATGCAATGTTTAAGGCGTATCATGAAGGCTAAAGGAAGCTAGTGTTATATAGAGGAGCAGTGTAAGATGAATAGAATTTTACCCTAGTCTTTTAAAGGCCTAAATATCTTTGTAAAATGTTTGTGCTAGAGATCTGATTTTTTAGGTTCCTTCTTCATACCATCATATTGTAGTTCACCCAGAACATTACGGTAGCTCTTCCTAATGTTTTCTCTTCAAAGCCCTCATTTACCCTTTTGTTCTTTTTTTTTTTTAAATGTGATCATCCTACGAGTCTTCATAGGCTGTCACCTAACATGGAGGCAATTTATCAAATGTTTTTCACAACAGCATCAGTGTTATATGACAGATGTTAAACACTTTGAGATGGTAATATAAAATGCTAAATCGTATATATTTAAAAAAAACTTTGGAATATACTTTTATTATTTATTTTGCCCCCTTTTCCTCTAATTCCATTCTGAATTTGTGAACTTTTCAGTTCCTGTTAGAAATGAAAGTGCAGAACACTGTTATATTCCACACAGCCATTGGCTGCACACTCTAGTGACCTATTTATAACTGTCTAATTGGCCACAGCAGAGAAGGTAACCTAAGTTACAACATGGCAGCTCCCATTGTTTTATTGACACTAACATTTTACACTTATTTTGTCAAAATTTAAACATCTTATTAAACTTTAAAAAATACACCTACATATAATTCTCAGACTATTCTTTTCTTTGACTGCATCATTCTATCTAGCATTTATTTAGTGTTTAATGTCCCTTTAAAGAGGATATGGATGGGACTGGATACTGATTACAGATTTATATAAAAGATGTGCAGACCTTAGCTTACTTTGGGCTAGATTACAAGTGGCACACTATTTAGCGCTCCAGCTAAAGAGATACATTTGCTATAAGTAATATTTTTCACGCGTTTAGTAGCACACATATTACAAGTTGAAAGTAAAACTGTTTTGCAAGAGCGCCAACCTGATGCGCACAAAAAGCAGAATTTTGTATATTGTGATCGTGTTAACGTATTTCCCCATAGACTTCAATGAAGTGTGAAAAGTGGGGGAAAAAATTAACATCCTTACTTGCGAGCAAACCCGATTGTGTTTTCTCAAGTGTGCTAACCCTACTTGAAAAAAAATTATATTTTACATTGTTCTTTACTATTTATTCTTGTACTTTACTTGAGATATATATATATCTCAAGTAGAAGAAGGCACTCACTGGTCTTTTCAAGTGTATTTTATTTCAAAAGTGTGACGTTTCGGGGAAACACTCCCCTTCCTCAGACAAGTGACCTTTTGAAATAAAGTACACAGTACACTTGAAAAGACCAGTGAGTGCCTTCTTCTACTTGATATATTTAACCGCTGGCACCCTGCAGTTGCCATGAAGGTGAGAGTGCTCATTATTACAATATATATATATATATACAATATATATATATATATATATATATATATATATATATAATGTGTATATATGAATATCTATTAATAAATATTTAGAACATATTTCCCTATGTGAAGAACATTGAAATGTGAAATATTTACAGTAAAACACTTTATTATACATATTTATCTTTAGTCATGTATATGTACGTATCTCTTGTTAAAGCCATTTCTTCATAAATGGAAAGAGTCCACAGCTGCATTCATTACTTTTTGGGAAATAAGAACCTGGCCGCCAGGAGGAGGCAAAGGCACCCCAGCCAAAGGCTTAAATACTCCTCCCACTTCCCTCATCCCCCAGTCATTCTTTGCCTTTCGTCCCAGGAGGTTGACAGAGAAGTGTCAGAAGTTTGTTTTCATTTCTTATGGAGGGTAGTACACTTCGACATGGGATGGGAGTTTTAAGTAATCCTGTCAGTCTCTCAGTGAGGGCTTGGATGAAAGTTAGAGTCAGGAGATGCAGGAAGAGTCTTTTTGTGAAACCATCCCGACTAATTTTAACAACTGTACAAGCAATCGGCGTTGTTGAACTTCGCTGCCTGCTTTTTTCTCTCAAGTCCATGGCGGAAGCGAGGCTACTATCCGTCACACTTGAAGGACCGTGTTCCTGTTCCACGGCGTAGATTCCGGTAAGATTGTTTCATTTTACTACTTCATGATTGTACTGTAACTCATTTGTTCCTATGAACTCACATGAAAAATACAGGGTCTCAGTGGGACTCCTTTAGTATCTTGGAATCAAGGGTTAATATCTCCTGAGGGGGGTTTTTGAACAGGGGGTGGGTTTAATCATGTTTGTTATGTGATTCAATCTGCTTATGTGTAGTGTTAACTGGGCTCGTGGCTTTTGGAACATAACAGCCTTTCAAAGTGACGCGACCTTACGGTCGGGCACGCTTTTTTTGGACTGTACGGTTCACCTTGTGACCGAGTGTGTTTACGTTCTGGTCTCCCATTTCTGCATTCTTGACTGTGTGGCGATGGAGAATTCTAGTCCGCTGGTGTCTGGTTCATAGGAGGTGGTGAGTGCCCCAGCCATTGTGGGTGTCAGGTGCTGTTTAAATTGTTTTATATTTAGTCCATTTTTTGGTATCCTTTATCCAGTTATGGAGGATACTGTTGTTGAGTTTGTTCAACTTTCTGATTCAGATTCTTCGTCCTGTGACGAATGCGAATTGGCCCCATTGACTCAGGTCAGCCAGTTATGTTCTTTAGGCCGTTCTAGATCGCCTTGTTCCTCGGGCTCTGGGATTCAAGGGACTGCTGAGCCATCCGCCTCAGGGGGCCCTGTCCTCCAGGAGGTGAGTTCCCTAACTCTCCCTACTACTACACATGCGGGTAACCCAAGTTTTGTGTATTGTTCCCCCCGAAGGTCGTGTCATGTTTTCGCTTTTACATACTTTTGGTGCTAGCGCGTCTACAAAGTCCAGATGTTTATTTGCGATTGTGTTTGTGCTCGATTGCCCCCGGGTCTCGGCCACAGGTGGGTATGCGCAGTTCCCTGTGGGTGTAACTGTTCCTGAGTGTTGTGCCTTTCGTTACAGGCTGGCTCGCCTTTGTGTTCTACTCAGACACGTTTTTGAGCTGTTTGGGGATCTTATCCTTCTCAGTTATGGGACTCACCAGTCTCTTCCTTCGAATGGCTCACCTCGTTAGACATGGGGGGATGAAGTAATCTCCTTTAAGTCTTGTTATCGAGATCCTTCTTTTTCATACTATGTTTCCTGCGGGAACTTTCTCTGGGATCGATACTCGCTGTTTGCTTCTACGGAAGTTGTTCGGGACACGTTAGTCCCATGTTTGTCTGTTTTTTTTTTTTTTTTTTCCTCCCTCTCTGAGGGTGGATTTAGTCAGCTTGGCAGTTATGACCCTGGTTGCAGGCTGGTCCTGCTTGGGTTCAGATCTTCTGTCTCGCGGCTTAGTCAGACACATGGCGCCTATTATACCTTGCTGATCAGGTTGGGGTGCTGAGTGCTATTAACGTTATTTATGTTTCTTGTTATTTTACAAGTTTCAGCTAAACATTCTCAAGAGGACTTGTGGGTCCGTGCGGCTCTCCGGATTGTTTCAGTCCTAAATAGCCGTCTCTCTGGTGACTGGGTCAGTGAATTTTGCTGTGTCACTCTCTGTTGCTTCCAATACCCTCGGAACCTAGAGTATTCCTTCCCACGTGGTGGGAAAATTATAGGGTTCTTCGCCTCTTTTCCGCTGTTCGGGGCGGTGTTGCTGGGGAAATTGTTCCTTTAGTGGTTCTCTTCTTCATTGAGACCTATTCGATTGTCTGTCCTCCTTGTGGATGGGTCACCTTTGGGGGACTTGGATTCCCTTCGGGAGTTGGTTGTTCTCTTTTTCGGGACATTAGACAGTGAGGTATTTTTGGGCTCCGGTTAGGGGTCCTTCCCCGGTGTTGGGAATGCTCTGCATCTCCTTCTTGGGATAGAAGAGGTCCTAGTGGTTGTCCACTCATATGGTTCAGGTATTGCCATCCAGGTGGCATCCAAACCAATGTTTTACTGTCCTCTGACTTCGAATCTGAGGTGATGTGGAGGCTTGATGTTGCTCTGTTCGGGTGACTTGTCCTCACTGTTCCCCTTGTGTCTGGAGCTCGTGGCTAGCTGGACAGCTAGCTCTGCATACTAATGCTCTGTGGCTACTCTGTACTGTAGCAATCTGAGGGTTGCTAGTTCGATCCTTGGCGAAGTCTACTCAGCCTTTCTGCCTTTCTAAGTTGATAAAATAAGCAGCGCCTTGTGTCCCTTAGGGGGATTGGCCGCACTTTTCAAGCACAATCATGTTAATGACGTTTGGATGCCTGTTATCTCTAGTGCCCTTTTATGGCCCTGGGCTCCTGCAAGGGGTGGTCTCTTTTCTTTGGGTCGGGACTTGGAAGGGCTTCTTGCTCTTGTTATCTGGGTTATTCTGGATTTTTTCCTTGGGAGGTCTGTTTTTTGATATCAGACGAGGGATTTTTGTGACTGGAATGTTGTGGGGCCCCAGCTTCTTGTCCTGATCTTACGGTTGTCGAGGCTTTTACTCTGCGTTTTCTCTTTGTGGATCCCGCCGTGGGATGTTATCAGACCTTATGATCCTAGGACTGGCCTGGGGGTTCCAGTTTCCAGGGTACTTGGGCTTAGCCCTTGTTCTGGCTGTTCTGTTTGACAACTTGGCCAGATTTATTGAGAGCCGGGGCTCCTTGGGCCTAGTCCTGTGCCGGACGATATGGTTCCCTTGGGACAGCCAACTAACGTGACCTAATGGTGGCTTTCCTGACTAGCAAAAGGAAGGTTTGCGGTTGCTCATCTCTCACTTTTGCGCCTGTTATGTGTGCTAGCACGATGGTGTTTTAAGGGGTTCTTCTGTTTTCGTCAGTGACGTGGCCTTGTGTCCTCTCAGTTCTTCCTACAACTTCCTGTCTTATGGGCTCGTTGTCCTCCTTACGGAGGTGTGGTTAGCTTTTTAGGGGCTTCTCCTGTGTTCGGGAGGTTGGAACAGATGTTTATCTGGTTCAGGGATTAGTCTGCTCTTTGAGTTGTTGTTCCATTCCATCTGGGAATTTGCTGGCTCCGCATTGAGACTTAGTCGGGTGGCCTTGCTAGATCTCCTTGGGTCTACGGCCTGCTCATTTGTCTTTAGGTTGAAGTGGTTGTGTCGATTCTTCCACATTTTTGGGGGCCGGTCTTGGGGTTCCTTTCGGTTCCCTTACTTTCAGATCTGCCGTTGCTTGGCCTGGTCCAGCTAGGTGTAGGATCTGAGATCTGTTGTTCATCTTCAGGTCTTGGGGGTGACAGTGGACCTTCCTTTTTTAGAGGTTCTGTGCCTCTCCCCCTTTGAGATCTGTGAGTAGGCTTGGTGGCCTGGATTGTCTGGAGAGTGTCCTCTGTCTTGGAGCTTGGGCAATCTCTGTCTTGGATGGGCAGTCTGCTATTTTGTTTGGCCGCTTCTTCCTTACGGATAGTGTTTACTCTGTCTTCCTACGGATGGCAGCGTGTTACTGGACTCAGATTTTTATTTTCTGAGATTGCTGCTTTTCATTTTCTGTTTGCTCAGTCTCTGAGTTCTGACGTTTGACTGTCTTCAGCTGTCTTTTTCGGTGCTGTTGCACGATGTTTGGGAGATGTTTCTTCTCCTTGATGATGCCTGGTTGCTCCTTGTGGGTTGGGCGTCATCTCCCCTTCTTCTCGGGATCCATCGGGTCTCTGTGGACTTGTCCCTCCTTTTGAAGTTTTTTTTTTCCTTTATGGATTTTGCTGTACCTTTTGGGTATCCCTTTGGCTTACCCTTGTCCTCTCCCTTTTGGGGATTTTGGTACTGTAGTAGTAAGGGGACCGACTGCTGGGCGCCGGTTCTCCTGGAGGAGTGTTGTCTCAGTGAGTCTGCTTGCGGTCTCTAGTTTGGCTTTTTGGACTATCTGTGGGTCAGTGTCCTTGGGGCCTTTTCCTTCTAGTTCTTTTGCCCGGCTCCAACAAAGCGGGGTTTGGTTGGGTTGTGTTTTTTTTTTTTCAAGCATGGTGCCCTCAGAATGGGCCGCCTATTGTGCCCTCCCATTTTTGCATTCAGTGTCCTCTATAACTTGGGTATTGTTTTCCCAAAAGTAATGAATGCAGCTGTGGACTCTTTCCATTTATGAAGTAAAACTTAAATTATGCTTACCTGATACTTTTCTTTTCTTCATCTCTTATTTTTTATTCTTCTGGCACCTTTTCAACCGGGTATTTCTTCTACTGTTCCATGTTCCTTGGCAGAATGACTGGGGGATGAGGGAAGTTGAAGGAGTATTTAAGCCTTTGGCTAGGGTGTCTTTGCCTCCTCCTGGTGGCCAGGTTCTTATTTCCCAAAAATAATGAATGCAGCTGTGGACTCTTTTCATCTAAAGAAAAGGAAATTATCAGGTAAGCATAATTTAAGTTTTTAAATGTATTTTTGATGTTTTGTGCAACTTTTTTATCAAGCGTAACAATTAACCAGAGGTCTAAAGTTGCAATATCCTGACGTGCTCTAAATTAAATTGTTCTCAAGTGAACGCGTTTACTTTCAACTTGTAATACGCGTGCTACCTCTGACACACGCAAAGAGCTGCAATAAACCCATTATCGCTCGCACACAACAGTTAGTGCGCCAATCTAGCCTTTTATGGGGAAATATGGAATTCCTTGGAAAGAATAGCAGAAGTACACACAACTGTATGCTGAGTTGGAGCTAAGAGTTAAAGCAACATGAGAACAGCAAACAACAAATAAACGGCTAGATTACGAGTCTTGCGTTAGCCTTAAAAAGCAGCATTGAGAGGTCCCAACGCTGCTTTTTAACGCCCGCTGGTATTACGAGTCTGGCAGGTACAGGTGTACCGCTCACTTTTTTTCCGCGACTCAAGAATACCGCAAATCCCCTTACGTCAATTGCGTATCCTATCTTTTCTATGGGATTTTCCTAACGCCGGTATTACGAGTCTTGGAGAAAGTGAGCGGCACACCCTCTCCTGTCAAGACTCCTACCGCATTTAAAAGTCAGTAGTTAAGAGTTTTATGGGCTAACGCCGTAACATAAAACTCTTAACTAAAGTGCTATAAAGTACACTAACACCCATAAACTACCTATTAACCCCTAAACCGAGCATCCCCCCCACATCGCAAACACTTAAATAAAGTTTTTAACCCCTAATCTGCTGACCGGACATCGCCGCCACTTAAATAAATGTATTAACCCCTAAACCGCCGTACTCTCGCCTTGCAAACACTAGTTAAATATTATTAACCCCTAATCTGCCGTCCCTAACATCGCCAACACCTACCTACATTTATTAACCCCTAATCTGCCGCCCCCAACTTCGCCGCCACTATACTAAATTTATTAACCCCTAAACCTAAGTCTAACCCTAACCCTAACACCCCCTAACTTAAATATGATTTAAATAAAACAAAATAAAATTACTACAATTAAATAAATTATTCCTATTTAAAACTAAATACTTACCTATAAAATAAACCCTAAGATAGCTACAATATAACTAATAGTTACATTGTAGCTAGCTTAGGGTTTATTTTTATTTTACAGGCAACTTTGTATTTATTTTAACTAGGTACAATAGTTATTAAATAGTTATTAACTATTTAATAACTACCTAGCTAAAATAAGTACAAATTTACCTGTAAAATAAACCTAATCTAAGTTACAATTACACCTAACACTACACTATAATTAAATTAATTACCTAAACTAACTACAATTAAATACAATAAAATAAAATAAATTACGGAAAAAAAACCCTCTAAATTACAGAAAATAAAAAAATAATTACAAATTTTTAAACTAATTACACCTAATCTAATTCCCCTAATAAAATAAAAAAGCCCCCCAAAATAAAAATTTCCCTACCCTATACTAAATTACAAATAGCCCTTAAAAGGGCCTTTTGCGGGGCATTACCCCAAAATAATCAGCTCTTTTACCTGTAAAAAAAATTACAATACCCCCCCAACATTAAAACCCACCACCCACACACCCAACCCTACTCTAAAACCCACCCAATCCCCCCTTAATAAAACCTAACACTAACCCCCTGAAGATCACCCTACTTTGAGACGTTTTCACCCAGCCGGGCACAAGTGGTCCTCCAGAGGGGCAGAAGTCTTCATCCAGGCGGCATCTTCTATCTTCATCCATCCGGAGCGGAGCGGGTCCATTTTGAAGCCAGCCGACGCGGAGCATCCATCCAGACTGACGACTACCCGACGAATGACGGTTCCTTTAAATGACGTCATCCAAGATGGCGTCCCTTGAATTCCGATTGGCTGATAGGATTCTATCAGCCAATCGGAATTAAGGTAGGAAAAATCCTATTGGCTCATGCAATCAGCCAATAGGATTGAGCTTGCATTCTATTGGCTATTCCAATCAGCCAATAGAATGCAAGCTCAATTCTATTGGCTGATTGCATCAGCCAATAGGATTTTTCCTACCTTAATTCCGATTGGCTGATAGAATCCTATCAGCCAATCGGAATTCAAGGGACGCCATCTTGGATGACGTAATTTAAAGGAACATCATTCATCGGGTAGTCGTCGGTCTGGATGGATGCTCCGCGTCGGCTGGCTTCAAGATGGACCCGCTCCGCTCCGGATGGATGAAGATAGAAGATGCCGTCTGGATGAAGACTTCTGGCCGTCTGGAGGTCCTCTTCTGCCCGGATCGGATGAAGACTTCTGCCCCTCTGGAGGACCACTTGTGCCCGGCTGGGTTAAAACGTCTCAAGGTAGGGTGATCTTCAGGGGGTTAGTGTTAGGTTTTATTAAGGGGGGATTGGGTGGGTTTTAGAGTAGGGTTGGGTGTGTGGGTGGTGGTTTTTAATGTTGGGGGGGTATTGTATTTTTTTTTACAGGTAAAAGAGCTGATTACTTTGGGGCAATGCCCCGCAAAAGGCCCTTTTAAGGGCTATTTGTAATTTATTATAGGGTGGGGTTTTTTATTTTGGGGGGCTTTTTTATTTTATTAGGAAATTTTTTCTGTAATTTAGTGTTTTTTTTCTCGTAATTTAGTTTATTTAATTTAATTGTAGTTAGTTTAGGTAATTAATTTAATTATAGTGTAGTGTTAGGTGTAATTGTAACTTAGGTCAGGGTTTATTTTACAGGTAAATTTGTCTTTATTTTAGCTAGGTAGTTATTAGATAGTTAATAACTATTGTACCTAGTTAAAATAAATACAAAGTTGCCTGTAAAATAAAAATAAACCCTAAGATAGCTACAATGTAACTATTAGTTATATTGTAGCTAACTTAGGGTTTATTTTATAGGTAAGTATTTAGTTTTAAATAGTAATAATTTATTTAATACTAGTAAATTTATTTAGATTTATTTAAATTATATTTAAGTTAGGGGGTGTTAGGTTAGGGTTAGACTTAGGTTTAGGGGTTAATAACTTTATTATAGTGGCGGCGGCAGATTAGGGGTTAATAAATTTAATATAGTTGCGGCGACGTTAGGGGGGCAGATTAGGGGTTAATAAATATAATGTAGGTGTCGGCGATGTTGGGGGCAGCAGATTAGGGGTTCATAAGTATAATGTATGTTGCGGCGGTGCCCGGAGCGGCAGATTAGGGGTTAATAATATAATGTAGGTGCCGGCGATGTCGGGGGCGGCAGATTAGGGGTTAATAAGTGTAAGATTAGGGGTGTTTAGACTCGGGGTTCATGTTAGGGTGTTAGGTGCAGACATAAAATGTATTTCCCCATAGGAAACAATGGGGCTGCGTTAGGAACTGAACGCTGCTTTTTTGCAGGTGTTAGGTTTTTTTTCAGCCGATTCTGCCCCATTGATTCCTATGGGGAAATCGTGCACGAGCACGTTTAGCTATCTCACCGCTACCGTAAGCAACACTGGTATTGAGGTGAGATGTGGAGCTAAATTTTGCTCTCCGCTCACTTTTTAGAGGCTAACGCCGGGTTGAAAAAAACCTGTAATACCAGCGTTGTTTGTAGGTGAGCGGTGAGCTGGAACTGAGCGTTAGCAACACACAGCTTTACCGACAAAACTCGTAATCTAGCCGAAAGTTTTTATTTGGCTATTTTTGGAACCAAATTTATTCTTGTGAAACTGCAACACACAAAGATCACAAGAATAAATGTGTCTCTGAAAATAGCTGAATGGCAAAAGTGGCCGCCTTCTTCCGCATTCGGTATCTGAAAACTTTGAATACACATATATACAGAGCAGCTTTATTCATGTCTCTCCCTGCCCAACCCATAGCAGCCAAAGTGGAAACCTACTCAATGGTATCCAAACAGAAATCGAAGATTTTATTGGCCCTGCTCCAAAGAGAGCTTATAGTCTGAATATCTGGTGTGTCAAAGCAGAAAGTAAACTGCCACTTCAGCCAGAGGATTTGTTGGCAGTGGAGGCCAAATAAAGATCATTTAAATGATCATAGTGCAGGATGAATGGTTCTCATATGATTTATTACTTAAAGAAAGAACAGAAAAACACAGAAGATTACAAAGCTCCAGGCCTTAAAGGGACATGAAACCCAAACATTTTCTTTCATGATTTAGGTAGAACATACAATTTGAAACAACTTTACAGTTTACTTCTGTTATCAAATTTGTTTCATTCTTGAAGGAGCAGCAATGCACTACTGGTTTCTAAGGCCTAGATTTGGAGTTTGGCGTTAGCCGTGAAAACCAGCGTTAGAGGCTCCTAACGCTGGTTTTAGGCTAACTCCGGTATTTGGAGTCACTCAAAAAAGGGTCTAATGCTCACTTTTCAGCCGCGACTTTTCCATACCGCAGATCCCCTTACGTCAATTGCGTATCCTATCTTTTCAATGGGATCTTTCTAACTCCGGTATTTAGAGTCGTGTCTGAAGTGAGCGTTAGACATCTAACGACAAAACTCCAGCCGCAGGAAAAAAGTCAGTAGTTAAGAGCTTTCTGGGCTAACGCCGGTTCATAAAGCTCTTAACTACTGTACTCTAAAGTACACTAACACCCATAAACTACCTATGTACCCCTAAACCGAGGCCCCCCCACATCGCCGCCACTCGATTAAATTTTTTTAACCCCTAATCTGCCGACCGCCACCTACGTTATACTTATGTACCCCTAATCTGCTGCCCCTAACACCGCCGACCCCTGTATTATATTTATTAACCCCTAACCTGCCCCCCACAACGTCGCCGCCAGCTACCTACAATAATTAACCCCTAATCTGCCGACCGCAAAGTGCCGCCACCTACATTATAGCTATGTACCCCTAATCTGCTGCCCCTAACACCGCCGACCCCTATATTATATTTATTAACCCCTAATCTGCCGCCCTCAACGTCGCCTCCACCTGCCTACACTTATTAACCCCTAATCTGCCGACCGGACCGCACCGCTATTATAATAAAGTTATTAACCCCTAATCCGCCTCACTAACCCTATAATAAATAGTATTAACCCCTAATCTGCCCTCCCTAACATCGCCGACACCTAACTTCAAACATTAACCCCTAATCTGCCGACCGGAGCTCACCGCTATTCTAATAAATGGATTAACCCCTAAAGCTAAGTCTAACCCTAACACTAACACCCCCCTAAATTAAATATAATTTTAATCTAACGAAATTAATTAACTCTAATTAAATAAATTATTCCTATTTAAAGCTAAATACTTACCTGTAAAATAAATCCTAATATAGCTACAATATAAATTATCATTACATTGTAGCTATTTTAGGATTAATATTTATTTTACAGGCAACTTTGTAATTATTTTAACCAGGTACAATAGCTATTAAATAGTTAATAACTATTTAATAGTTACCTAGTTAAAATAATAACAAAATTACCTGTAAAATAAATCCTAACCTAAGTTACAATTAAACCTAACACTATACTATCATTAAATTAATTAAATAAAATACCTACAATTACCTACAATTAAACCTAACACTACACTATCAATACATTAATTAAATACAATATGTACAAATAACTACAATGAAATAAACTAACTAAAGTACAAAAAATAAAAAAGAACTAAGTTACAAAAAATAAAAACATATTTACAAACATAAGAAAAATATTACAACAATTTTAAACTAATTACACCTACTCTAAGCCCCCTAATAAAATAACAAAGCCCCCCAAAATAAAAAATGCCCTACCCTATTCTAAATTACTAAAGTTCAAAGCTCTTTTACCTTACCAGCCCTGAACAGGGCCCTTTGCGGGGCATGCCCCAAAAAGTTCAGCTCTTTTTCATGTAAAAAAAAACATACAATACCCCCCCCCCCCCCAACATTACAACCCACCACCCACATACCCCTAATCTAACCCAAACCCCCCTTAAATAAACCTAACACTAAGCCCCTGAAGATCTTCCTACCTTGTCTTCACCCTGCCAGGTTCACCGATCGGTCCAGAAGAGCTCCTCCGATGTCCTGATCCAAGCCCAAGCGGGGGGCTGAAGATGTCCATGATCCGGTAGAAGTCTTCATCCAAGCGGGGCAGAAGAGGTCTTCCATCCGATTGAAGTCTTCATCCAAGCGGGGCAGAAGAGGTCTTCCATCCGATTGAAGTCTTCATCCAGGCGGCATCTTCTATCGACATCCATCTGGAGCGGAGCGGCAGCATCCTGAAGACCTCCGACGCGGAACATCCATCCTGGCCGACGACTGAACGACGAATGACGGTTCCTTTAAATGACGTCATCCAAGATGGCGTCCCTCGAATTCCGATTGGCTGATAGGATTCTATCAGCCAATCGGAATTAAGGTAGGAATATTCTGATTGGCTGATGGAATCAGCCAATCAGAATCAAGTTCAATCCGATTGGCTGATCCAATTAGCCAATCGGATTGAGCTCGCATTCTATTGGCTGATCGGAACAGCCAATAGAATGCGAGCTCAATCTGATTGGCTGATTGGACGTCGAGGGAAGCCATCTTGGATGACGTCATTTAAAGGAACCGTCATTCGTCGTTCAGTCGTCGGCCAGGATGGATGTTCCGCGTCGGAGGTCTTCAGGATGCTGCCGCTCCGCTCCAGATGGATGTCGATAGAAGATGCCGCCTGGATGAGGACTTCAATCGGATGGAAGACCTCTTCTGCCCCGCTTGGATGAAGACTACAATCGGATGGAAGACCTCTTCTGCCTCGCTTGGCTGAAGACTTCTACCGGATCATGGACATCTTCAGCCCCCCGCTTGGGCTTGGATCAGGACATCGGAGGAGCTCTTCTGGACCGATCGGTGAACCTGGCAGGGTGAAGACAAGGTAGGAAGATCTTCAGGGGCTTAGTGTTAGGTTTATTTAAGGGGGGTTTGGGTTAGATTAGGGGTATGTGGGTGGTGGGTTGTAATGTTGGGGGGGGGGGTATTGTATGGTTTTTTTTTACAGGAAAAAGAGCTGAACTTTTTGGGGCATGCCCCGCAAAGGGCCCTGTTCAGGGCTGGTAAGGTAAAAGAGCTTTGAACTTTAGTAATTTAGAATAGGGTAGGGCATTTTTTATTTTGGGGGGCTTTGTTATTTTATTAGGGGGCTTAGAGTAGGTGTAATTAGTTTAAAATTGTTGTAATATTTTTCTTATGTTTGTAAATATGTTTTTATTTTTTGTAACTTAGTTCTTTTTTATTTTTTGTACTTTAGTTAGTTTATTTCATTGTAGTTATTTGTACATATTGTATTTAATTAATGTATTGATAGTGTAGTGTTAGGTTTAATTGTAGGTAATTGTAGGTATTTTATTTAATTAATTTAATGATAGTATAGTGTTAGGTTTAATTGTAACTTAGGTTAGGATTTATTTTACAGGTAATTTTGTTATTATTTTAACTAGGTAACTATTAAATAGTTATTAACAATTTAATAGCTATTGTACCTGGTTAAAATAATTACAAAGTTGCCTGTAAAATAAATATTAATCCTAAAATAGCTACAATATAATTATAATTTATATTGTAGCTATATTAGGATTTATTTTACAGGTAAGTATTTAGCTTTAAATAGGAATAATTTATTTAATAAGAGTTAATTAATTTCGTTAGATTAAAATTATATTTAATTTAGGGGGGTGTTAGTGTTAGGGTTAGACTTAGCTTTAGGGGTTAATCCATTTATTAGAATAGCGGTGAGCTCCGGTCGGCAGATTAGGGGTTAATAATTGAAGTTAGGTGTCTGCGATGTTAGGGAGGGCAGATTAGGGGTTAATACTATTTATTATAGGGTTAGTGAGGCGGATTAGGGGTTAATAACTTTATTATAGTAGCGCTCAGGTCCGCTCGGCAGATTAGGGGTTAATAAGTGTAGGCAGGTGGAGGCGACGTTGTGGGGGGCAGATTAGGGGTTAATAAATATAACATAGGGGTCGGCGGTGTTAGGGGCAGCAGATTAGGGGTACATAGGGATAATGTAAGTAGCGGCGGTTTACGGAGCGGCAGATTAGGGGTTAAAAATAATATGCAGGGGTCAGCGATAGCGGGGGCGACAGATTAGGGGTTAATAAGTGTAAGGTTAGGGGTGTTTAGACTCGGGGTACATGTTAGAGTGTTAGGTGCAGACGTAGGAAGTGTTTACGCATAGCAAACAATGGGGCTGCGTTAGGAGCTGAACGCGGCTTTTTTGCAGGTGTTAGGTTTTTTTTCAGCTCAAACAGCCCCATTGTTTCCTATGGGGGAATCGTGCACGAGCACGTTTTTGAGGCTGGCCGCTTGCGTAAGCAACTCTGGTATCGAGAGTTGAAGCTGCGTTAAATATGCTCTACGCTCCTTTTTTGGAGCCTAACGCAGCCTTTATGTGGACTCTCAATACCAGAGTTATTTTTATGGTGCGGCCAGAAAAAAGCCGGCGTTAGCTTTTCGGGTCGTTACTGACAAAACTCCAAATCTAGCCCTAACTGAACACATGGGGGAGCCAATGACAGTCTGTATATATATTCAGCCACCAATCAGCAGCTAGAACCTAGGTTCTTTGCCGCTCCTGAGCTTGCCTAGATAAACCTTTCAGCAAATGAACAAGAGAAGGAAGCAAATTAAATAATAGAAGTAGCATTTATACATTCATAGCTTATTCCTTGTTTTCTGTAAGGCAATATCATAGAAAGTATCTCACACAGGGCCCGATTCTCTGAAGTTCTCTGCTCAGGCGAGATTATCTAAAACAATTAATCAGTGCTATAAGGTCCATTCCCTAAAGGCAAATTATTCCCCGATAGCCGTGTATCTCGCTATAATTATGTATGTTATTAGACACCTACAAATAATATAGTGCTTAAAGGGACATGAAACAAAGTTTCTTTCATGATTCAGACAGAACATACAATTTTAAACAACGTTTTAATCAAATTTGCTTCATTCACTTGGTATCCTTTGTTAAAAGAGCAGCCATGTACTACTGGGAACTACCTGAACACTTCAGCTGGGCCAATGGCAAAAAAGGCATATATGTGCAGCCACCAATCAGCAGCTAGCTCACAGTAGTGCAATGCTGCTCCTAAGCCTACCTAGGTATGCTTTTCAGCAAAGAATACCAAGAGAACAAAGCAAACTAGACAATGGAAGTAAAATGGAAATGTGTTTAAAATTGTATGTTCTATCTTAATCATGAAAGAAAACAAATTGGGTTTCATGTTCCTTTAATAAAATAAGCAGTTTTTATTATCAGTGCACATTAAAATTTGCAATTCAAAGTGTACATGAAAATGCTAATTTAAAGTATGCAGTAAAATTCCTGAAAAAAATCATATTTAATGTACACAGTAGAAATCTTATTTCGTGTACCAATAATTTCAAAATACAAAGTTTAAATTGTATTAAAGAGACATTAAACACTAAACAAATGCTAGATATAATGATGCATTTAAAGACAATATTAGTCAGAGAATAACATGTAGATGCATTTTTTTTAAGTTTCATTAGCTGTTTAAATGTTTTAGTGTCTTTAAAACAATGGGAGCTGCCATGTTGTAACTTAGGTTTCCTTCTCTGCTGTGGCCAATTAGGGACTGTTATAAATAGGTCACTAGAGTGTGCAGCCAATGGCTGTGGAATATAACAGTGTCCTGCACTTCAATTTCTATCAGGAACTGAAAAGTTCACAACTTCAGCATGGAATTACAGGAGAAGGGGACACAATAAATAATTAAAGTATATTGCAGAGGTTTTTATATATACGATTTATCATTTTATATTACCATCTCAGAGTGTTTAATTTGCCTTTAAAGGAATAGTCTATCCAAAATTAAAGGGACATGAAACCCAAAAATGTTCTTTCATGATACAGATAGAGAATACAATTTTAAACAACATTTAAATTTGCTTCTATAATCTAATTTGCTTCACTCTTTAGGCATATTTTGTTAAATAAATAGCAATGCACATGGGTGAGCCAATCACACAAGGCATCTATGTGCAGCCACCAATCAATAAATACTGAGCATATTTAGATATGCTGTTCAACAAAGATAAAAAGAGAATGAAGAAAATTAGATAATAGAAGTAAATTGGAAAGTTGTTTAGAATTGTGTTTCATATTCTTTTAAACTTTCATGATTCAGATAGAGCATGCGATTTTAAGCAACTTTCCTATTTACTCCTATTATCAAATTGTCTTTGTTCTCTTGGTATCTTTATTTGAAAATGCAAGAATTTAAGTGTAGGAACCGGCCCATTTTTGGTTCAGCACCTAGTCTAAATATAGCCACCAATCAGCAAGTGCTACCCAGGTGCTGAATTCATTCTTGCTTTTTCAAATAAAGATACCAAGAGAACGAAGACAAATTGATAATAGAAGTAAATTAGAAAGTTCCTTAAAATCGCATACTCTATCTGAATCATGAAAGTTTAATTTTGACTAGACTATCCCTTTAAAATGTACAAAATTCAAAGTGTACTTGGCAAATGGGCTGAAGCCTTCTCCATTTATTAAGCAGCGGATGCTGCTTCGGAGCCCCATCGTTTCTGGTCTGCCTGAAACGGAAGTTAAGAAGCGCCAGAAATGCTTGTGCAGTGTTAAATTCTGACAGCGTATGCTGTCGTCATTTAACGAGGTCGAGATACATCGAATCATGTCCGCTCGACCTTTGTTAAATCTACCCCTAAGTATCACTTCTGGTCTTGCCAAATATCAGCTGGTAGCATTATCTCAAAGTATGCAGTATACTTATTGTACTGATAGTCTATGTGTGAAATTAGAAGTAAATATGCAATGTTTTACTTCATGCTGGAGAATTTTATAGGATTGGCCCATAGTCCCTAAGCTGAAGGACACAGACAGAGATAGCTGAAATATCACAACACATATACCTCACAACAATTGTGGCAAGGTATTAGGGGCTTAGGAGGTTGATGGTGGTGGAGGATTGTTGTTTTGTGGGCGTCGCCATGTCAGGAGGGGGCTTGGTAATGTGCAACATTGTGGGTGTGTCTGGTTTGTCAGTGGGTGTGTCTTGGCAGTTTGTGGGAGTGTCTGGATGTTTTGTGGGAGGGGCTAAGGGAAATCCTGCAAATAGGGACATATGACTGTCTCAGATTGCGTAAAAAAATCTTACTTTGTTTCTTGCAAAATGAGGACTTAGAAATTCTCCAGCCCTTAAGAAAATGTCCTCTTCTGAGAATGCGCAAATCTGACTCTGTGTTTATCTAGTATTCACTTAATACTAAACCAGCTCACGTTACTCTAGAAGATTTATGACATCATGCTAAATAAGCTTCCTGTAGAAACCACAGCCCCCTTGTAGGTCTGTGATGGGAAGTAATGGACAATGAAAGAGAAAAAAAATATACATTTTGCAATAATTTTTATAAAGTATAACCAAAAGCTTAGTGTTTTTATTACAACAATGAAACAGGCTTTTATATCCCTTTAAGTTAGGATAAAGTGAATTGTTTTGCAGTTATCATCTTAAGTCAATTAGTAAAAGATTAGTAACAGGGTTAGCCTTGAGAAGCCAGTAGTGTGCATTTCTAGGTCTGAAAATTTGTTAAATTCACGTGAAAAGTAGACAAAATAAAAAATATGTCTATTGCAAAGCCATTTTATTACACATAACTATCCTAAGGTATTTATTGTCCCATTAAATTTTTTTAATTTGTTTTGAATAGATGTCCTTCATAAATAATGAAAATGTTTTTTGCCATTCTCTGTTTTTTTAGTTCTGCAATATTTTTTACAAAGCAAATTGACAGAATAGGAGGTACATATTGGAAAGTTCATTATACCCAGTACACTGATGAAACCTTTAATGTCCAGATACATGCTTCTGAAGCTGAAAAGCATCTTGGAATCCTTGGTATGAAACCTACTATCCCTCTTAATATTGCAAACTCTTAAATGATTTCTCTTAAACGGATGTTTCCAATTTCTTTTAGGACCAGTCATAAAAGCAGAAGTAGGAGATACAATCGTGATTGTTTTTACTAACAAAGCAGATCGTGACTACAGTATCATGCCTCATGGAGTGTCTTTCAACAAGGATTCTGAAGGCGCAGGATATGCAGATGGTAAGACTCAAAGGATTTTCATATGTTTGTGAATTGTAGATGTCACAGTGAGTTATGCTGGACTCATTCTTTAAATACACAGAATTTATACTTTCCTTCTTAATATGAGGAGAGTCCACGGCATCATTCCTTACTGTTGGGAAATACTGAACCTGGCCACCAGGAGGAGGCAAAGAAACCTCAGCCCAAGACTGAAATACTCCCACTACTTCCCTTATATCCCAGTCATTCTTTGCCTTTTGTCACAGGAGGTTGGCAGATAAGTGTCAGAAGATTCAGAGTAGTTCCTTATGAACGGTATTTAGCCTTCAAAATGGGACTGGAGTTTTAAGTAGTCTTGTTGTCAGTCTCTCAGTGACAGCATTGACAAAAGTCATGCAGGGAGAGTCTTTCTGCGAACTAATCCAGACTCGTATTAACAGTTCCTAAGCAATCAGTGTTGACAAGTTTCACTGCCTGCTTCCATCACTCAAGTCCATGTCAGGAGCGATGCTACAAGACTGTCAAACTTGAGAGGCTGTTCCATGGCATAGATTCCGGTAAGATTGTTTAATTTTTTACACATATGATAACGCAAGAAGGAATCAAGGGCTAATATCTCCTGAGGGGGATTATTGAACAGTGGGGATTAATCACATACGTTTATTTGATTATGCTGCGAGATGTGTGAGATGGTTTTTGGGCTCAGGCAGATATTGGAACGTACAGGTTTTTACTTTTGTTTTGTGAGCTGCGCAGCCTGAAAGGCTTGATGCTTTTTTTTGCTGCTATAGCAGGGGCGGTCCTGCATTGCGCAACATGTGACTGGATGTGGTCACACTTATTTCCTCTTTCCTGACTGTGTGGTTTACCGGAGAAGAAGCAGTTTCTCTGTTTTGCCTGGGTCATAGGAGGTGGGGAGTGCACCAGCCATTGGGAGTATAAAGGTGCCGTTTTTTCTTATTAATCAATAGTCTGCTTTGTAAGCACAAGCTATGGAGGATTCTGATGCGTTAGAGGATACTCCCTCTTTACCTAAGTCTAATACCTGTCTATATTGTGAGGAGGCCGCTGTATACCTGCCCGCTTAACTATGTTCCATATGCCTTGATAAAGTGAAAATATACAAGAAGCGCTGCTCTCTCTAATAGTTAGATATAATAATAATAATGATGATAAGTAAAAAGACCAAGTAATAATAAACTTCTTGAATCTTACTAATACATCGTTCTCAGAACAAAATAAGTGTGCTGGCACATTTGTATAATACCGCCTCTTATAAGTACAACTTGCAAGTGATAGTTCTGTCCTCCTTTGGTAATCCAAGTTTCCAGAGGTTTTCCAGAAAATTATCTGTTTTTCAACAAACAACCGATTCTTGGTGAGCTGTGTAATTGCTGCTCCTCCTTAGGGACAGTTCCAACCAATGGGAAAAGCTAGATAGAGAGGGTGAGAGAAGCACAACACAGATCTAAGTGTAGATTTAAAATTTTCTTTTATAACTTAGCCCCATTAGCTTAATACAGGCTACTCACACGATGGCAGATGAAAACAGGCACGTAAATAAAGATGTATCCTCATACAGAGTCCAGTGAAGAACGATATCTGTGATAGAGAAGGTGTGCTTCTCTCACCCTCTCTATCTAGCCTTGATAAAGTAATCATGTCAAATAAGGTTAATATGTTTGATACCACTGAGCCATCCACCTCTGAGGAGTCTCAGACCCGGGAGATGCGCACCCTACAATCATCTCCTAATACACTTGCAGCTTCCTGTAGCACTCCTAATCCTTCATCTAGAGGGGGCCTTTTACCGACAGACTTTACTGCGCAGTTACAAACGGCAGTGTCTGCAGGCTTAAGTGCTCTACCTCGCCCAGCTAAGCAGTCTGCTGCCTCTAAACTTCCAGCTGCTGAGGAACCAGACTTTAGATTTAGGATTTAACTTTTATGCTTTCTGTTGAAGGAAGTTTTGGCTACGTTAGAGATTCCAGAGCACAAATTGCCTGAGGAACCTTTGATTCCTAAATTAGATAAGGTCTACGAGGACAGGGTTGTACCACAAACTTTCTCGGTTCCTGTAAAGATGGTGAATATTATTAAGAATGAATTGGAAAGGATTGGTTCTTCCTTTTCCCCTTCGTCTTCCTTTAAGAATTTGTTCCCAGTCCCAGACTCTCAATTGGAGTTGGGGGGTTCCATCCCCATGGTGGATGGTGCTATCTCCACGCTTGCTAAACGCACTACTATCCCGCTTGAGGATAGTTTGTCGTTTAAAGAGCCTATAGATAAGAAGAAACTCTGTAAAGAAAGATGTTTCAACATACGGGATATTTGTTTCAACCATCAGCGGCTGTTGCTGCAGTTGCTGGAGCGGCTACCTACTGGTGCGACTCCTTATCTGAGTTGATCGAGTTGGAGGGTCCCTTCGACTTGATCCAGGAAAGAATTAAGGCCTTAAGGGTGGCTAATTCTTTTATTTGTGATGCAAATATGCAAATAATTCGCTTGACTGCTAAGGCTTTAGGTTTTTCCGTTCAAGCCGTAGGGCACTCTGGCTGAAGTTCTGGCCCGCGGACATGAATTATAAGTCCACACTTATTTCCCTCCCCTTTAAGAGAGAGATTTTATTTGGTCCAGGCCTGGACTCCATTATCTCCACGGTTACTGAAGGCAAAAGTGCCTTTTTACCGCAGGATAAGAGGAACAAGCCTAAGGAACATTTTCATTCCTTTTGTTCTGATAAACCCCAACGTCAGCAGCCGTCTACAAAGCCCGAGCAACCCGAGCCGGCTCAGTACTGGAATAAATCCAAGCAGAGCAAGAAGCCCGCCGAGACAAAGTTTGGGAACGTGCAGGACCCTTGGGTCCTGGAGGTCATCGCTCAGGGATACAAGTTAGGTTTCAAGTCTCATCCACCCAGGGGCAGATTCCTCCTATCAAACCTGTCTTCCAGGTCATAAAAGAGAGAAGCCTTTCTGGGGTGCATGAGGGATCTCTCCTCCCTAGGAGTCATTGTCCCAGTACCTCTTGCAGAAAGAGGTTTGGGATACTATTCAAACCTTTTTGTGGTCCCAAAGAAGGAGGGAACTTTCCATTCGATTCTGGACCTAAAGTGCTTAAACAGATTCCTATCTGTCCCCTCGTTCAAGATGGAGACGATAAGCTCCATCCTTCCTTTAGTTCAGGAAGGACAGTTTATGAACACTATAGATCTGAAGGATGCATATCTTCATGTTTCAATTCACAAGGAACACTACAGGTTCCTAAGTTTGCATTCCTGGACCAGCACTTCCAGTTTATTGCACTTCCGTTTGGTCTAGCTACTGCTCCAAGAATTTTTACAAAGGTTCTAGGGGCTCTGCTTGCAGTTGCCAGAACCAGAGGTATAGCAGTAGCTCCATACTTGGACAATATTCTGGTTCACGCAACATCTTGTCGTCTGGCAGAAGACCATTCCAAATATCTTCTGTTTCTTCTTCGATCTCATGGATGGCAGATAAACTTAGAAAAGAGTTCTCTTATTCCCAGTACCAGGGTGGAATCCCTGGGTACTATAATAGACTTTATATCCATGAGGATATTCCTTACAGACCAGAGACGTTACAAGCTAACTTCCACTTGTCTTGCCCTTCAGACCTTTCTTAAGGCCCTCTGTGGATCGGTGTATGGAGGTGATTGGTCTCATTCCTTTTGCCAGATTCCATCTCAGACCACTACAGCTGTGCATGCTGAGACAGAGGAACGGTGATCATTCGGATCTGTCTCAACAGATTTCTCTGGACAACCGGTCGAGAGAATCGCTCTCCTGGTGGCTCTGTCCAGATCACCTGTCCCAAGGGACAGCCTTCTTGAGACCATCTTGGGAGATTGTGACTATGGATGCAAGTCTATCAGGATGGGGACCTGTTTGGGGTGCCAGGAAGGCACAGGGCCTGTGGACTCTAGAGGAATCCTTCCTCCCGATCAACGATCTGGAACTTCGGGCAATCTTCAATGCTCTGAAGGCTTGGCCTATTCTGGGTTTGTCCCAGTTTATTAGATTCCATTCAGACAACATAACCTCAGTGACTTACATCAACTATCAGGGGGGGAACGAGAAGCTCCCTAGCAATGAGGGAAGTATCTCAGATTCTGGAGTGGGCGGAGGCCCACAACTGCTTGCTGTCAGCGATCCATATTACGGGTGTGGACAACTGGGAAGCGGATTTCCTCAGCAGACAATCCTTTCATCTGGGGGAATGGTCTCTTCATCCCGAGGTGCAGAGATTTGCAACAAATGGGGGACGCCTGAGATAGATCTCATGGCATCCCGTCTCAATTACAAGCTACCCAGATATGGGTTGTGGTCCAGGGATCCTCAGGCAGAGCTAATAGATTCATTAGCAGTGCCTTGGAGGTTAAACCTGATTTTCATTTTCCCGCCGTTACCACTTCTTCCTCGTGTAGTGGCTCGCATCAAGCAGGAGCAGGCATCAGTGATACTGATTGCTTCATCGTGGCCGCGAAGGATGTGGTTCGTGGACCTGGTGGGGATGTCCTCATCTCCTCCATGGAAGTTACCTTGTCGCAGGGATCTGCTGAAATAAGGTCCTTTTGTTCATCAAATTCTAGATTCTCTGAGGCAGACTGCGTGGAGATTGAACACTTAGTCCTAGCTAAGAGAGGTTTCTCTGAAAGGGTTATTGATACTCTCATTCAGGCTCGTAAGCCTGTTACTCGTCACATCTATCATAAGGTGTGGAGAGCTTACTTATTCTGGTGTGAAGAGCGTGGTTTAGCCTGGCATAAGGTTAAGGCTGCCAGGATACTTTCTTTTCTCCAGGAGGGTCTGGAGAAGGGACTTTCTGCCAGTTCCCTGAGGGGACACATTTTGTCACTCTTTGTTTTGTTGCACAAGAGGCTCATAGAGCTCCCTAACATGCAATCTTTCGTTAAGGCTCTGATTAGGATCAGACCTGTGTTTAGATCTATTTCTCAACCTTAGAGTTTGAATCTTGTTCTTACGTTTTTGCAACTAGCTCCGTTTGAGCCTATGCATTCGGTTGACATCAAAATGTTGTCCTGAAAGGTTTTTTTTCTATTGGCTATTGCGTCCGCATGCAGAGTTTCTGAAATAGCTGCCTTGCAATGTGAGCCTCCTTATCTGGTGTTCCACACTGATAAGGCTGTCCTACGTACCGCTTTGGTTTTCTCCCTAAGATTGTGTCTGATCGCAACATCAATCAGGAGATTGTGGTTCCTTCCTTATGTCCTAATCCTTCTTCTTCGAAGGAACGTTTACTTCATAATCTGGATGTGGTTCTAAGGATTTTAGGCAAACTTCTTCCTTGTTTGTTATCTACTCTGGGAAGCGTAAGGGTCTGAAGGCTTCTTTGACTTCCTTATCTTTTTAGTTGATGAGTGTTATACGCTTAGCTTATGAGTCAGCTGGGCTTAGACCTCCTCAGAGAATTACGGCTCATTCCACTAGAGCGGTGGCTTCCTCTTGGGCCTTTAAGAACGAGGCCTCTATGGATCATATTTGTAAGGTGGCTACCTGGTCCTCCTTACATACTTTTTCTAAATTCCACAAGGTTTAAATTTTTGCTTCAGCCGAAGCAACTTTTAGGGAGAAAGATTTTACAGGCTGTTGTGTCCTCAGATTAGGGTCCACCTTTCTTTTACCCCTCACGTTATCATTCAGTGTCCTCTAGAGCTTGGGTATAGTTTTCCCAACAATAAGGAATGATGCCGTGGACTCTCCTCATATTAAAGGGACATAATACTCATATGCTAAATCACTTGAAACTGATGCAGTATAACTGTAAAAATCTGACAGGAAAATATCACCTGAGCATCTCTATGTAAAAAAGGAAGATATTTTACCTCACAATTTCCTCAGCTCAGTAGAGTTAGTTCTGTGTAAAAAGTTATACTCAGCTGCTCCCAGCTGCAGGTAAAAAAATTAAAAAAAATGAAGAAATGAACAGCAGCCAATCAGCATCAGCAGTGCTGAGGTCATGAACTCTTACTGTGATCTCATGAGATTTGACTTAACTCTCATGAGATTTCATAGTAAGCTTCCTTTACCTGATTGGTGAAATAATATGAGAGTGCACGATGCTAGTCCCTTCAGATGTCCCAGGACAGACACACTAAAATGCTGCTTAGAAATCCTTTACAATGGGAGGTGGCTACTGAGGAACTTTTGAGGTAAAATATCTTTCTTTTTTACATAGAGATGTTCAGGTGATATTTTCTAATCAGCTTTTTACAGCTATGCTGCATCACTTTCAAGTGTTTAAACATTTGGGTATTATGGCCCTTTAAGAAGGAAAATTATGCTTACCTGATAATTTAATTTCCTTCTGTATGAGGAGAGTTCACGGACCCTGCCCGTATACTCCGAAGGGCGGACCAAAATTACGTTTTCTCTTCTGGCACCATTTATACCCTGATATTTCTCCTACTGTTCCTTGTTCCCTTGGCAGAATGACTGGGATATGAGGAAAGTAGGGGGAGTATTTAAGCCTTTGGCTGGGGAGTCTTTGCCTCCTCCTGGTGGCCAGGTTCAGTATTTCCCAACAGTAAATGGGAATGATGCTGTGGACTCTCCTCATACAGAAGGAAATTAAATTATTAGGTAAGCATAATTTATGTTTTTAATATAAAATCAGGCTCCTTAAAGGGACACTCTACGTAAAAAGGATTATAGTTTAAAAAGATAGATAATCCCTTTATTACCCATACTCCATTTTTGCATGGTTATATTAATATACTTTTTTTCCTCTGATTACCATGTATCTAAGCCTCGGCAGACTGCCCCCTTATCTCAGTACTTTTGACAGAGCTGCCTTTTTGCACATCAGTGCAGACTCATAAATGACTCCACGGGAGTGAGTACAATGTTATCTATATGACACACATGAACTAGCACTGTCTAACTGTGAATTTCCTTCTTAATATGCGGAGAGTCCACGGCATAATTCCTTACTGTTGGGAAATACTGAACTTGGCCACCAGGAAGAGGCAAAGATACCCCAGCCAAATGCTTAAAGTGAATGTCAATTTTGATATTAAAGTGCCCGGTTTTTAAAAATTCAATTAAAAACAGGGGAACTTTAATTCATCAAAATTTACATTTCACTCCTGTTGAGAAAAAAAACTTAACTTTTAATCTTCACAGCAGCTCCAGCTTCCTCCACCCGTCGCAAAGCCTCTTCCTGGGTCTGGCAGAGAAGTGTCAGAAGATTCGGAGTAGTATCTTATGAAGGGTATCTACCCTTCAAAATGGGACTGGAGTTTTAAGTAGTCTTATATCAAAAAAATTAGGAAAAGAGTCTCTGTGTAGGTATAAAATCTTCAAGCTTTATTACAAAAATTCGGATAAAAATACACTGGCACCAGCACAACAAAGAGGAGACAGCGGGCCCTACTAGTTTCGGCGTAGTGCTGTAATCTAAGACCTGCTGGATACTAAAACAGGAGGTGTTTAAAAGTAACACTCCACACAGTCATTGGTTACAGGTGAACATAAGTAAACACCCATTTAACCTATTAGACCAAGGAAGATGCAAGAAAGAGGGAGGATACTTAAATGGAGAAAATATACAATGGGACATGACATGTTATGTTAAAGGGACACTAAACCCAAAAATTTTCTTTCATGATTCAAGTAGAGAATACAATTTTAAACAACATTCCAATTTACTTCTATTATCTAGTTTGCTTCATTATTTAGATATCCTTTGTTGAAGAAATAGCAATGCACATGGGTAAGCCAATCATATGAGGCATCTATGTACAGCAACCAATCAGCAGCTACTGAGCATATCTAGATATGCTTTTAAGCACAGTATATCAAGAGAATAAAGCAAATTAGATAAAAGTAAATTAGAAAGTTGTTTAAAATTGCCTGCTCTTTCCAAATCATAAAAGAAAAAAATTGGGTTTCATGTCCCTTTAAACTTAAATGCTACGTATATAAATTAAGAAAAAATCTTAAATACACAAAGTGAGATAAATGACATTGAAAAATAAATTACATCAATAACAAAGGAATATGCATAATGATGAATGTTAGACAAATTGATACAATGAATAAACACATGAGAAACCAACAATTACATTTTGCATCAGAGTGCTAGATATTCAGAGTGAAATCATTAGTGTAATAATATATAATGCAAAACCTAAAAAGTATTAAGTATTAGATATCATAAAATGGTACTAATCCCATACAACATAATAACTAGCCCAAAGTATCTTAAGCTAACACCAGTCCTATACAACACAAATAAAGTAATACATTTATGTATAGAAAGGACATAACAAATGCAATCGCAAATAGCTTTTCAATCAAGGATACCTTGAGCAAGAGACAATGAAACAAGGGACAGATAACCAAATGCTGTAGCATCATAATATGATTAAGTAATCAGCAACTCGATTGAAATGATACACTACGCCCTATATGTCAAATAATACAATAGAAGTACAATAAGGGAAGCAGATATATATAGATAACAAACTGAATATCCAACCTTGAATAATATTCCAGTGACCATTGAAATAGTTAGCATAAGTTTCCAGTATATACAGAACACCTATTGGACAAGCAAATATAGCTAACTGGTCAATACCCCTATCTGAGTGTAGCAAAGATGAAATCTAATAAGCAAATATGAAAGATGAGATTATATTAATTTAATTTAACACCAATGGTTGATGAGGTCGAACTCGCAGTTGAAGCCATTAGGAGTCTGGGTACAGAGCTTGAAAATCCAAAAAGCTTCTTGGCGTGCTAAAATAGCATTCTTGTCGCCACCCCTTGGAGGTCTCCTAATGGCTTTAACTGCTCGCCACTTAAATGACCTAACATCACCCCTATGAATTTCAATAAAGTGTCTGGATAATTCAGAACAGGTCTTCTCATTCTTGATATAACCTAAGTGTTCACGTATTTGTGTCTGCGAACATCTCTAGTCGTCATACCAATGTATTGGAGATGATGATCAGTACATTCAATGAGATAAATAACGTAATGAGTGGAGCATTTAATGCAACCACTAGTCTCATAAGTTTTATTGGTAACACATGAATAAAATATCTTTCCCTCAGTGAGATAGTCACAAGCTTTACACCTTGATACTCCACACTTGTAGGTGCCATTAACTGACAACCAAGTCATGGTCCTCTGCTTTTGAGGTAACTGACTGGGGGAAAGAATATTACCCAATGTTTTGTTCCTCGAGTATACACACTTGAAACCTTTTTCCACAATGGGTTTCAATTGTTTGTCCCCATACAAAATGGGAATGAGAATATTACAAACCTCATAGTAATCTGACGAGTACTGTGTAATAAAGTGTGTACGTTTATCAGTAGCTTTTGGGGATTTACTCTGTAATGCAACCTCTCTTCTGGTATTGCTTACTTCATCCACAACATTATTGACTAATGTGTGACTGTAACCTCTCTCAAGTAACCTCTGTTTGATCTCGTGACTTTCATGTTTATAGTCAGAATCTTTGTTACATATTCTCCTAGCCCTAAGCAATTGTCCTTTTGCAATGCCCTTAAAAACGTGTTTTGGGTGAGAGCTCTTACTATGTAGAAGGGTATTGCCTGCTATAGGTTTCCGATATAATTTGGAGATAATGGTACCTGTGTCTACATCACCCACAAGGGTAACATCCGAAAAGTTAATTTCCAACTTGTGCCATTCATGTGTAAAATTAACTCCATTGTCACTTACATTCAGGTAATCTATGAATTCACTAGCCATTGAATCATCAGCAGACCAGATGATTAGCAAATCATCAATAAAGCGCTTGTACAGCTGAATATATTTGACATAAGGATTTCTATCTGCATAAACAAAGTTGATCTCGAGCCACCCCATGAAAATATTTGCATATGAGGGGGCAAACTTTGCCCCCATGGCGGTGCCCTGTTTTTGCAGGTAGAAAACCCCCTCAAACACAAAATAATTATGTTTGAGTAAAAAAAGAGTTACTCTGATGATAAATGCAATGGTAGTGTCATTCATAGAATAAAAGACTTCCAAAAAATGTCTGATAGCCTGAATACCAAGATCATGGGGTATACTTGAGTATAAGGATACCACATCAACTGTGAGCCAGCTCATAGTTGAAGTCCAAACAAATCCATCCAAAAGGTCTTTTATTCTATGTTTATTCAATGTGTTCTATGTTTATTCTATGTATTTACTTATGTTCACCTGTAACCAATGACTGTGTGGAGTGTTACTTTTAAACACCTCCTGTTTTAGTATCCAGCAGGTCTTAGATTACGGCACTACGCCGAAACTAGTAGGGCCAGCTGTCTCCTCTTTGTTGTGCTGGTTCTAGTGGATTTTTATCCGAATTTTTGTAATAAAGCTTGAAGATTTTATACCTACACAGAGACTCTTTTCCTTATTTTTTTGATATATTCCTATTGGGCTACTTGGTTTAACTAAGGAGTCTCGGCAGCCTCTACACTGATGTTGGAAGCCTTTCACCTGCTGTCCGGAGAGAGCTGAAGACACAATACTGGATAACGGAGCTGATTGGAGCACACGCACCCCCCCCCCCGGTATTACACGCCCCCTTGATGACGTCAGACGCCATACTCGACACCACGCTTGCAGTGTACAGCGGAACAGAGGCTCATCTAGTGTATAATCCCCCACCGGAGCTGCGGTTCACCCGGATGATGAGCCAGTGCTGTTGGTGATCTGCTTGGAGGTCAGGTACTACTTGAAGTCTGGTGGGGAGAATGCTTTAGGAATTTGTGTGCTACGCTCATTACTTCAGCTTGTGGATGTTTACAAACATTAATTTGCCAGTTATAAGTGCTCTCCTGGAACTTTGTTTTTCACACTATACTGGTGTGTTAGGATACTTGCAGGTTTGAGACTTATCCACTCAAACGTTTATATATACTTTCTTATATTGTTTCGGACACAGTGTCTTTTGACTTTAGGGATATATATTCTCTTGCTTTAAGTAGTCTTGTCAGCCTCTCAGTAAGCGCATTGACGAAAGTTAGAGTCTGGAGATGCAGGGAGAGTCTTTCTGCAAACCAATCCAGACTCGTATTAACAGCTCCTAAGCAATAAGTGTTGACGAGTTTCACTGCCTGCTTCCATCACTCAAGTTCAATGTCAGGAGTGACGCTACAAGACTGTCAAACTTGAGAGGCTGTGTTTCTGTTCCACGGCATAGATTCCGGTAAGATCGTTTCTTTTTTTTTTACTCATATGATTACTCCAGAAGACAGGGTCTTTTTACTCATATGATTACGCCAGAAGACAGGGTCAGTGTGTCTCCTTTTATCTGTATCGAGTCAAGGGTTAATATCTCCTGAGGGGGATTATTGAACAGTGGGGATTAATCACATACGTTTATTTGATTATGCTGCAACATGTGTGAGATGGTTTTTGGGCTCAGGCAGATGTTGGAACGTACAGGTTTTACTTTCGTATTTGAGAGCTGCGCAGCTTCAAAGGCTTGGCGCTTTTTTTTGCTATTATAGCAGGGACGGTCCTGCATTGCGCACCATGTGACCGGTGTGGTCACACTCATTTCCTCTTTCCTGACTGTGCAATTTACCGGAGAAGAAGTGGTTTCTCTGTTTTGCCTGGGTCATAGGAGGTGGTGAGTGCCCCAGCCATTGAGGGTATAAAGGTGCCATTTTTCCTTATTAATCAATAGTCTGCTTTGTAAGCGCAAGCTATGGAGGATTCTGATGCATTAGAGGCAACTCCCTCTTTACCTAAGTCTAATACCTGTCTATATTGTTAGGAGGCCGTGGTATACCTGCCTGCTCAACTATGTTCAACATGCCTTGAAAAAATAATCATGTCAAAGAAGGTAAATATGTTTGATACCACCTCTACACCCTACGCACCCTACAGTCATCTCCTAATATACATGCAGCTTCCCGTAGCACTCCTAATCCTCCATCTGGAGGGGGCCTTTTACCGCAAGACTTTACTGCGCAGTTACAAACAGCGGTGTCTGCGGCCTTTAGTGCTCTACCTCGCCCTGCTAAGCGCAAGCGAAAGATCAAATATTGCTATCCTTTCCAGGGGTCATCAACTAGTTTATTGGATTTATCTGATACGAGATTATTCGATGATGAATGCACCTCTGATACTTCAGAGGGCCCTCTTTCTGGGTCGGAATCTGCTGCCTCTAAACCTCCAGCTGCGGCGGAACCATATTTTAGATATAGGATTGAACATTTATGCTTTATGTTGAAGGAAGTTTTGGCTATGTTAGAGGTTCCAGAGCCCAAATTGCCTGAGGAACCTTTGATTCCTAAATTTGATAAGGTCTACGAGGACAGGGTTGGACCACAAACTTTCCCGGTTCCTGTAAAGATGGCGAACATTATTAAGAATGATTGGGAAAGGATTGGTTCTTCCTTTTCCTCTTCGTTTTCCTCACTCTTTTCTTCCTAATTGGAAAGAGTCCACAGCTGCATTCATTACTTTTGGGAAATAAAAACCTGGCCACCAGGAGGAGGCAAAGACACTCCAGCCAAATGCTTAAATACTCCTCCCACTCCCTCATCCCCCAGTCATTCTTTGGGGGATATTTATCAAAGGTCCGGACCAAAGTGTGGATCAGGTCCGCCAGACCTCGCTGAATGCGGAGAGCAATACGCTCTCCATATTCAGCATTGCACCAGCAGCTCGGGTTGATTTTCGGCGATGTCTGTCCGCCTTCTCAGAGCAAGCGGACAGGGTTACGGAGCAGCGGTCTTTAGAAACCATCCCGACTCATATTAACAGCTCCTACAGCAATCAGCGTTGACGAGTTTTGCAGACTGCTTCTTCTCTCAAGTCCATGTCAGGAGCGATGCTACTAACCTGTCACACTTGAAGGGCCCTGTTCCTGTTCCATGGCGTAGATTCTGGTAAGATCGTTTCATTTTTCATTACATAATGTTAACACAGAAGACAGGGTCACAGTGTGGCGCCTTTTATCTTTACAGAATCAAGGGTTAATATCTCCTTAGGGGGGATTTTGAACAGGGGGGGGGGATAATAATCTTATATGTTTATTTGATTTTATGCTGCTTTATGTGTGAGATGTTAGGCTCATAGGCTGTTATGGAATATACAGGTTTCACTTTGAGAGCCATGCAGCTTACAAGCTTGGCGCGCTTTTTCTCTTAGCAGGGTCAGTCCTGCATTGTACACTATGTGATTCATTCCCTCTTTCCTGACCGGACTATAAGAGGGGAGTCATAAATCTCTGTGCTGTCTGGGTCATAGGAGGTGGTGAGTGCCCCAGCCATTGAGGTATAAGGGTGCTGTTTTTTGAATAAAATTAGATGTTTTATTTCTCTAGTTCTCCGGTTATTGCACTAGAGATGGAGGATTCTGTTACTTTAGAGGAGGTAATTCCTAAGGAGTAATTCCTGTTTATATGGTAAGGAGACCCTAGTTCCCCCTCTCTATTATGTTCCATATTCCTTGATAATGTGATAATATCAAACATGTTTGATACCACAGAGCCATCCACCTCTGAGGAGTTGTCGTCCGGTGAGGTGTGTACGCTACATTGTTATCTCTATACACATGCAGTTTTCCCGTGACATTGCGGATCCTCCATCTAGAGGGGGCCTTTTTTTGTCCGGACGTTACTGCGCAGTTCAGACAGCGGTGTCTGCGGCCTTAATGCTTTTCCTCGCCATGCTAAGCGCAAGCGAAGGGTTACATACTGCACTCCTTCCCAGAGTACATCAAATAATTTTTGGATTTAACTGATAGAAAGAATCGCATCCTCGGATTAACCCTGAGACTTCAGAGTATGAACTTTCTGGGTCGGAGTCTGCTGCCTTTATTTCTTAAATTGAATAGAGTTTGAGGACAGGGTGGTGCCTTCCCTGCTCCTGCTGTCCCGGATATTCCACCTTGGGCTGTACAGTTCCCTGCGGGTGCGACTGTCCCTGAGTGTTGTGCCTTTCGTTACAGAATTGTGCGCCTTCGCATGTTACTCAGACATGTTTTTTTCAGTTATTGCACAACCCTATCCTTATCGGATACGGGAATACTAAATCTGCTTTTCGAATAGCGCACCTTATTAGACATGTGGGGATGATGTAATCTCCTGATTGTCCATGTATTGAGATCTTTCCCAATTTTTTGGGAAGATCAGGGCTCCTTTTGGCTGGTCCTGCGGTAGGCCTGTTTCTTCTTGGGTGTTAACCTATGGGTTGCCTTGTATTTTATTTTCATCCGATAGGATGTCCTGTCTGTTTTCCTTCTTCCCCTCTGAGGGAGGATTTATGCGGCTTGACGATTAGGACCCAGGTTGCAGGCTTGTCCTGTTTGGGTTCAGTTCTGTCTGGTAGCTGTTCGGACATGTGGCGCCGCTCTGCTTGGCTTGTCTGGTAGAAGCGCCGAGTGCTCATGTTATCCTCTGTGTTCAACTAAGCATTCTAGAGGACCGGTGGGTCCGTGATGCAGGAAGGATTGTCTCAGTCCTTATAGCCTTCTATTTCGATGACTGGGTCAGTGGAGTTCCACTGCGTCTCTCTCTCTTGTGTCTGGGGTTGTCAGACCCTAAAGCTCCTTCCCATGTAGTGTAGGATTGGTGGGCTTGCACCCTCTTGCCGCCAAGTTGGGCGGTTTGGCCTTTTTTTTTTCTTTTGAGGCCCTGGGAATTGTCCTTCTAGACTTAGTCCTCAGCAGCTAGTAGTTTATTGGGTAGTTCAGCTGCCTTGCAGCGGATGGGTTGCAGAATGTGCCCAGTTGGGAGTGGGTTCTGAGATGCGCTGTTTTCTTCGGGATCTAAGTTGGCATTGTAGCTAGCCCCATGGGTTTACAAGTAGAGGGTCCCGGGTTACCATTCACCTTCGGGTTCTGGGTGTAACCTCTCTCTCTTGGAGGTGCAGTGGGTCTCGTTGAGGTTATGTGCTCCCCCTTTTGGAGCCCTGTGTGTAGGTATAGTTCTCCTTTTGCAAACTGTTCTCTTGCTAGCCGTTTTTTTTTTTTTTTTTTTTTTCTCAGCAAGTATTTTTCTGGGTCATCCTAATGATGACTGTTGACTCATATACTGTATATTTAACCATATATTACTTCAGAGATTTGCAGACCAAGGGGCCGATTTATCATCAATATTTCCGGTATGATCTGCTCAGCGGATCATGTCCGACAGACATCGATGAATGCCGACAACATACGCTGTCGGCATTTATCATAGCACAAAGCAGTTCTTGTGAACTGCTTGTGCAATGCCGCCCCCTGCAGATTCAGCCCGATTGGGTGGATTGTTGTCCGCAGCCTTAGAGCAGGCGGACCAGTTAAGAAGCAGAGGTCTTAAGACTGCTGCTTCATAACTGCTGTTTCCGGCGAGCCTGAAGGTTTTTGCGGAAACAGGGACATCAGGGGCCATTCAGCCCTTGATAAAACGGCCCCCAAGAATGAAAATAGGGTCGCAAAGGTTTGTGGTATCATTGCACTGGGTCTTGGGGAAAAAAAGTTTGAAGAACCCTGGTCTAGACTAAGAAAATAGGTGTTAATAGGTGATAAAATAAATATTGAGATAATGGAATGTAAGTTATTTTCACTAAATTTGCTAAATTGTTTTTTATTATTAGTTTATAAAAGTTAAAATACAAACTCTGCTAAGCAATTTTGACATTGTAATCTGATGGGTTTTGTGGCAATGATTGAATCTTATATACTACATGTTTTACTGTTCACTTTAATGAATGATGTGATATGCATAAACTTCTTAATTATAGTTTGAATAGTGAAATTGTCAAACAGGATTTTGTAAATGCTGAAAAAAAAAAAATAATTCACATAGAAACATAGAATTTGACGGTAGATAAGAACCAAAAAGGCCCATCAAGTCTACCCATATTACATGCTACTTTTTCCTTAAGATAGCCTTATGCATAGGCTGACCATATTGCCGCTTTAAGAAAGAACACATATGAAAAATACATATGTCAGGGTTCTTATACAAAACCTTTCTTTAAACAGCCCTGAAAACAGTCCTGACATATGTATTTTTCATGTGTCCCTTTTTAAAGCGGCAATATGGTCAGCCTACTTATGCATATCCCAGGCATTTTTTAATTCATTGACAATCTTTGTGTTTACCACCTCAAATGGAAGTTTATTCCATGAATCCAACACCCTTTCTGTAAAAAAATGCTTCCTCAAATTTCTCCTGAATCTGCTACCCTCTAACTTTAGATTGTGACCCCTTGTTTTGGCAAACTGTTTCTACAAATATATTCAATGAAGAATTTATGCAAAATTTTGCAAAGATGTATATGTGTTTTACTTTCTACTGTGTTTTAATTTCTGTGAAGGTTTTGAGAAAGGCGGATCTCATGTAGGCCCCGGGCAGAGCTTCAGGTACACTTGGAAAGTTACTGAAAATGAAGGACCTACAAACAGTGATCCAAATTGTCTCACTTACCTGTACTATTCAGCTTCTGATCCAGTCATGGATACCAACTCTGGTCTAGTAGGACCTCTTCTAGTCTGCAAAAAGGGATCGCTCAATCCTGATAACACACAGGTACAATAAACAGAATGTTAAACATGCAAAATAAATAAAATAATACTTTTTTTTTTTTTACAAGAAATCCTAACTTTTCAGAATGGCTTCTGGTACAGGGAATTTAAGGCTCAGTGAGGGAGGCTTGTAGGCAGAGGGTGCTTGTGGGTGGAGAGATGACAGCGGCAGGTTGTGGATATTCTGAATTGGGTGTGTTGTGGAGGGCAGGCTGTGGACACAGTCAGTGCTGGTTGGGAGCAGGGTCAGGGTGGTCGCTGGGTTTATTTTGGACACCGGGTCAATTAAAGTGAATGTTAAGTTGAATGAATGAGTGCCCGGTTTTTAAAAATACTCTTACAAATAGGGGCACTTTCATTAATGAAACTTTGCATTGCAGCGTTTTTTTTAAAAATACTTACCTTTTCTTTAGCAAACCCGGACCGGCAATCCCCCGCTCGCTTCTCATACTGTACTTAGCACAGCAATAACGAAATTGGCTTCCTCCAATCACGGCGTTGCCTCACGAGATGGACGCTCTGGGGTGCACGCCATGATTGGAGGAAGCCACAGAGGAGTACAAGTATAGAGGAGCTGCTGGCGGGGGATCTCCGGTCTGGCTTTGCTGAAGAAAAAGGTAAGTGTTTTTTTAAAAAAACGCAATGTAAAGTTTCATGAATGAAAGTGCTCCTGTTTTTAATAGTATTTTTAAACACTGGGCACTCATTCATTCAACTTTACATTCACTGTACGGTAAAGGGCTGTAGAAACTTCCTGTTGGAGGGTTTCAGTATTTTATGTAAGATGGAGATTGTGATGGTCGGCAGAATGGTAACATTACTAATTTGGGTGCTTGGCGTAAAGTTTACATCTCATAGTTCGGCTGTAAATTAATGTTTTAAATAATGTCTGTAATTTTGTTTTGCCACTTTATTTTTTATTTTATTTCCTAAGATATGGTGAGTCCACGGCATTATCATCAATTACTGTTGGGAATATCACTCCTGGCCAGCAGGAGGAGGCAAAGAGCACCACAGCAGAGCTGTTAGGTATCACTGTGAAGTTTGTTGGTGTCTGATTATTTCTCTTCAATCAAGATTTTATTATTTTGAAAGCCAGAGTAGGTTTGCTCTGATCTTTCTTGTTAAGACGGGGTGTAGCTGTACTCCACGTTAGTCTCTTCAGTAGGGCAGTGGTGGCTTTCAAGCAGTTAGAAAGTTGTGGGGTGGGCCTCACTGTGTTTCCTAGCACTTTGCTGCCCATGTATAGAAAACCAGAGTAGGCTTACTCTGTCTTTTCTTCTTCCACAGGTCCCTGTGAGGAGTGGCTTCCTCTCACGCCGGGTGAGCTGTCCTCCTGCCAGACAGCTTGAAGTGCAGGTAAGTGCCTTTTCTCCAACATAGGTGTGTCCGGTCCACGGCGTCATCCTTACTTGTGGGATATTCTCTTCCCCAACAGGAAATGGCAAAGAGCCCAGCAAAGCTGGTCACATGATCCCTCCTAGGCTCCGCCTACCCCAGTCATTCTCTTTGCCGTTGTACAGGCAACATCTCCACGGAGATGGCTTAGAGTTTTTTAGTGTTTAACTGTAGTTTTTCATTATTCAATCAAGAGTTTGTTATTTTCAAATAGTGCTGGTACGTACTATTTACTCAGAAACAGAAAAGAGATGAAGAATTCTGTTTGTATGAGGAAAATGATTTTAGCAACCGTAACTAAAATCCATGGCTGTTCCACACAGGACTGTTGAGAGCATTAACTTCAGTTGGGGGAACAGTTTGCAGTCCTTTGCTGCTTGAGGTATGACACATTCTAACAAGACGATGTAATGCTGGAAGCTGTCATTTTCCCTATGGGATCCGGTAAGCCATGTTTATTATGATTGTAAATAAGGGCTTCACAAGGGCTTATTTAGACTGTAGACATTTTTTGGGCTAAATCGATTGATATTAACACTTATTTAGCCTTGAGGAATCATTTATTCTGGGTATTTTGATATAATAATATCGGCAGGCACTGTTTTAGACACCTTATTCTTTAGGGGCTTTCCCAAAGCATAGGCAGAGTCTCATTTTCGCGCCGGTGTTGCGCACTTGTTTTTGAGAGGCATGGCATGCAGTCGCATGTGAGAGGAGCTCTGATACTTATAAAAGACTTCTGAAGGCATCATTTGGTATCGTATTCCCCTTGGGTTTGGTTGGGTCTCAGCAAAGCAGATACCAGGGACTGTAAAGGGGTTAAAGCTTAAAACGGCTCCGGTTCCGTTATTTTAAGGGTTAAAGCTTCCAAAATTGGTGTGCAATATTTTCAAGGCTTTAAGACACTGTGGTGAAAATTTGGTGAATTTTGAACAATTCCTTCATGTTTTTTCGCAATTGCAGTAATAAAGTGTGTTCAGTTTAAAATTTAAAGTGACAGTAACGGTTTTATTTCAAAACGTTTTTTGAACTTTATTATCAAGTTTATGCCTGTTTAACATGTCTGAACTACCAGATAGACTGTGTTCTGAATGTGGGGAAGCCAGAATTCCTATTCATTTAAATAAATGTGATTTATGTGATAATGACAATGATGCCCAAGATGATTCCTCAAGTGAGGGGAGTAAGCATGGTACTGCATCATTCCCTCCTTCGTCTACACGAGTCTTGCCCACTCAGGAGGCCCCTAGTACATCTAGCGCGCCAATACTCCTTACTATGCAACAATTAACGGCTGTAATGGATAATTCTGTCAAAAACATTTTAGCCAAAATGAACCCTTGTCAGCGTAAGCGTGGATGCTCTGTTTTAGTTACCGAAGAGCATGACGACGCTGATATTAATATCTCTGAAGGGCCCCTAACCCAATCTGAGGGAGCCAGGGAGGTTTTGTCTGAGGGAGAAATTACTGATTTAGGGAACATTTCTCAGCAGGCTGAATCTGATGTGATTACTTTTAAATTTAAATTGGAACATCTCCGCATTTTGCTTAAGGAGGTATTATCCACTCTGGATGATTGTGAAAATTTGGTCATCCCAGAGAAACTATGTAAAATGGACAAGTTCCTAGAGGTGCCGGGGCTCCCAGAAGCTTTTCCTATACCCAAGCGGGTGGCGGACATTGTTAATAAAGAATGGGAAAGGCCCGGTATTCCTTTCGTCCCTCCCCCCATATTTAAAAAATTGTTTCCTATGGTCGACCCCAGAAAGGACTTATGGCAGTCAGTCCCCAAGGTCGAGGGAGCGGTTTCTACTTTAAACAAACGCACCACTATTCCCATAGAGGATAGTTGTGCTTTCAAAGATCCTATGGATAAAAAATTAGAAGGTTTGCTTAAAAAGATGTTTGTTCAGCAGGGTTACCTTCTACAACCCATTTCATGCATTGTCCCTGTCACTACAGCCGCATATTTCTGGTTTGATGAACTGATTAAGGTGCTCGATAGTGACTCTCCTCCTTATGAGGAGATTATGGACAGAGTCAATGCTCTCAAATTGGCTAATTCTTTCACTCTAGACGCCTCTTTGCAATTGACTAAGTTAGCGGCTAAGAATTCTGGGTTTGCTATTGTGGCGCGCAGAGCGCTTTGGTTGAAATCTTGGTCGGCTGATGCGTCTTCCAAGAACAAGCTCCTAAACATTCCTTTCAAGGGGAAAACGCTGTTTGGTCCTGACTTGAAAGAGATTATCTCTGATATCACGGGGGGTAAGGGCCATGCCCTTCCTCAGGATCGGCCTTTCAAGGCAAAAAATAGACCTAATTTTCGTCCCTTTCGTAAAAACGGACCAGCCCAAGGTGCTACGTCCTCTAAGCAAGAGGGTAATACTTCTCAGGCCAAGCCAGCTTGGAGACCAATGCAAGGCTGGAACAAGGGAAAGCAGGCAAAGAAACCTGCCACTGCTACCAAGACAGCATGAAATATCGGCCCCCGATCCGGGACCGGATCTGGTGGGGGGCAGACTCTCTCTCTTCGCTCAGGCTTGGGCAAGAGATGTTCTGGATCCTTGGGCGCTAGAAATAGTCTCCCAGGGTTATCTTCTGGAATTCAAGGGACTTCCCCCAAGGGGAAGGTTCCACAGGTCTCAGTTGTCTTCAGACCACATAAAAAGACAGGCGTTCTTACATTGTGTAGAAGACCTGTTAAAAATGGGAGTGATTCATCCTGTTCCATTGAGAGAACAAGGGATGGGGTTCTACTCCAATCTGTTCATAGTTCCCAAAAAAGAGGGAACATTCAGACCAATCCTAGATCTCAAGATCTTAAACAAATTTCTCAAGGTCCCATCTTTCAAGATGGAAACCATTCGAACTATCCTTCCTTCCATCCAGGAAGGTCAATTCATGACCACGGTGGATTTAAAGGATGCGTATCTACATATTCCTATCCACAAGGAACATCATCGGTTCCTAAGGTTTGCATTCCTGGACAAACATTACCAGTTCGTGGCGCTTCCTTTCGGATTAGCCACTGCTCCAAGGATTTTCACAAAGGTACTAGGGTCCCTTCTAGCTGTGCTAAGACCAAGGGGCATTGCAGTAGTACCTTACCTGGACGACATTCTGATTCAAGCGTCGTCCCTCCCTCGAGCAAAGGCTCACACGGACATCGTCCTGGCCTTTCTCAGATCGCACGGCTGGAAAGTGAACGTGGAAAAGAGTTCTCTATCCCCGTCAACAAGGGTTCCCTTCTTGGGAACAATTATAGACTCCTCAGAAATGAGGATTTTTCTAACAGAGGCCAGAAAGACAAAGCTTCTGGACTCTTGTCGAATACTTCATTCCTTTCCTCTTCCTTCCGTAGCTCAGTGCATGGAAGTGATCGGGTTGATGGTAGCGGCAATGGACATAGTTCCTTTTGCGCGCATTCATCTAAGACCATTACAACTGTGCATGCTCAGTCAGTGGAATGGGGACTATACAGACTTGTCTCCAAAGATACAAGTAAATCAGAGGACCAGAGACTCACTCCGTTGGTGGCTGTCCCTGGACAACCTGTCACGAGGGATGACATTCCACAGACCAGAGTGGGTCATTGTCACGACCGACGCCAGTCTGATGGGCTGGGGCGCGGTCTGGGGATCCCTGAAAGCTCAGGGTCTTTGGTCTCGGGAAGAATCTCTTCTACCGATAAATATTCTGGAACTGAGAGCGATATTCAATGCTCTCAAGGCTTGGCCTCAGCTAGCGAGGACCAAGTTCATACGGTTTCAATCAGACAACATGACGACTGTTGCGTACATCAACCATCAGGGGGGAACAAGGAGTTCCCTAGCGATGGAAGAAGTGACCAAGATTATTCTATGGGCGGAGTCTCACTCCTGCCACCTGTCTGCTATCCACATCCCGGGAGTGGAAAATTGGGAAGCGGATTTTCTGAGTCGTCAGACATTGCATCCGGGGGAGTGGGAACTCCATCCGGAAATCTTTGCCCAAGTCACTCAACTTTGGGGCATTCCAGACATGGATCTGATGGCCTCTCGTCAGAACTTCAAAGTTCCTTGCTACGGGTCCAGATCCAGGGATCCCAAGGCGGCTCTAGTGGATGCACTAGTAGCACCTTGGACCTTCAAACTAGCTTATGTGTTCCCGCCGTTTCCTCTCATCCCCAGGCTGGTAGCCAGGATCAATCAGGAGAGGGCGTCGGTGATCTTGATAGCTCCTGCGTGGCCACGCAGGACTTGGTATGCAGATCTGGTGAATATGTCATCGGCTCCACCTTGGAAGCTACCTTTGAGACGAGACCTTCTTGTTCAGGGTCCGTTCGAACATCCGAATCTGGTTTCACTCCAGCTGACTGCTTGGAGATTGAACGCTTGATTTTATCGAAGCGAGGTTTCTCAGATTCTGTTATCGATACTCTTGTTCAGGCCAGAAAGCCTGTAACTAGAAAGATTTACCACAAAATTTGGAAAAAATATATCTGTTGGTGTGAATCTAAAGGATTCCCTTGGGACAAGGTTAAGATTCCTAGGATTCTATCCTTCCTTCAAGAAGGATTGGAAAAAGGATTATCGGCAAGTTCCCTGAAGGGACAGATTTCTGCCTTGTCGGTGTTACTTCACAAAAAACTGGCAGCTGTGCCAGATGTTCAAGCCTTTGTTCAGGCTCTGGTTAGAATCAAGCCTGTTTACAAACCTTTGACTCCTCCTTGGAGTCTCAATTTAGTTCTTTCAGTGCTTCAGGGGGTTCCGTTTGAACCCTTACATTCCGTTGATATTAAGTTATTATCTTGGAAAGTTTTGTTTTTAGTTGCAATTTCTTCTGCTAGAAGAGTTTCAGAATTATCTGCTCTGCAGTGTTCTCCTCCTTATCTGGTGTTCCATGCAGATAAGGTGGTTTTACGTACTAAACCTGGTTTTCTTCCAAAAGTTGTTTCTAACAAAAACATTAACCAGGAGATTATCGTACCTTCTCTGTGTCCGAAACCAGTTTCAAAGAAGGAACGCTTGTTGCACAATTTGGATGTTGTTCGCGCTCTAAAATTCTATTTAGATGCTACAAAGGATTTTAGACAAACATCTTCCCTGTTTGTTGTTTATTCAGGTAAAAGGAGAGGTCAAAAAGCAACTTCTACCTCTCTCTCTTTTTGGATTAAAAGCATCATCAGATTGGCTTACGAGACTGCCGGACGGCAGCCTCCCGAAAGAATCACGGCTCATTCCACTAGGGCTGTGGCTTCCACATGGGCCTTCAAGAACGAGGCTTCTGTTGATCAGATATGTAGGGCAGCGACTTGGTCTTCACTGCACACTTTTACCAAATTTTACAAGTTTGATACTTTTGCTTCTTCTGAGGCTATTTTTGGGAGAAAGGTTTTGCAAGCCGTGGTGCCTTCCATTTAGGTGACCTGATTTGCTCCCTCCCTTCATCCGTGTCCTAAAGCTTTGGTATTGGTTCCCACAAGTAAGGATGACGCCGTGGACCGGACACACCTATGTTGGAGAAAACAGAATTTATGTTTACCTGATAAATTTCTTTCTCCAACGGTGTGTCCGGTCCACGGCCCGCCCTGGTTTTTTAATCAGGTCTGATAATTTATTTTCTTTAACTACAGTCACCACGGTACCATATGGTTTCTCCTATGCTATTATTCCTCCTTAACGTCGGTCGAATGACTGGGGTAGGCGGAGCCTAGGAGGGATCATGTGACCAGCTTTGCTGGGCTCTTTGCCATTTCCTGTTGGGGAAGAGAATATCCCACAAGTAAGGATGACGCCGTGGACCGGACACACCGTTGGAGAAAGAAATTTATCAGGTAAACATAAATTCTGTTTTTTAATGTCTTTTCCTAAACTAAGACTCTGAGCCACAGAAGCAGATAAACTGCACTAAGGTGGGACTGGAAACCGGCAGTGTTCAGAGAGCACGTAGGAGTCCAGATCTGATCCGGGGCTATTCACATTGCTATGCTTATCGGGAGTTTCAGAGGGGGCAGGTAGGCACCTCAGCTATACGGCTGAGGTGTAGAGGTGTTTTCTATAGCTTTGTTATAAGCAACGGCAGTCAGAAAAGATAATTAACCCCTCTCTTTTCCTTGTGACATTTTTTTATCTCCTGTTAAGATAATTAATTTTTGCCAACTTTAAAATTATTTGCATACCCGGGTTGGGACACTAGTTGCTTTAATTCAATATTAAAGAGACAGTATTTTTAAAATAATTTTTTTTTATTTTTTTTTAAATGGACCCTGAGTCTATTCCTTCTGCAGAATGCAAGCTTTGTCTATATAACCAAGTAGAGCCTCCCTTGCCTTTTTGTTCCTCATGTATTGAGACGACATTGTTGTATAAAGATAAAATGTTTTCTTCTGAGCCACCATTCTCTCAGGATGATGCTGTTCAGGCTATGCCACAGCTTTCTTCTCAGACATCCCAAGCCGTAACGGCTTCACAGGCAGTGCCCGGCGGTTCCTCTCAATCTCCTGGAGGAGTGTTTTTGCAAGCAGAAATTGCTGACAAGGTATCCTGCGGTATCTGAGGCATTAGCTGCTATTTCCATGTTACAGGGAAGACGCAAGATGAACATTAGAGATTCAGATTGTAAGGTGTCTGATCCAGTTCCGAATAACCAAGTTGCTCTTTCTCATAAATCTGATGAGGAAGTTACGTTGGTAGCCTCTGAGGGGGAAATATCAGATTCAGACAGTATAAATCCTTCATCTGATGCTGAAGTTGTATCCTTTAGGTTTAAGCTTGAACACCTCTGTGTGTTAAAGGAGGTTTTGGTTGCTCTGGACGACTCCGATAATCCTATCGTTGTCAACCCTAAGAAATCAAGTAAACTTAATAAGTACTTTGATGTTCCTTCCGCAGTGGAGGTGTTTCCTGTACCTGACCGTGCTGTGGACATTATTGCATGGGAATGAATGGGAGAGACCTGGGATTCCATTTTCCCCGTTGCCCGTGTTTAAAAAGATTTTTCCGGTTGCTGACTCCATTAAGGAGTCGTGGCAGACAGTGCCCAAAGTGGAAGGGGCAATTTCTACTTTGGCTAAGAGAACTACTATTGCTATTGAGGATAGCTGCTCTTTTAAGGACACTATGGACAAAAAATTAGAGCCCTTTTTGAAAAAGATGTATGTATATCAGGGTTGACAATGGCAACCTGCAGTGTGTATTGCCACACTGGTTCGATGCTTTGTCTGAGTCCCTTCAAGCAGAGACCCCCTTGGAGGAGATCCAGGATAGGATTAAGGTTCTTAAGTTAGCCAATTCTTTTTTTACTGACGCTTCTTTACAGGTCATCAAGTTGGGAGCCAAAATATCCGTTTTCGCGGTACTAGCCCACAGGGCCTTATGGTTAAAATCTTGGTCAGCGGATGTTTCATCTAAATCCAAGCTTTTAGCGATCCCTTACAAAGGTAAAACCTTGTTTGGTCCTGGTCTGGCAGAAATCATTTCCGATATCACGGGTGGTAAAGGGTCGTTTCTGCCTCAAGATAAGAAGAATAGACCGAAAGGACGTCAGAGTAATTTTCGTTCCTTTCGTAACTTCAGGGGTAAGCCTTCCCCTTCCTCTGCTAAGCAGGAACAGTCCAAGCCTTCTTGGAAACCCAATCAGTCTTGGAACAAGGGGAAGCAATTGAATAAACCTTCAGCTGATTCCAAATCAGCATGAAGGGTTTGCGCCTGATCCGGGATTAGATCAAGAGGGGGCCAGACTTTCTCATTTCTCTCTGGCATGGATACGGAATGTTCCAGATCCTTGGGCTGTGGACATAGTATCCCAGGGGTACAAGTTAGAGTTCAAAACTTTTCCTCCCAGAGGCAGGTTCCACCTCTCAAGATTACCTGTAGACCAGATAAAAAGAGAGGCGTTCTTAAAATGTGTACAGGACCTGTCCGACCTGGGAGTGATAGTTCCAGTTCCAGTTCTGGAACAGGGTCAGGGATTCTACTCCAATCTGTTCCTGGTTCCCAAAAAAGAGGGCACTTTCCGACCAATTCTAGACTTGAAGTATCTAAACAAGTTTCTCAGAGTACCGTCCTTCAAGATGGAAACTATACGTTCCATTCTTCCTTTGGTCCTAGAGGGTCAGTTCACTGATGGTTGCTTCCATGGACATCATCTCATTTGCTGTTCCATTTGAGAGCTCTGCAGTTATGCATGCTCAGCCATTGGAATGGGGATTATGCAGATTTGTCTCAGAGGATAGATCTGGATCAGTCTGCAAGAGACTCTCTCCCGTGGTTGCTGTCTCGGGAACATCTCTCTCAAAGAAAATGCTTTCGGAGATCTTCCTGGGTAATTGTGACCACGGATGCCAGCCTGCTGGGCTGGGGAGCAGTCTGGGACTAATTAAAAGTGCAGGGTCTCTTGGGAGGAGTCAGCTCTCCCCATAAACATCTTGGAGTTGAGAGCGATTTTCAATGCTCTGATGGCTTAGCCTCAGTTAGCATTAGCCCGGTTTATCAGGTTCCAGTCGGAAAACATAACCTCAGTGGTTTACCTCAACCACCAGGGAGGAACTCTGAGTTCCTTAGCCATGAAGGAGGTGGCTCGGATTATTCAGGGGCGGAAGCTCACAATTGCTGTCTATCTGCCATCCACATCCCAGGAGTGGACAACTGGGAAGCGGATTTTCTGAGAAGACAGACTTTTCATCCCAGGGAGTGGGAACTCCATCCGGAGGTGTTCTCCAGCTTGCCGGAGCTGGATCTAATGGCATCTCGACAGAATGTCAAACTTCTGAGGTACGGTTCGAGGTCAAGGGATCCACAGGCCGTGCTGATAGATGCTCTGGCGGTGCCTTGGGATTTCAGGCTGGCATACCTGTTTCCTCCGTTCGCTCTCCTTCCGTGAATCATTGCTCGTATCAAGCAGGAGAGAGCGTCAGTGATTCTCATAGTCCCTGCGTGGCCTTGCAGGATCTAGTATGCAGACCTGGTGGAGATGTCTTCTCTTCCACCTTGGAGACTACCTCTGAGGAAGGACCTTCTACTTCAGGGTCCCTTCCTTCATCCAATCTCGTTTCTCTGAAGCTGACTGCTTGGAGATTGAACGTTTAGTTCTCTCTAAGGGTGGGTTTCCAGAATCGGTCATTGAGACCATGATTCAGGCTCACAAGCCTGTTACTAGGAAGATTTACCATAAGCTATGGCGCAAATATCTTTATTGGTGTGAATCTAAAGGCTACTCTTGGATTAGGGTCAGGATTCCTAGAATTTTGTCATTTCTCCAGGCAGGTCTGGAGGAGAAAGGTTTGTCAGCATATACTCTGAAGGGTCAGATCTCTGCCTTGTCTGTTTTGCTGCATAAGCGCCTGGCGGATATGCCAGACGTGCAATCTTTTTGTCAGGCCCTGGTCACAATCAGGCCTGTATTTAAACCTGTTAATCCTCCGTGGAGTCTTAACCTTGTTCTTAGAGTTTTGAAGCAGGCTCCGTTTGAGCCTATGCATTCCATAGATATTAAGTTGTTATCTTTGAAGGTTTAGTATCTTGTTGCTATCTCTTCTGCTCGGAGAGTCTCGGAACTCTCAGCTCTGTAGTGTGATTCTCGTTATCTTTCATGCTGATAAGGTGGTTCTTCTTACTAAATTAGGTTTCGGACAGGAATATTAATCAGGAAATTGTTGTTCCTTCTCTATGTCCTAATCCCTCTTGTTCTAAGGAATGCTTGTTACACAACCTGGATGTTGTGCGTGCTCTACTTACAGGCGACTAAGGATTTTCGCCAGTCTTCGGCCTTGTTTGTTTGTTTCCCTGGTAAATGCAAAGGTCTGAAAACTACGGCTACTTCTCTTTCACTCTGGCTGAGAAGTATAATTCATTTGGCTTACCAGACTGCGGGTCAGCAGCCTCCTGAGAGAATTACAGCTCATTCCACGAGGGCTGTTTCTTCTTCCTGGGTTTTCAAACATGAAGCTTCTGTGGAACAGATTTGCAAGGCTGCGACTTGATCTTCTCTGCATACTTTTTCCAAATGTTATAAATTCGATTCTTTTGCCTTGGCTGAGGCTTCATTTTAGGAGAAAGGTTCTTCAAGCGGTGGTGCCTTCTGTTTAGGTCGACCCGTCTTGTCCCTCCCTAATCATCTGTGTCCTCTGGCTCGGGTATTGATTCCCTACAGTAATTGATGATAATGCAGTTGACTCACCATATCTTAGAAAAGAAAACAACATTTCTTTCCGGATATGGCGAGTTCATGGCCCCGCCCTTTTGTTTTTTATTAAGGCAGTTTTTCTTGCCAAAACCTCAGGCACCTCTACACCTTGTGTTGCTTCTTTTCTCCATTTACCTTTGGTCGAATGACTGGGGGTTGTGGGAAGGGAAGTGATACTTAACAGCTCTGCTGGCCAGGAGTGATATTCCCAACAGTAATTGATAATGCCGTGGACTCACCATATCTAGAAAAAAAGAAACTTATCAGGTAAGCATAAATATTGTTTTGTTTTTTATTTCAGATACAAGTTGATAAAGAGTTCTATCTATTGTTCACAGTCTTTGATGAGAATTTGAGTTGGTACCTTGAGAAAAATATTAATATGATTTCTGAGAATCCTGAAACCATTGACAAAGAAGATGAAGATTTCATGGAATCAAACAAAATGCATGGTATGAACTAGTAACTCTTTCTCACAGAATCAGGGACTTGTAACCTATACATTTTCTTTACAGTAGAAGTTCATCATAAAAAAAACTTATATGATGTGATGTGATATGCTAAAGTTTAAAAATTGTACTTACTATGGAAGCCTAACTATATAACTGGGGCATAACTATATAACTGGAGCCTAACTATATAACTGCAGCCTAACTATATAACTGCAGCCTAACTATATAACTGCAGCCTAACTATATAACTGAAGCCTAACTATATAACTGCAGCCTAACTATATAACTGAAGCCTAACTATATAACTGGGGCATAACTATATAACTGCAGCCTAACTATATAACTGAAGCCTAACTATATAACTGAAGCCTAACTATATAACTGAAGCCTAACTATATAACTGGAGCCTAACTATATAACTGCAGCCTAACTATATAACTGCAGCCTAACTATATAACTGCAGCCTAACTATATAACTGCAGCCTAACTATATAACTGAAGCCTAACTATATAACTGCAGCCTAACTATATAACTGCAGCCTAACTATATAACTGAAGCCTAACTATATAACTGAAGCCTAACTATATAACTGCAGCCTAACTATATAACTGCAGCCTAACTATATAACTGAAGCCTAACTATATAACTGAAGCCTAACTATATAACTGCAGCCTAACTATATAACTGCAGCCTAACTATATAACTGAAGCCTAACTATATAACTGCAGCCTAACTATATAACTGCAGCCTAACTATATAACTGAAGCCTAACTATATAACTGCAGCCTAACTATATAACTGAAGCCTAACTATATAACTGCAGCCTAACTATATAACTGCAGCCTAACTATATAACTGGGGCATAACTATATAACTGCAGCCTAACTATATAACTGAAGCCTAACTATATAACTGAAGCCTAACTATATAACTGAAGCCTAACTATATAACTGGGGCATAACTATATAACTGCAGCCTAACTATATAACTGAAGCCTAACTATATAACTGAAGCCTAACTATATAACTGGGGCATAACTATATAACTGCAGCCTAACTATATAACTGAAGCCTAACTATATAACTGAAGCCTAACTATATAAATAAAGCCTAACAAACACCTCGATTATGAGTTTTGCGTTCATGTTTTAACGCTGAAAAAATGATAATTTCAGCATTAAAACAGCAACGCAGCCATTACAAGTCTTGTTGGTATAGCTGTACCGCAAGCCTTTTAGCCTGTAACGCAACGTCAGTCCCGCACTCGAAAAAATGACATTTTTGCATGGGACTTCCATAGCGCTGCCATTACAAGTTTTGCGGCGAGGCTAAAAAGCTTGAGTTACACCCTATAACGACACGATCCGTACCGCAATCTGAGACCAGTAGTTATGAGTTTTGCGCAACAAAACTGTTACACAAAACTCATAACTAAAGTGTTACAAAGTACACTAACACCCATAAACTACCTATTAACCCCTAAACCGAGGCCCTCCTGCATCGCAAACACTATTTTAAAGTTATTAACCCATAATCTGCCACTCCCGACATAGCCGCACTAATAAAATGTATTAACCGCTTTTCCGCCGCTCCCTGACATTGTTGCCACTATACTAAAGTTATTAACCCCTATGCCCCCGCACTCCAACATCGCCCACACTATAATAAAGATGTTAACCCCTATTCTGCCGCTCCCTGACATCGCCGCCACTAAATAAAGTTTTTAACCCCTAAACCTCTGGCCTCCCACATCACTACTACTAATAAACCTATTAACCCCTAAACCGCCAGCCCCCCACATTGACAAAAACTAAATTAAACTATTAACCCCTAAACCTAACAACCCCCTAACTTTAAATTAAAATTAAAAGATCCCTATCTTAAAATAAATAAAAAATTACCTGTGAAATAAAAAAAAACTAAGTTTAAACTATATATTAACCTAACATTACTATTATACTAAAATTTAAATAAATATCAATTAAATAAATTAAATTACAAATTAAAAATTCGAAACCATACTAAAAAAAAATTTAATCTACAATTACAAAAAAATAAAAAATACTAAATTACAAAAAATAACAAACGAAATGATCCAAAATAAAAACAATTACACCTAATCTAATAGCCCTATAAAAATAAAAAAGCCCCCCAAAATAAAAAAAAACCCAAGCCTACAATAAACTACCAGTAGCCCTTAAAATGGCCTTTTGTAGGGCATTTCCCTAAAGAAATCAGCTCTTTTCCCTGTAAAAAATACAAAGACCCCCCAACAGTAAAACCCACCACCCAACCAACCCCCCAAAATATAAAAACCTAACTCTAAAAAAAAAACTTAAGCTACCCATTGCCCTGAACAGGGCATTTGTATGGGCATTGCCCTGAAATATTTGTATGGGCATTGCCCTGAAAAGGGCATTTGTATGGGCATTGCCCTTAAAAGGGCATTCAGCTCTTTTAAGAAAGCCAAAAACCCTAATCTAAAAAAAGAAAACACCCCAAAAAAGTTTAAAAAAAACGAACACTAATCCCTGACGATCCACTTACAGTTTTTGAAGTCTTCATCCAGGCGGTGAGGTCTTCATCCATCCAGACGGCGTTTTCTATCTTCATCCAGGCGGCATCTTCTATCTTCATCCCGGCAGCGCGGAGCGGTTCCATCCTGAAGGCATCCGGTGGGGAGCAGCCTCTTCATACGGTCGCCGCCGTATACTGAATCTTCAATGCAAGGCAGCCTTTTCAAAATGACGTCCCTTGCATTCCTATTGGCTGACTTGATTTTGGAAATTCAAATCAGCCAATAGGATGAAAGCTACTGAAATTCTATTGGCTGATTTGAATAGCCAATAGAATTTCAGTAGCTCTATATAACTGGAGCCTAACTATATAACTAAAGCCTAACTATATAATTGAAGCAAGATCAGATATATTTGAATCAGCAAAGTGCAGGTTTGCGAGAAAGGTAGCGGCCATGTTTGTCTTGCCAGCTATCAGCTGTCAAGACTACATTGCCTGAGGTAGTTAGTGTAGGTGTAATTAAACTTAGCTCCCCACGGTAATATTTGGAGTGTGCCTACACAGAAACTAATGTTAGTTTCAGTGAGTGCACCACCTGCGTCGTGTAGGCCCCCTGCCACAGCAATATGCTGATGAAAGGCGATGTCAGCGATGCGGGTGGTGACATTATGCTCCCATTGACTTCTATGGGAGAGACATCACCGCTCGCTAGCAATGCTCAGCCACACCCCTTTTCTTTGAATATCCCAACATACCGTCGGACTGCGAGGCCAGTGAGGCAGTTTCTCAACGGTTTGTCGATGCTTTGAATATCTGGCTGAAGTGAGAGTGTACTCATTTTGAATGTACTTCTATATATGTTAAATGTATACTGTATGTCTATATCTGTATATCCATATGGATATATAGATAGATAAATAGATTGATAGAAAAGATAGATATATAGATAGATACATAGATAGCTAGTGTATGATTTTGTATGGGTGTATGTTTATGTATATGTACAGATGTATGCACATACATGCATGCAAGCATATATACATACACTCATACAAATTCACACAATTATATATACACCTTTGTGCCCTTTCCAGTCCAACACCTTGTCATATACCATATCACGTTAGAAAACTTCTTATACATTTATTTAAATAATAAACATATACTTTACTTTTAATATGTATGTACAGGGAGTGCAGAATTATTAGGCAAGTTGTATTTTTGAGGATTAATTTTATTATTGAACAACAACCATGTTCTCAATGAACCCAAAAAACTCATTAATATCAAAGCTGAATAGTTTTGGAAGTAGTTTTTAGTTTGTTTTTAGTTATAGCTATTTTAGGGGGATATCTGTGTGTGCAGGTGACTATTACTATGCATAATTATTAGGCAACTTAACAAAAAACAAATATATACCCATTTCAATTATTTATTTTTACCAGTGAAACCAATATAACATCTCAACATTCACAAATATACATTTCTGACATTCAAAAACAAAACAAAAACAAATCAGTGACCAATATAGCCACCTTTCTTTGCAAGGACACTCAAAAGCCTGCCATCCATGGATTCTGTCAGTGTTTTGATCTGTTCACCATCAACATTGCGTGCAGCAGCAACCACAGCCTCCCAGACACTGTTCAGAGAGGTGTACTGTTTTCCCTCCTCGTAAATCTCACATTTGATGATGGACCACAGGTTCTCAATGGGGTTCAGATCAGGTGAACAAGGAGGCCATGTCATTAGATTTTCTTCTTTTATACCCTTTCTTGCCAGCCACGCTGTGGAGTACTTGGACGCGTGTGATGGAGCATTGTCCTGCATGAAAATCATGTTTTTCTTGAAGGATGCAGACTTCTTCCTGTGCCACTGCTTGAAGAAGGTGTCTTCCAGAAACTGGCAGTAGGACTGGGAGTTGAGCTTGACTCCATCCTCAACCCGAAAAGGCCCCACAAGCTCATCTTTGATGATACCAGCCCAAACCAGTACTCCACCTCCACCTTGCTGGCGTCTGAGTCGGACTGGAGCTCTCTGCCCTTTACCAATCCAGCCACGGGCCCATCCATCTGGCCCATCAAGACTCACTCTCATTTCATCAGTCCATAAAACCTTAGAAAAATCAGTCTTGAGATATTTCTTGGCCCAGTCTTGACGTTTCAGCTTGTGTGTCTTGTTCAGTGGTGGTCGTCTTTCAGCCTTTCTTACCTTGGCCATGTCTCTGAGTATTGCACACCTTGTGCTTTTGGGCACTCCAGTGATGTTGCAGCTCTGAAATATGGCCAAACTGGTGGCAAGTGGCATCTTGGCAGCTGCACGCTTGACTTTTCTCAGTTCATGGGCAGTTATTTTGCGCCTTGGTTTTTCCACACGCTTCTTGCGACCCTGTTGACTATTTTGAATGAAACGCTTGATTGTTCGATTATCACGTTTCAGAAGCTTTGCAATTTTAAGAGTGCTGCATCCCTCTGCAAGATAGCTCACTATTTTTGACTTTTCTGAGCCTGTCAAGTCCTTCTTTTGACCCATTTTGCCAAAGGAAAGGAAGTTGCCTAATAATTATGCACACCTGATATAGGGTGTTGATGTCATTAGACCACACCCCCTCTCATTACAGAGATGCACATCACCTAATATGCTTAATTGGTAGTAGGCTTTCGAGCCTATACAGCTTGGAGTAAGACAACATGCATAAAGAGGATGATGTGGTCAAAATACTCATTTGCCTAATAATTCTGCACACAGTGTATATGAGTGTAATATTTAATAATAATTTTAATATGTTTTACGTGTCTAACACTCCCGCTCAAGCGCTAACTCCACTAGAAGTAAGTTTTTTGCGCGTGTCGTGTAGTACTAGTATTACAAGTTGAAAGTAAAAAGTTTTTGCTCTCGCGCTAACCTGAAATGTGTAAAAAGACGCACATAGAATATTGCGTGTGATAACGTATTCCCCCATAGATAATCTATGATATGTTACAGCAGCTCCTTGTTTATGGTGCAGGTGAAGACCGAGCTTTAGTACATACACAATTCTACAGTCAAATGTCCACAGCACCTTAATGTTTCAATCATCTTTTTATTAGGCACATATGAAAACAATGTGAGGTTTCGGGGTCTTTCCCTTAATCAAACAATTATGTTTACATTTGCGCCACTGAACTGCAAATTGTACAATTGCACCACCTAGTGGTCATTTAATAAAGTAAATTTTTTTCAGTTGTACAGTATATCTAAATTAAAACATATTTATTATTTCATTTTTTTATTTTTCAACTAGTAGGGGACTAAATGAAATGAAATTAAAAGCAAGCCCTGTATGTAAACATTGGACTGGTTGTATGATTAAGGGGGAGATCCCGAAACATCACATTGTTTTCATATGTGCCTAATAAAATAAATGAATATCTATTTAAAAATATATAGAACATATTCTGCTATGTGTAGAACATTAGAATGTGAAATATTTACTGTAAATACATAGTTAAAACCATTATTAAATATGAATTTTGCATAAATATGCTTTGACACATTTTCATCTACTTGACACACACACACACACACATATATATATATATATATATATATATATATATATATATATATGTCTGTATATGTATACATATGTATTTATGTGTTTATATGTGTACATATGTCTTTGAATACATATATACACAAATACATACATAAATACATATATACACACATATAAATATATATATACACACACACAGAAGTACAAGTATCCATCTTTAAACTTGTATATGTATGTATCTCAATGTTAGAAAAAAAAAAGGCAGGCAAAGGACTTTTAACACCTGAGGCCTTATATCTTTAAGCCCTTATAACTTTTTTGTGCAATTTATTTTTGTTTGTTAATAATAATTTTTATTAGATGATGGTATTATGAGTGAAACTGTACTTTGTAATGTATTTTTGATGCGTTTTGTGACACTTTTTAGTTTCATGAAACAGTTAACCAGATCTCTGAGGACGCAGTAATCATTCTAGCGTAAATCACAATTGCACTCATGCGTTCGCATTTAATTAAAACTTGTAATACAAGCGTAAGCCGATGCACGCAAACACCCACGATAAACCTCTTTTCACTTGCGCATAACTGTTAGCACGCCAATTGTAATCTGTCCCTAAATGTTTATATTATTCATTGGAGTTATCTTGGGGCCACAAGGGAAGCCCCAGTATATAGGGATTATACTGGTGCCCGTATACAGATACCTGCACCCCTTTAATTTAGACAAAATGTTATTTTACTTTAGATCACGTTATAAAGTTAGCCAAGCCTACCTAATGGACATTGTGTGCTGTCAGAGGGGTAAGAATTCATCCCTGTGTAGGCTGGTTAAACATAAAACAGATGTCAGTAAGTAATAGGTAGTGTTACCAGGTGTTCAGTGTTCAACCAGACAGTCCGGTCAATTTAGCAGGTTGTCCAGTAAAATCTTCACAAAAATACCCTGGCAGCCAAGGGTGAAATGACTGCTTGGTTGTGAATGCATAGTGGGATCAATGTAGAGCTTTTGATGGGGCATTGTGTGACCCTAACTGCCCAGTCACTGACAGATTGTCCGGTATTTCTGTGGAGGACGTTTGGTAACACTAGTAATAGGAACTCAGTAGAAAACAAATGTACCCGGCCATATTGTAGAATAGAAGTAGCCTGTTGTTGCTTTCTTTTACAGGACAAATGTAACACTCATAGAAATATATAAATCAAACTTTACATAAAGATTTTTTATCGCATTAATGCAATTTCAATTCTTTCTGTTTTTGTTTTTTTTAATGACAGAGATAGTTTGTGCGGTAACAGGGTTCATGGCTTTATTTTTAGAATATGAGCGCCCTCTGCTGTACAACAGTAGTTTTGTTTGTAACAGGATTCTGATGGAATATAGCTAACAAAAAACACAATCATTTGCCGTTTATTTCTTCAAATGAAACTTGGCCATTAACCATGAGAGCATACTTATATATGCTCAGCATGTGTTTGTGAGATTAGCAGTATATAGCAGCAGTGTTCAAAGATTACAAGTGGAGCACAAAAATAGGGAGCTAACAGCACTGAAGTTAAATCAATAGTGCTTCTATTCTTGTGCTCATATTACAAGTTAAAAGATTAAACGTTAGCAGGTCGGATAGCACTACCCTTTCCCAATAGATTTCTATGGGGTTCATTACAAAAGCCTCTAATTGACTTTCGCTCACGCCCTAACCTGAATGTGTGATAGGACAGCTGCCCTAAAGCCAAGGATATATTAAGAAATACTTTAAATTCCTATGTTCTTCACTTAGAAGAATATGCTATTTTAAATAAATACTGTATGTGTGTGTATATATATCTATACTATAATTGCGTTTGTCCGTCACCGTCGGCAGTTGTGCATGCATCCTCAAAGGAATGTTGGCAGCGCGAGGCAGCCAACAGAATGGGCGCTGCCAAAAGAATTCCAGGTGGATTCCGAAAATGGCAGGGTGGTTAAATAATCCACCTTCGGGATGCAGTGGTGAAAGAATCCACCTTTGGGATGCAGCGAAGGCAAACGGAGCATTACATTAAAAAAAAACAAAAAAAACGCCTGCAATAAGTATTAAAAAAATCCTAACTTCTCAATAAGTACAAAAAAAAACCCCTCCCTTACAAACTATTAAGAAAAAAATAAACTAACCGCCCACACGAAGTATTAAGAAGAAAAAAACAATACAATTATTAACCCCTAAATCTGCCAATCACAACATCGCAAACTACCTAATACACCTATTAACTCCTAAACCACCAACCCCCACAACGCAAATAAACAATGGAATGACTAAGCCCCCTAACCTAACACCCCCTAAATTAACCCCTTAGTTACATACAAAAAATACTACATTACAATTAAAATTAAAAAAGGCTAACATTACAAAAAATAATAAGCAACACTATCCAAAATACAAAAATAAACCTAATCCCTATGAAAATAAAAAAGCCCCCCCAAAATAAACACCCCTTAATCTAAGAATAAACTACCAATAGCCCTTAAAAGCGCTTTTTGTAGGGCATTGCCCTAAAGAAATGAGCTCTTTTACATTAAAAATTAACAATGTCCCCCCTAACAGTATAACCCCCCACCCACCAAACCCCCCAAAATAAAAAAAAACTAACACTAATAAACCTGAACTACCCATTGCCCCTAAAGGGGCATTTGTATGGGCATTGCCCTTAAAAGGGCATTCAGCTCTTTTTTGCTGCCCTTAAAATTGCCCAATAAAGCCTAATCTAAAAAAAATAAAAATAAAAAAAAGCACTAAAGCCCCAAATAGGTACTCACGGTTTCAGAAGTTCGGAGAAGAAGGGCTGATTTGTACAGTCAATAGGATTTCAGTAGCTCTCATCCTATTGGCTGTTTTGAAAAATTCAGCCCATAGGAATGTAAGGTACCCCAAATTGATTGCGGTACCTTGCATTCAATATTCAGTATACGATGGACATCGGATGAAGATGAGCCTTCATGCCGCCGAGAACCGCCGCTGTCACAGAGGACAGCCGATGCCACCACAGATGATCACTGCCAAGGATAGCCACATCTGGGAAGACTGTTCCAGACCTCCGCGCCACCTTCGCTCCGCACACATCTGGGAAGACCGCCACATCTGGGAACAACACTTCAAACCTCTGCTCCGTGCTGCCTTCGCTATGGATGAAGATGATGGATCCGCCTGGAAGAAGACCTCCGCCTGATTTCTGAAACCGTGAGTACCTATTTGGGGCTTTAGTGTTAGTTTTTTTTTTTGGGGGGGGAGGGGGGTTGTTTTTTAGATTAGGGTTTATTGGGCAATTTGCAAAAGAGCTGAATGCCCTTTTGAGGGCAGTGGAAAAAAGCTGAATGCCCTTTTAAGGGCAATGCCCATACAAATGCCCCTTTTAGGGTAATGGGTAGTTTAAATTTTATTAGAGTTAGATTTTTTTTTATTTTGGGGGGTTTGGTGGGTGGGGTTTTTTTTACTGTTAGGGGGGTTTTGTTTATTTTTAATCTAAAAGAGCTGATTTCTTTAGGGCAACGCCCTACAAAAAGCCCTTTTAAGGGCTATTGGTAGTTTATTCTTAGAATAGGTGGTATTTTTTTGGGGGGGGGATTTATTATTTTTTTAGGGATTAGGTTTAATTTTATTTTGGATAATGTTTATTTTTTTTCTGTATTTTTACTTTTTTATTTTTTGTAGCTTAGGGGGTTAGATTTTTCACACATAGACTGCCCTCTGGGCAGGCTTATCAACTAGTGTGTATGTATATATATATAAATATATATATGTGTGTGTGTGTGTGTGTATGTATATACAGTATGTGTTTGTATGTATGTGTGCACATATATATGTACACACACATACAAATATACAGACACATATACAGTATGTACAACTTTGAGCCCTTCCCTGTTAATTAGTGTGACATATACCATGTCCCTTTTAAAGCCCTTTTAAACATTTATTTCAATAATCCTATATAATAAAAGGCCAGGTATGTTTGTCCGAAGCTGTAATGTGCAGTAGAGACTGCGAGTGGACAAACATACCTGGCCTTTGACATTGCAACGAAGGGTTTGGCGGGGGGCGTGGCTGGAGGAACGGCCGTGGTGGGGGCGTCACTGTGGCGGGGGAGTGGCCGGCCGGGAGTGGGAGTAGCGGGTACATGGCCGGGCGGGAGCGCAGGTGGTGGGACCGCTGCACTGCATTAAATAGCCTGTATACTCTGGCTTTAGGACTAGTAAACTTATATTTTATATTTAATATGTATATATGTGTGTGTGTCTTTGTATGTGTATATGTATATATATATACTGTATATATATAAGTGTAATACTTTATTTTAATATGTGTTTTACAGTGTTTTGTTATACTTTTCTTTTAGCCCTAACACTTTACTTCTGGTGCTAATCATTGTAGAGCTAATGTGTGTTGTGCTTAATTGATTTATTATGCTGCTACTGTTATGATCCTTGCGTTTGCGTCATACATTTGCTGGGATTAAACATATACTTAGCTAAGGTCAGTAATGCAAACACTGCATACTCTATCTAATTAGAGCATGTAGTTTGTACATTAGAATGCCCCTTTAAAGGCACATAAAAGCCAAAATGAAGACAAAGCTTGCAATTTTTAATCATTTGTCAATTTACTTTATTTTCTTGGTATCCTTGGTTAAAAAGCATATTTAGGTAAGATCGGGAGCTAGCTGTTAATTGGTGGCTATACATATATTCTTCTTGTCATTTGCTCATCAGATGTGTTTATCTGGGTCCAAGTAGTGAAATTGCTGCTCTGGAGCTGAGTTTAAAGGGACATGAAACTAAAACATTTTTTTTTAAGATTCAGATAAACAATACAATTTTAAACAACTTTCCAAAGTACTTCTGTTATCTAATTTGCTTTACTTTCTTGGTATCCTTTGTTGAAGAAACAGCAATGCATTACTGGTAGCTAGCTGAACACGTCATCGAGCCAATAATATTATGTCTATATGTGCAGCCACCAATGAGCAGCTCCTGAGTCTACCTAGGTACCCATTTAAACAAAGTAAATCAAGAGAACAAAACAAATGAGGTAATTGAAGTAATTTTGGATACATAAAAAGAAAAAAATGTGGGTTTCATGTATGTTTAACTTTGTGTTCAACCATTTTGCACTTAATAGGACACTTTCTTTCCTATGACATGGAGAGCCCACGACATCATTCCAATTACTAGTGGGATATTCAACTCCTGGCCAGCAGGAGGAGGCAAAGAGCACCCCAGCAAAGCTGTTAAGTGTAACTGCCTTACCCATAACCCCCAGTCATTCTCTTTGCCTCTGTCAATGGAGGTTGTACGAAGTTTGTGTCTGAAGATTTTAATCCTTTTATGGGTACAGGGCCGGTGCTAGGATTTTTGGCCACAAAGGCGAGGACAAATTTTGCGCCCCCCCCCCCCCCATTACATACCATAGCTGTTTTTTACAAAAATTTACAAAGATGTACTAAAAAAAAGAAAATATTGTTTCCTATTACCCCTAAAAATAAAAAAATAAATATATATATATATATATATATATATACATATATATATATATATACACACACACATATATATATATATATATATATATATATATATATACCCACACACACACACATATATTTTATTTTAAGGGGTAATGGGGAACGATATTTTCTTTTTCTTTTTTATATATAAACACTATACATACACACTATATATATATATATATATATATATATATATATATACACATATACATACACACATATATATACATATACAGTATATACACATATATTTACATATTTATATATATATACATATATACATATATACATACATATATACATATATATATATATATATATAAATATATATATATACATATATATATACACACATATATATATACACATATATATGTATATACATATATATATATATATATATACACATATATATATATATATATATATATACACACACACATATATATATATATATACATATATATATATATATATATATATATATATATATATATATATATATACATATATATACATATATATATTCATATATATACATATATATATATATATATATACATATATATATATATATACATACATATATATATATATATAAATATATATATTATATCATGCTGGTGGTATTGATATTTAAAGAGCTAGGGAAGGCTTAGCATTAGGGCTAACAACTGCTGGCTTCTGCTTATTATGGGCCTCTGGTTGTGGTTTATTATAAAATTAATCAGTGAGTAGAGTAGTCAGTAATACATTATAGATGGCGCCAGTGCCAGACCCCTCCCTTAAGTTCAGAGACCCCCATCAATATGTGTACAGACAGTGACACAGAGCCCCCCCTCCCCCATCCCCAGCCTGGCCATTCAAGATTTTCCAGCAATCAATCTGTGGACAGACAGCATTGACAGACAATGTCCACCCTGGCCCCCCCATCCCCAGCCTGGCCATTCAAGATTTTCCTACCTGGCTGTACTGACGGTCGACACTGTGAACCTGGACTGGTTGTCTGCGGGCGCTCGTGACTCCACTCGTGACTGATCTACCTGCAGCCTGCTGCCTGTCAAGCGGACGCGGTGGATGGAGACGTCACGTCAGGCGGTCATGGCTGTATCCCTCTGCTTTCTCCCGCTCTCATTCAGAGTGAGTGACGTCACGTGAGGCAAGTGAGCTGCGCCTGGTCACCAGTCCTCCACTGACACAATCACAATGCGCATGCATAATGATCAATAGGCAGTATTAATAGGCTATCTATGCCGGGCGGCCGGGCCAGCACACTGTGGGAGGGAGAGGAGTGGGACGGGAGGAGGCACACAGGCAGGCTAGGCAGCAAGTCAGCACTCTGCACTGCTGCAGGTCTCCCATCTCAGATGCAGATCAGCTGCTCAGGAATTAACACTTTGCTACCCCTTTGTAGAAAACCAAAGTTGGTTACTTTGTTCTTTCTTTTCCTACAGGTCCATGACAGGAAGGTAAGCGCCTGCCACACTTAAGAAGCAGCATCACTTGGATCTAGTGCCTTTGCCTTTTAGGTACAGAAGGATAGCAGCACTTAAGAGGTTAATCCTCATTTTTCAGATCTTTCCTTTGGGACTTAATACTCCTTATTAATTAAGGATTCATATTGATGACATGGCACTTGAGTATTTTTATATAGTATGAGACTCAAATATGGGATGTTCACTTGGCCAGTGGATTTCATGGGTTAACGATAAAGGAGTTCTTTATTGGCTACCTACTACTATATTTATGGTCATAGGTTTAGAGGCTTAATATACAGGGAGTGCAGAATTATTAGGCAAGTTGTATTTTTGAGGATTCATTTTATTATTGAACAACAACCATGTTCTCAATGAACCCAAAAAACTCATTAATATCAAAGCTGAATAGTTTTGGAAGTAGTTTTTAGTTTGTTTTTAGTTATAGCTATTTTAGGGGGATATCTGTGTGTGCAGGTGACTATTACTGTGCATAATTATTAGGCAACTTAACAAAAAACAAATATATACCCATTTCAATTATTTATTTTTACCAGTGAAACCAATATAACATCTCAACATTCACAAATATACATTTCTGACATTCAAAAACAAAACAAAAACAAATCGGTGACCAATATAGCCACCTTTCTTTGCAAGGACACTCAAAAGCCTGCCATCCATGGATTCTGTCAGTGTTTTGATCTGTTCACCATCAACATTGCGTGCAGCAGCAACCACAGCCTCCCAGACACTGTTCAGAGAGGTGTACTGTTTTCCCTCCTTGTAAATCTCACATTTGATGATGGACCACAGGTTCTCAATGGGGTTCAGATCAGGTGAACAAGGAGGCCATGTCATTAGATTTTCTTCTTTTATACCCTTTCTTGCCAGCCACGCTGTGGAGTACTTGGACGCGTGTGATGGAGCATTGTCCTGCATGAAAATCATGTTTTTCTTGAAGGATGCAGACTTCTTCCTGTACCACTGCTTGAAGAAGGTGTCTTCCAGAAACTGGCAGTAGGACTGGGAGTTGAGCTTGACTCCATCCTCAACCCGAAAAGGCCCCACAAGCTCATCTTTGATGATACCAGCCCAAACCAGTACTCCACCTCCACCTTGCTGGCATCTGAGTCGGACTGGAGCTCTCTGCCCTTTACCAATCCAGCCACGGGCCCATCCATCTGGCCCATCAAGACTCACTCTCATTTCATCAGTCCATAAAACCTTAGAAAAATCAGTCTTGAGATATTTCTTGGCCCAGTCTTGATGTTTCAGCTTGTGTGTCTTGTTCAGTGGTGGTCGTCTTTCAGCCTTTCTTACCTTGGCCATGTCTCTGAGTATTGCACACCTTGTGCTTTTGGGCACTCCAGTGATGTTGCAGCTCTGAAATATGGCCAAACTGGTGGCAAGTGGCATCTTGGCAGCTGCACGCTTGACTTTTCTCAGTTCATGGGCAGTTATTTTGCGCCTTGGTTTTTCCACACGCTTCTTGCGACCCTGTTGATTATTTTGAATGAAACGCTTGATTGTTCGATGATCACGCTTCAGAAGCTTTGCAATTTTAAGAGTGCTGCATCCCTCTGCAAGATATCTCACTATTTTTGACTTTTCTGAGCCTGTCAAGTCCTTCTTTTGACCCATTTTGCCAAAGGAAAGGAAGTTGCCTAATAATTATGCACACCTGATATAGGGTGTTGATGTCATTAGACCACACCCCTTCTCATTACAGAGATGCACATCACCTAATATGCTTAATTGGTAGTAGGCTTTCGAGCCTATACAGCTTGGAGTAAGACAACATGCATAAAGAGGATGATGTGGTCAAAATACTCATTTGCCTAATAATTCTGCACTCTCTGTATATACAGGTGGAGGAGGCCTTTTCATTATTGGGGCTTATGTTAAACTGTTTTAATAAAGGTCTTTATATTTTTTACGTTTTTCAAACTACGGTTTCTTTGCGCTCGTTTTAGAGCTGTGTAAATTTCTGTGACACTGTTTTTTCTGGTTACCAGCTCATGTGATAACCGCACTTCCGCTTTTACGGAGCGGTTGGAGAGTGTGTTGTGCAGCCGTCTTTGACTCAGCTTGTCAGTCTTCTGTATCGGCTCTATTTATCAGCTCACCGGATAACCAGAGGCGAGAAATCACTTCTAGAAAGTTGCCTTTACTAGTGGGATACTTTTTCTGGCTGGTAGGAGCCTCAGTGGCGACTGAGGCAGTGTTTCAAAGTTATATTTATATATGTAAATCCTTTTCAAGTGTTTAATGTTTCATATTTAATATTTACCCGAAGAATTAAAATTAATTTTTTGGACATTGCTAGTGGACCGGACCTGTTATTCTAAGCTATGGATGCAGAACTGGATCAGTCTATCTCTATGGATAGATGTTTGCTTTGTTTAGACAACCAGATTGCCCTACCTATGCAGTTTTGTTCCTCATGTTTAGCAAAAACATTAAAATGTAAAGAAAAAAATCTCCCTTCTGAGCCAAGTGTCTCTCAGGATACTGCTGTGCGTGACATGCCTCAGCTTTCTCCTCAGACGTCCAAAGCTTTAATTTTTTCTCATACTGTGCATTCTGTGTCTTCTCATCCACCTGGGGGTTTTTATTTACCTGGGGATTTTGCCACTCAGATTTATTCTGCAGTAACAGCTGCTTTGTCAGCTTTCCCTTTATCGGTTAAGCGTAAGAGAAAATCTAAACATCTGCCTGATAGTAAGGCTTCTGACTCTAGGTCTGCATTAGCCAATCTTTCTCAGATGTCTGATGAGTAGAATACTTCAGAGGCTTCTGAAGGTGAGATTTCAGACTGACACTTTAGCAGAAAAATCTTCAGAAACTGAAGAGGTTAATTTTAGATTTAAGCTTGAACATCTCTGGTTACTATTGAAGGAAGTTTTAGCTACTTTAGACGACTCTGAACCTTTGGTTGCTGTCAACCCCACAAAGTCTTCTAAATTGGATAGAGTTTGATTCCCCATCTTCTGAGAAGGCTTTTCCTGTCCCAAGGAAGATGTCTAAAATTATTGCTCAGGAATGGGATAAGCCAGGGGCTCCTTTTTCCCTTTTCCCTGTTTTTAAGAAAATGTTTCCTGTTGCTGACTCTATTTGTGTCAGGTTTTCGCCATTGCCATACTCTCTTTCAATCCTTTCCTTGCAATGTCTTTTCACCTTCATGACCTGCTCCGCCCCTTTTACCTCTTAAATAGTCAGCAATCACTAACAACGTTGCTTGTTAATTCTACCCTAACCTTATTGGATTACACAGCTCCGATTCTGTCTGCTACTTTGCAACGCCCCTTACTGTGTTCTTGAACTTCCTGGAATCCAGCGTCACTGGTGACGTCACACGCCCACGGCTCATTCGCGTCTAGATTTGCAGACAAGCTCTCTCAGACCAACAGACATCGCTCACCCGACTGGAGCACCAGCTGGTAACAAGCAGCCACCTTGTTTGTACCCATTACTGGGTAATTCTCTCCGGTTTCACCCGGACTCTCCAAGTAAGTCAGAAGTTTCACCTGATCGCTTATTGGATAACACTATACGTTGCTACAACTCCATACCGGAGCATAAATGTACCTATCAAGTGATCAATCAAGTTTTCAGGAAGAACAACATGTTATTATATAATTGTTTTTCAGCCTCCCTGTCACTACACCACAAGTAGACATCCAGCAGTTAGTTATCCTCCTTCAAGCGAACCAACCAGCATACAATGTAACAACTAATTATACTAAACCTTTTCCATAACAGTTTCTCATGTAATGTTAACTGCTCAGAGAGTAAGTTCTCTTGTTACCTCCTTAACCTGTTAATTGGTCTCTGGGCCTATTTCCTTCATACACTGAATGTACCCTTACTGCAACTTGCACTATATTGTTTCCTACTTGCTTCACATGTGAGATAGGTAAGGGTTGGAAGAACTCCAGGGCCTATAAAGGTATAGGTCATCATATCTGAAGTTCCTCTCCTCAGTACCTTATAGCATTTGTTGTTCACTCTGACCATACTGTGTTGTATTATCCTAGTACCATATCACCACACATTAATCACATTATAACAGAGTGAGCATCTAATATGAAATAACAGAGAACAGGAGCGCTAAAAAGCTGAAGGTGAAGTAACTATAAACGTGAAAATAAATACGATAAAACCAGGTATATCCTGCAAGTAAAAAAGTGCTATCAAAAACAAAATCTAAATTAATTCAAAGTGCCATTCACTAATGGTGTATATTTAGTAGAAAACAAAATACTTAATACTTCAAGTTGCCAAGTGTATCCCTTTAAATAGTGCACTAGTGTTCTTAATATGTTTAAGGTACTATGATTGAAAAATGAGACCAAATCTTACATTTAAAAAAGGGGCTATGCCAATTTAATATACTTCATAAAACACAAAAGAATAGTATTAGACAATTCTATTAAAAATTGTATAAATGCATAAAACTAACGGACGTCTCCGTTAAAAATAAAAATAAAACTCAGGTTGCCACCACATAAAAAATATATATATATATGGGAAGATCCGTTAATGTGGACCAGTGGAACTAATATCAGTTCAAGTTGGAAAGTTAACAGGAGTGATTTCCAGAGTTAATACTATCAGCTAGCGATCAACCGCAGGCTTACCCCCACACTGTGTGTGCTCTGAAGTCTCTGTGATCAAAGTTACCGCTGTAGCGGGGTGACGTCACCTTATGGGCGCTGTCCTGGATCGGCCTCCTGATTGGTCCTTTATCGGAGCGGCTTTAGAAGGTAACTGAATTTCCACTACCAAAGTATCTGCTCTTAAGTGTATAACAACACGCAAGATACCTTTGAAGGAGTGATGTGTAGAAGAATTAGCTCTGTCCAATCCTCAAACGGAGGGGCTCTGGTTTCACTCTGCGGAAAAGTTCCGTGCAGTAGTGTCCTTGTCAGATTATGTCGACCTTGCTTGCCAATAATGTCAGTCTCTGCCGGTCCAGCTAACAATTGCAGATTCTTTATTGTACAAAGGGTAACGACTTCCAACAGCAATGCACACTCACAAGTGTAGCTCCAGCTTAGAATGTAGATAGAATAACTATAGTTGTGACTTCATCAACGCGTTTCTCCCTATACAGGGCTTTTTCAAGATGAGTTAGTCACAGCAAATGCACCTTTTTAAAGGTGTATCCCAAATCTCATTGGTCCAAAGTTCATTGGTATCACTATGCTTGCACGCCTTGCAGGAGTAGCAGGGAAAAAAAAACGGATATCTTTTCTCCATATAAATTCTTTTGTGTGAAGCATAGTTTTTTATTTCCATTTCGAGCACTAGGTGCCAAAATGGATTTAAATTTTTAATGGATTTAAATTTTTTTGTTTTTTTAAAAATCATTCTGGGTTTATCTGGAAGTGAACTTCCCAATATGGGTTCAGCTTTAAGTATGGACCAATGTTTATTTAAAATCTTTCTCATAATACCATACACATAATGGGAACACAAGCATTTTAAACATACACATAATGGGAACACAAAATATTTAAAATATTGGGGGATAATGCATGGTAAGCAGAATTGGAGAGGAGGAAACATAGAATTTATATATAAGTATGACACATTATATCCTGCGGGTCTAAACTCTGAGTTGGACATCTCCCCTTTTTTATTAGACTAGCTAATGTCGTTACCGGTTAGACTAAGATATTACTAATTTTAAGTCCCCTATATTTATTTGTTTTATCTTTGTTTCATACATGTATATTGTATTTTCTTAGTGTCAATTCATGACATATTATAGTTATGCTGCTAGTAAACTATGTTAATGCATTCATTCAGTATTAATTTAGTATATTTATTTATTTTTCATTTCATTCATTCATTTCATTTCATTTGTTATATTTTTCATTTATATATTTTTTTATATTTAATTATCTATTTATTGTTATGAAATATACTGCATAGGATTGGTTGCCTCACTATTTAGGTTTGCCAATACCACCTTAAATATTGAAAAATATTTTTTTTTTGCAATTCAAGATAAATTCCACCTTTAGTAACTACCAATGAACTTTGGACCAATGAGATTTGGGATATACCTTTAAAAAGGTGCATATGCTGTGACTAACTCATCTTGAAAAAGCCCTGTATAGGGAGAAACGCGTTGATGAAGTCACAACTATAGTTATTCTATCTACATTCTAAGCTGGAGCTACACTTGTGAGTGTGCATTGCTGTTGGAAGTCGTTACCCTTTGTACAATAAAGAATCAGCAATTGTTAGCTGGACCGGCAGAGACTGACATTATTGGCAAGCAAGGTCGACATAATCTGACAAGGACACTACTGCACGGAACTTTTCCGCAGAGTGAAACCAGAGCCCCTCCGTTTGAGGATTGGACCGAGCTAATTCTTCTACACATCACTCCTTCAAAGGTATCTTGCGTGTTGTTATACACTTAAGAGCAGATACTTTGGTAGCGGAAATTCAGTTACCTTCTAAAGCCGCTCCGATAAAGGACCAATCAGGAGGCCGATCCAGGACAGCGCCCATAAAGGTGACGTCACCCCGCTACAGCGGTAACTTTGATCACAGAGACTTCAGAGCACACACAGTGTGGGGGTAAGCCTGCGGTTGATCGCTAGCTGATAGTATTAACTCTGGAAATCACTCCTGTTAACTTTCCAACTTGAACTGATATTAGTTCCACTGGTCCACATTAACGGATCTTCCCATATATATATATATATATTTTTTATGTGGTGGCAACCTGAGTTTTATTTTTATTTTTAACGGAGACGTCCGTTAGTTTTATGCATTTATACAATTTTTAATAGAATTGTCTAATACTATTCTTTTGTGTTTTATGAAGTATATTAAATTGGCATAGCCCCTTTTTTAAATGTAAGATTTGGTCTCATTTTTCAATCATAGTACCTTAAACATATTAAGAACACTAGTGCACTATTTAAAGGGATACACTTGGTAACTTGAAGTATTAAGTATTTAGTTTTCTACTAAATATACACCATTAGTGAATGGCACTTTGAATTAATTTAGATTTTGTTTTTGATAGCACTTTTTTACTTGCAGGATATACCTGGTTTTATCGTATTTATATTCACGTTTAGAGTTACTTCACCTTCAGCTTTTTAGCGCTCCTGTTCTCTGTTATTTCATATTACTAGTTTCTGGCCTATATTAGGGACCTTTAGGTCTTTCAGGAGTTTGGTGAATCACCCTGCGCTCATATTTAACCTTTATTTTTATATATCAATTAAAGAGTGAGCATCTAACACATACACTATATCGGTATAATCCTGCAGTTGAGGTCCTGAGTTTAAAGGAATAATCTTCTTTCATTCTTAGGGACACTTCAGTCCTGACAATTCGCGACTCATGGCGCACTGTTCCTAAAGTAGAAGGAGCTATTTCTACTCTTGCTAATAGAACTACCATTCCTATAGAGGATAGTTGCTATTTTAAGGACACAATGGACAAGAAGGTAGAGGCTTACCTTAAAAAGATGTACATTCATCAAAGGTTACAGTGGCAACCGGCAGCGAGTATTCCTACGGTTGCGGGAGCTGCATCTTATTGGTGTGATGGATTGTCTGATCTTAGTACAGAGGAAACTACAGTAGAGGAGATCCAAGATAAGATCAAAGCACTCAAATTGGCTATTACCTTTATCTGTGATGCCAATATGCAGATAATTTGTCTGGGAGTTAAGATGTCTAGCTTCACGTTACTAGCCCGCAAGGCTCTTTGGTTAAAATCTTGCTCGGCCGATGTCTCTTCTAAGGCCAAGCTTTTGGCTTTACCAAAGACTCTGTTTGGACGTGGAGGGCAAATGACAGGCACTTCAATAACCAAACGAGTGCAAAAAAATATTATAAAATGAAAAAACGTTAATAGAAAAAATGTATAAAATACATATAAGGCTGAACACAGAGACAGGGGGGACAAGACAAGCATAGCCTGACGCGTTTCGTGCCCTCTAGTGGCGCTTATTCATTGGCTAAAGCACCAGGTGAGTGATACCTATTTAAAGGGAAAAGACATTAACCCTTTATGTGCAAGAAAGTATTAAAAACAAATAAATGTTAAAAACATTCACAATTTTACATTGAGATCACTGTACAAAAAGTATATACAAGTTCTGACAAACCAACACCAAAAAAGTAGAGTTCTAAGACTGCCTGAGAATCATAGTAAATGTATAAAATACTATATGTTAAATTAGAATGTATATGAATAGGATCCATGTCGGCAAAAATATGCATAACCCTATGTATGTACTATAGGGATTCTAAATAGAATATAGAATTATTATATTAAGCAGTAGGGATGCACCGAAATTTCGGCAGCCGAAATTTTCGGCCGAAAATGAGCCTATCCCATTCGGGCCGAAAGAGGGGCAAACCGGCCGAAAATTGCGTGCTCTATCTGCCCCACACCTACACTTACTGGCCGCCGCTTACTGCATCTACTTGCACCTAAAATTAAGGATGGTGTAGCTAGAGGCCTTCTCGGCCGTTTAATTAGCAACTACATTTCCCACAACACCACTCACTGCAGCACAGCCTCCTCCCTCCTTTCCTACCTAGAGCGGTTCCTTCCTCTTTTTGCAAAATCTGCACTTCCTGTTCTGAAAGGCTCCGGTGTACTGTTTGCTTAGTGCTGTAGAAGAAGAGTTGCTCCGGTTCAGTGGTTCAGCAGTTCACCTCTGTGAGAGACAACGGAGGTTTGATTTACAGTTGTGTAGTGTGAGGAGGTAGAGGGGGGTTGCTCTGTGTTATGCTGTTGTAAATCAAACCTCCGTTGTCTCTAACAGAGCTAAACTGCTGAACCGGAGCAACTCTTCCTCCACAAAATGCTGAATAATTGCAGTAATAGACAAAGCTTCTACGTTTTAAATCCCTAGTAAACAGTTATACAAGCAGGGCTTTTACTTAGTGTGTGTACCACATGTGTGACTTTTTTGTGCTGTTATTTAGTCTGTAAATAGTGTGTGTGTGAGCTGTGTATAACATATTTACTGTATAACCTATATATATATATATATATATATATATATATATATATATATATATATATATATATATATATATATATATATATATCTACTCATAACCTAAATATACAAAGCTTATCTGCTCTTTATTAAACCCAACAAATACCACACTACAGTTTTGTGCTGTTATATAGCCTGTACATAGTGTGTGTGAGCTGTGTATAACCCATAAATATCGAATACACAGCTTATCTGCTCTTTATTAAACATGACAAATACCAAACTGCAGCTCTGTGCTGTTATATAGTCTGTAATTAGTGTGTGAGCTGTGCATAACAACTATTTACTGTGTATAACCCATATACAGTATATCTAGTTATAAGCTAAATATCTAATACAAAGTGTATCTGCTCTTTATTAAACCTAACAAATACCAAGCTGTAGCTCTGTGCTGTTATTTAGTCTGTAATTAGTGTGTGTGAGCTGTGTATAACATAACTATTACACATGCAGTATTCCTGATCTGCCAATAAATATTAATACTGCAGTGTAAACCATTTCTTGCAAGTTTTAATTGTCTAGCCCTTACTGTTTTGCATAGATAGAAAGGTTTTCTAGGACTATACTAAATTTGGATAACTAGTAAACCAAAAGAAAATCTCTTAAATCTGATTCTGTTACATAGAACTGAATGAAGAATGTATATTGATATTAAATAATCAACAATATATTATTCTTCACTCATTCATATATAACAGAAACAGATTTAACAGATTTTTATTTATATTGCTTTTTAAAGTTATTTTTTTGTCCAATTTCAGTGTGGTTAATGGTTATTTATTTATTGGCTTGTATTTTTTTTTATTTCAGATCCATTAAATTCATTAAAAACTGTAATATAAAATTATAGAAAAAAAACTATTTTAAAATCATTTTTGAAAAAAAAAGTCAGTTTCGGTTTCGGTTTCGGTTTTCGGCCAAGGGCATCCTGAATTTTCGGTTTCGGTTTCGGTCCAGAATTTTCATTTCGGTGCATCCCTATTAAGCAGGGACATAAACATGCCTTAAGTGAAATAATACTGAGAACAAGCCTAAACAAGGTACCAATGATGCTATAGTTTTTACTACTGAGTATTCCATGCATTACGATGCGGTGGTGAAAATTTTAAAAAAACACTCCCATTTATTATTGGGAGATGACATTCTCAAACCACTTGTAAAAAACTTTAGGTATGTCCCTAAAAAACCAAGGACACTAGGGAAGGTACTTGCTCCCAGTTTGGTCTCTGACATTAAGAGTGTTCCTTTAGGGGACTGGTTATCAAAAAAGGGCCTTTTTAAATGTGGGAGCAGAGATTGTATTACTTGCCCTAATCTTATCAGAGGTAAACAATTTTCCTCAAGTGTAGACAGCAAACAATATGCCATAGATTTTTATGCTAATTGTAAAACCAAATTTGCTATCTATCTTCTGACTTGCAATATTTGCAAATGTCAATACGTGGGTAAAACCTCACGTGAAGTCAGAACCAGGTTTGGAGAGCATATGAGAGACGTCAAAAATTACTCTAAGGACTCAGCAGTAGCTAGTCATTTTAATGGTTTGCACTTCACTCATTTGGCAGACATGTCTGTTCAGATTATTGACATTGCCAGAATTCCAACTAGAGGGGGTAACAGGCGACGGATATTAGATAAAAAAGAAATATTTTGGATAATTAAATTAAATACATGCCATCCCCTTGGAATGAACAAAGCATGTGATATAAATTACCTCATAGATAACTGACTTGGTGTTAGTAATACATACACACTTTATTATTTTTCTATCTCCTTATAGAGAATAGGATATTGTAGCCATAACCTAATATCCTTACTTAAATTTCACTTAAGACATGTTTATGTCCCTGCTTAATATAATATTCTATTTAGAATCCCTATAGTACATACATAGGGTTATGCATATTTTTGCAGACATGGATCCTATTCATATACATTCTAATTTAACATATAGTATTTTATAAATTTACTATGATTCTCAGTCTTAGAACTCTACTTTTTTGGTGTTGGTTTGTCAGAACTTGTATATACTTTTTGTACAGTGATCTCAATGTAAAATTGTGCATGTTTTTAACATTTATTTGTTTTTAATACTTTCTTGCACATAAAGGGTTAATGTCTTTTCCCTTTAAATAGGTATCACTCACCTGGTGCTTTAGCCTATGAATAAGCGCCACTAGAGGGTGCGAAATGCGTCAGGCTATGCTTGTCTTGTCCCCCCCTGTCTCTGTGTTCAGCCTTATATGTATTTTATACATTTTTTCTATTAAAGTTTTTTAATTTTATAATATTTTTTTGCGCTCGTTTGGTTATTGCAGTGCCTGCCATTTGCCCTCCTGTTCATGTTACTACTAGCGATTTTGAGTCAATCGCAGGGTACGACACTCTGACAGCAACTCTCATTGGAGGATTTCTCTCTCACTTGCCGGTTCCGGTTCCGGACGCAGCTACACCGCGCTTACCCTCTGTGATTGCTAGCAGCACTCTGACTCTGTTTGGACGTGGTCTGGTGGAGATCATTTCAGAAATTACAGGTGGAAAGGGATCTTTCCTACCTCAGGACAAGAAGAATAGACCTAGAGGTCGTCAGACTTCTAATTTTCGTTCCTTTCCTAACTTTAAGGGACAAACGTCCTCCTCTTCTTGTTCAAAACCAGATCAACCCAGATCCTCTTGGAAATCCAACCAGCCCTTGAACAGGGGAAAACAAAACAAGAAACCTTCTGCTGACTCTAAATCAGCATGAAGGTTCCGCCCCTGATTTCAGTGTGGATCAGATGGGGGGGCAGGCTTTCTCTTTTTCGTCAAGCCTGAATACGCGATGTCCCAGACCCTTGGGCGGTGGACATAGTATTCCAGGGTTACAGAATGGGATTCAAGTCTTGCCCTCCAAGGGGCAGATTTTTCCTGTCAAGATTATCCTCAAACCAAAGTAAGGAGACCTTCTTAAATTGTGTAAAATAGCTATACTCTCTGGGATTCTATTAAAATCTATTTGTGGTTCCCAAAAAGGAGGGAACTTTTTGGCCTATTCTAGACCTCAAGTGTCTCAACAAATTCCTCAGGGCTCCGTCCTTCAAAATGGAAACTATTCATTCCATTCTTACTTTAGTACAGGAAGGTCAGTTTATGACAACCATAGACCTGAAGGACGTATACCTTAATATTCCCATTCACAGGGAACACCATCAGTATCTGAGGTTTGCCTTTCAGGACAGGCACTTCCAATTTGTTGGACTTCCATTTGGTCTAGCCACGGCTCCCGGAATATTCACAAAGGTTCTGGGGGCGCTATTGGCTGTGATCAAATCCCAGGGAATTGCTGTGGCGCCTTATCTAGATGACATCTTGGTTTAGGCATCATCTTTTCAACTAGCCCAATCTCATACAAAGATGCTATCGTCTTTTCTTCGTTCCCATGGGTTGAAGGTGAATTTGGAAAAAAGTTCACTTGTTCCATCTACCAAAGTGTGTTTCCTAAGGACTATAATAGATTCCCTGTCCATTAAGATTTTCCAGACGGAGGCCAGAAACACCAAAGTTCTTACTTCCTGCCTTTCTCTCCAGTCTGCCTTTCGTCCATCTGTGGCTTAATGCATGGAGGTGATTGGTCTGATGGGGGCATCTATGGACATCATTACTTTTGCTCGGTTCCATCTACGACCGCTGCATCTTTGTATGCTCCGTCAATGGAACGGAGATCACTCAGATTTATCACAGAGGATGAATCTGGACCCTCTAACAAGAGACTCTGGCATCTACTTATCAAGCCGTCAACTTACTTGCATTCGACGGCACCAATACGCTCGCCTAAGATCGCCTAACATCGCTGCCACGGACCTGAATACGTTCTCCAAAATTATCAAAAAAGCTGTCAAAAAGCCGTGCACCAAGTACGGGGCGATGAGCAGCGGACTGTTGTTAACTAACAGTCATCGATCTCGCTGCTATTCGGCTTTTTCCCAGCTTGATTGGTACCCTGTCACTTAACACCCACACTATACTATACTGTTTTACCCCCTATACCGCCGCTCCCGGAGCCCACCGCAACTCTAATAAATGTATTAACCCCTAAACCGCTGCTCACGGACCCCGCCGCAACTAAATAAAGTGTTTAACCCCTAAACCGCCGCTCCCGGAGCCCACGCCACCTACATTATATTTATTAGCCCCTAATCTTCCGCCCCCTACACCGCCGCCACATACATTATACTTATTAACCCCTAATCTTCCGCCCCCTACACCACCGCCACCTACATTATACTTATTAACCCCTAATCTTCCGCTCCCTACACCGCCTCCACCTACATTATACTTATTAACCCCTATTCTGCCGCCCCAACACCGCCGCAACCTACATTATACCTATTAACTCCTAATCTGCCCCCCCCCCACACTGCCGCCACCTACAATACTTATTAACCTCTAATCTGCCGCCCCCTACACCGCCGCCACCTACATTATACTTATTAACCCCTAATCTGCCGCCCCCTACACCGCCGCCACCTACATTATATTTATTAACCCCTAATCTACCCCCCCTACACCGCCGCCACTATATTAAATTTATTAACCCCTAAACCTAAGTCTAACCCTAACAACCACTAACTTAAATATAATTTAAATAAATCTAAATAAATATTCCTATCATTAATAAATTATTCCTATTTACCAACGCTGCTATTACAGGTTTTCTTCAAGCCAGCATTAGCCTCAGAATAGTGAGCGTTGAGCAAAATTTAGCTTCACATCTAACTGTAATACCAGGTTGCTTACGGTAGCGGTAAGCTGGCAAAACATGCTTGTGCACGATTTCCCTATAGGAAACAATGGGGCTGAGCTGGCTGAAAAAAAACCTAACACCTGCAAAAAAGCAGCGTTCAGCTCTTAACGCAGCCCCATTGTTTCCTATGGGAAAATGAAATTTATGTCTGCACCTAACAGCCTAACATGAACCCCGAGTCTAAATACCCCTAATCTTACACTTATTAACCCCTAATCTGCCGCCCCGCTTTCGCTAACACCTACATTATAATTATTAACCCCTAATCTGCCGCTCCGGACACCGCCGCCACCTACATTATACTTATGAACCCCTAATCTACTGCCCCCAACATCGCCGACACCTACATTATAGTTATTAACCCCTAATCTGCCCCCCAACTATATTAAATTTATTAACCCCTAATCTGCCGCCGCCAACGTCGTCGCCACTATAATAAATGTATAACCCCTAAACCTAAGTCTAACCCTAACACCCCCCTAACTTAAATATAATTTAAATACATCTAAATAAATTTACTACAATTAAATAAATTATTCCTATTTAAAACTAAATACTTACCTATAAAATAAACCCTAAAATAGCTACAATATAACTAATAGTTACATTGTAGCTAGCTTAGGTTTTATTTTTATTTTACAGGCAAGTTTGTATTTATTTTAACTAGGTAGAATAGTTACTAAATAGTAATTAACTATTTACTAACTACCTAGCTAAAATAAACACAGTTACCTGTAAAATAAAACCTATGTTACAATTACACCTAACACTACACTATAATTAAATACATTCCCTAAACTAAATACAATTAAATAAAATTATCTAGTACCAAAAAAACAAAAACTAAATTACAGAAAATAATAAACAAATTACAAGATTTTTAAACTAATTAACCTAATATAATCCCCCTAACAAAATAAAAAAGCCCCCCCAAAATAAAAAAAGCCCTACCCTACACTAAATTGCAAATAGCCCTTAAAAGGGCCTTTTGCGTGGCATTGCCCCAAAGTAATCAGCTCTTTTACCTGTAAAAAAAGTACAAATGCCCCCCCAACATTAAAACCCACCACCCACACAACCAACCCTACTCTAAAACCCACCCAATACCCCCTAAAAATAACCTAACACTAACCCCTTGAAAATCACCATACCGAGAGAAGTCTTCACCCAACCGGGCCGAAGTCCTCAACGAATCCGGCAGAAGTGGTCCTCCAGACGGGTAGAAGTGGTCCTCCAGACAGGCAGAAGTCTTCATCCAGACAGCATCTTCTATCTTCATCCATCCGGCGCGGAGCGGCTCCATCTTCTAGACATCCAACGTGGAGCATCCTCTTCATCCGACGTCTTCTTGAACAATGACGGTTTCTTTAAGTGACGTCATCCAAGATGGCGTCCCTTCAATTCTGATTGGCTGATAGAATTCTATCAGCCAATCGGAATTAAGGTAGGAAAAATCCTATTGGCTGATGCAATCATCCAATAGGATTGGAACAGCCAATAGAATACGAGCTCAATCCTATTGGTTGATTGGATCAGCCAATAGGATTGAACTTCAATCCTATTGGCTGATTGCATCAGCCAATAGGATTTTTCCTACCTTAATTCCGATTGGCTGATAGAATTCTATCAGCCAATTGGAATTGAAGGGACGCCATCTTGGATGACGTCACTTAAAGGAACCGTCATTGTTCAAGAAGACGTCGGATGAAGAGGATGCTCCACGTCGGATGTCTAGAAGATTGAGCCGCTCCGCGCCGGATGGATGAAGATAGAAGATGCCGTCTGGATGAAGACTTCTGCCCGTCTGGAGGACTACTTCTGCCGGATTCGTTAAGGACTTCGGCCCGGTTGGGTGAAGACTTCTCACGGTAAGGTGATCTTGAAGGGGTTATTTAATTGTATTTAGTTTAGGGAATTAATTTAATTATAGTGTAGTGTTAGGTGTAATTGTAACTTAGGTTTTATTTTACAGGTCAATTTGTATTTATTTTAACTAGGTAGTTATTAAATAGTTAATAACTATTTAATAACTATTCTACCTAGTTAAAATAAATACAAACTTGCATGTAAAATAAAAATAAACCCTAAGCTACATACAATGTAACTATTAGTTATATTGTAGCTATCTTAGGGTTTATTTTATAGGTAAGTATTTTGTTTCAAATAGGAATAATTTAGTTAATGATAGGAATATTTATTTAGATTTATTTAAATTATATTTAAGTTAGGGAGTGTTAAGGTTAGGTTTAGGGGTTAATAAATTTAATATAGTGGCAGCGACGTTGGGGGCAGCAGATTAGGGGTTAATAAATGTAGGTATGTGGCGGCGATGTGGGGGGGGGGGACAGATTAGGGGTTAATAAGTATAATGTAGGTGGCGGCGGTGCCAGGGGCAGAAGATTAGGGGTTAATAAGTATAATGTAGGTGGCAGCGTTGTCAGGGGCGGCAGATTAGGGGTTAATAAGTATAATGTAGTTGTCAGCGGTGTCGGGGCGGCAGATTAGGGGTTAATAAGTATAATGTAGGTGGCGGCGGTGTAGGGGAGGCAGATTAGGGGTTAATAAGTATAATGTAGGTGGCAGCGGTGTGGGGGGGCAGATTAGGGGTGTTTCGACTCGTGGTACATGTTAGGGTGTTAGGTGTAAACGTTACCATAGGAATCAATGGGATATCGGGCAGCAGCGAACATGAGCTTTCGCTGCTTTCAGACTCCCATTGATTCCTATGGCATCCGCCGCCTCCAGGGCAGCGGATTGAAAACCCGGTACGATGGGCCAGAATAGTGGCGAGCGTACCTGGTAGAAATTTGATAACTAGCAAAAGTAGATTGTGCAGAATTTGCATTCGGAACATCTGTAATGACGTAAGCATCGATCTGTGTCGGACTGAGTCCGGCGGATCGTATGTTACGTCACAAAATTCTACTTTTTCCGGTCTGTAGGGTTTGATAACTAAGGGGAATCAGGCTCGCCACAAATACGCTGCAGAATTCCAGCATATTTGCGGTTGACTGCTTGATAAGTAGAAGCCTCTATCTCGTGATTAGTGTCACAAGAGCATCTGTCTCGGGGCACTTGCTTTCTGAGACCTTCCTGGGAAATTGTGACTACGGACGCCAGCCTGTCGGGCTGGGGAGTTGTTTGGGGTCCTCAAAAGGCTCAGGGCCTGTGGTCTCGGGAAGAGTCCTCTCTTCCCATAAACATCTTGGAGTAGAGTCCTCTCTTCCCATAAACATCTTGGAGTTGAGAATGCCCTATTAATGTGTCATTGGTCCGGTGTATAAGATTCCAATCGGAAAAAATCACCCCCCAGGGAGGGACTTGGAGTTCCTTAGCCATGAAGGTGGTGACTCGCATTCTGCAGTGGGCGGAATCCCACAATTGTCTTCTATCTGCCATCCACATTCTAGGAGTGGACAACTGGGAGGCATATTTTCTAAGCAGACAGACCTTTCATCCCGGGGAGTGGGCTCTCCATCCGGAAGTGTTCTCTCAGATATCCCTCAAGTGGGGGGGTTTCAGGGTCGGATCTGATGGCGTCACACCAAAACGCCAAGCTTCCAAGGTACGGTTCAAGGTCAAGAGATCCTCAGGCCGTTCTGATGCTCTAGCGGTTCCTTGGAGGTTTTCTCTGGCTTATCTGTTTCCTCCATTTGCTCTCCTTCCACGAGTCATTGCTCGTATCAAACAGGAGAGAGCATCAGTGATACTAATAGCTCCTGGATGGCCTTGCAGGATCTGGTTTGCGGATCTAGTAAGGATGTCCTCTCTACATCCTTGGAGGTTACCTCAGAGGATAGACCTTCTAATTCAAGGTCCTTTCCTCCATCCAAACCTAGATTCTCTGAAGCTAACTGCTTGGAGATTGAACGCCTAGTTCTGTCTAAACTTGTTTTTTCTGAAGTGGCCATTGAAACTATGATTCAGGCTCGAAAACCGGTTACTTGCAATATTTACCATAAGATATTGCGTAATTATCTTTATTGGTGTGAATCTAAGGGGTTCTCCTGGAGCTGGGTGAGGATTCCCCGGATTTTGTCTTTTCTTCAGGATGGCCTGGATAAGGGTATATCAGTCAGTACCCTAAAGGGTCAGATTTCTGCGTTATCTATCCTTTTGCACAAACGTCTGGCAGACCTACCAGATGTTCAAGCCTTTGTACAGGCCCAAGTTAGAATCAGGCCTGTGTTTAAGCCTGTTGCTCCCCCGTGGAGCCTTAATTTAGTTCTTAAAGCTTTGCAGCAGGCTCCGTTTGAGCCAATGCATGTTGTTGATATAAAACTGTTATCCTGGAAAGTTTTGCTTCTTCTTGCCATTTCTTCCGCCGCAGAGTGACTGAACTTTCAGATCTGCAGTGTGATTTCCCGTAGCTTATTTTTCATACTGATAATGTGTTTGTTTGTACTAAATTGGGGTTTCTCCCTAAGGTGGTATCGGATCGAAACATTATTCAGGAAATTGTTGTTCCTTCTTTTTGTCCTAATCCTTCTTCTCAGAAAGAACGTCTCTTGCATAACTTAGATGTTGTGCGGGCTCTAAAATTCTACTTGCAAGCTACTAAAGATTTTTGGCAATCTTTTGCCCTGTTTGTTGTTTTCTCTGGAAAACGTAAGGGTGAGAAGGCCACTTCTACTACTCTTTCCCTCTGGTTAAGAAGCATGATTCGTTTTGCTTATGAGACTGCTGGACAGCAGCCTCCTGAGAGAATTACGGCTCATTCTACTAGGGCTGTCTCCTCTTCTTGGGCTTTCAAAAATAAAGCTTCTGTGGAACAGATTTGCAAGGCGGCAACATGGTCCTCTCTACATACTTTTTCCAAATTCAACAAATGTGATACTTTTGCCTCGGCCAATGCTTTTTTTGGGAGAAAAGCGGTGGTACCTTCTGTTTAGGTCCTCCTGCCGTTTTTTTCTCCCTCCTTGTTCATTCCGTGTCCCCTAGTTTGGGTATTGGTTCCCACTAGTAATTGGAATGATGTCGTGGACTCTCCATGTCATAGGAAAGAAAACTAAATTTATGCTTACTTGATAAATTTCTTTCTTTACGGACATGGAGAGTTCACAACCCCACCCTCTTTTTTTTTTTTAATTCTAATTTGGGAATTTTTTTTGAGTTAACCTCAGGCACCTTTTCACCCTTGTGTTTTTCTTCCTTTCCATCTCCTTTAGCTGAATGACTGGGGGTTATGGGTAAAGCAGTCACACTTAACAGCTTTGCTGGGGTGCTCTTTGCCTCCTCCTGCTGGCCAGGAGTTTATTAGCCCACTAGTAATTGGAATGGTGTTGTGTCCGGAAAGAAAGAAATGTATCAGGTAAGCATACATTTTGTTTTATGTCTCTTTAAGTCTGAGGTATGTTAAGCAAAGTTGGAGAAAATAGCACTATCTATAAATAACATGAGTATTTTTATTTAAATTAAAAAATGCTACTTCATTGCCAGAACACTAGTATTAAAGGGGCATAAAACATTAAACACATTTTATAAGCATAGTATTGAAGTTATTTCCCACCTCTTTCTAGTCGAAATGGGCTGCCATGTTAGTATCTAGCTTTCATTGCATTTAAATGCTGACTCTTCTTCAGATAGCTGCAGTGTAACTTAGATTCCAAAATGGCAGCACTAATAATTAGCGGGAGATGCATGCAATCTATTTGTATAATGTCCCTTTAACTTACCTTCTTATCATTTAAATGGATTGATGTTTTACTTGCATATTGTTTACCATATTTTTCTTTTAGCTGTAAACGGCTTCATGTACGGTAATTTGCCAGGCTTGGATTTGTGCAGATTGGACAACGTATCTTGGCATCTACTTGGACTTGGCACAGAGATAGATATACATGGAGTTTATTTTGAAGGAAATACACTTCATTTAGGAGGACTGACAAGGGACACCATTAGCCTCTTTCCTCATACGACAATAACTGCATACATGCAGCCAGATACAGTTGGTATGTACTTGAATCTTACAGTATTATTTTAGTAGACAATGCACCTCTGAGCACTACAGTATAAAGATTTAGCTAGTGTTTAGACCTGTATAGCTCGATCGTTCTCCTAAATCCAAGAACTGGTATCTTCCCGGAAACTCACGCTCCTTAGTGTATTCTTTCACATTAAATCCTTTAATTTAACTGTGAAAAGGATGGGTTTTATTTTTATGAGAATTGGAAGGGCACACTATTTGGCCTCAGCAGTGGTGATAAGATAAGGAAGTGCTAAACAAATTTAGCTTATGGTGGCAACTCACATCTGTTCCAGTAACAAGTAGTGTGGGAAGATCAGCAATTGAAAAAATATTGCTGCAGTCTGAAAACAAGGTGTTAATGTATACAGAAAGTTTTCAGTCAACTGGTATGTTAATTTATTGCAAGACTGCTGAAAAGTCTTTAAGTTACTGAGCGTTTTATACTCTCTTAACTTGATCCAAATGTTTTATTAAGCAACATAATAAGCACAACTAAACCGAGAGCATGAGAAAGAATCCAGTAAAGCAGGGATGGCCAACTAGTGGCCAGTGGGCCACATGCGGTCCTCTGTATTTGTTTTTGTGGCCCCTGGGAAAAGTCGACCTAAAAATTTGTGTTTTTGGGATTTATGGAAAAGGGTCAGACAAGATGGCCTTTCTGTACTTGCTTTACCAGCTGCACTTACATGGTATCCCGTACCAGCCTCACCACCTGATTCTTGTCCTGTTATGGACTCTGCCCTTGCTTTGCCCCTTGGTACCTTGTTGTGGACTGATCTCCCGGTACCCAACCTTTGGCCTGTCCTTGGACTCTGCCCTTGCTTTACCCCTAGGCACCTTGTTGTTGGACTGATCTCCCGTTATCCGACCTTTGGCCTGTCCCTGAACTCTGCCCTTGCTTTACCCGTTGGTACCTTGTTGTTGGACTGATCTCCCGTTACCCGACCTTTGGCCTGTCCCTGGACTCTGCCCTTGCTTTACCCCTTGGTACCTTGTTATTGGACTGATCTCCCATTACCCAGCCTTTGGCCTGTCCTTGGACTCTGCCCTTGCTTTACCCATTGGTACCTTGTTGCTGGACTGATCTCCCGTTACCCAACCTTTGGCCTGTCCCTGGACTCTGCCCTTGCTTTACCCCTTGGTACCTTGTTGTTGGACTGATCTCCCATTACCCGACCTTTGGCCTGTCCCTGGACTCTGCCCTTGCTTTAATAGTGTAGGAAGTTTATTGCAATGGGGGTTGTGGCGGTTTAGGGGCTAGACGGACATTAAACCCCCAAAAAATCTTATATGATTCGGATAGATCATACAACTTAAAACAACTTTCCAATCTACTTCTATTTTCTAATTTTCTTCATTCTCTTGGTATCCTTTGTTGAATGAGCAGTAATGCACTACTGGGAGCTAGCTGAAAGCCAATGACAAGAGATATATATTTTCAGCCACCAATCAGCAGCTTCTGAGCCTACCTAGTTATACTTTTTAACAAAGAATACAGAGAACAAAACAATTAAATAGAAATGCATTAGAAAGTTCTTTATAATATAATGCTCTGTCTGAATCATAAAACAAAAATATTAGGTTTAATGTCTCTTTAAGTATTGTAGGGGGTTTATTGCGATGGGGTTTGTGTCGGTTTAGAGGTTAATAGCATAGGGATGTGTAGGGGGTTTATTGCAATGGAGGTTGTGTCGATGTATGGGGTTAATAGTGTAGGGGGTTTATTGTGATTGAGATTGTGGTGGTTTAGGGGTTACTAGAGTAGGGGTTTATATTGCGATGGTAGGTTCTTGCAGTTTAGGGGTTAAATAGTGTAAGGGTGTATAGCAATAGGGGTTGTGGTGGTTTAGTAATTAATATAGTGTAGGGGTTATTGCGATGGGTTTTTGGTGGTTTAGGGGTTAATAGCGTAGGGCTGTGTTTTCATTAAAAGAATAATGAATAAACAAATGTATTAACACATTTAGTTAATGTATTCATTTGTTATTCTTTTATTTCGTGCATGTTGCTGTTCATTTATTCGGTTGTGTGCCGAATGCATGAATTAGTCGATATTCAGACTAATACAGATTCGTCCAAATCAGAATTCACATGTCTAGTACATATTCAGGTCAGCAGAGGAGCAGGTGGACAGCAGCTTAAACTTAAAGGTATAGTAAACCCATTTTTATTCTTTTATGATTCAGAAAGAGCATGCAATTTTAAGTAACTTTTTAATATACTCCTATTATCAATTTTTCTTCGTTTATTGGTATCTTTATTTGAAAAATGGGATTGTAAGCTTAGGAACCCTCCCATTTTTGGTTCAGCACCCTGGCTAGTGCTTGCTGATTGATGGCTACATTTAGTCACCAATCAGCAAGCGCAACCCAGGATCTGAACCAAAAAGGGGCTCCTAAGCTTACATTCCCACTTTTTCAATAAAAAATGCCAAGAAAACAAAAAATGATATTAGGAGTAAATTAGAAAGTTGCTTAAAATTGCATGCTCTATCTGAATTATGAAAGTTTAATTTTGACTTTAGCGTCCCTTTAAATAAAGTTAAAGTAGTAGTTAGTGCTACTTCTACAATCCAGCAGAAGCACACAAATATTTTCTTTTTTGTATTTTTAATGGATTGTCAGGATTGTCAGAAACAAAACCTGAAGCCTACGTACTTATTGGCTAACCTGTAAATGAATTAACTGACAAGGACCTTGCTGGATCACTAAAGGATCACCTGCAAAAAAAGCCTTTCTGACTTTCAGAGTAATACAGCATGAAAGAATCAACTACATGTTTGTGTCACATGCATTCATTTGTTCATTTATTTTTAAAGTTGTTGTCCGTTGTTGTTGGGAAATTTTATAAAATCTCATGCACCATTTATCATTTTAGGTAGATTTGAAGTGAGTTGCCGAACAACTGATCACAATATAGGTGGCATGAAACAGCTGTATAAGGTATCTGAATGCTCTGATTCTTCACCCCCGGAGACTCAGTATGGCGTTGTAAGAAGCTACTTTATTGCAGCTGAAGAGATGGAATGGGATTATTCACCTGATAGGACATGGGAACTTGAAAAGCATGACGCAGTGGGTCAGGAACATGACAGGTAACTGTATTAAAGACACATAAATGTTGTTTAAAAAAATAGGTAATCCCTTTATTTACCTTGTATCTAAGCTTCTGTAGACTGCCTCCTTATCTCAGATCGCTTGACAGACTTGCATTTCAGGCAATTAGTTCTGACTCTTAAATAACTTCACGTGCATGAGCACAATTTTATCTATATGAAACACATGAACTAACACCCTCTAGCTGTGAAAAACTGTCAAATGCATTCAGAAAAAAAAGCATCATTCAAGGGCTCAGAAATTAGCATATGAGCCTACCTAGGTTTAGCTTTCAACTAAGAATAACAAGAGAACCAAGCAAATTTGATGATAAAAGTAAATTAGAAAGTTGTTTAAAATTACATGCTCTGGCCTCTAGTTATCAAGCCCCGTACGTACCTGCCATTGCCGGTCCCAATACGTCCGCCTAAGTTCGCCTCACATCGCCGCCGCAGACCTGAATACGCTCGCCAAAGTTATCAAAAAAGCTGTCAAAAAGCCGCGCACCAAGTACGGGGCGATGAGCAGCGGACTGTCATAGTTATCACTCATCCGATCTCGCTGCTCTTCGGCTTTTTCACAGCTTTATTAATAAGCTGTCACTAAGCACTCAACACTATACTATACTGTTCTACCCCCTATACCGGAGCCCCCCGCAACTAAATAAAGTTATTAACCCCTAAACCGCCACTCCCGGAGCCCACCACCACTCTAATTAACTTATTAACCCCTAAACCGCTGCTCCCGGACCCCGCCGCAACTATAATAAATATGTTAACCCCTAAACCGCCGCTCCTGGACCCCGCCGCCACCTACATAATACCTATTAACCCCTATCCTGCCCCCTATACCGCCGCCACCTATAATAAATTTATTAACCCCCCTATCCTGCGGATCCCGTACCCCTCCGCAACTAAATAAATTGTTTAACCCCTAAACCACCGCTCCCGGACCCCGCCGCCACCTATATTAAACTTATTAACCCCTAATCTGCCCCCCCTATACCGCCGCCATCTATATTAAACTAATTAACCCCGAAACCTAAGTCTAACACTAACCCTAACACCCCCCTAACTTAAATATTATTTTAATAAATCTAAATAAAAATTACTCTTATTAACTAAATTAATCCTATTTAAAACTAAATACTTACCTATAAAATAAACCCTAAGATAGCTACAATATAACTAATAATTATATTGTAGCTATTTTAGGATTTATATTTATTTTACAGGCAACTTTGTATTTATTGTAACTAGGTACAATAGCTATTAAATAGTTATTAACTATTTAATAGCTACCTAGTTAAAATAATTACAAAATGACCTGTAAAATAAATCCTAACCTAAGTTACAATTAAACCTAACACTACACTATCAATAAATACATTAAATAAATTACCTACAAGTAGCTACAATTAAATACAATTAAATAAACTAACTAAAGTACAAAAAAAAAGAAACACTAAATTACAGAAAGTAAAAAAGATTACAAGAATTTTAAACTAATTACACCTCATCTAAGCCCCCTAATAAAATAAAAAAATAAAAAAATAATAAAAGTCCCTACCATATACTACATTACAAAGTAACCAGCTCTTTTACCAGCCCTTAAAAGGGCTTTTTGCGGGGCATGCCCCAAAGTAATCAGCTCTTTTGCCTGTAAAAACAAATACAACCCCCCTCCAACATTAAAACACACCACCCACATACCCCTACTCTAACCCAAACCCCCCTTAAATAAACCTAACACTACCCCCCTGAAGTTATCCCTACCTTGAGTCGTGTTCACCCAGTCGGGCTGAAGTCTTCATCCAAGGGGTGCTGAAGATGTCTTCCATCCGATAGAAGTCTTCATCCAAGGGGCGCTGAAGAGGTCTTCCATCCGATAGAAGTCTTCATCCAGGCGGCGTCTTCAATCTTCATCCATCCGGAGCGGAGCCATCTTCAAAGCAGCCAACGTGGAGCCATCCTTCTTCACCGATGCCTACTCGCTGAATGAATATTACTTTAAGTGACGTCATCCAAGATGGCGTCCCTCGAATTCCGATTGGCTGATAGGATTCTATCAGCCAATCGGAATTAAGGTAGGAAAAATCTGATTGGCTGATCCAATCAGCCAATCAGATTGAGCTCACATTCTATTGGCTGATCGGAACAGCCGGAAAAGTGCCGAGCGTACCTGGTAGTCATTTGATAATTTCCAAAAGTAGTCAGATTGTGCCGAACTTGCGTTCGGAACATCTGGAGTGACGTAAGAATCGATCTGTGTCGGACTGAGTCCGCCGGATCGAAGCTTACGTCACTATATTCTACTTTTGCCGGTCTGTAGGGCTTGATAACTTAGGCGAATCAGCCTCGCCACAAATACGCTGCGGAATTCCAGCGTATTTGAGGTTGACTGCTTGATAACTAGAGGCCCCTATCTAAATCATGAAAGTTGTATTTGGACTTTACTATCCCTTTAAGTTTACATTCTGGGCCAGATTACGAGTGGCTCATTAATAGTTATGCACAATCGACATGGGGTTTATTGCGGCTGTTTGCGTGCGTTGGTTTTTCCGCTCGTATCACAAGTTAAAATTAAAAGTGATTGCTTGAGCACAATCACAATTTACTCTAGAATGATTACTGCATCCTCAGAGCTCTGGTTAACTGTTTTGTGAAACAAAAAAGTGTCACAAAACACCTCAAAAATACATTACAAAGTACAATTACATTAATAACACCATCTAATAAAAATTATTACAGGAAAAAATTGCACAAAAAAAGTTATAAAGGCTCAAAGATATGATGTCTAAGGTGTAGAAAAAAAAGCAAGCAGAGGGCTTTAACATTGAGATCCATACTTATACATGGCTAATGATGTATATGTGTGTATGTTTGTATATATATATATATATATATATATATATAAAAGCTTATATGTATGTACATATGTATTCATATGGGTATGTATGTATCTACATATCTACGGACATATATATATATATATAAATACATATATATATATAAATACACACATAAATACATATGTACAAATATATAAACATATATATATATATATATATGTGTGTGTGTGTGTGCGCATTGGAGCCCTTCACAGTTAAGTAGATGAAAACATGTAAAAAACATATTTATGCAATATTCATATTTCATAAAGTGTTATGCTGTGTATTTACTGTAAATATTTCACATTCCAATGTACTGCACATAGGGGAATATGTTCTAAGTGTTTGTAAATACATATTCCTATATATATCCATATATATGTGTACCTATATATATAATCAGGTGTGTGTGTATATATGTGTGTGTGTATATATGTGTATGTATGTATATATATATATATATATATATATATATATTTATACATATATATATATATATATTCCAATGGATTGTCCCCACTTGTAGCGCAAAAAATCTCTCTCCAAAGAAAAGTAAAACTTCCTTTATTGTAGTAACAAAAGTAAAAACATGCATGTGGTTCAGATCACTGACACTGTGTTTTTATATTAAGTGCTTTATTACAGTCGTGTGTAGGCTGTCATGTTTTTACTTTTGTTACTACAATAAAGGAAGTTTTACTTTTCTTTGGAGAGAGATTTTTTGCGCTACAAGTGGGGACAATCCATTGGAATATATTCTATTTACTCAGACGCTGACTACAGACCGGCTCAGTCTCCACAGCTGCAGATCTCCATACACTCTGAGCCAATTGCTCCCCAGCGTGTTACCGGACAGTGAGTGGTATACAGGTACCTTTTGAAATTATATTGCTAAAGTCTATGTGTGCGCTACTTACTTACAAAGTGTTCTTTTTTATATATATATATATATTTATGCATACAGGTTACCCTCAGTTTACTCCGGGGGTTAGGTTCCAGAAGGAATGGTTGTAAATCAAAACCACTGTAAATTGAAACCCAGTTTATAATGTAAGTCAATGGGAAGTGAGGGAGATAGGTTCCAGGCCCCTCTCGAAATTGTCATAAGTAACACCTAATATATTATTTTTAAAGCTTTGAAATGAAGACTTTAAATGCTAAACAGCATTATAAACCTAATAAAATAATCACACAACACAGAATATATAATTAAACTAAGTTAAATGAACCAAAATAAATTGCTAAACAGCATTATAAACCCAATAAAATAATCACAGAACACAGACTTCACTTGCATTTTTCTGCAAACAGTTCTTTCTATGCATTCCAATCTGGACTGATTTATAGACAGGAAGATCTTGTTCCTTTGAAATCTGCTCGATAGCTCAGGTCTGGTTAAACTGATTAATTTTGGCTTTTCTGCAACACAAGCGGACAGCTCCACCTACTGGTTATTTTAATAAATGCACTGCTTCTCAATGCTTTTCAATAGCAGTCACATGACTGGAATAAAAGGTTGTTATTTTGAAACGTTGTAAATTGAACCGTTGTAAAACGAGGGCCACCTGTGTATATATATATATATATATATATATATATATACACATATATAGGTATAAATATATATGTCCTTAATATGGGAAGAGTCCATAGCTGCATTACTTACTTGTGGGAAATACTGAACCTGGCCACCAGGAGGAGGCAAAGACACCCCAGCCAAAGGCTTAAATACCTCCCCCACTTCCTCTTAACCCCAGTCCTTCTTTGCCTTTCGTCACAGAAGGTTGGCAGAGAAGTGTTAGAATATTTTGGAGTAGTTTCTTATGGATGGTAGTACTCTTCAAGATGGGACTGGAGTTTTAAGTAGTCCTGTCAGCCTCTCAGTGAAAGCATGGATGAAAGTTAGAGTCCGGAGATGCAGGCAGAGTCTTTCTGCAAAACCATTCCGACTCATATTAACAGCTCCATAAGCAATCAGCGTTGACGAGTTTCACTGCCTGCTTTCTTCACTCAAGTCCATGTCAGAAGCGCTGCTACTATCTGTTACACTTGAAGGACCATGTTACTGTTCCACGACATAGATTCTGGTAAGATCGTTTCATATTTTATACATGTATGATAACGCAAGAAGACAGGGTCACAGTGTGGCTCCTTTTATCTGATTTTGTCTTGACGTTCGGGTGTCTTTCCGTCCTCCTTGCAACTCTAGCCTTGGAGCTTTTCAGTGAAGAGGCGAGGTCAGGTAGTTGACCATTTATCCTCGATGCTCTGTTGGGGCTTCGTGGGTGGTGTCTTGAGTTTGGTTCTCTGGGTCCAGTGTGGTAGCTCAGTTGGTAAATGCCCTGACTACAAAAAAGCCTGTGTAAAGGATCCAAGGTCACAGGTTCAAATCCCGGCAGGGCCGACTTCGCCCTTCATCTTTCCGAGGTCGATTAAATGAGTACCATTAAATTAGGTAATAATAACAACTATTACCTTAATGATGGCGAGCAATGTACAGGGTTCTCATTCGCCTTCGGGTGTTGGTTGCTACCCTGCCTTTGTGTGTAGCACATATTAATGCTTGCCTACGAGATTTCTTTGCGATCCAGGTGCCCTGGGTGCTGAATTTTAGTCTGTTAAGGAAGTCCTTCGTAGGAAGCAGCTTAGGGTTCCTCTGGAAGTTGGATCTTTGATTGATTCCTTTTTCGAGGACCCTAACCTAAGTCTGTGTCTCTCCTTAGATGGGCGTGGACGGTTCGCTCTCTCACTAGATGTTTCTGGTCCTGCGGGCCTCTCTCAGTAGTGGCTGGGGCTCTGTGAGAGATGCTTATTTTATGGCTTAGGCTTTAGATCCTTCTGACTGTTCCCTACTGGTCTTCTGGCGCATTTACACTGTTCCTGTAGACTCCAGGTATCTCACCTGGGTTGGCGATATGGCCGAGTGGTCTCGCCTCTATGGTAGGGTGGTTTTTCCATTGTTTAATTATCTTCGCTTCTAGAGAGGGGGTAGGGTTCTCTGGATTCGGAGTTACCTTACTATTTGGAGTGACCTGTGGGTCCTTGGTGTCTTGCCTTGTAAGTGGTTTTTCCCTTCTTGCGTTCCAGAATCCTGGAAGGGGAGTTGCGATGTAGTGACTGGTTCCTCCATTCCTGCAGCAGGAGGCTGAGGGTTTGTTCCCTATGGGGCTCCTGTTATATGTTGAATTCTGATATATCGATGCTGAGGATCCAAGGACTTTCTTCCATTGGGAAGTGTTCCTTGTTTTTAGAGGAAACAGCCATTTAAGGGGTTTCGTTCCCGAGCACAATGTCTATCCTGACTCATGGTAACATACCGTTTTTAGTGACGGTCAGCGGTCTAACCGGGGACCTTGTTCCTACGTTGACCCTTCCTTTCTCTTCTTTAAGTCTGGGACTCTTGTCTTTGGTCTTGACTAGCCTTTGGGCTAGGACCATTATCCTAGAGTGAAAATGGGGGTTGGTTACTCTATGCGGGTTGACCGTTTTCTTAGAGTCAGCTCTCTCCTTTTGTGGGAGGTCTTGGATGTCCTCCTTATTCCGCTGATGTTTGGTGCTAGGAGGGAATGCTCCTTGGAACCCAATAGTTGGAGGGCTGTGAGCCCTTGGAAGGAAGCTGGTCATTGGGAGTTCCTGTTCAGACAGTTGGTGTTCTTTTTGGAGAACTCTTTACTAGCTGCTGGGATTGTTATCCTATTTCTGCTGTCTCTGCTGTCTAGCTTGCAAATCTAGATCTATTATGAGGCAACGGGGAGCTCATGGTTTTCCTGGAGTACCTTTGGGTATGGTACAGGGTCAGGGATATGAGGGTGTTCCTCGAGTCCTTTTCGGGACATGTTTCCCTTTGTATGGATCTTTTTTTTCGTTCCTTGTGTTTCTAAGGGTTGTTCTATGTTCTGCAGAGTGGAATGATCCTTTGGATCTTTCACGAGAATTGTCTTCCATTTTGGGGGCAGATAGCAGTCCTTGTCTTGGCTGGGTACCTTCATGGGAGTCGTGATCCGCGGGGCTGACTCCTTGGAGGTTGTTTGGGCTTGACGGACTCTGGGACTGAGTGGTCTAGTTCGGCTTTGCCGGCTGTGTAACTAATGTGCAGAGGTTTTCACCCGTGTCGTCTATTTTTTTTAGGGTGTCGAGTATCAGACTGAGGTGCGTTTCGAAGGGGCCGCCTTTTGTTCCCTCCCGTTGTTTGCATTCAGTGTCCTCTAGCTCGGGTATTATTTTCCCAAAAGTAATGAATGCAGCTGTGGACTCTTCCCTTTTAAAAAGAAAAACATAAATTATGCTTACCTGATAATTTCATTTTCTTCTGAAGGGAAGAGTCCACAGCTCCCGCCTGTGTTTTTTAATTTGAGTCGGCTGTAATTTTTTGTTCTTCTGGCACCTTTTTTCACCCTGATATTTCTCCTACTGTTTCGTTTACCATTTTGGGGGCAGATAGCAGTCCTTGTCCTTGTCTTGGCTGGGTACCTTCATGGGAGTCGTGATCCGCGGGGCTGACTCCTTGGAGGTTGTTTGGGCTTGACGGGTTCTGGGACTGAGTGGTCTAGTTCGGCTTTGCCGGCTGTGTAACTAATGTGCAGAGGGCTTCAGGTTTTCACCCGTGTCGTCTATTTATTTTAGGGTGTCGAGTATCAGACTGTGGTGCGTTTCGAAGGGGCCGCCTTTTGTTCCCTCCCGTTGTTTGCATTCAGTGTCCTCTAGCTTGGGTATTATTTTCCCAAAAGTAATGAATGCAGCTGTGGACTCTTCCCTTTTAAAAAGAAAAACATAAATTATGCTTACCTGATAATTTCATTTTCTTCTGAAGGGAAGAGTCCACAGCTCCCGCCTGTGTTTTTTAATTTGAGTCGGCTGTAATTTCTCCAACATAGGTGTGTCCGGTCCACGGCGTCATCCTTACTTGTGGGATATTCTCTTCCCCAACAGGAAATGGCAAAGAGCCCAGCAAAGCTGGTCACATGATCCCTCCTAGGCTCCGCCTACCCCAGTCATTCTCTTTGCCGTTGTACAGGCAACATCTCCACGGAGATGGCTTAGAGTTTTTTAGTGTTTAACTGTAGTTTTTATTATTCAATCAAGAGTTTGTTATTTTAAAATAGTGCTGGTATGTACTATTTACTCAGAAACAGAAAAGAGATGAAGATTTCTGTTTGTATGAGGAAAATGATTTTAGCACCGTAACTAAAATCCATGGCTGTTCCACACAGGACTGTTGAGAGCAATTAACTTCAGTTGGGGGAACAGTGTGCAGTCTCTTACTGCTTGAGGTATGACACATTCTAACAAGACGATGTAATGCTGGAAGCTGTCATTTTCCCTTTGGGATCCGGTAAGCCATGTTTATTAAGATAGTAAATAAGGGCTTCACAAGGGCTTATTAAGACTGTAGACTTTTTCTGGGCTAAATCGATTCATTATTAACACTTATTTAGCCTTGAGGAATCATTTATTCTGGGTATTTTGATATGATTATATCGGCAGGCACTGTTTTAGACACCTTATTCTTTAGGGACTTTCCCTAATCATAGTCAGAGCCTCATTTTCGCGCCGGTATGGCGCACTTGTTTTTGAGGACAGCATGGCATGCAGCTGCATGTGTGTGGAGCTCTGATACATAGAAAAGTCTTTCTGAAGGCATCATTTGGTATCGTATTCCCCTTTGGGCTTGGTTGGGTCTCAGCAAAGCAGATTCCAGGGACTGTAAAGGGGTTAAATATAAAAACCCTTATTTTAAGGGTTAAAGCTTCCAAATTTGGTGTGCAATACTTTTAAGGCTTTAAGACAATGTGGTGAAATTTTGGTGAATTTTGAACAATTCCTTCATACTTTTTCGCAATTGCAATAATAAAGTGTGTTTAGTTTAAAATTTAAAGTGACAGTAACGGTTTTATTTTAAAACGTTTTTTGTGCTTTGTTATCAAGTTTATGCCTGTTTAACATGTCTGAACTACCAGATAGATTGTGTTCTGACTGTGGGGAAACCAAGGTTCCTTCTCATTTAACTATATGTATTTTATGTCATAAAAAAATTTAGTAAAAATGATGCCCAAGATGATTCCTCAAGTGAGGGGAGTAAGCATGGTACTGCATCATCCCCTCCTTCGTCTACACCAGTCTTGCCCATACAGGAGGCCCCTAGTACATCTAGCGCGCCAATACTCCTTACTATGCAACATTTAACGGCTGTAATGGATAATTCTATCAAAAACATTTTAGCCAATATGCCCACTTATCAGCGAAAGCGCGACTGCTCTGTTTTAGAAAATTCTGTAGAGCATGAGAACGCTGATGATATGGTTTCTGAAGGGCCCCTACACCAATCTGAGGGGGCCAGGGAGGTTTTGTCTGAGGGAGAAATTTCAGATTCAGGAAACATTTCTCAACAAGCTGAACCTGATGTGATTACTTTTAAATTTAAGTTGGAACATCTCCGCGCTCTGCTTAAGGAGGTGTTATCCAATTTGGATGATTGTGATTATCTGGTCATTCCAGAACCACTATGTAAAATGGAAAAGTTCTTAGTGGCCCCGGGGCCCCCCGAAGCTTTTCCTATATCCAAGCGGGTGGCGTACATTGTTAGTAAAGAATGGGACAGGCCCGGTATACCTTTAGTACCTCCCCCCATATTTATAAAATTGTTTTCCTATAGTCGACCCCAGAAAGGACTGATGGCAGACAGTCCCCAAGGTCGAGGGGGCGGTTTCTACTCTACACAAGCGCGCCACTATACCCATAGAAGATAGTTGTGCTTTCCAAGATCCTATGGATAAAAAATTAGAAGGTCTGCTAAAGATGTTTGTTCAGCAAGGTTCCCTTCTACAACCAATTGCATGCATTGTCCCTGTCACTGCAGCCGCGTGTTTCTAGTTTGATGAGCTAGGAAAGGCGATTATTAGTAATTCTTCTTCTTATGAGGAGATTATGGACAGAATTCGTGCTCTTAAATTGGCTAATTCTTTCACCCTAGACGCCACCTTGCAATTGGCTAGGTTAGCGGCGAAAAAATTCTGGGTTTGCTATTGTGGCGCAGAGCGCTTGGTTAAAATCTTGGGCAGCGGATGCGTCTTCCAAGAACAAATTGCTTGACATTCCTTTCAAGGGGAAAACACTCTTTGGCCCTGACTTGAAAGAGATTATCTCTGATATCACTGGGGGCAAGGGCCACGCCCTTCCTCAGGATAGGTCTTTTCAAGACCAAAAATAAACCTAAGTTTCGTCCCTTTCGCAGAAACGGATCAGCCCCAAGGGCTACGTCCTCTAAGCAGGAAGGTAATACTTCTCAAGCCAATCCAGCCTGGAGACCTATGCAAGGCTGGAGCAAAGGAAAGCAGGCCAGGAAACCTGCCACTGCTACCAAGACAGCATGAAATGCGGGCCCCCGATCCGGGACCGGATCTGGTGGGGGGCAGACTCTCTCTCTTCGCTCAGGCTTGGGAAAGAGATGTTCTGGATCCTTGGGCGCTAGAAATAGTCTCCCAAGGTTATTCTCTGGAGTTCAAGGGGCTTCCTCCAAGGGGGAGGTTCCACAGGTCTCAGTTGTCTTCAGACCACATAAGAAGACAGGCATTCTTACATTGGGTAGAAGACCTGCTAAAAATGGGAGTGATTCATCCTGTTCCATTAGGAGAACAAGGGATGGGGTTCTACTCCAATCTGTTCATAGTTCCCAAAAAAGAGGGAACGTTCAGATCAATCTTAGATCTCAAGATCTTGAACAAGTTTCTCAAGGTTCCATCGTTCAAGATGGAAACCATTCGAAAACTTCTTCCTTCCATCCAGGAAGGTCAATTCATGACCAAGGTGGATTTCAAGGATGCGTATCTACATATTCCTATCCACAAGGAACATCATCGGTTCCTAAGGTTTGCATTCCTGGACAAGCATTTCCAGTTCGTGGCATTTTCTTTCGGATTAGCCACTGCTCCTAGGATTTTCTCATAGGTACTAGGGTCCCTTCTGGCGGTGCTAAGACCAAGGGGCATTGCTGTAGTACCTTACTTGGACGACATTCTGATTCGAGCGTCGTCCCTTCCTCAAGTAAAGGCTCACACGGACATTGTCCTGGCCTTTCTCAGATCTCACGGATGGAAAGTGAACGTGGAAAAGAGTTCTCTATCTCCGTCAACGAGGGTTCCCTTCTTGGGAACTATAATAGACTCCTTAGAAATGAGGATTTTTCTGACAGAAGCCAGTAAAACAAAACTTCTAGACTCTTGTCGGATACTTCATTCCGTTCCTCTTCCTTCCATAGCGCAGTGCATGGAAGTGATAGGTTTGATGGTAGCGACAATGGACATAGTTCCTTTTGTGCGCATTCATCTAAGACCATTACAACTGTTCATGCTCAGTCAGTGGAATGGGGACTATTCAGACTTGTCTCCGAAGATACAAGTAAATCAGAGGACCAGAGACTCATTCCGTTGGTGGCTGTCCCTGGACAACCTGTCACAAGGGATGACCTTCCGCAGACCAGAGTGGGTCATTGTCACGACCGACGCCAGTCTGATGGGCTGGGGCGCGGTCTGGGGATCCCTGAAAGCTCAGGGTCTTTGGTCTCGGGTAGAATCTCTTCTACCGATAAATATTCTGGAACTGAGAGCGATATTCAATGCTCTCAAAGCTTGGCCTCAGCTAGCGAGGGCCAAGTTCATACATCAACCATCAGGGGGGAACAAGGAGTTCCCTAGCGATGGAAGAAGTGACCAAAATCATTCTATGGGCGGAGTCTCACTCCTGCCACCTGTCTGCTATCCACATCCCAGGAGTGGAAAATTGGGAAGCGGATTTTCTGAGTCGTCAGACATTGCATCCGGGGGAGTGGGAACTCCATCCGGAAATCTTTGCCCAAGTCACTCAACCGTGGGGCATTCCAGACATGGATCTGATGGCCTCTCGTCAGAACTTCAGAGTTCCTTACTACGGGTACAGATCCAGGGATCCCAAGGCGGCTCTAGTGGATGCACTAGTAGCACCTTGGACCTTCAAACTAGCTTATGTGTTCCCGCCGTTTCCTCTCATCCCCAGGCTGGTAGCCAGGATCAATCAGGAGAGGGCGTCAGTGATTTTGATAGCTCCTGCGTGGCCACGCAGGACTTGGTATGCAGATCTGGTGAATATGTCATCGGCTCCACCATGGAAGCTACCTTTGACAGACCTTCTTGTTCTAGGTCCGTTCGACCCACTCCAGCTGACTGCTTGGAGATTGAACGCTTGATCTTATCAAAGCGAGGGTTCTCAGATTCTGTTATTAATACTCTTGTTCAGGCCTGAAAGCCTGTAACCAGAAAAATTACCACATAATTTGGTATATCTGTTGGTGTGAATCTGCAGGATTCCCTTGGGACAAGGTTAAGATTCCTAAGAGTCTATCCTTCCTTCGAGAAGGATTGAAAAAAGGATTATCTGCAAGTTCCTTGATGGGACAGATTTCTGCCTTGTCTGTGTTACTTCACAAAAAAGCTGGCAGCTGTGCCGGATGTTCTAGCCTTTGTTCAGGCTCTGGTTAGAATCAAGCCTGTTTACAAAATTTTGACTCCTCCTGGGAGTCTCAACCTAGTTCTTTCAGTTCTTCAGGGGGTTCCGTTTGAACCCTTACATTCCGTTGATATTAAGTTATTATCTTGGAAAGTTTTGTTTTTGGTTGCAATTTCTTCTGCTAGAAGAGTTTCAGAATTATCTGCTCTGCAGTGTTCTTCTCCTTATCTGGTGTTCCATGCAGATAAGGTGGTTTTGCGTACTAAACCTGGTTTTCTTCCAAAAGTTGTTTCTAACAAAAACATTAACCAGGAGATAGTTGTGCCTTCTTTGTGTCCTAATCCAGTTTCAAAGAAGGAACGTTTGTTGCACAACTTGGATGTAGTTCGTGCTCTCAAAGTTTACTTAGCAGCTACTAAGGATTTCAGACAAACTTTGTCTTTGTTTGTTGTTTATTCTGGTAAACGGAGAGGTCAAAAAGCAACTTCTACCTCTCTCTCCTTCTGGATTAAAAGCATTATCCGATTGGCTTATGAGACTGCCGGACGGCAGCCTCCTGAAAGAATCACAGCTCACTCCACTAGGGCTGTGGCTTCCACATGGGCCTTCAAGAACGAGGCTTCTGTTGATCAGATATGTAAGGCAGCGACTTGGTCTTCACTGCACACTTTTTCTAAATTTTACAAATTTGATACTTTTGCTTCTTCTGAGGCTATTTTTGGGAGAAAGGTTTTGCAAGCCGTGGTGCCTTCCATTTAGGTGACCTGATTTGCTCCCTCCCTTCATCCGTGTCCTAAAGCTTTGGTATTGGTTCCCACAAGTAAGGATGACGCCGTGGACCGGACACACCTATGTTGGAGAAAACAGAATTTATGTTTACCTGATAAATTACTTTCTCCAACGGTGTGTCCGGTCCACGGCCCGCCCTGGTTTTTTTAATCAGGTCTGATAATTTATTTTCTTTAACTACAGTCACCACGGTAACATATGGTTTCTCCTATGCAAATATTCCTCCTTAACGTCGGTCGAATGACTGGGGTAGGTGGAGCCTAGGAGGGATCATGTGACCAGCTTTGCTGGGCTCTTTGCCATTTCCTGTTGGGGAAGAGAATATCCCACAAGTAAGGATGACGCCGTGGACCGGACACACCGTTGGAGAAAGTAATTTATCAGGTAAACATAAATTCTGTTTTTTTGTTCTTCTGGCACCTTTTTTCACCCTGATATTTCTCCTACTGTTTCGTTGTTCCCTTGGCAGAATGACTGGGGGATGAGAGAAGTGGGGGAGGTATTTAAGCCTTTGGCTGGGGTGTCTTTACCTCCTCCTGGTGGCCAAGATCTGTATTTCTCAAAAGTAATGAATGCAGCTGTGGACTCTTCCCTTCAGAAGAAAATGAAATTATCAGGTAAGCATAATTTATGTTTTTTATTTCTATAGTTCTCCGGTTATTGCACTAGCGATGGAGGATATTGCACTCCTTCCTAGAGTACATCAGATAATTTATTGGATTTAACTGATAGGGTTATCCGAGGATGAAGTTCTTTCTGAGACTTCAGAGTATGAACAATCTGGGTCGGAGTCTGCTGCCTCTAAACCTCCGGCTGCAGAGGAACCAGACTTTAGTTTTATGAATTTTAGCTTTCTTCTAAGGGAAGTTTTGGCAAATTCAGAGGTTCCAGAGGCCAAGTTGCCTGATGAACCTTTGATTCCTAAATTGAATAGAGTTTGAGGACAGGGCGGTACCTTATCCTTCCCTGCTCCTGTTAGATAGCAAACATTATTGAGAAGGATTGGAACAGGATTGGATTTCTTTTTTCCCCTCTTCTCCCTTTAACGATTTGTTCCAGGTTCTGGACTCTCAATGGAGTTGTGAGGTTCCATCCCTAAAAGGGATGGCGCTATCTTCAACCTTGCAAAAGTACTACTATCCCGCTTGAGGATAGCTCTTCGTTTAAAGAGCCCATGGATAAAAGATGTTTCAACATACGGGATATTTGTTTCAACCGGCGGCGGCTATTGCCGCGGTTGCTGGAGCTTCTACCTATTGGTGCAACTCCTTACGGGGTTTGTTCCAGGGGGAGGGTACCCTCGACGTTATTCAGGAAAGAATTAAGGCCTTGAGGGTTGCTAATTCTTTTATCGGTGATGCTAATAAGCAGATTATTCGCCTGAATGCTACGGCTTCATCTTTTTCTGTTCAGGCCCATTGGACTCTGACTGAAGTCATGGTCTACGGATATGACTTCTAAGTCTAGACTTCTTTCCCTCCCCTTTAAGGGAATGATTTTGTTTTGTTCAGGCCTGGACTCAATTATCTCCACGGTCACAGGGGGCAAGGGTGTCCTCCTACCGCAAGAGAATATGAACAAGTCTAAGGGACAATTTTTGTTCCTTTCGTTATGATAAAGCCCATGTCAGCAGTCCTCCGGTAGGCCAGAGCAAAACAAGAGCTCTTGGGAGCCGGCTCAGTCCTAGAATAAATCCAAGCAGAGCAAGAAGCCCGCCAAGTCTAAGTCGTAAAGAATTAAGGCCTTGAGGGTTGCTAATTATTTTATCGGTGATGCTAATAAGCAGATTATTCGCCTGAATGCTACGGCATAGCTCAGGGTTACAAGATAGGTTTCAAGTCTCTGCCATCCAAGGGCAGGTCCTCCTCTCTTTCCTATTTTGCTGGCCAGAAAGGAGGAAAGCCTTTTTGTGGTGTATACGGGATCTGTCCTCTTAGGAGTTATTGTCCCGGTTCCTATTGCAGTGAGTGGTTTCGGATACTATTCAAACCTTTTTGTGGTCCCCGAAGAAGGAAGGAACTTTCCGTCCGATTCTGGACTGGACCTAAAGTGCTTAAACAAGTTTTTAAATGCCTTCCTTGTTTCAAGAGGGAGACAATAAAGTCCATTCTTCCTCTCGTTCGAGAAGGGCAGTTCATGACCACGATAGATCTGAAGGATGCTCCCTTCACGTACCAATCCTCAAGGACCACTTCCAGTTCCTAAGGTTTGCGTTCTTCGACCAGCAATTCCAGTTATTGCACTTTAGTTTGGTCTAGCTATGGCTCCAAGAATCTTTTAGAAGAGTGGACCGTTCGGAATCTCTTCTCTGTCTTCTTCAATCCCATGGATGGAAGAAAAATAGAAAGAGTTCTCTTGTATCAAGTACCAGGGTACTATATTAAAATGAGAATATTCTAACGGACTAGAGACGTTGCAAGCTAGCTTCAACATGTCTTGCCTTCCAGACCTCCTTAAGGCCATCTGTGGCTCGGGGTATGGAAGTGATTAGTCTCATGGTGTCCAGCACGAACATTTCCTTTGCCAGGTTTCACCTCAGACTATTGCAACTGCGCATGCTGAAGCAGTGGAATGGTGATCATTCGGATCTGTCTCAACAGATTTCTCTTGACATCCGATCGAGAGAATCGCTCTCTCTTTGTGTTTTTGTCACTTGTCCCAAGGGACATCCGTCATAAGACCATCCGGGGTGATTGTGACTATGGTTGCGAGTCTGTCAGGATGGTGAGTTATTTGGGGTGCCAGGAAGGCACTCCAACCTGGGTGTTGCAGAGATTTGCAAGAGGAAGATCTTATGAAGTCTTAATGCCAAGCTACCCAGATATGGGTCAAGGAACAGGGATCCTCAGGCAGAGCTAACAGATGCATTAGCAGTGCCTTGGAGGTTCAATCTAATTTATCTTTCCGGCCTTACCACTACTTCCTAGTGTAGTGGCTCGAATCTAGCAGGCAACAGTGATACTGATTGCTCCGTCTTGGCCGCAAAGGATATGGTTTGCGGATCTAGTGGGGATGTCATCATCTCCTCCGTTTACCTTGTCGCACGGATCTGCTGACCAAGGTCTCTTTGTTCAGCAATGTCTAGATCCTCTGAGTCTGACTATGTGGTGATTGAACGCTTAGTCCTAGCCAAGAAAGGTTTTTCTGAGAGAGTTATTTTTACTCTCATTCGAGCTCATAAGCTGGTTGCTCATCGCATCTATCATAAGGTGTGGAGGACCTATTTATTCTGTTTTCCAGGATGAACTGGAGAAGGGCTTTTCTGCAAGTCCCCTGAAGGGACAGATTTCGGTCCTGTTTGTGTTACTGCAGAAGAGGTTCGCTGAGCCTCCAGATGTGCAGTCTTTGTTAAGGTTCTGCTAGGATCAGACCTGTGTTTAGATCTAATGCTCCTCTTTGGACTTTAAATCTTGTTCTTAAAGTTTTGCATTGGACTCCGTTGGAGCCTATGCATCATGTAGACAATAAATTGTCTTGGAAGGTTCCTTTTCTACTGGCTATTGCTTCTGCGCACAGAGTATCTGTGATTGCTGCCATGCAATGCATACTTCCTTATCTGGCTTTCCATGCTGATAAGGTTGTTCTACAAGCCAAGTTAGGTTTTCTTCCTAAGGTTGTGTCAATTCGCAACATCATTCGAGAGATTGTGGTTCCTTTCTTATGTCCTAATTCTTCTTCATCAAAGGAACATTTATAACGTAATTCTGTAGGTGGTTTGTGTCTTGAAGTTCTATCTTCAGGCCACAATGGAATTTAGACAAACTTCTTTTGTTGTTTGTTCTCCTTTCCGGGAAGCGTAGGGGTCAGAGGGCCTCTTCAACTTCCTTTTCTTTTTGGCTGAGCAGTGTCATCCGTTTAGCAGAGAGTCAGCGGGACATAAGCCTCCTCTCAGGATTACGGCTCATTCTACGAGAGCAGTGGTTTCCTGTTGGTCCTTCAAAAATGAGGCCTCTATGGATCAGATTTGTAAGGTGGCTACCTGGTCCCCCTTACATACTTTTCCAAATTTTACAAATTTTATGTTTTTGCTTCTGCTGAAGCAGCCTTCAGGAGAAAGGTTTTGAAAGCTGTGGTGCCCTCAGATTAGGGTCTGCCTCTCCTTTTTCCCTCCTGTTAGCATTCCGTGTACTCCAGAGCTTGGGTATATGTTTCCCACAAGTAAGGAATGCAGCTGTGGACTCTTCCCATATTAAGAAGGAAAACATAAATTATGACTTACCAGATAATTTCCTTTCCTTCTGTATGGGAAGAGTCCACAGCTCCCGCCCGTGTTCTCCGATGGGTGGCCCTAAATTTAAAATGTATTCTTCTGGCACATTTTTCACTCTGATATTTCTCCTACGTTCCTTGTTCCCTCGGCAGAATGGAGTTATGAGGAAGTGGGGGAGGTATTTAAGCCTTTGGCTGGGCTGTTTTTTCCTCCTCCTGGTGGCCAGGTTCAATATTTCCCACAACTGAGTAAGGAATGCAGCTGTGAACTCTTCCCATACAGAAGGAAAGGAAATTATCTGGTAAGTCATAATTTATGTTTTTACCAAAATACATATATATATATATATATATATATATATATATATATATATATATATATATATATTTATGAATAAATAGAACATATCTATGTGAAAAACATTGGAATGGGAAATATTCATATTTTCATGTCGGGTTAGCGCACTTAAGAATATACAATCGTGTTTGCGCGCGAGTAGGGTGTTTTCCCCCCACTTTTTTGCTCCATCGACTTCTATGGGAGAATAGATTATCACACGCGTTATATACTTGTAATGCGAGCGCAACCCGGTACGAGCAAAAAACTTTCTTCTAGCGCAGTTATTGCTCGAGCTAAAGCGTTAAATTGCGATCCACTCGTAAACTGGCCCTATATATATATAATAATACATAATATAAAATTCTGTAATGTGTTTTCATTATTGATTTTACCTGCTTTCCCTGCAATTTTACTCTGAAGATTGAGAAGCTAAAGTGAATTTTGAAGGCTTCAGAACTCTGACTCATAACATATTCTACACAGTGATTGCTTAATTTTTCTAGGGGCTTATTTATATCTGCTCCTAGTTGACCACAGCAGGTAAGATAATATAGATAAAGATATAGATAATATAGACATATTCAATCAGCTGTATTGCAAATCAGTGAAAATTGTGCTAAAAAACTGTTTTGAATATATTAGAAACATTTATTTTGTGTGCAGATATTTTGCAAAGCAATCATCGATGATGTCTGTATATAAATGTTAAAAAAACGAAAAGATGAAATGCCTATTTAAGTAGATGTGTGCAGGTGGGAGAAATTAGAGGATAAGACATATAAAGACATTGGCCTAGATTTAATAAAATTAATTCATAAACTAATATGTCACTAAAACCCTAACATTGCTTTACAATTTGAGTAATGGTTAGGGTTATGTGTGCTAAGTGGTCTGAACAGCGTCTAATAAAGTGCAGTGGTTGGTTACAATTAGATCTTATGTGCCAAAGACCTAGAACCTATGTAATACTGACACTGGTGTGAGCACTGAAACAATATGTTGGACTCAAAGTTCTTGTGTGGCCTAAATAATAGAATGCTGAGTATGATCTATAGCTAACATTGGAACAGTATGGGTTATCAGCTGTTGCTAGATTTTTTTTATATCAGATCAATTATAGCAACTTGCGTAGGATCTAGCCCTTATTTGCATGCAGACGCTGATATACTACACATATGTAAAAATGTATGTTGACATTTAACATAGTAATATTGTAGAAGTGGAAATAGGACACCTGTTTTTTAAAAGAAATGGCAAGTAGACTGTCAGTAATGCATTTAAAAATCCTACACATTTAGCAATGCAATTATAACCATGGATTCTTTTTTTTAGGCAACAATGGCCTAACGTTAGCACAAGGAGCGTAAACGCAATCGCAAAATTGTGGTGTTCTTTACGCTCAAATCCCTATTACAATTGTTGCGCTGTTAAAATATCCACAATTTTGTTTGGGCAAACTTGCGGTAATTTACGCTCCCTACATTTTTTATGGGTATCGTTGAGTGGTTATGTGCACTTGTATTACAAGTTGAACGTAAATGCGTTCATGCGAATGCAATCGCTTTTACCACTTTCAGTCTATTGGCTGATTTGATTACAATAAATATACCGAATATCACAAAGACAAAAATGTGAAATAAATGTGATAACAAAAATCATAAAAGGAAAACCAAATAAAGTTCTGAATGAAGGATATGTCTGTGTCCTCTGGATGAGTTTTTCAGCTTGTTAGCATTCCTCAGTGAGATCCCATAAAAAAGGAAACAGAAAATTGCAACATAGTGTGAATCTGTAATGGCACTTTGAGGAAGTAGTTGTTTTGTAACAAATGACTACTCACATTTGTTGGAGCTTTCCACTAAGCTCAAAGATATGCGCACTCCCACTTTATACTGATGGGAAAACAGTACACTAGGCAAAACTTGGATACAAATTTATTTTAAAATATATAAAAGCGTCACATAAGCCTTGATAACACCACAATGTAAGGGTACAAAAGCAGATATGCTGTAGCAAATGCTTCAAATCGCCAAACTTGCAAAGAGGTAAATGGATCAGCAGGAGTGTGACCGCCGAAACCAAAACCTTTTTAGTAGCAAGACAATAGCGCTAAGCCCCCAGGTGTCCTGGCTAGTGTAGAGACGCGATAAAACTCAATATAGAACAGTTCAGTTCCGACGTACGTTTCGCTGGTATGCTTTCGCTGGTATGCTTTGTCAAGGAATCCTGCTGATCCATTTACCTCTTTGCAAGTTTGGCGATTTGAAGCATTTGCTACAGCATATCTGCTTTTGTACCCTTACATTGTGGTGTTATCAAGGCTTATGTGACGCTTTTATATATTTTAAAATAAATTTGTATCCAAGTTTTGCCTAGTGTACTGTTTTCCCATCAGTATAAAGTGGGAGTGCGCATATCCTTGAGCTTAGTGGAAAGCTCCAACAAATGTGAGTAGTCATTTGTTACAAAACAACTACTTCCTCAAAGTGCCATTACAGATTCACACTATGTTGCAATTTTCTATTTCCTTTTTTATGGGATCTCACTGAGGAATGCTAACAAGCTGAAAAACTCATCCAGAGGACACAGACATATCCTTGATTCAGAACTTTATTTGGTTTTCCTATTGGCTGATTTGAATTTGAACATGAAAATCAGACAATAGGAATGCAAGGGTACCCCTATATATACCTCTCATTCAAAATTCAGTGTGCGGCTAGTGACCGCATGAAGAGGAACCTCTGTGTTGAACAGCTGAAGATGGATGAAGACCGCCTCCGCAATGAATATAAGAAGACGGAGTGCAGCTGGAATGAAGATCGCATGGAGCACCGCCGCCCGCTTTCTTCTTTGGTGAGTATTTTCTTCGAAGTTAGTGTTTTTTGGGGTGTTTTTTTTTTTTTTTTTTTTTTTAAGATTAGGGGTTTTTTTTCTTCATGGGCAGCAAAAGAGCTAAATTCCCTTTTTTTTTTGCGGGGGGGGGGGGGATTTTGCTTTTGTCACAAAAAGAGCTGATTTACTTTTAGGCAGTGCCCTACAAAAGGACCTTTTAAGGGCTATGTCACGAATATCTCAGGATTCAGCTGCTAAGGAGTTAACTTTGTGTAGCTTGGACTCAAAACAGTTATTTGTTTTTCAAGAAGAATTGTGTTTGTGTCTTCTTTGAAGTGCCAGGAGCATCATAAATGCTTGGCAGTGTAAACAGGACAGACTTTTATGGCCTAAGCTGTCAGCAGCAGGGCATGATGTAGAACAGGGGCCCCCCAGCACATCTCCTGAGGAGGTCAATAAAGGGACATGGGTTATGTATATATGTGTGTTAAAACTGCTATACCCTTAAAGGAAGGTAAATATGACAACCTATGGCATATTTGATATCAAACCGATTCTCCCAATAAAACTAAAAGGTTCTAGATATGTAAATATAGAAATTTCTTACCTAGCAGAAATTATACGGGATTGTATAATTTCAGGCAAGAAATTAGTCTATTGGAGGTCATAAAGACAGGGGGGTTTCTTAGCCCGCCCAGGAGGGTGTGGTTAAGCAACCTGATCTCTGAAAAGTATGGTTTAAGAATCTTATTTTTTAACAATAAGATGTTCATTCTACATGGGAGGCTGCTTGTTACAGCGTGAGTGACAACTTTTCTTCTTGCCCATCTCCCTGGGGGCAGACTCATAAGCTAGTGAAGCATTAGGTCTGTTATTTTTCTCCTTTTTATTTTAAAACACTGTTTGCGTGTGTAATTTTATTTGTAACAACTTTTTATTAATAATGCATTGTGCATAATATTTTTGGCATAATAAATAATTTCTTTATTAAGTTTGGCCTTTGTCTAATAATTGAACCACGTTACTGAAAGAGACTGGAATATTAGAACTGTATAATTTAGGTTATTTTCTGCTAAATTGTATTTCTAGAGTTAATGTGTAAAGTCTGGGTTTTTCCTTAGGATTTTCCCTTTAATAAATTTTAAGTTGTGACAGTATTAGAGCTATAGGATTGATAGTTTATTGTGGGTGGCATTAAAAGGGAGTGTTGGGCATTTCTCTTACGTCTAGTACAGATTAAGGGAGTGCGGTTAACTCTTGCACCCACTAAACTGAATCACAAGCCTGCCTGGTGTAGCTAGATTGTGACATTTTGGTGACAGAAAAGGGGGCTGATAACCCTTTCTGTGCCAAATAAGTGACTGGCGCAGGGTTGGATAACCTTGGTTCGTCACAGGCTATATTTTACTTTAGTATTAGAAAAGTTTTTTTTATTTTGGGGTGTGTTTTTTGAGAGGTTTTAGATTAGGTATAACTTTTATTATTTTTGGTAAATTGTTACTTTTTTAATGTTATTTTTTTTATTTTTTGTAATGTTATTTTTTTTTTTTACAGTATAGTGTATTTGTTTTTTAATTTCTCAGGTAAGTTTTTATTTTTGTAAGGTAGGGTTAGTCTATTTTGGGTTAACTTAAGGGTTGTTAGGTTAGGAGGTTTAGATGTTAATGGGTCACTATGCATTGGGGGGGTGGCAGTTTAGGGGTTAATAGTGTTGTGTGGAATTTGCGGTGGGCTATGTGGTGGCTTAGGAGTTAATAGTTTAGTGTGGACTTTGTGGTGAGCTTTGTGGTAGTTTAGGGGTTAATAGTGTATAGCAGACTTTGCGGTGGGCTATGTAGTGGTTTAGTGGTTAATGGTGTAGTGTGGACTTTACTGTGGGCAATGTGGCGGTTTAGGGATTAATAGTGTAGTGTGGACTTTGTGGTGGGCTATGTTGCAGTTATGGGGTTATTAGAGGAGGGGACTTATGGCGATTCGTGTTAGCGCGCGAGTATGGGTGTATGTTTTATTCCCTCACTTTTCTCTCTCCATTAAAGTCAATTGGAGAGTACGTTAACGCAATTGCGATATTCTAAGTTCTCCTCTTTGCGGGAGTTGGATTAGTGCTCAAGCGATAATTATTTTGTTTCAACTTGTAATACGAGCATTACCCGACTCACGCTAAGAGGAGAAGTTGAGCTGTGTTAGCGTGTGAGCGGGTGTGGAAATTACTGCTCCACTCATAATCTAGCCCAATATATCTAAACTTCTTTTAAAGTGATTTATTGGGGCAGATTTATGAATGTGCGAGCGGACATGATACCATGTAGTGTATCATGTCCGCTGCACATCGATAAATGCCGACAGCAATCGGCCGCTAGCAGGGGGTGTCCATCAGCCTGATCATATATGATTGGGCAGATTGATGTCCGCAGCCTCAGGGCAGTCGGACAAGTTATGGAGCACCGGTCTTTAGACCGCTGCTTCATAACTGATGTTTCCGGCGAGCCTAAAGGCTCGTGCGGAAACGGGCATCAAGCCCAATTCGGAGCTTGATAATTCGGTCCCCTAGTGTTAACAAGTTTCAGTACCTCCAAAATTTTAATTAGTGAAAAATGTTGTTGCCGGAGACTAAATCTCCTTAATCCCTTAATGACCGGTATACCCTGTACGTTGCATGGTTGTTAAGGGGTTTCCTAGTGCAGCGTTGGTGTAAGCAGCAGTACCTGCACTATAAACAAGCTTGATAAGAGAGCTATAAACAAGCCTGAAAATAGAGCTTGTTTAACGACCGCGCTATAAACAAGCCCGATAAAAGGACTTGTTTAACAACCATCAGGCTACTTGGTGGTCATTACATTATGGTGTTAAAGTTTGACTGTTCATCAAAATGTTCTTAATCCAAACAGTGCTCCTACCAACCCTATATACAGGCTATGAGTATATTTATATTAAATATCACCTCTCAAGCACCTGTTTTCTAGGGTTATTTGTCTAAACTTTTTTCATAACTTAAATATTTAATCTCCCTTATTTTTTGTAGCCCTTCTCTGAACTCTCTAGTTCTGCAATGTCCTTCTTAAAGGGACAGTATACACTAATTTTCATATAACTGCATGTAATAGACACTACTATAAAGAATAAGATGCACAGATACTGATATAAAAATCCAGTATAAAACTGTTTAAAAACTTATTTAGAAGCTCTCAGTTTAGCTCTGTTGAAAAGGTAGCTGAAAGCTCACTGCAAGTGGGAATTAAGACACTCTCCCCCCTCCCCCTTCTTTTGCATATGAAACGACCCTTTACACAAACAGGAGCAAGCTGGAGTAGGTAGCTGACGGTATTCTCATAAAACTTTGTGCCTTTGTTAGGAGTCTGAAAATCAGAGCAATGTTATTTAAAAATAAGCAAAACTGTACATTTAAAAAAACAAAAAACTTTATAGGCTATATAAATAGATCATCTACAAAACATGTATGCAAATAAAAAATTAGTGTATAATGTCCCTTTAATAATTCATCCAAAAAAACTATTCCATACTTAGATCAGCCAAAAACAGCAAATTCATTATTCACAGGTACTTTATTAATAACAACAATAATAAAGCGATAAAATGCACTTAGTATGTACACGGCACAAGACTGCATATTACTGTAGCAGCTACAGCTCGCTGCTTAATTTATTCTCTGTGAATGCAGCGTGCTAGCCCGGTGACACCCAGCTGTTGAAACTGCCGGATAGTAAATAGTTCCTAAAACATGGTACGTATCTCAACACATTTCATATACTGACTGCAGACTTTATCAAGAGCTCTTGAGATTTGGGACCCCTGTGTCTCTGTGTTTTGTTTTTTTTTCGTGTGTTTTATTTTAATTTTAAAGGCACTCTGTACTATTTCTGAATTGAAAAAAACACATTTAAACATGTGCATTAGCAGTAAGTAACTCAATCAATTAGCATTAGTGGTAGGTACATAGCACCCTGTGGGCATTATTATCAAATACACAACCAATACTGATGTATTAATTTCAGCTTACATTTAAACGGTTTTTACTACACTTTTTTTTTTTTCAATGAAGATGAACAGTTTCAACATGTTTAAATATTGATCTTTTATATGAGTAATAGAAAATTCTTAAATACTATGCTTGTTTAAGTTATAGGTAGCATACTTAATTTTGCATCCACAATGTAAAACCTTACATGTATTATTGTTAAATTTCATTTGCCATTTTCCAGCCCATTTGTCAATTTTTTTGCAATAAAAATGTTTTAACATGATTAAATAACGGTGATGTCTTTAGACTATTAGATCAGTTTCAAATACATATGTACTGATTTTCTTTCATGTAATTAGCAAGAGTCCATGAGCTAGTGACGTATGGGATATACATTCCCACCAGGAGGGGCAAAGTTTCCCAAACCTCAAAATGCCTATAAATAAACCCCTCACCACACCCACAAATCAGTTTTACAAACTTTGCCTCCTATGGAGGTGGTGAAGTAAGTTTGTGCTAGATTCTACGTTGATATGCGCTCCGCAGCAGGTTGGAGCCCGGTTTTCCTCTCAGCGTGCAGTGAATGTCAGAGGGATGTGAGGAGAGTATTGCCTATTTGAATTCAATGATCTCCTTCTACGGGGTCTATTTCATAGGTTCTCTGTTATCGGTCGTAGAGATTCATCTCTTACCTCCCTTTTCAGATCGACGATATACTCTTATATATACCATTACCTCTACTGATTCTCGTTTCAGTACTGGTTTGGCTTTCTACTACATGTAGATGAGTGTCCTGGGGTAAGTAAGTCTTATTTTCTGTGACACTCTAAGCTATGGTTGGGCACTTTTATATAAAGTTCTAAATATATGTATTCAAACATTTATTTGCCTTGACTCAGGACGTTCAAACATTCCTTATTTCAGACAGTCAGTTTCATATTTGGGATAATGCATATGAATAATAAAAAAAATTTCTTACCTTAAAATTGGACTTTTTTCCCTGTGGGCTGTTAGGCTCGCGGGGGCTGAAAATGCTTCATTTTATTGCGTCATTCTTGGCGCTGACTTTTTTGGCGCAAATTTTTTTTTCTGTTTCCGGCGTCATACGTGTCACCGGAAGTTGCGTCATTTTTTACGTTTTTTTGCGCCAAAAGTGTCGGCGTTCCGGATGTGGCGTCATTTTTGGCGCCAAAAGCATTTAGGCGCCAAATAATGTGGGCGTCTTTTTTGGCGCTAAAAAATATGGGCGTCACTATTGTCTCCACATTGTTTAAGTCTCATTATTTATTGCTTCTGGTTGCTAGAAGCTTGTTCACTGGCATTTTTTCCCATTCCTGAAACTGTCATTTAAGGAATTTGATCAATTTTGCTTTATATGTTGTTTTTTTCTATTACATATTGCAAGATGTCCCAGATTGACACTGAGTCAGAAGATACTTCTGGAAAAACGCTGCCTGTTGCTGGATCGACCAAAGTTAAGTGTATCTGCTGTAAACTTGTGGTATCTGTTCCTCCAGCTGTTGTTTGTAATGAATGTCATGACAAACTTGTTAATGCAGATAATATTTCCTTTAGTAATGTTACATTACCTGTTGCTGTTCCGTCAACATCTAATAATCAGAGTGTTCCTGTTAACATAAGAGATTTTGTTTCTAAATCCATTAAGAAGGCCATGTCTGTTATTCCTCCTTCTAGTAAACGTAAAAGGTCTTTTAAAACTTCTCATTTTTCAGATGAATTTTTAAATGAACATCATCATTCTGATTCTGATAATGGTTCCTCTGGTTCAGAGGATTCTGTCTCAGAGGTTGATGCTGATAAATCTTCATATTTATTCAAAATGGAATTTATTTGTTCTTTACTTAAAGAAGTCTTAATTGCATTAGAAATAGAGGATTCTGGTCCTCTTGATACTAAATCTAAACGTTTAAATAAGGTTTTTAAATCTCCTGTAGTTATTCCAGAAGTTTTTCCTGTCCCTGATGCTATTTCTGAAGTAATCTCCAGGGAATGGAATAATTTGGGTAATTCATTTACTCCTTCTAAACGTTTTAAGCAATTAGGGACAAAATCCCTAAAGTTGATGGGGCTATCTCTACTCTTGCTAAACATACTACTATTCCTACGGCAGATATTACTTCCTTCAAGGATCCTTTAGATAGGAAGATTGAATCCTTTCTAAGAAAAGCTTACTTATGTTCAGGTAATCTTCTTAGACCTGCTATATCTTTAGCGGATGTTGCTGCAGCTTCAACTTTTTGGTTAGAAGCTTTAGCGCAACAAGTAACAGATCATAATTCTCATAGCATTGTTAATCTTCTTCAACATGCTAATAACTTTATTTCTCCTGTTAAGTGTAGTCAGTCCACGGGTCATCATTACTTATGGGATATTAACTCCTCCCCAACAGGAAGTGCAAGAGGATCACCCAAGCAGAGCTGCTATATAGCTCCTCCCCTCTACGTCACACCCAGTCATTCTCTTGCACCCAACTAATAGATAGGATGTGTGAGAGGACTGTGGTGATTAAACTTAGTTTTTTATATCTTCAATCAAAAGTTTGTTATTTTAAACGACACCGGAGTGTGTTGTTTCCTTCTCAGGCAGAATTTGAAGAAGAATCTACCTGAGTTTTTTGTATATGATCTTAGCGGACGTAACTAAGATCCGTTTGCTGTTCTCGGCCATTCTGAGGAGTAAGGTAACTTCAGATCAGGGGACAGCGGGCAGGTTCACCTGCAAAGAGGTATGTTGCAGTATATTATTTTCTAAGGAATGGAATTGACTTTGAAAATACTGCTAATACCGATATAATGTAAGTACAGCCTTAAATGCAGTAGTAGCAACTGGTATCAGGCTGACATGTATATATGTTAACACTTAAGTATTTCTGGGGAATGGCACTTCACTGGGAAAATACTGTATGCATATAACTTTTAGCCTAACTTGCAGTGTGAGCGACTAGCAGCAGGCTTTTTAATGACATTTCATATATTAGTTTTTAAACGTTTACTGGCATGTTAAATCGTTTAATTATCTGAGGTACTTGGTGAAAATTGTTTTGGGCTTTATTTTCCACATGGCTGTCGTTGTTTTAAATTAAAACAGTTTACTGAGCTTCCCTCACTGTTGTAGTGGGAGGGGCCTATTTTGGCGCTTTTACTACGCATCAGAAATTCAATCACAGTCTGTCTTTTTCTCCCTGCATGATCCAGGACGTCTCCACAGAGCTCAGGGGTCTTCAAAACTAGTTTTGAGGGAGGTAATCACTCACAGCAGACCTGTGAGACTGTGCTTGACTGTGATAAAAACGCTTATATTGTCAATCGTTATACGTTTTTTTTCTGATATTAAGGGTTAATCATCCATTGCTAATGTGTGCAATCCTTTGCTAAATTTGGTTTATATAACTAATCCGGTTCATTGTTATTCAACTGTGACAGTTTTTTGTGTGCTTCTTAAAGGCACAGTAACGTTTTTACATATTGCTTGTAAATTTAGTTGAAAAGTATTTCCAAGCTTGCTAGTTTGTTTAAACATGTATGACACAGAGGAAACTCTTTGTGCAATATTTTCAAAAGCCGAGGTGGAGCCCAATAGAAATTTATGTACTAATTGCATTGATGCTACTTTAAATAAAAGTCAATCTGTACATGTTAAGCAACATTCACCAGACAACGAGAGGGAAGTTATGCCGACTAACTTGCCTCACGTGTCAGTACCTGCATCTCCCGCTCAGGAGGTGCGTGATATTGTAACGCCAAGTACATCAGGGCGGCCATTACAAATCACTTTACAAGACATTTCTAATGTTATGACTGAAGTTTTGTCTAAATTGCCAGAACTTAGAGGTAAACGAGATCACTCTGGGATGAGAACAGAGTATACTGATAATGCTAGGGCCATGTCTGATACTGCGTCACAATATGCAGAGCATGAGGACGGAGAGCTTCATTCTGCGGGTGACGGATCTGATCCAAATAAATTGGATTCAGACATTTCAAATTTTAAGTTTAAGCTGGAAAACCTCCGTGTATTGCTAGGGGAGGTGTTAGCGGCTCTGAATGTGTAGGTTGGATAAATATTTTGCGGTACCGACGAGTACTGACGTTTTTCCTATACCTAAGAGACTTACTGAAATTATTACTAAGGAGTGGGACAGACCCGGTGTGCCTTTCTCACCCCCTCCTATATTCAGAAAAATGTTTCCAATAGACGCCACCACACGGGACTTATGGCAAACAGTCCCTAAGGTGGAGGGAGCAGTTTCTACTTTAGCTAAGCGTACCACTATCCCGGTGGAGGATAGCTGTGCTTTTTCAGATCCAATGGATAAAAAGTTAGAGGGTTACCTTAAGAAAATGTTTGTTCAACAAGGTTTTATATTACAACCCCTTGCATGCATTGCGCCTGTCACGGCTGCGGCAGCATTTTGGTTTGAGTCTCTGGAAGACACTCTTGACTCAGCGACATTAGATGAGATTTCACTTAAGCTTAAAACCCTTAAGCTAGCTAATTCATTTATTTCTGATGCCGTAGTACATTTAACTAAACTTACGGCTAAGAATTCCGGATTCGCCATTCAGGCACGCAGAGCGCTGTGGCTAAAATCCTGGTCAGCTGATGTAACTTCTAAATCGAAACTACTTAACATACCTTTCAAGGGGCAGACTTTATTCGGGCCCGGTTTGAAAGAAATTATCGCTGATATTACGGGAGGTAAAGGCCATGCCCTGCCTCAAGACAGAGCCAAACCCAGGGCTAGACAGTCTAATTTTCGTGCCTTTCGTAATTTCAAGGCAGGAGCAGCTTCAACTTCCTCTGCTCCAAAACAGGAAGGAGCTGTTGCTCGCTACAGACAAGGCTGGAAACCTAACCAGGCCTGGAACAAGGGCAAGCAGGCCAGAAAGCCTGCTGCTGCCCCTAAGACAGCATGAAGTGAGGGCCCCCGATCCGGTAACGGATCTAGTGGGGGGCAGACTCTCTCTCTTCGCCCAGGCTTGGGCAAGAGATGTCCAGGATCCCTGGGCGTTGGAGATCATATCTCAGGGATATCTTCTGGACTTCAAAGCTTCTCCTCCACAAGGGAGATTTCACCTTTCAAGGTTGTCAACAAACCAGATAAAGAAAGAGGCGTTTCTACACTGTGTACAAGACCTTTTACTAATGGGAGTGATCCATCCAGTTCCGCGGTCGGAACACGGACAAGGGTTTTACTCAAACCTGTTTGTGGTTCCCAAAAAAGAGGGAACCTTCAGACCAATATTGGATTTAAAGATCCTAAAAAAATTCCTAAGAGTTCCATCATTCAAAATGGAAACTATTCGGACAATCTTACCCATGATCCAAAGAGGTCAGTACATGACCACAGTGGATTTAAAGGATGCTTACCTTCACATACCGATTCACAGAGAACATTACCGGTATCTAAGGTTTGCCTTCCTAGACAAACATTACCAGTTTGTAGCTCTTCCCTTCGGGTTGGCTACGGCTCCAAGAATCTTTACAAAGGTTCTGGGCTCTCTTCTGGCGGTACTAAGACCGCGAGGAATTTCGGTAGCTCCGTACCTAGACGACATTCTGGTACAAGCGTCAAGCTTTCAAACTGCCAAGTCTCATACAGAGTTAGTACTGGCATTTCTGAGATCACATGGGTGGAAAGTAAACGAGGAGAAGAGTTCTCTCTTACCACTCACAAGAGTTCCCTTCTTGGGGACTCTTATAGATTCTGTAGAAATGAAAATTTACCTGACAGAGGACAGGTTAACAAAGCTTCTAAATGCTTGCCGTGCCCTTCATTCCATTCAACACCCGTCAGTGGCTCAATGCATGGAGGTAATCGGCTTAATGGTAGCGGCAATGGACATAGTTCCTTTTGCACGCCTGCACCTCAGACCGCTGCAATTGTGCATGCTAAGTCAGTGGAATGGGGATTACTCAGATTTGTCCCCTACGCTGAATCTGGATCAGGAGTCCAGAGATTCTCTTCTATGGTGGCTTTCTCGGCCACATCTGTCCAGGGGGATGCCCTTCAGCAGGCCAGACTGGACAATTGTAACTACAGACGCCAGCCTTCTAGGTTGGGGCGCTGTCTGGAATTCCCTGAAGGCTCAGGGATCATGGACTCAAGAGGAGAGTCTCCTTCCAATAAACATTCTGGAATTGAGAGCAGTTCTCAATGCCCTACTGGCTTGGCCTCAGTTAGCAACTCTGAGGTTTATCAGGTTTCAGTCGGACAACATCACGACTGTGGCTTACATCAACCATCAGGGAGGGACAAGAAGTTCCCTAGCGATGATGGAAGTATCAAAGATAATTCGCTGGGCAGAGTCTCACTCTTGCCACCTGTCAGTGATCCACATCCCAGGAGTGGACAACTGGGAGGCGGATTTCCTAAGTCGCCAGACTTTTCATCCGGGGGAGTGGGAACTTCATCCGGAGGTCTTTGCCCAAATACTTCGACGTTGGGGCAAACCAGATATGGATCTCATGGCGTCTCGCCGGAACGCCAAGCTTCCTCGTTACGGGTCCAGGTCCAGGGACCCGGGAGCGGCACTGATAGATGCCTTGACAGCACCTTGGACCTTCAGGATGGCTTATGTGTTTCCACCCTTCCCGATGCTTCCTCGTTTGATTGCAAGGATCAAACAGGAGAAAGCATCAGTGATTCTAATAGCGCCTGCGTGGCCACGCAGGACCTGGTATGCAGATCTAGTGGACATGTCATCCTGTCCACCTTGGTCTCTGCCTCTGAGACAGGACCTTCTAATTCAGGGTCCTTTCAAACATCAAAACCTAATTTCTCTGAAGCTGACTGCATGGAAATTGAACGCTTAATTTTATCAAAGCGTGGATTTTCAGAGCCAGTAATTGATACCTTAATACAGGCTAGGAAACCTGTTACCAGGAAAATTTACCATAAGATATGGCGTAAATACTTACACTGGTGCGAATCCAAGGGTTACTCATGGAGTAAGGTTAGGATTCCTAGGATATTGTCTTTTCTACAAGAAGGTTTAGAAAAGGGTTTATCTGCTAGTTCGTTAAAGGGACAGATCTCAGCTCTGTCCATCCTTTTACACAAGCGTCTGTCAGAAGTTCCAGACGTTCAGGCTTTTTGTCAGGCTTTGGCCAGGATTAAGCCTGTGTTTAAATCTGTTGCTCCGCCGTGGAGCTTAAACTTAGTTCTTAACGTTTTACAGGGTGTTCCGTTTGAACCCCTTCACTCCATTGATATCAAGCTGTTATCTTGGAAAGTTCTGTTTTTAATGGCTATTTCCTCGGCTCGTAGAGTCTCTGAATTATCAGCCTTACATTGTGATTCTCCGTATCTGATTTTTCATTCAGATAAGGTAGTTCTGCGTACTAAACCTGGGTTCTTACCTAAGGTAGTCACTAACAAGAATATCAATCAAGAGATTGTTGTTCCATCATTGTGTCCTAACCCTTCTTCAAAGAAGGAACGACTTCTGCACAATCTAGATGTAGTCCGTGCCCTGAAATTTTATTTACAGGCAACTAAAGATTTTCGACAAACTTCTTCCCTGTTTGTCGTTTATTCTGGACAGAGAAGAGGTCAAAAAGCATCTGCTACCTCTCTATCCTTTTGGCTTCGTAGCATAATACGTTTAGCCTATGAGACTGCTGGACAGCAACCTCCTGAAAGGATTACAGCTCATTCTACTAGAGCTGTGGCTTCCACTTGGGCCTTTAAGAACGAGGCCTCTGTTGAACAGATTTGCAAGGCTGCAACTTGGTCTTCTCTTCATACTTTTTCCAAATTTTACAAATTTGACACTTTTGCTTCTTCGGAGGCTGTTTTTGGGAGAAAGGTTCTTCAGGCAGTGGTTCCTTCCGTATAGAGATCCTGCCTGTCCCTCCCGTCATCCGTGTACTTAGCTTTGGTATTGGTATCCCATAAGTAATGATGACCCATGGACTGACTACACTTAACAGGAGAAAACATAATTTATGCTTACCTGATAAATTCCTTTCTCCTGTAGTGTAGTCAGTCCACGGCCCGCCCTGTTTTTTAAGGCAGGTCTAAATTTTTTAATTATACTCCAGTCAAAACTGCACCCTATAGTTTCTCCTTTCTCGTTTGGTTCTCGGTCGAATGACTGGGTGTGACGTAGAGGGGAGGAGCTATATAGCAGCTCTGCTTGGGTGATCCTCTTGCACTTCCTGTTGGGGAGGAGTTAATATCCCATAAGTAATGATGACCCGTGGACTGACTACACTACAGGAGAAAGGAATTTATCAGGTAAGCATAAATTATGTTTTGTGATGCCATCTTTGATATCATTAGAGTTGATGTCAGGTATATGTCTCTAGCTATTTTAGCTAGAAGAGCTTTATGGCTTAAAACTTGGAATGCTGATATATCTTCTAAGTCAACTTTGCTTTCCCTTTCTTTCCAAGGTAATAAATTATTTGGTTCTCAGTTGGATTCTATTATCTCAACTGTTACTGGAGGGAAAGGAACTTTTTTACCACAGGATAAAAAATCTAAAGGTAAATTTAGGTCTAATAATCGTTTTCGTTCCTTTCGTCACAATAAGGAACAAAAGCCTGATCCTTCACCCACAGGAGCAGTATCAGTTTGGAAACCATCTCCAGTCTGGAATAAATCCAAGCCTTTTAGAAAACCAAAGCCAGCTCCCAAGTCCACATGAAGGTGCGGCCCTCATTCCAGCCCAGCTGGTAGGGGGCAGATTACGTTTTTTCAAAGAAATTTGGATCAATTCAATTCACAATCTTTGGATTCAGAACATTGTTTCAGAAGGGTACAGAATTGGCTTCAAGATAAGGCCTCCTGCAAAGAGATTTTTTCTTTCCCGTGTCCCAGTAAATCCAGCGAAAGCTCAAGCATTTCTGAAATGTGTTTCAGATCTAGAGTTGGCTGGAGTAATTATGCCAGTTCCAGTTCTGGAACAGGGACTGGGGTTTTATTCAAATCTCTTCATTGTACCAAAGAAGGAGAATTCCTTCAGACCAGTTCTGGATCTAAAAATATTGAATTGTTATGTAAGGATACCAACATTCAAAATGGTAACTATAAGGACTATCCTGCCTTTTGTTCAGCAAGGGCATTATATGTCCACAATAGATTTACAGGATGCATATCTGCATATTCCGATTCATCCAGATCACTATCAGTTTCTGAGATTCTCTTTCCTAGACAAGCATTACCAGTTTGTGGCTCTGCCGTTTGGCCTAGCAACAGCTCCAAGAATTTTTACAAAGGTTCTCGGTGCCCTTCTGTCTGTAATCAGAGAACAGGGTATTGTGGTATTTCCTTATTTGGACGATATCTTGGTACTTGCTCAGTCTTCACATTTAGCAGAATCTCATACGAATCGACTTGTGTTGTTTCTTCAAGATCATGGTTGGAGGATCAATTTACCGAAAAGTTCATTGATTCCTCAGACAAGGGTAACCTTTTTAGGTTTCCAGATAGATTCAGTGTCCATGACTCTGTCTCTGACAGACAAGAGACGTCTAAAATTGATCTCAGCTTGTCGAAATCTTCAATCACAATCATTCCCTTCGGTAGCCTTATGCATGGAAATTCTAGGTCTTATGACTGCTGCATCGGACGCGATCCCCTTTGCTCGTTTTCACATGTGACCTCTTCAGCTCTGTATGCTGAACCAGTGATGCAGGGATTACACAAAGATATCTCAATTAATATCTTTAAAACCGATTGTACGACACTCTCTGACGTGGTGGACAGATCACCATCGTTTAGTTCAGGGGGCTTCTTTTGTTCTTCCGACCTGGACTGTAATTTCAACAGATGCAAGTCTGACAGGTTGGGGAGCTGTTTGGTGGTCTCTGACAGCACAAGGGGTTTGGGAATCTCAGGAGGTGAGATTACCAATCAATGTTTTGGAACTCCGTGCAATTTTCAGAGCTCTTCAGTCATGGCCTCTTCTAAAGAGAGAATCGTTCATTTGTTTTCAGACAGACAATGTCACAACTGTGGCATACATCAATCATCAAGGGGGGACTCACAGTCCTCTGGCTATGAAAGAAGTATCTTGAATACTGGTATGGGCGGAATCCAGCTCCTGTCTAGTTTCTGCGGTTCATATCCCAGGTATAGACAATTGGGAAGCGGATTATCTCAGTCGCCAAACGTTACATCCGGGCGAATGGTCTCTTCACCCAGAGGTATTTCTTCAGATTGTTCAGATGTGGGGACTTCCAGAAATAGATCTGATGGCTTCTCATCTAAACAAGAAACTTCCCAGGTATCTGTCCAGATCCAGGGATCCTCAGGCGGAAGCAGTGGATGCATTGTCACTTCCTTGGAAGTATCATCCTGCCTATCTCTTTCCGCCTCTAGTTCTTCTTCCAAGAGTAATCTCCAAGATTCTGAAGGAATGCTCGTTTGTTCTGCTGGTGGCTCCAGCATGGCCTCACAGGTTTTGGTATGCGGATCTTGTCCGGATGGCCTCTTGCCAACCGTGGACTCTCCCGTTAAGACCAGACCTTCTGTCACAAGGTCCTTTTTTCCATCAGGATCTCAAATCCTTAAATTTAAAGGTATGGAGATTGAACGCTTGATTCTTAGTCAAAGAGGTTTCTCTGACTCTGTGATTAATACCATGTTACAGGCTCGTAAATCTGTATCTAGAAAGATATATTATAGAGTCTGGAAGACTTACATTTCTTGGTGTCTTTCTCATCATTTTTCCTGGCATTCTTTTAGAATTCTGAGAATTTTACAGTTTCTTCAGGATGGTTTGGATAAAGGTTTGTCTGCAAGTTCCTTGAAAGGACAAATCTCTGCTCTTTCTGTTCTTTTTCACAGAAAGATTGCTAATCTTCCTGATATTCATTGTTTTGTACAAGCTTTGGTTCGTATAAAACCTGTCATTAAGTCAATCTCTCCTCCTTGGAGTTTGAATTTGGTTCTGGGGGCTCTTCAAGCTCCTCCGTTTGAACCTATGCATTCGCTGGATATTAAATTACTTTCTTGGTAAGTTTTGTTTCTTTTGGCCATCTCTTCTGCTAGAAGAGTTTCTGAATTATCTGCTCTTTCTTGTGAGTCTCCTTTTCTGATTTTTCATCAGGATAAGGCGGTGTTGCAAACTTCTTTTAAATTTTTACCTAAGGTTGTGAATTCTAACAACATTAGTAGAGAAATTGTGGTTCCTTCATTGTGTCCTAATCCTAAGAATTCTAAGGAGAGATCATTGCATTCTTTGGATGTAGTTAGAGCTTTGAAATATTATGTTGAAGCTACTAAGAATTTCCGAAAGACTTCTAGTCTATTTGTTATCTTTTCCGGTTCTAGGAAAGGTCAGAAGGCCTCTGCCTTTTCTTTGGCATATTGGTTAAAATCTTTAATTCATCTTGCTTATGTCGAGTCGGGTAAAACTCCGCCTCAAAGGATTACAGCTCATTCTACTAGGTCAGTTTCTACTTCCTGGGCGTTTAGGAATGAAGCTTCGGTTGATCAGATTTGCAAAGCAGCAACTTGGTCTTCTTTGCATACTTTTACTAAATTCTACCATTGTGATGTGTTTTCTTCTTCTGAAGCAGTTTTTGGTAGAAAAGTACTTTAGGCAGCTGTTTCAGTTTGATTCTTCTGCTTATAATTTCAGTTTTTTTCATTATAAGATTTAAATTTTATTTTGGGTGTGGATTATTTTCAGCGGAATTGGCTGTCTTTATTTTATCGCTCCCTCTCTAGTGACTCTTGCGTGGAAGATCCACATCTTGGGTAGTCATTATCCCATACGTCACTAGCTCATGGACTCTTGCTAATTACATGAAAGAAAACATAATTTATGTAAGAACTTACCTGATAAATTCATTTCTTTCATATTAGCAAGAGTCCATGAGGCCCACCCTTTTTGTGGTGGTTATGATTTTTTTGTATAAAGCACAATTATTCCAATTCCTTATTTTTTATGCTTTCGCACTTTTTTCTTATCACCCCACTTCTTGGCTATGCGTTAAACTGATTTGTTGGTGTGGTGAGGGGTGTATTTATAGGCATTTTGAGGTTTGGGAAACTTTGCCCCTCCTGGTAGGAATGTATATCCCATACGTCACTAGCTCATGGACTCTTGCTAATATGAAAGAAATGAATTTATCTGGTAAGTTCTTACATAAATTATGTTTTTTTTTTCTTAAGTCATCTTTTAAGGCTGCTTGTAGAAATGTAAGTGTCAGAAGCACAGTGCCTTTTAATTAGCAGAGGTGCTCATACAGTTCAATTGTATGATGATTGCTAATTAGATTGACTTTCAGACATCCATTAAAGGGACATTAAACACCCTTTAATTGTAGGATACTTCTGTTGTCTTGCTATAAAATATCAGTCAAGTCTAAATGTTTTTAAGATAAATTAATATTTTGTTTGCTGCACTTGTTTTACAATAACCAAACTCCACCCACCACTTGCCTTATTTGGAGGAGCCAATCTGGGCTTGAGTCTAGCTGACACGACTAGCCACTGTCACATTGTTTTGCAGTTCTTGTTTGTTAAAGCCAATGAAAAAAGATATGTAGCTTGATTAGACTTGAGAAGCCCACAGTTTGCTTTTTCATTTCTCAGAATGAGAAAAGCCACATTTTTTGGAGCTAAATTACATGGTGGCAAAATAAATAATGAAAGGTTTTTGCAAAGTTGTTTAACTATGCATAACTAAACATTAATTAATTAAAACATTAAAGGTATTTACTGTCGTTTTGTAATCAAGCCCATTATGTCTATATTTGAAAAAGTCCTTCTAAAGCAACAATATCACCATCTGTTTCAAAAACATTGACTGTCTATTTGTTTTACTTCCCAGCCCTGGGCATATTTTTGTAAATACTGAAGAAGACCGTATTGGCTCCAAATATAAGAAAGTGATTTACAGGGAATATACAGATGGACAATTTTCAGAGTTAAAACAAAGAACACAGGAGGAAGAGCACCTAGAAATATTAGGTAAGCAAATGTTAAATAAGAAAGCAGGAATGTGTGTAGTGATCAGACAGCAGCAAAATAAGTATCTCGGTATCCATTCACTTACTTAGCACTTACTTACTATTTTGTATAACAAGACTTACTGGGAGGAACCTTTTCAAATTCTTGATAGAATTCCCAACTGCCCTGCATTTTGCGGGACTGTCATGGTTTGCCAATGCCTCTATCTACCCACCCTCTGCCCAGCTCCCCAGATATTCCTTAGTAAGACACCAGCCTCCCCATACCTGATAGTTTCTGGGAAAAGTTGTGAGGTATTTTAGTCTGTATAAGGTATTCACTAAGGTTTGTAGGGACTGTCCATTTTTTTAATGATTGGGATACAATATTAATTTGAAATTCGGTTTAATCTCCCAAACAGGTTGAGTGCTGTAGCAGTTCTTGGGAAGTTCTGGGGTGCTCCATTCTTTGGAGCAGGGCAATTTCTCAAAGTTGTCTACAGACATACATTTACAAGGCAGACCTTTCTTTACATAATATTTACATATAGAGGCCTATTTATTAAAGGTCTGTCGGACCTGATCCGACAGTGCGGATCAGGTCCGACAGACCTCGCTGAATGCGGAGAGCACAATACCTGCAATCGGCCGCCAGCAGGGGGTGTCAATCAACCCAATCGTACTCGATCGGGTTGAATTGTGGCGATCTCTTTAGACCGCTGCTTCATAACTGCTGTGAAACACGGGCCCTCAAGCTCCATTCGGAACTTGATAAATGGGCCTCATAATGTGCTGTAGTGGGCCAAAGAGTGAGTTAAAAGAGTGAGGCAAAAAAGACAGCAAAATCAAAATTACTTCTGGAGAGCTATTTTGAGCTCTCTGGGGCATTGGTAACAATTTATACAGAATACTTCTGAGGAAAAGCAAGCAAGGATTCTGGCCTAGATGTGCTAATTGGCTCTTACTTTTATGACATTGAGGAGTTTAATCTTACACTTTTATCTCCACCATAATTTAAATGAATATTCTACTGAGGAGTGTTTTTTAGAGCTTTTGCTACACGTACACCATGAAAGATTTAAACAATCAAGGTAAACATAATGGGCCTCATGTACTAAGCAGCCTGCTTGCCACAAGTTGTAAAGCAGCGGTCATACAACCGTTACTTCATAACCTCTCCTCCATCTCTGGTATTGCAGAGATTCTTTTCCTTACCATGCTTAGGGCTAGATTACGAATTGTGCACAAATTTGCTCTCCCGCAAGTGATTTATCTGAGATCAACTTTTTTTTACCATCGTGCTCCCAGTTGCGCACTTATTACAGGTTGCACGTAAAACTTTTGTGCTCTCGCATTAGCATCCTTGCGCAGAAAAAAGTATTTGCGAAGTTGCGAACGCAGGATCATATACCCCATAGATTTTAATGGAGCCTCGTTCTAAACAAAAAGTGTTATGTGACACTTTTTTGACTCGTCTAAAAGTTAATCAGAGCTCTGAAGTCACGGTAATCATTCTAACGCAAATCGCGTTTGCACCCACGCATTCGTATTTACTTTCAACTTGTAATACGTGCGGAATTTAACTTGCGTGCAAAAGGCCACAAAAACCTGATATGGCTTGTACTCAAACAATAGCGCCACTCGTAATGAAGCCCTAAATGTCTCACATTTCTCATTTTCCAATCAATTGTTTCCCTCTATAATATAAGTACTTATTAATGTCTTCTTGCTTTGACATAAAACCAGTGCTTCCCTCCCAGGACATTTGTTAAATAATCTAGATAGACCTTTCAATGATTTTGAAGCCTTTGTACATTGTTCCACATTAGCCAATATAATCCAGTTATAACTTTTATATACATGTGCCTGTGTTTACAAAATGAAATAATTAATGTTCTATTTGCTGTTGCATGATTTAGGCCCATTCATTCGTGCAGAAGTTGGAGACAGCATTGTGATTGTATTTAAGAATAAAGCCACACGACCATATTCAGTACATGCTCATGGTGTTGTGCAGGTATCTCGGAGTAATGAAAAATTAACAACACATCCTGGTAAGTATCTTCTGAAAGACGAAAATCAATTAATATTAAGGTCTAGATCAGGGCTTGACAAAACCAGGAGCAGCTGGTGCCTTATAATTAGGCCCTGGCTTCCTAAAATTAGGCCTTGGAGCCCCCAAATTAAGGTCCCATAGAGGCCTCCTTCTTATCCCCGCTGGCCGCCACCAGCTGCACCTAAAATGTATCTACAGTAGATCCTGCAGATGTGAAATACGAATCTAACTTTTGTTTTAAGATTCTTGTATTTAGGTTTTAACCAATTAAGTACAAACAGCAATAAAAGCAATTTCAAAGACAATTCTTAAAACAAAATAGTAATTACAGAGAAATCTAGAGCGAAAAAAAGCAGTCAAATAGAACAGAAACCTCTTTTTTTAGATGAGATCTTCCCTTTGGTTAGAACACCACTTTTGGACCTAGCTAGATTCATAAAGTTAGCTGGCAGGGAACTATTGTGTCACAAGATCACTCATGGACCAAAACAGATATAGAATTGTATATAACTATAAAATGTAATATAGACTATTAACTGAGAGCAGAAAATAAGTTAGAGAGTATACTTTATGGACTGCTCTGTTAAAGCACAAAACTTAGAGGGATACTAAACCAAAAAAAAATCTTTCATGATTCAGATAGATCATGCAATTTTAAGCAACTTAATTTACTCCTTTTATCAATGTTTCTTTGTTCTCTTGCTATCTTTATTTGAAAAAGCAGGAATCTAAGCTAAGCAGCTGAACCATTTTTGGTTCAGCACCCTGGATAGTGTTTGCTTATTGGTGGCTACATTTAGCCACCAATCAGCAAGTGGAACAAATTTTGCACAGAAACAATATAGGTACTTTGGCCTGGGTACGACCACATCATAGACCAGCACAAACTACTCAATACCATCTAATGAAGGAATTCTTCACAGTTTGGGACTCAGTCACTAATGTAACTAGTGGTATCTCAACTAAAACCTCACCCTTAACTCCTTTTAAACATAACCCAGAGATATCTACACTCAACGCGAGGGCACATTGAACCTCACCGTCGCACATCAAAACAATAACTTTTTAGCTCCTCACGCATGACAGCAAACTAAAATCCTATGAAGACATTGCAACCCAAAACCCTGAGCGCCTGCTTAGTTGGTTCGCATACGCTCAACTAAAACACTTCTTTGACACACATTAATACAAGCACCAACTCACAAGGCAACCATCTGCATTTGAGAGGCTGTGCCTATTACAATATCCACCAGCACGTACTATCATAAAATATTGCTGACACCAGATGCAAATTCCCTACCGATCTACACTGATGCTTGGCATAAAGAACTCGACCTAGATGCCTCCAACCATGAGTGGAAACAAATTTTCACCAATACAAAAAAACTCCTCTATATCTGCTAAAACCCTAGAAACAAATCTCAAATTCCTCACATGCTGGTATCTAACACCCCACAGACTGCAAAAGATTTATCCCAAAACCACAGGCAAATGCTGGAGGGGCTGTGGGGAAAAAGGCACTGTATCACACTTCTGGTGGGGTAGCCCGGGTGTACACACACTTCTAGACAATATAGCGGCTAAAATTAGTGCAATTCTAGGATCTCTGGTACCTAACAGACTGGAGATATTTATTATTTATGGGCCTCCCCAAACTCAAAAATAAAGCAAAATACGCACTTATGTTAAATAGCATAAAGGTACTGATTCCTAGACAATGGAAATCCCTAACAATTCCCACACTGGGGGAATGGTCGTACCAAGTAAATTTACTTTTGCAGATGGAGAGATATCACTACATCCGAGCCAACAGAGTAGAAACTCATAAACAAATAATGGAATTATGGAAACAAAATAATCTGAGCTAGCAAATATCTATAAAACACCACTAGGGACATAAACAGATACAATATATGGGTTTTACCCCTACCCTCCCCCTTTCCACCCTTTTTACTAAGACAGCCTCCATAGGCCTTGAACATTCCTCCTCACCTGAACTTTTATAGCATCATCTCATTCAACCATGGAACAATAAGGAGATACAGGAACCTTCAGCAACAAAAAGCATAAGTACTTGTAATTACGAATAAGTTACTATTACGATTGTATACAATGTACAACCACGTTGATTATTATTGTAATGTTACATTTTGTTAAATAAAAAAAAAAGGTCAATCAGCTCTTTTACAGCCCAAAAAAAAAAAAAAGCCCTAATCTAAAACAACCCCCACCCCCAAAAAAAAAGCCTAACACTAACCCCAAAATAGGTACCATTGATGAAGTCTGGCGATCCATCTTCTTCCCGGAGGCTAAAGGTCTTCATCCAGGCGGCTCCGGCATATCTTCTTTCTTCTTTGCGCGGAACGGTCGTCTGAGGCACGGATCGGTCTTCTGCGATGTGGAGGGTCTTCTTCATGCGATCGTCCACCGCACACTGACGATTGAATGCAAAGTACCCCTTTTATATTGGGGTACCCTTGCATTCCTATTGGCTAAAAACTTCAACTCAGCCAATAGGATGAGAGCTGCTTAGATCATATTGGCTGATTTGATCAAAGTCTAATCAGTAAATAGAATGTAACCCCTGCAAAGGGTTAAAGTCAGCTCCAGAGTAATAATATACTACTGGGACAAATGTGTGTAGCCAATAGTCACCAGCTAGCTCCCAGTAGTGCATTTTGCTGCAGAGCCTACATAAGTATGCTTTACAACAACAAAAATAACAAGAGCACAAAGTAAATAGAGGTTAATTTAAAGTTTTCTTAAAATTGTTAGAATTAGCTAAACCATGACATTTTCATTTTGACTTTACTGTCCCGTTAATTAGATTTTGCTGTTATATTTTTTTTCTAGTTCAATCATTATTCTCATTCAAATGGCAATGCTTATGAATGGTAATGGATTAAAAAAAGAAGGGGAAAAAAATCACTGGGGCTTTAACATTTTTGCTTTGGAATCCAGGCCAATATTTTACTTCCACAATATAGAGATACATGCACCTTGTATAATATAAAATATCAGTATTTCATTTATTATATACTGTTTTATTTTATAAATATATTTAATTTTTTTAAAGGTGGCACGAACATCTATAGATGGAATGTCCCTGAGAGATCTGGACCTGGACCAAATGACCCGGATTGTCTAACTTGGGCTTATTATTCAACAGAAGATGTTATCATGGTAATCTTGGTAAAATATAAAGTATCAGGAACATTTTCCTACAAATAGCTGTTAGTTACAGATTTCTTTTTTTAATGACATTTTTAGGATCTCTACAGTGGACTGGTGGGACCATTAGTAACGTGTAGAAAAGGAGTTCTGGACCCTGAAGGGAGAAGAAAAGATGTCGCTCGTGAATTTGCTCTTTTGTTTTTAGTGTTTGATGAAAACCAATCCTGGTACTTAGAAGATAACATCCAACATTATATTCACAAAGATCCCAGTGAGGTTAACCGCACAGAGGAATTTGAAGAAAGCAATAAAATGCATGGCAAGTAGCTTAACAAGAAAATAATGCAAGCTAAAGAGATATTAATGTATATTTATATAGATGCGCAGTATATATTAACATTACAGAATTGTATATAAAATAAATTTAAAACAATGGCCAGAATACAAGTGGAGTGCTAAATATCGCTTTCATGAAAGCAATATTTACGCTCCACTGAGTATTACTAAAGCAGCTAATGTGAGCTGATATTACAAGTTTACGGCAATGCGAAAACGCGTTCACATTGCTGGGAAGCATTACGCTCACAAGTGCGCGCTTCCATAGTCCACCCCACTCCCACCAACTTAAGCCCCAAATTACTGCATAGTGCAGTTATTTTATTAAAAAAATAAAGATGCCATCTTTATTTTTTAATAAAATACACTACACATTATTTTAGGGGCATTTGGGGCACATTTATAAAATTACTTCATTTTATAAGCGCTAATTGCTACGGTGAGTTTTCAGTAGCAATAACCAACCACTTGTAATGGCTGCTTAACTATCGCGCGCCTGTAAAATTTGCCCGTTTGCAGGTGCGCGATAATTTAGTGCTTCACTTGTAATCTAGCCCTAAATTTCGGCTAGATTACGAGTTTTGCGGTAAGAGCTGCTCGGTACTAACTTGCAAGTTATTGTCACCGCTCACCTCCCTACAGCGCTGGTATTACAGGTTTACAAAAACCCGGCGTTAGCAGGCAATATTGCAGCGTAAAGCAAAATTGAGCTCCATACCGCACTCCAATACCAGCGGTGCGGTGAGCTGGTTTTACGTGCTTGTGCACGATTTCCCCATAGACATCAATGGGGAGAGCCGGGTGAAAAAAAGCCTAACACCTGCAATAAAGCAGCGTAAAGCTCTGTAACGCAGCCTAAACACCCCTAATCTGCCGTCCCCGACATCGCCAACACCTACATTACACTTATTAACCCCTAATCTGCCACCCCCAATGTCGCCGCCACCTACCTACACTTATTAACCCCTAATCTGCCGCCCCCAATGTCGCCACCACCTACCTACACTTATTAACCCCTAATCTGCCGCCCCTAACATCGCCGCCACCCACCTACACTTATTAACCCCTAATCTGCCGCCCCTAAAATCGCCGCCACCTACCTACACTTATTAACCCCTAATCTGCCGCCCCAAATGTCGCCACCACCTACCTACACTTATTAACCCCTAATCTGCCGCCCCTAACATCGCCGCCACCCACCTACACTTATTAACTTCTAATCTTCCGCCCCCAATGTCGCCGCCACTATACTAAAGTTATTAACCCCTAACCCTAACACCCACTAACTTTAATGTAATTCAAATAAATCTAAATAAAACCTACTATTAATAACTAAATAATTCCTATTTAAAACTAAATACTTACCTGTAAAATAAACCCTAAGCTAGATACAATATAACTAATAGTTACATTGTATCTATCTTAGGTTTTATTTTTATTTCACAGCTAAGTTTGTATTTATTTTAACTAGGTAGACTAGTTAGTAAATAGTTATTAACTGTTTACTAACTACCTAGCTAAAATAAATACAAATTTACTTGTAAAATAAAACCTAACCTGTCTTACACTAACACCTAACCTTACACTACAATTAAATAAATTACATTAATTAAATACAATTAAGTAAATTACAAAAAAACAAACACTAAATTATACAAAATAAAAAAGAAATGATCAAATATTTAAACTAATTACACCTAATCTCATAGCCCTATCACAATAAAAAAGCCCCCCCAAAATAAAAAAACCCTACCTGAAACTAAACTGCCAATCGCCCTTAAAAGGGCCTTTTGCGAGACATTGCCCCAAATAAATCATCTCTTTTACCTGTAAAAAAAAATACAAACAACCCCCCAACAGTAAAACCCACCACCCACACAACCAAACCCCCCAAATAAAATCCTAACTAAAAAAACCTAAGCTCCCCATTGCCCTGAAAAGGGCATTTGGATGGGCATTGCCCTTAAAAGGGCATTGAACTCTTTATCCGCCCAAACCCTAAGCTAAAAATAAAACCCACCCAATAAACCCTTAAAAAAAACAAATACTAACCCCTGAAGATCCACTTACAGTTTTTGAAGACCGGACATCCATCCTCAATGAAGCCGGGAGAAGTCTTCATCCAAGCGGCAAGAAGTCTTCAATGAAGCCGGGAGACGTCTTCATCTAAGCGGCAAGAAGTGGTCCTCCAGACGGGCAGAAGTCTTCATCCAGACGGCATCTTCTATCTTCATCCATCCAGTGCGGAGCGGCTCCATCTTCAAGACATCCGGCGTGGAGCATCCTCTTCTTTGGATGGTCGCAGAAGAATGAAGGTTCCTTTAAGGGACGTCATCCAAGATGGCGTCCCTTGAATTCCGATTGGCTGATAGAATTCTATCATCGGAATTAAAGGTGAAAAAATCCTATTGGCTGGTGGAATCAGCCAATAGGATTGAGCTTCAATCCTATTGGCTGATGCAATCAGCCAATAGGATTGAGCTCGCACTCTATTGGCTGATTGGAACAGCCAATAGAGTGCGTCATCTTGGATGACGTCCCTTAAGGGAGCCTTCATTCTTCAGCGACCATCGATAAAAGAGGATGCTCCGCGCCGAATGTCTTGAAGATGGAGCCGCTCCACGCTGGATGGATGAAGACTTCTGCCCGTCTGGAGGACCACTTCTTGCCGCTTGGATGAAGACTTCTCCCGACTTTGTTGAAGACTTCTTGCCGCTTGGATGAAGACTTCTCCCAGCTTCGTTGAGGATGGATGTCCGGTCTTCAAAAACTGTAAGTGGATCTTCGGGGGTTAGTGTTAGGTTTTTTTAAGGGTTTATTGGGTGGGTTTTATTTTTAGCTTAGGGTTTGGGCGGAAAAAGAGCTAAATGCCCTTTTAAGGGCAATGCCCATCCAAATGTCCTTTTCAGGGCAATGGGGAGCTTAGGTTTTTTTAGTTAGGATTTTATTTGGGGGGTTTGGTTGTGTGGGTGGTGGGTTTTAATGTTGGGGGGTTGTTTGTATTTTTTTTTACAGGTAAAAGAGCTGATTTCTTTGGGGTATTGCCCCGCAAAAGGTCCTTTTAAGGGCCATTGGCAGTTTAGTTTAGGCTAGGGTTTTTTTTATTTTGGGGTGGCTTTTTTATTTTGATAGGACTATTAGATTAGGTGTAATTAGTTTAAATATTTGATCATTTCTCCAACATTGGTGTGTCTGGTCCACGGCGTCATCCATTACTTGTGGGAAATATTCTCCCCCACAGGGAAAGGCAAGGAGAGCACACAGCAAGAGCTGTCCATATAGCTCCCCCTCTGGCTCCGCCCCCCAGTCATTCTCCTTGCCGCTCTGAACAAGTAGCATCTACCACGGGGATGGCGAGGAGTTTGTGGTGTTAGTTGTAGTTTTTTATTCTTCTATCAAGAGTTTGTTATTTTAAAATAGTGCTGGCTTGTACTATTTACTCTATAACAGAAAAGTGATGAAGATTTCTGTTTAAGAGGGCTATGATTTTAGCAGACAGTAACTAAAATCCATTACTGTTATCACGCAGGACTGTTGAAACAAGAGAACTTCAGTTGGGGGTAACAGTTTGCAGACTCATCTGCTTCAGGTATGACTGGTCTCCTTCTAACAACACAGGCTAATGCTAGATGACAGTCATATTTCCCCTCAGGGGAAAAGGTAAGCCATTTTTCTTTCACCTCAGCAAAAAAGATAACAGGCTTCCCCTTTTTGTTTTTTATGCTGGTAGACACTGTTAGGGGCAAAATCGATTGGTTTTTATTACAATATGATACCATTTGAAATATTTTATAAGCTCACATACACTGGGGAACATTTTTTATTGATCTGGCTTGTTTTAGACACCTAAATCTAGTCAGGAAGGCCCCTTCACTCTAGTGTGCTGAGGGAGGAAGCCTCATTTTGGTGCTTCAGCTGCACAGTTGATTTACAAGGCAGTGCATGCAGATAGGGTCATGTGGCTCAGAAAGTGACTCCAAAAGGCTTTTTTCTGTGAATGGGACCCCTAAGGAAGGTAAAAAGCTGCAACAAGTCTGTAGCAGGGATTGTAGTGTATAAAAACGGTTAAATACAACATAACGACTGTTGCGTACATCAATCATCAGGGGGGAACAAAGAGTTCCCTAGCGATGAAGGAAGTAACCAAGATAATCCAATGGGCAGAGAATCACTCCTGCCATCTATCTGCTATTCACATCCCAGGAGTAGACAACTGGGAGGCGGACTATTTGAGTCGTCAGACTTTCCATCCGGGGGAGTGGGAACTCCATCCGGAGGTCTTTGCTCAGTTAACCCAATTATGGGGCATTCCAGACATGGATCTAATGGCGTCCCGTCAGAACTTCAAGATACCTTGCTACGGGTCCAGATCCAGGGATCCCAAGGCGACTCTAGTGGATGCATTAGTGGCGCCTTGGTCGTTCAACCTAGCATATGTGTTTCCACCGTTTCCTCTCCTTCCCAGGCTCATAGCCAGGATCAAACAGGAGAAGGCCTCAGTGATTCTGATAGCTCCTGCGTGGCCACGCAGGACTTGGTATGCAGACCTGGTGAATATGTCATCGGCTCCACCATGGAAGCTACCTTTGAGACAGGATCTTCTAGTACAAGGTCCATTCGAACATCCAAATCTAGTTTCTCTGCAGCTGACTGCTTGGAAATTGAACGCTTGATTTTATCCAAGCGTGGGTTTTCAAATTCTGTGATAGATACTCTGGTCCAAGCCAGAAAACCTGTGACTAGAAAGATTTACCTTAAAATATGGAAAAGATATATCTGTTGGTGTGAATCCAAAGGATTCTCCTGGAGTAAGATTAAAATTCCAAAGATTCTCTCCTTTCTCCAAGAAGGTTTGGATAAAGGGTTGTCAGCTAGTTCTCTAAAAGGACAGATTTCTGCATTATCCGTCTTGTTGCACAAACGACTGGCAGCTTTGCCAGATGTACAAGCTTTTGTTCAGGCTTTGGTTAGAATCAAGCCTATTTACAGACCCATGACTCCTCCTTGGAGTCTAAATTTAGTTCTTTCAGTTCTTCAAGGGGTTCCGTTTGAACCTTTACATTCCATAGATATTAAGTTATTATCTTGGAAAGTTCTGTTTTTGGTTGCTATTTCTTCTGCTAGAAGAGTTTCTGAATTATCTGCTTTGCAGTGTAATCCACCATATCTGGTTTTTCATTCAGATAAGGTTGTTTTGCGTACTAAGCCTGGTTTTCTTCCAAAAGTTGTTTCCAACAAGAACATCAACCAGGAAATAGTTGTTCCTTCTTTGTGTCCGAATCCAGTTTCAAAGAAGGAACGTTTATTACACAATTTAGATGTTGTTCGTGCTTTAAAGTTCTATTTAGAAGCAACAAAAGATTTTAGACAAACCTCATCTTTGTTTGTCGTTTACTCTGGTAAGAGGAGAGGTCAAAAAGCTACTGCTACCTCTCTCTCTTTCTGGCTGAAAAGCATTATCCGCTTGGCTTATGAGACTGCCGGACGGCAGCCTCCTGACCGTATCACAGCTCACTCTACTAGGGCTGTGGCTTCCACATGGGCCTACAAGAACGAGGCTTCTGTTGACCAGATATGTAAGGCAGCAACTTGGTGTTCTCTGCACACTTTTGCCAAATTCTACAAATTTGATACTTTTGCTTCTTCGGAGGCTATTTTTGGGAGAAAGGTTTTGCAAGCCGTGGTGCCTTCCGTTTAGGTAACCTGATTTGCTCCCTCCCTTCATCCGTGTCCTAAAGCTTTGGTATTGGTTCCCACAAGTAATGGATGACGCCGTGGACCGGACACACCAATGTTGGAGAAAACAGAATTTATGCTTACCTGATAAATTACTTTCACCAACGTTGTGTCCGGTCCACGGCCCGCCCTGGTTTTTTAATCAGGTTGAAAATTTTTTCTTTATACACTACAGTCACCACGGCACCCTATAGTTTCTCCTTTTTCTCCTAACCGTCGGTCGAATGACTGGGGGGCGGAGCCAGAGGGGGAGCTATATGGACAGCTCTTGCTGTGTGCTCTCCTTGCCTTTCCCTGTGGGGGAGAATATTTCCCACAAGTAATGGATGACGCCGTGGACCGGACACACCGTTGGAGAAAGTAATTTATCAGGTAAGCATAAATTCTGTTTTCTTTTTTAATTTTGTGTAATTTAGTGTTTGTTTGTTTTTGTAATTTAGTTAATTGTATTTAATTATGTAATTTAGTTAATTGTAGTGTAAGGATAGGTGTTAGTGTAAGACAGGTTAGGTTTTATTTTACAGGTAAATTTAGCTAGACAGTTAGTAAATAGTTTATAACTATTTACTAACTATTCTTCCTAGTTAAAATAAATACAAACTTAGCAGTGAAATAAAAATAAAACCTAAGATAGCTACAATGTAACTATTAGTTATATTGTAGCTAGCTTAAGGTTTATTTTACAGGTAAGTATTTAGTTTTAAATAGTAATTATTTAGTTATTAATAGTTGGTTTTATTTAGATTTATTTTAATTACATTAAAGTTAGTGGGTGTTAGGGTTAGGGGTTAATAACTTTAGTATAGTGGCGGCGACGTTGGGGGCGGCAGATTAGGGGTTAATAAGTGTAGGTAGGTGGCGGCGATGTCGGGGCGGCAGATTAGGGGTTAATAACTGTAATGTAGGTGGCGGCGACATTGGGGGCGGCAGATTAGGGGTTAATAACTAATGTAGGTGTCGGCGACATTGGGGGCGGCAGATTAGAGGTTAATAACAGTAATGTAGGTTGCGGCAATGCTAGGGACAGCAAATTAGGGGTTAATAATATTTAACTAGTGTTTGCGATGCGGGAGTGCAGCGATTTAGGGGTTAATATGTTTATTATAGAGGCGGCGATGTCCGGAGTGGCAGATTAGGGGTTAATCATTTTATTTTAGTATTTGCGATGCGGGAGGGCCTCGGTTTAGGGGTTAATAGGTAGTTTATGGATGTTAGTGTACTTTTTAGCACTTTAGTTGTGAGTTTTATGTTACAGCGTTGTAGCATAAAACCCATAACTACTGACTTTCAGTTAACGGTATGTATCTTGACGGTATTGGCTATACCGCATATTTTTTGGCCCCCCCAGGCAGACTCGTAATACCGGTGCAAAGGAAGTCCCATTGAAAAAGGACTTTTGGAAAGCTGCGGTAGTTACGTTGCGTTACAGCCAAAAAAGTGTGTGGTGCAGCTAAACCTGCAAGACTCATAATACCAGCAGTAGGAGAAAAGAGCCTTAACGCTGCTTTTTCACTCATACCGCAAAACTCGTAATCTAGCCGATTGATAGCAAAATTTTCAACATACCTCTCCTGAGTATGTTCATTTTATCCATTTACTTTTGGTCTATTAGGGACAGATATAGCGGAGTTCCTGCTGTGATCAAACAATCACAGTGTAGCATGTTTTAGGGTCGATGTTCTGGACACACTTCATCTTCCCTATGGGCAAAAAAATCTAATCCCTTTAAAGGTATATGAAACCCAAACATTTTCTTTTGTGATTCAGATAGAGCATACAATTAAAAAAAAAAAAAAAAGTTTATCATATTTGCTTCGTTCATATGATATTGTTTGTTGAAGAGATACCTAGGTAGGTGTCCGGAGCACTACATGGCAGAAAAACGTGCTGCTCTTGCAATTTAGTAAAACTCTTGCAAAATGTATGCTATATAGTGTTCCAAACACATGCACACTCCTAAGCTTACATCCCTGCTTTTTTAAACAAAAGATGCCAAGAGAACGAAATAAATTTGATAATAGAAGTAAATTAAGTTGTTTCAAATGATTTAAATCATAAACAACAAATGTGGGGTTTCATGTCCCTTTAAGTTACAGGAAAAGCTCATGATACAATTTTGATATTATTATGCTAAGTTAAATATTTTATAGAGAATTAAACTTTGAATTTCTTGTCCTTTTAAAGCAACTCTAACAGATTGCATTAATAAGCCAATGATCCTTTCCTTTGCAGGCTAGTAGATTTCTTTGCAAACATACATTTTATGTTAAATTGGATCAACCCAGTTTGATGTAAGGTTTTTGTAGATGTAAAACAGCCAGGTGTAAAACTTGTGACATATTTTTAAATCAAGTAGTACAGATAAGAATGATGTTATATACTGTATTATCCTTTAACTTGTGATAACACACATGTCATTTACTTATTCAACTGTAGGGGGTGTCAGAGGCACTATTTAGATAAAACAGAAAGTAGTTTTTCTTTTTCCAGAATATATTAATGTTTTAAATAGAACTTGTTGCTTTTCTCTTTATTTATTAGTTATAATGACAAAGGAACAGAGTTAGTTAACCCTTGTACTTATCATTCTCTCCAGCAATTAATGGGAAGATCTATGGAAATCTTCATGGGCTGACAATGGCTGAAGGTGAAAAGACTAACTGGTACTTGATTGGTCTTGGAAATGAAATCGATATGCACACCGTGCACTTCCATGCTCAGAGCTTTACCTATAAGGTAAGTTTGGGTCCTTAGAAGCTGAGTGGGAGGGTATGCGTCCTACTCTCCCAACATTTCTTAAATTGTCTGTGAAACTGGGGTTTAAGGGGGTGGGGCCCTGAAATGCAGAGGCAATCTGGGAGGTCTGTGGGCCAGGCATGGGCAGAGTTTAAAGGACCACAATGCAGTAGAATTGCATAATTAACAAGTGCAAAATGAAAAGATAAGGCAAAAGACCTTACTCTGAATTTCAAATAATCAGATTTTTTTCTGACAAATGTTTTTTCTTCTATTTTCCAGCCCCCTGTATCATGTGACAGACATCAGCCAATCACAGAGTAGTATATGTATACCCTGTGAGCTTGTGCACATTTTCAGTAGGATGTTGTTCCCCAGAAAGTGTGCATATTAAAAGACTGTGCCAAATTTGATAATGAAAGTGTCCTAAAACTGCATACTCTATCTGAATCCTAAAAGTTTATTTCTCCAACATAGGTGTGTCCGGTCCACGGCGTCATCCTTACTTGTGGGATATTCTCTTCCCCAACAGGAAATGGCAAAGAGCCCAGCAAAGCTGGTCACATGATCCCTCCTAGGCTCCGCCTACCCCAGTCATTCTCTTTGCCGTTGTACAGGCAACATCTCCACGGAGATGGCTTAGAGTTTTTTAGTGTTTAACTGTAGTTTTTATTATTCAATCAAGAGTTTGTTATTTTAAAATAGTGCTGGTATGTACTATTTACTCAGAAACAGAAAAGAGATGAAGATTTCTGTTTGTATGAGGAAAATGATTTTAGCACCGTAACTAAAATCCATGGCTGTTCCACACAGGACTGTTGAGAGCAATTAACTTCAGTTGGGGGAACAGTGTGCAGTCTCTTGCTGCTTGAGGTATGACACATTCTAACAAGACGATGTAATGCTGGAAGCTGTCATTTTTCCCTATGGGATCCGGTAAGCCATGTTTATTACGATGGTAAATAAGGGCTTCACAAGGGCTTATTAAGATTGTAGACTTTTCTGGGCTAAATCGATTCAGTTTTAAAACATATTTAGCTTTGAGGAATCATTTTATCTGGGTTTTATTGATATTATAATATCGGCAGGCACTGTATTAGACACCTTATTTCTCTGGGGCTTTCCCAAAGCATAAGCAGAGCCTCATTTTCGCGCCGGTGTGGCGCACTTGTTTTTGAGAGGCATGGCATGCAGTCGCATGTGAGAGGAGCTCTGATACTTAGAAAGACTTTCTGAAGGCGTCATTTGGTATCGTATTCCCCTTTGGGCTTGGTTGGGTCTCAGCAAAGCAGATACCAGGGACTGTAAAGGGGTTAAAGTGTTAAAACGGCTCCGGTTCCGTTATTTTAAGGGTTAAAGCTTCCAAATTTGGTGTGCAATACTTTTAAGGCTTTAAGACACTGTGGTGAAAATTTGGTGAATTTTGTACAATTCCTTCATGTTTTTTCGCAATTGCAGTAATAAAGTGTGTTCAGTTTAAAATTTAAAGTGACAGTAACGGTTTTATTTTAAAACGTTTTTTGTACTTTATTATCAAGTTTATGCCTGTTTAACATGTCTGAACTACCAGATAGACTGTGTTCTGAATGTGGGGAAGCCAGAATTCCTGTTCATTTAAATAAATGTGATTTATGTGATAATGACAATGATGCCCAAGATGATTCCTCAAGTGAGGGGAGTAAGCATGGTACTGCATCATTCCCTCCTTCGTCTACACGAGTCTTGCCCACTCAGGAGGCCCCTAGTATATCTAGCGCGCCAATACTGCTTACTATGCAACAATTAACGGCTGTAATGGATAATTCTGTCAAAAACATTTTAGCCAAAATGAACCCTTGTCAGCATAAGCGTGGCTGCTCTGTTTTAGTTACTGAAGAGCATGACGACGCTGATATTAATATCTCTGAAGGGCCCCTAACCCAATCTGAGGGGGCCAGGGAGGTTTTGTCTGAGGGAGAAATTACTGATTCAGGGAACATTTCTCAACAGGCTGAACCTGATGTAATTGCATTTAAATTTAAGTTGGAACATCTCCGCATTCTGCTTAAGGAGGTATTATCCACTCTGGATGATTGTGAAAAGTTGGTCATCCCAGAGAAACTATGTAAAATGGACAAGTTCCTAGAGGTGCCGGAGCTCCCAGAAGCTTTTCCTATACCCAAGCGGGTGGCGGACATTGTTAATAAAGAATGGGAAAGGCCCGGTATTCCTTTCGTCCCTCCCCCCATATTTAAAAAATTGTTTCCTATGGTCGACCCCAGAAAGGACTTATGGCAGACAGTCCCCAAGGTCGAGGGAGCGGTTTCTACTTTAAACAAACGCACCACTATACCCATAGAGGATAGTTGCGCTTTCAAAGATCCTATGGATAAAAAATTAGAAGGTTTGCTTAAAAAGATGTTTGTTCAGCAGGGTTACCTTCTACAACCAATTTCATGCATTGTCCCTGTCACTACAGCCGCATGTTTCTGGTTTGATGAACTGATAAAGGCGCTCGATAGTGATTCTCCTCCTTATGAGGAGATTATGGACAGAATCAATGCTCTCAAATTGGCTAATTCTTTCACCCTAGACGCCACTTTGCAATTGGCTAGGTTAGCGGCTAAGAATTCTGGGTTTGCTATTGTGGCGCGCAGAGCGCTTTGGTTGAAATCTTGGTCGGCTGACGCGTCTTCCAAGAACAAGCTACTAAACATTCCTTTCAAGGGGAAAACGCTGTTTGGCCCTGACTTGAAAGAGATTATCTCGGATATCACTGGGGGTAAGGGCCACGCCCTTCCTCAGGATCGGCCTTTCAAGGCGAAAAATAGACCCAATTTTCGTCCCTTTCGTAAAAACGGACCAGCCCAAAGTGCTACGTCCTCTAAGCAAGAGGGTAATACTTCTCAAGCCAAGCCAGCTTGGAGACCAATGCAAGGCTGGAACAAGGGAAAGCAGGCCAAGAAGCCTGCCACTGCTACCAAGACAGCATGAAATATTGGCCCCCGATCCGGGACCGGATCTGGTGGGGGGCAGACTCTCTCTCTTCGCTCAGGCTTGGGCAAGAGATGTTCTGGATCCCTGGGCGCTAGAAATAGTCTCCCAGGGTTATCTTCTGGAATTCAAGGGACTTCCCCCAAGGGGGAGGTTCCACAGGTCTCAGTTGTCTTCAGACCACATAAAAAGACAGGCGTTCTTACATTGTGTAGAAGACCTGTTAAAAATGGGAGTGATTCATCCTGTTCCACTAAGAGAACAAGGGTTGGGGTTCTACTCCAATCTGTTCATAGTTCCCAAAAAAGAGGGAACGTTCAGACCAATCTTAGATCTCAAGATCTTAAACAAGTTTCTCAAGGTTCCATCTTTCAAGATGGAAACCATTCGAACTATTCTTCCTTCCATCCAGGAGGGTCAATTCATGACCACGGTGGATTTAAAGGATGCGTATCTACATATTCCTATCCACAAGGAACATCATCGGTTCCTAAGGTTTGCATTCCTGGACAAACATTACCAGTTCGTGGCGCTTCCTTTCGGATTAGCCACTGCTCCAAGGATTTTCACAAAGGTACTAGGCTCCCTTCTAGCGGTGCTAAGACCAAGGGGCATTGCAGTAGTACCTTACCTGGACGACATTCTGATTCAAGCGTCGTCCCTTCCTCAAGCAAAGGCTCACACGGACATTGTCCTGGCCTTTCTCAGATCTCACGGCTGGAAAGTGAACGTGGAAAAGAGTTCTCTATCCCCGTCAACAAGGGTTCCCTTCTTGGGAACAATTATAGACTCTTTAGAAATGAGGATCTTTCTAACAGAGGCCAGAAAAACAAAACTTCTAGACTCTTGTCGGATACTTCATTCCGTTCCTCTTCCTTCCGTAGCTCAGTGCATGGAAGTGATCGGGTTGATGGTAGCGGCGATGGACATAGTTCCTTTTGCGCGCATTCATCTAAGACCATTACAACTGTGCATGCTCAGTCAGTGGAATGGGGACTATACAGACTTGTCTCCGAAGATACAAGTAAATCAGAGGACCAGAGACTCACTCCGTTGGTGGCTGTCCCTGGACAATCTGTCTCAAGGGATGACGTTCCGCAGACCAGAGTGGGTCATTGTCACGACCGACGCCAGTCTGATGGGCTGGGGCGCGGTCTGGGGATCCCTGAAAGCTCAGGGTCTTTGGTCTCGGGAAGAATCTCTTCTACCGATAAATATTCTGGAACTGAGAGCGATATTCAATGCTCTCAAGGCCTGGCCTCGGCTAGCGAGGACCAAGTTCATACGGTTTCAATCAGACAACATGACAACTGTTGCGTACATCAACCATCAGGGGGGAACAAGGAGTTCCCTAGCGATGGAAGAAGTGACCAAAATCATTCTATGGGCGGAGTCTCACTCCTGCCACCTGTCTGCTATCCACATCCCAGGAGTGGAAAATTGGGAAGCGGATTTTCTGAGTCGTCAGACATTGCATCCGGGGGAGTGGGAACTCCATCCGGAAATCTTTGCCCAAGTCACTCACCTGTGGGGCATTCCAGACATGGATCTGATGGCCTCTCGTCAGAACTTCAAAGTTCCTTGCTACGGGGCCAGATCCAGGGATCCCAAGGCGGCTCTAGTGGATGCACTAGTAGCACCTTGGACCTTCAAACTAGCTTATGTGTTCCCGCCATTTCCTCTCATCCCCAGGCTGGTAGCCAGGATCAATCAGGAGAGGGCGTCGGTGATCTTGATAGCTCCTGCGTGGCCACGCAGGACTTGGTATGCAGATCTGGTGAATATGTCATCGGCTCCACCTTGGAAGCTACCTTTGAGACGAGACCTTCTTGTTCAGGGTCCGTTCGAACATCCGAATCTGGTTTCACTCCAGCTGACTGCTTGGAGATTGAACGCTTGATTTTATCGAAGCGAGGATTCTCAGATTCTGTTATCGATACTCTTGTTCAGGCCAGAAAGCCTGTAACTAGAAAGATTTACCACAAAATTTGGAAAAAATATATCTGTTGGTGTGAATCTAAAGGATTCCCTTGGGACAAGGTTAAGATTCCTAGGATTCTATCCTTCCTTCAAGAAGGATTGGAAAAAGGATTATCTGCTAGTTCCCTGAAGGGACAGATTTCTGCCTTGTCGGTATTACTTCACAAAAAGCTGGCAGCTGTGCCAGATGTTCAAGCCTTTGTTCAGGCTCTGGTCAGAATCAAGCCTGTTTACAAACCTTTGACTCCTCCTTGGAGTCTCAATTTAGTTCTTTCAGTTCTTCAGGGGGTTCCGTTTGAACCCTTACATTCCGTTGATATTAAGTTATTATCTTGGAAAGTTTTGTTTTTAGTTGCGATTTCTTCTGCTAGAAGAGTCTCAGAATTATCTGCTCTGCAGTGTTCTCCTCCTTATCTGGTGTTCCATGCAGATAAGGTGGTTTTACGTACTAAACCTGGTTTTCTTCCAAAAGTTGTTTCTAACAAAAACATTAACCAGGAGATTATCGTACCTTCTCTGTGTCCAAAACCAGTTTCAAAGAAGGAACGTTTGTTGCACAATTTGGATGTTGTTCGCGCTCTAAAATTCTATTTAGATGCTACAAAGGATTTTAGACAAACATCTTCCTTGTTTGTTGTTTATTCAGGTAAAAGGAGAGGTCAAAAAGCAACTTCTACCTCTCTCTCTTTTTGGATTAAAAGCATCATCAGATTGGCTTACGAGACTGCTGGACGGCAGCCTCCCGAAAGAATCACAGCTCATTCCACTAGGGCTGTGGCTTCCACATGGGCCTTCAAGAACGAGGCTTCTGTTGATCAGATATGTAGGGCAGCGACTTGGTCTTCACTGCACACTTTTACCAAATTTTACAAGTTTGATACTTTTGCTTCTTCTGAGGCTATTTTTGGGAGAAAGGTTTTGCAAGCCGTGGTGCCTTCCATTTAGGTGACCTGATTTGCTCCCTCCCTTCATCCGTGTCCTAAAGCTTTGGTATTGGTTCCCACAAGTAAGGATGACGCCGTGGACCGGACACACCTATGTTGGAGAAAACAGAATTTATGTTTACCTGATAAATTTCTTTCTCCAACGGTGTGTCCGGTCCACGGCCCGCCCTGGTTTTTTAATCAGGTCTGATAATTTATTTTCTTTAACTACAGTCACCACGGTACCATATGGTTTCTCCTATGCAAATATTCCTCCTTAACGTCGGTCGAATGACTGGGGTAGGCGGAGCCTAGGAGGGATCATGTGACCAGCTTTGCTGGGCTCTTTGCCATTTCCTGTTGGGGAAGAGAATATCCCACAAGTAAGGATGACGCCGTGGACCGGACACACCGTTGGAGAAAGAAATTTATCAGGTAAACATAAATTCTGTTTTTGACTTGAGTGCCCCTTTAACTGATGTTGGTGTTATTTGAACATTCCAGAGTGGTGTCTGGAAATTTCAGGGAGGGTTTTTTGGTCCAGAATTTTGCTTGAGGTAAAAGGGACATAAATGAGAGGTTGCAGAGGTATTTGGAGATATGCAGTGTTATGCAGTCTTTTTTCAGTTGAGAGGTTAAAGGGATATTCAAATTATTTTTGTATTATATATAAAAGGTAGTATGTTAAACTGTAATACACAATCAGCTTTCAATCATAATTCAGTTGTAAGAGACTGCAATTTACATCTATTATCAAATTTACTTTGTTCTCTTGGTATCCTTTTTTGCATAGCATAGCTAGGTGAGCTCAGGAGCAGCAATGTACTGCTGGGAGCCAGCTGGTGATTGGTGGCGTTGCACATGTTCCTCTTGTCATTGACTCACCAGATGTGTTCAGTTAGGTCACAGTAGTGCATTGCTACTTTGGAGCTGACTTTAAACACATAGCTGCATGCAAGCAATAATGCAAAAATCCTCTAACACATTAGCGTATTTTCGTTTTGCACGTCCCTTTAATAATCTTTCATGCAAACAATATTTCTATTATGTATAAAAAGTGCTGTATTATATTTATGATATAAACAGTTTTTTAGTTGAAATACATTTTTTGGAAGTACAACAGCACAAATGCTGCAGGGTTCTAACAAGATATGATAATCATTGGTGGTATTTTCATAGGCCTGAGCTAGTTGCTCCAGTTTTTTTAAACTTTCTGTTTACTAAACAAATATTCTGAGTATTTTGTGCCATATGCTATACCCTATGGCAGTGCTTGTAAAGTCATCCGCTTATATCTCTGTCTTTTCAAAACACTCTGTCTTCAGAAATGTTTAACCCCTTAAGAACCAGGCATTTCAGACAAAAACTTCCCCAAAAGACCAGAGCATTTTTGCCATCACTACATTTAATCAGAAATAGAGCCTTTTTTATATTTACCTATCAAAACTATGGGCTAGATTTATTAAGCCCTTACGGCAGCAAGTTCTCACAAGAACTTGCTCGCCGCGATTTAACAAGCAGCGGTCACCAGACCGCTGCTTCCCTAAACTCTTCGCCACCTCTAAACTGGCGAAATTCAATCTCCTCGGTCGAGTCCGACCGAGGAGATTGACAGTTCCTGCCCGCGCGTGATTGGTTGTGCGCGGACAGGGGGTGGGATTGCACGCGAGCGCAAAATTGCGCTCGTGTGCAATGTTAATTACCTACGGGTAATTTCGCCCCGCCACAGGCGAGCTGAGGCGTACAGGGGTGCGTATACGTGCCCCTGTATGCCTCAGCTATGATAAATCTAGCCCTTTATATTTGTTTAGTAGACAACCCAAATTATTGATCTAGGACCATTTTGGTATATGTCGTTAACTTTTTCACAATTTTAGGTTTCTCACTGAAATTATTTACAAACAGCTTGTGCAATCATGGCACAAATGGTTGTAAATGCTTCTCTGGGATCCCCTTTGTTCAGAAACAGCAGACATATATGGCTTTTGCATTGCTTTTTGGTAATTAGAAGGACACTAAATGCCTCTGCGCACCATGCTTGTATTATGTCCAGCAGTGAAGGGGTTAATTAGGTAGCTTGTAGGGTTAAAGGGATAGTAAAGTCCAAATTAAACTTTCAGGATTCATATAGGGCATGTAATTTTAAACAACTTTCTAATGTACTTTTATCATCAAATTTGCTTTGTTCTCTTGTTATTCTTAGTTGTAAGCTAAACCTAGGTAGGCTCATATGCTAATTTCTAAGCCCCTGAAGGCCGCCTCTGCATTTGACAGTTTTTCACAGCTAGAGGGTGTTAGTTCATGTCTTTCATATTTATAACACTGTACTCATGCACATGAAGTTATTTAAGAGTCAGCACTAATTGCCTGAAATGCAAGTCTGTCAAAAGAACTGAGGTAAGGAGGCAGTAAGCAGAAACTTAGATACAAGGTAATTACAAAGATAAAAAGTATATTTCTATAATAGTGTTGTTTTTGCCAAACTGGGGTATGGTAAAGAAAGGGATTTTCTATATTTTTAAGCAACATTTTTGGTGTTTACTATCCCTTTAATTTTAGCTTTAGTGTAGAGATCAGCCTCCCACATGATACATCCCACCCCCTGATCCCTCCATGACCCCTCTCAAACAGCTCTATTCCCTCCCACACCCACCATATGTCACCCCCATCTTAAGTACTGGCACAAAGTCTGCCAGTACTAAAATAAATGCTGATTTTATATATATATATATATATATATATATATATATATATATATATATATATATATATATATATATGTTTTCTGCAGTGTAGGATCCCCCCCTTACCACCCAACCTCCCTGATCCCCCCACAAAAAAGCTCTCTAACCCTCCCCCTCTACCTATTTGCCGACATCTTAGGTACTGGCAGCTGCCAGCCAGTACCCAGTTTGCCTCAATTTATACTTATTTATAATTTTTAAAACCCATAAACCATTTTTTCTGTAGTGTAGCTGTCCCCCCTCATTACCCTCCCCCTCCCCGATCCCTTTCCCTCAATAGATCCCACATAGGATCCCCCTCATTGCCCTTCCTTCCTTCTCGCTCATTCCCCCTCATTTTCCGGCTCTTTTTAAAAAAATATAAAAAATTTTTTATTGTTTCAAACACAACAGGAATGAGAAAATAACATCACTTGACATTGTTATAGAATATAGCGTTTAGGTTGTGGCATGCAGAGTATTACATCACTGAAACAAAAAAAGTTTTAATTCCATACATAAACATATAGAAATGTTACATATAATAAAGTGGTTGAATATATGTAAGCATAAGAGCTGTATTCTTTAGGGATATAAAACTCACCTGTGAGTTGAACATGTTCTCTTTATGACATTCTTCACCCCTGTACTGATGCAGGTTGGTTTGTTTAGAGGAATAATAATTAGTTAAATCTGATCATCTTTCCGCAATAGAAGTATATTCAGGAAATGGTCGGTTTTGTTCTAATAGCTGTGATATATTTGTTCTAGCGACAAAGTGTACTCTACCTTTTTATGCCATTGGGCTATAGTGGGCACTTGTGTCTTTTTCCAAAATCGGGGGGAGTATTCTATTTGCACTGCTAAGTAGGATTTGTAGCAAATGTACTCGGTATTGGCATTTAATCTGCGGCATAATATTAAGTAAGACAATCTGGGGGTTTAGTGTTATTTGTAAGTTTAATTTTTGATTGATCACTTGTTGGACTTGTTCCCAAAAATGTCTCAATCTAAGACAGGACCACCAGACGTGCGTTGGTGTGGCTCGTTCTCCGCAAACCCTCCAACAATTAGAGGTTGCTGCAGGGTAAATCTGATGGAGGCTCGAAGGTGTGAGGTACCATCTCGATAATACCTTGTAGTTGGTTTCAACAATAGCTGTTAAGATGGAGGATTTAATGGTGTATATGTAGCTTTTCCTCCATTCAGAGTCTGTAAATTGTGTATTTAATTATTTCTCCCACTGGTTTCTGAATGTAGTGCATTTATCAGTTTGTGGTAGTTGTAATAATTTATAGGTCAGATATATGAGGTGTTTGGGCGTGTTGGGCAATAGACATATATTTTCAAAAGGGATAAGTGGTCTTGTAAGGTGGTTTTTGCTAGTGTGTGTTTGAATAAAATGTCTTATTTGTAGATATGAAAACCATGCGTCAAATGGTTGTCCTCCGACTCTTTTTTTTTTACCTAACGTGATGTGTAGCGTATCAGTCCCACCCACTCCCGCCCTCCTCCTCCAGTGATGGGCCACCCACCCGCCTCCCTCATTACATTCCCACCCATCAACGATTGGCACCACTGCTGTGCGATGAGCGAGATTGTGGCAGAGAGAAGCCCAGGGCATAACGACCAGTGTCGTACAGGGTACAAGGGTTGCCACCTCAGCCATGTTTTCCTGGACACTTATGAGTTACACATGGTGCAGGGTGTGCTGGGAGGAACATATATTGTGTTTCTGGACAGCACTGTTCATATTCCTCCCTGCACACCCTGCAGCATGTGTAACTTATAAGTGTTCTGTATTTTAAGGGATGCGTGGCAACCCTACAGGGTACGGCACTGGTAGTTAACGGGTTCAACCAACAGAGCCTGCTGTCTTTAAACCCTGGGTTCCCTGTTATGCTTAAAGGGACATTAGGCACTGGGAGCTTGTTACTTTAGCTTCTCATGTATAGCTGCCCTTAACTGGCCTCAGCATAAATACAATAAGAGAGCAACGTTTTAAAAATAGGTCACTGTAGGAAACAAAGCTTTACTCTCATTTATTCAATATTTAAACAACAGATACAGTTTAATAAATGTGTATATATATATCTGCATATTATCATCAAGGTAATCTTTTCTTTGAATACATCATTATTTCCATCTAAAGGGGAGGAGAGCCCACGGCTTCATTCATTACTTGTGGGAATTAAGAGCCTTGCCACCAGGAGGAGGCAACGACACCCCAGCCAAAGGCTTAAATACCTCCCCCACTTCCCTCATCCCCCAGTCAATCTTTGCCTTTCATCACAGGAGGTTGGCAGAGAAGTGTCGGAAGATTCGGAGTAGTCTCTTATGGAGGGTAGTACTCTTTGGAATGGGACTGGAGTTTTAAGTAGCCCTGTCAGTCTCTCAGTGAGAGCTTGGGTGAAAGTTAGAGTCCGCAGATGCAGGGAGAGTCTTTCTGCAAAACCATTCCGACTCAGATTAACAGCTCCGTAAGCAATCAGCGTAATATTGTTTGTTGTGTCATTGCTACGATATGTGTAAGGTGTGGTTGTGGCAATGGGTGGACTTGGTTTTATTTCCGTGAGTATTTGCGTGGCAGATTTGGCACGTTTTCTCCTTAGTGCTTCCTTGCTTGACCGGCGGCGCAGGAGACGTAACGGTTTCTGTGGTCCGGGTCATAGGAGGTGGTGAGTGCCCCGGCCATTGGAGGTTATAAAGGTGCCATTTTTATTTAGATTATAACTAGTCCGTACTAAAGCCGCAAGCTATGGAGGACTCTGACACGTTAGAGGGTACTCCCTCTTTAACTAAGTCTAGTACCTGTGTTTATTGCGAGGAGGTTCTGGTAGATCCGCCTGCTCAACTATGTTCCACATGCCTTTATAAAGTCACGACATTTAAAAAGAAAAGGATGTCTAGTACTACTGAGCCATCCACCTTTGAGGGCTCCCCGTCCCGTCAGGTGCGCTCCCTACATGCATCTCAGAGTGCACATGCAGCGCCCCAGGGCATGTATATTTCTCCTATGGGAGAGATCCGTTGGCCATCAGATTTTGTGGCTCAACTGCAAACGGCGGTCTCTAATGTGTCAAGTGCCTTAACATGTTCTGCCAAGCGCAAGCGTAAGGTAAAATATGGCAATCCGGACCAGGGGTCTTATACTCCATTAGATGTCTTGGAAAGATAATCCGATGATGAGGACGACTCCAACTCTTTGGAGGACATTCATTCTGGGTCAGAGTCCATGTCATCTAAAGCTCCCACTGCAAAGGAGCCTGACTTTAGGTTTAGGATGGAAAATTTGCGCTTTTTGCTGAAGCAGGTGCTTGCTACCCTCGAGTTTCCGGAACCAAAACTACTGCAGGAACCTTCTATTCCTAAGCTTGATAAAGTGTATGAGGACAGGGTGGTACCTCAGACCTTCCCGGTTCCTGTTAAGATGGCTAACATTATTAAGAATGGGGAGATTATGTTCTTCCTTTGCCCCCTTCCTTTAAGAAGCTGTTCCCCATCCCAGACTCTCAACTCAAGCTATGGGGGACTGTACCTAAGGTGGGTGGTGCCATTTCTACGCTCGCAAGGATAGTTCTTTGTTTAAAGAGCCCATGGATAAAAAGTTGGAGAACATGTTAAGAAGGATGTTCCCACACACAGGGTTTGTTTTTCAGCTGGCAGTGGCCGTAGCTGCAGTTGCCGGAGCTGCGACATATTGGTGTGAGTCTCTGCCTGACATGGTCGAGAGGGAGACTCCCCTCAATGAGATACATGAGAGTATATATGCAAATTATTTGCCTGAATGCAAAGGTGTCAGGTTTTTCCGTATTAGCCCGCAGGGCTCTGTGGCTAAAATTATGGTCTGCGGACATGACCTCTAAGTCCAGACTTCTATCCCTTCCCTTTCAGGGAAAGATCCTGTTCGGTCCAGGATTGGACTCAATCATATCCACGGTTACAGGAGGCAAGGGTGCTTTCTCTTGTAAGGTGTATCCAGTCCACGGATTCATCCTTTACTTGTGGGATATTCTCCTTCCCAACAGGAAGTGGCAAAGAGAGCACACAGCAGAGCTGTCCATATAGCTCCCCCTCTAGCTCCATCCCCCAGTCATTCTCTTTGCCGGCTCTAAGCAATCGGAAGGGTAAAGTGAATGTGGTGTTAGAAATGTAGTTTTTATTCTCTACAAGCAAAAGTTTGTTATTTTAAATGGTACCGATGTGTACTTTCCTACCGCAGGATAAAATGGTTAAGCCTAAGGGATCTACTTTCCGTCCCTTTCGCGCGGACAAGGCCCAACGCCAGCAGCCCGCTGCGAAAGCAGACCAGTCCAAGGGTACTGGGAAACCAGCTCAGTCTTGGAATAAGCTCTCCGGACCAAGTAAGGGGCAGATTATCTCTCTTCTCAGAGGCCTGGTTGCAGGATGTTCAGGACCCTTGGGTTCTGGAGGTTGTCGCCTAGGGATACAGGATAGGGTTCAGATCTCATCCGCCCAGGGGCAGATTCCTCCTGTGAAATCTGTCTTCCAGACCAGAAAAGAGAGAAGCCTTTCTAGAATGTGTGAGGGATCTCTCTTCTCTCTGAGTTATTGTACCAGTACCCCCAGCAGAAAGGGGTCTACTATTCAAACCTTTTCATGGTACCAAAGAAGGAGGACAAGGTCCGCCAGATTCTAGACCTAAAAGTTTCTGGCTGTTCCATCATTCAAAATGGAAATGATCAGATCGATTCTGCCGCTTGTTCAAGAGGGTCAGTTCATGACAACAGTAGACTTGAAGGATGCCTACCTTCATGTGCCGATCCACAGGGATCACTTTAGGTTCCTGAGATTTGCGTTTCTGGACCAACATTTCCAGTTTGTGGCCCTTCCCTTTGGTCTGGCGACGGCCCTGAGAGTCTTTACAAAGGTTCTAGGGGCACTACTTGCAGTGGCCAGATCTAGAGGCATTGCTGTGGCGCCCTATCTGGACGACATCCTAGTCCATGCGCCGTTGTTCAGTCTCGCAGAGGATCACTCATTCCAGGGCCCGTCTTTCGCTACTCCAATCTCACGGTTGAAAGATAAACTCAGAAAGGAGCTCCATGATTCCCAGCAACAGGGTGGAGTTCCTGGGAACGATAATAGATTCTATATCCATGAAGCTATTTCTCACAGATCAGTGACGGAGGAAGATTGCGTCCCCCTGTCTTGCCCCTCAGTCCTCCTCCAGTCCCTCTGTGGCTCAGAGTATGGAGGTGATCGGGCTCATGGTATCCAGCATCAATGTCATTCCTTTCGCAAGGTTCCATCTCAGACCTCTTCAGTTGTGCATGTTGAGACAGTGGTACAGCATTTATATAGATCTATCCCAACAGATTTCACTGGACGTTTGGACAAGGGGTACCCTCTCTTGGTGGATCTGTCCGCAACAACTGTCCCAAGGGACATCCTTCCTGAGACCGTCCTAGGAGATTGTGACCATAGACGCGTGTCTGGCAGGATGGGGAGCTGTTTGGGGTGACAGGATGGCACAGGAAAATTGGTCTCGAGAGGAGTCCCTCCTCCCTATCAATATTCTGGAACTTTGAGCGATCTACAATGCTCTGAAGGCGTGACCTCTCCTGGGGTCACTCAGCTTCATCAGGTTCCAGACAGACAACATTACCTCGGTGGCCTACATTAACTATCAGGGGGGACGAGACGCTCCCTAGGAATGAGGGAGGTTTCTCGGATATTGGAATGGGCAGAGTCCCACAGCTGCTCGCTCTCGGCAATCCACATTCCGGGTGTGGACAACTGGGAAGCATATTTTCTAAGCAGGGAATCCTTCCATCCGGGGGAATGGTCTCTCCTTCCCGAGGTGTTTGCAGAGATTTGTCTCATATGGGGGACGCCTAGATAGATCTCATGGCGTCCAGACTCAATTGCAAGATACCCAGATACGAGTCGCGATCCAGGGATCCCCAGCAGGTACCTTGGGGGTTCAACCTAGTTTACATTTTTCCACCGTTGCCTCTTCTACCTCGAGTAGTGGCCCGCATCATGCAGGAGCAAGCATCGGCTATTCTGATTGCTCTGTCGTGGACGCGGAGGACGTGGTTTGCGGATCTAGTGGGGATGTCATCGTCTCCTCCATGGAAGTTACCCTGTCGCAGGGATCTGTTGGTACAGGGTCCCTTTCAACATCAAAATCTAGATCCTCTGAGGCTGACTGCGTGGGGATTGAACGCTTAGTCTTAGCTAAGAGCGGATTCTCTGAGAGAGTGATTGATACTCTCGTTCAGGCCAGGAAGCCGGTCATTCGTCGCATCTATCATAAGGTGTGCAGGACTTACTTGTCCTGGTGTGAGAAGTATGGATATCCTTGGCACAAGGTTAAGGTATCCAGGATTCTGTCCTTTCTCCAGGATGGACTGGAGAAGGGGCTTGCTGCCAGTTCCTTGAAAGGACAGATTTCGGCTTTATCTGTTCTGTTGCACAAGAGGCTCTCTGAGCTTCCTGATATTCATTATTTTGTTCAGACTCTGTCTAGAATAAGGCCTGTTTTTAGACAGTCCTGGAGCTTGAAGTTGGTTCTGAAGGTGTTGCAGAGAGTTCCGTTTGAACCTATGCACTCTCTTGACATTAAGTTACTTTCTTGGAAGGTTCTGTTTTTGTTGGCTATTGCATCGGAACCCAGAGTATCTGAGTTGGCGGCCTTGCAATATGAGCCTCCTTATCTGGATTTTCACGCTGATAAGGCTGTTCTTCGCACTAGTTTGGGATTTCTTCCCAAGGTTGTGTCTACCGATAACATCAATCAGGAAATAGTTGTTCCTTCTTTGTGTCCTTACCCTTCTTCTCCTAAGGAGAGGTTACTTCATAATTTGGATGTGGTTCGAGCTTTGAAGTTTTATCTTCAGGCTACGAAGGATTTCAGACAGTCTACATCTCTTTTTGTGGTTTTCAGGGAAGCGCAAGGGGCAAGGAGCCTCTTTAACTTCTTTGTCCTTTTGATTGCGGAGCATGATTCGCTTGGCCTACGAGACAGTGGGACATAAGCCTCCTCAGAGGATCACGGCTCATTCAACTAGAGCTGTGGCTTCTTCTTGGGCCTTCAAGAATGAGGCCTCTATGGAGCAGATTTGTAAGGCAGCTACTTGGTCCTCCTTACATACCTTTACAAATTTGACATTTTTACTTTGGCGGAAGCAGTTTTTGGGAGAAAGGTTTTACAGGCTGTGGTGCCCTCAGATTAGGGTCCGCCTTTTACCCTCCCGGTTTCATTCAGTGTCCTCTAGAGCTTGGGTATTTGTTCCCACAAGTAATGAATGAAGCCGTGGACTCTCCTCCCCTTTAGATGGAAAATATAAATTATGCTTACCTGATAATTTAATTTCCATTGTGGGGAGGAGAGTCCACGGCTCCCCCCTGTTGCTCCGGTGGGCGGACCAAAAATTAATATTATTCTTCTGGCACCATTTATGTCCTGATATTTCTCCTACTGTTCCTTGTTCGCTCGGCAGAATGACTGGGGGATGAGGGAAGTGGGGGAGGTATTTAAGCCTTTGGCTGGGGTGTCTTCGCCTCCTCCTGGTGCCCAGGTTCTTAATTCCCACAAGTAATGAATGAAGCCGTGGACTCTCCTCCCCACGATGGAAATTAAATTATCAGGTAAGCATAATTAAAATTGTATGTTCTCTCTGAATCATGAAAGAAAAACCTTTACCTTTAGGTAACATTACAAAATATAAAACAACTTTCCAGCTTTCTTCTATTATCAAATCTGCTTTGTGCTCTTGGTATCCTATGTTGAAGCATCAGTAATGCACTACTGGGAGCTAGCTGAACATATCAGATAAGCCAATGACAAGAGGCATATATGTGTAGCCCAGTAGTGAGTTGCTGCTCTTAATCCAATCTAGGTAATCTTTGCAACAAAGGATAGCAAGAAAAGAATGTCAATTTGATAATAGAAGTAAATTAGAAAGTTGTTTAAAATGTTATGTTCTATCTGAATCATGAAAGAACAATTCTGTGTTTCATATCCCTTTAAGTCATTTTTAGCTGTATCTAAAAGAGGATATTACAAAATGTACAGTCCTTTTGCAAAAGGATATTCCTGTACTGAGACATTTTTGCTGTTTTTATGCTTGTGAGGCATTATGGTCCACCATTTAAAGCAGCGGTAATTCTGTATTTCAACCAATGGGCAACCAGTCCTTAAAGGGACAGTCTACAGCAGAATATTTATTGTTTTAAAAGATAATTCCTTCATTACCCATTCCCTAGTTTTGCATAACCAACACAGCTATAATACACTTTTTACCTCTGATTACCTTGTAGCTAAGCCTCTGCAGACTGCCCCCTTATTTTAGTTCTTTTGACAGACTTGGATTTTAGCCAATCAGTGCTGGTTTCTAGGAACTGCACATGCGTGAGTATAGTGTTATCTATATGAAACACGTGAACTAACACCCTCTAGTGGTGAAAAACGGTCAAAATGCCCTGAGATGAGAGGTGGCCTTCAAGGGCTTAGAAATTAGCATTTGAACCTCGTAGGTTTAGCTTTCAACTAAGAATACCAAGGGAACAAAGCAAAATTGGTGATAGATGTAAATTTGAAAATTGTTTAAAATTACATGCTCTATCTGAATAATGAAAGTTTGTTTCGGATTAGACTGTCCCTTTAAGGTCCAGAAAAGCACATCCTTGAAAATCAAATTTAACAGATTTAATACAAGCTTTTTAATACAAAGACAATATAACGTGTTCTTTTTCATGAATTATATAAATGTTTAAAGACTGGGATTGAATTATGTCCTTTAATTTTTCTATTGCCAAATCTTGTTAGACTATTTATTATGATAATTTGGCATGTAAATAACACATTTATAATTTGCAAAAACCTAATTGTGTAATATTAAAAAGCAAGCTTTTAAAAACATAAACTTTACTCCTAAACAGTGGGAGTGTTTAGTGCATATACAAATATTTTATATATTTTTTCTCTGTTATTTTAAAAACTTATTTTTTTAAGAGATGTTCTACCAGGCATGCTCACGCAGAGTTGTGAGGGTTGTCATTTAACAGCCAATAAGCAATTGATCCCTATGGATCGGGTGTGTACAATCTTGGATTTGCTTCTAGTTTTCCTATAATTCACACAGAGAGAAGTACACTCACAGGAACAACCATCTCAATAACTTGCGTCTAGATTACGAGTTTTGCGGTAAGGTGAAAAAGCAGCGTTTTGCAGATTTAGGGGCACCGCACACTTTTTTGGCCTTACCGCAAATCAACGTACGCAAATTGCGTATAGTATTTTTCTATGGGACTTCCATAGCGCCGGTATTACGAGTTTGTCCTGGGAGGCCAAAAAGTGAGCGGTACATCCTATCCCGTCAAGGTTCGTAAAGCATTTTAAAGTCAGTAGTTATGAGTTTTACACTACAAAGCCGTTGCATAAAACTCATAACTAAAGTGCTAAAAAGTACACTAACACCCATAAACTACCTATTAACCCCTAAACCGAGGCCCTCCCGCATTGCAAACACTATAATAAAATTATTAACCCCTAATCTGTCGCTCCGGACATCGCCGCCACTATAATAAACATATTAACCCCTAAACCTCCGCACTTCCGCCTCGCAAACACTAGTTAAATATTATTGACCCCTAATCTGCCGCCCCTAACATCGCCGCCACCTACCTACATTTATTAACCCCTAATCTGCCGCCCCCAACGTCGCGCCACTATACTAAATTTATTAACCCCTAAATCTAAGTCTAACCCTAACACCCCCTAACTTAAAAATAATTAAAATAAATCTAAATAAAACCTACTAACTTTAACTAAATAATTCCTATTTAAAAATAAATACTTACCTGTAAAATAAACCCTAAGCTAGCTACAATATAACTAATAGTTACATTGTTTTCTATCTTAGGGTTTATTTTTATTTCACAGGCAAGTTTGTATTTATTTTAACTAGGTAGAATAGTTATTAAATAGTTATTAACTATTTAATAACTACCTAGCTAAAATAAATACAAATTTACCTGTAAAATAAACCGAACCTGTCTTACACTAACACCTAACACTACACTACAATTAAATAAATTCCCTAAATTAAATACAATAAATTAAATTAAATACAATTAGCTAAATTACAAACCCACCCCCCACTAAATTACAGAAAATAAAAAACAAATTACAAGATCTTTAAACTAATTACACCTAATCTAATAGCTCTATCAAAATAAAAAAGCCCACCCAAAATAAAAAAAAACCTTAGCCTAAACTAAACTACCAATAGCCCTTAAAAGGGCCTTTTGTGGGGAATTGCCCCAAAGAAATCAGCTCTTTTACCTGTAAATAAAAATACAAACAAGCCCCAACAGTAAAACCCACCACCCACACAACCAACCCCCCAAATAAAACCCTAACTAAAAAAGGGCATTTAGCTCTATTACAGCCTAAAGCCCTAACCTAAAAATAAAACCCACCCAATACACTCTTAAAAAATCCTAACACTAACCCCCTGAAGATCCACTTACAATTTTGAAGAGCCGACATCCATCCTCAACGAAGCCGGGAGAAGTTTTCATCCAAGCGGCAATATGTCCTCAACGAAGCCGGCAGAAGTGGTCCTCCAGACGGGCAGAAGTCTTCACCCAGACGGCATCTTCTATCTTCATCCTTGCGACGTGGAGTGGGTCCATATTCAAGACATCCGGCGTGGAGCATCCGCTTCTTACAACGTCTTCTTGCTGAATGAAGGTTCCTTTAAATGATGTCATCCAAGATGGCGTCCGTTAGATTCCGATTGGCTGATAGAATTCTATCAGCCAATCGGAATTAAGGTAGAAAAAATCCTATTGGCTGATGCAATCAGCCAATAGGATTGAACTTCAATCCTATTGGCTATTCCAATCAGCCAAATGAATGTGAGGTCAATCCTATTGGCTGATGTTTTTTCTACCTTAATTCCGATTGGCTGATAGAATTCTATCAGCCAATCGGAATCTAAGGGACGCCATCTTGGATGACGTCATTTAAAGGAACCTTCATTCAGCAAGAAGACGTCGTAAGAAGAGGATGCTCGGCGCCGGACGTCTTGAAGATGGACCCACTCCCTGTCGGAAGGATGAAGATAGAAGATGCCGGCTTCGTTAAGGACATCTTGCCGCTTGGATGAAGACTTCTCCCGGCTTCGTTGAGGATGGATGTCGGCTCTTCAAAACTGTAAGTGGATCTTCAGTGGGTTAGTGTTAGGATTTTTTGGGTGGGTTTTATTTTTAGGTTAGGGCTTTGGGCTGAAATAGAGCTAAATGCCCTTTTATGGGCAATGCCCATCCAAATGCAATTTTCAGGGCAATGGGGAGCTTAGGTTTCTTTAGTTAGGGTTTTATTTGGGGAGTTGGTTGTGTGGGTTGTGGGTTTTACTGTTGGGGAGTTGTATTTTTTTTACAGGTAAAAAAGCTGATTTCTTTGGGGCAATGCCCCGCAAAAGGCCCTTTTAAGGGCTATTGGTAGTTTAGTTTAGTCTAGGGTTTTTTTTTATTTTGGGTGGGCTTTTTTTATTTTGATATGGCTATTAGATTAGATGTTATTAGTTTAAAGATCTTGTAATTTGTTTTTTATTTTCTGTAATTTAGTGTTTGTTTGTTTTTGTAATTTAGCTAATTGTATTTAATTTATTTAATTGTATTTCATTTAGGGAATTTATTTAATTGTAGTGTTAGGTGTTAGTGTAATTTAGGTTAGGTTTTATTTTACAGGTCAATTTGTATTTATTTTAGCTAGGTAGTTATTAAGTAGTTAATAACTATTTAGTAACTATTCTACCTAGTTAAAATAAAAATAAACCCTAAGATAGATACAATGTAACTATTAGTTATATTGTAGCTAGCTTAGGGTTTATTTTATAGGTAAGTATTTATTTTTAAATAGGAATTATTTAGTTATTAATTGTAGGGTTTATTTAGATTTATTGTAATTATATTTAAGTTAGGGGGTGTTTGGGTTAGGGTTAGACTTAGATTTAGGGGTTAACAAATTTAGTAAAGTGGCGGCGACGTTGGGGGCGGCAGATTAGGGGTTAATAAATGTAGGTAGGTGGCAACGATGTTAGGGGCGGCAGATTAGGGGTTAATAATATTTAACTAGTGTTTGCGAGGCGGGAGTGCGGCGGTTTAGGGGTTAATATGTTTATTATAGTGGCTGCGACGTTGGGGGGGCAGATTAGGGGTTAATAAATTTAGGTAGCTTGTGGTGACATTGTGGGCGGGAGATTAGGGGTTAATAAATATAATGTAAGTGTCGGCGATGTTGGGGGCAGAAGATTAGGGGTAAATAAGTATAATGCAGGTGTCGGCTATGTCGGGGGCGGCAGATTAGGGGTTAATAAGTGTAAGATTTAGGGGTGTTTAGACTCGGGGTTCATGTTAGGATGTTAGGTGTAAATATAAAATTTGTTTCCCCATAGGAATCAATGGGGCTGCGTTAAGGAGCTTTACGTTGCTTTTTGGCAGGTGTTAGGCTTATTTTCAGCCGTCTCTCCCCATTGATCTCTATGGGGAAATCGTGCACAAGCACGTACCACCAACTTACCGCTGACTTAAGCAGCGCTGGTATTGGAGTGTGGTATGGAGCACACAATAACGTGCAATAACGTGCAAGTTAGCACCGCACCCCTGTTACCGCAAAACTCGTAATCTAGCCGATTGTTAGCCTGTTCTCTGGTGATTTATCACTTGGCTGCAGCTGCTTTTTAGCCCAGTGTTATGCTCGGCTGAGCAGGTTCAGGGGTATGGAGCGTCTGCAAAGTGATGGCTTAGTTAATCTTAGAGGGTGTGAAGAGATTAGTAGGCCTGAGTATACCAGAATGGAAACACAGAACAAAGAAGGTCTTTTCTTGAAGAACTTTACTAAGGTAATGAAAGGAAAACAAGAGGCAAAGCAAATTGAGGTTATTATTCCAACCTGATAATAAACAAAAGTAAAAGAACAATTTAAGCAGAAGTCCTTCAACAAACAGACTACCCTTATGGGTACTTGATTTCAGGATCAAGCTGGGCATACACGGGTATCAGAGACAGGGTCCTTGGTTTCGGGAACATGCTGAGCATAAGCCAGTATCTCAGTAAGGAAACTTGGTTTCAGGAACAGGCTGTGCATACATCAGTATCTCATTAAGGAAACTTTGTTTCAGGAACAGGCAGAGCATACGCCAGAATATCAGTAAGGGAACTTGGTTTCAGGAACAAGTAAATCATATACCAGTATCACAGTAGAGTTGTTTAGACTCACAGCAGAGATGCTTGGCTTCAGGATACACAAATGTCACAGTAGAGTTGCTTAGACTCAGCAAGCAGATAAACATACAGTTCTTACAGCAGTGGAGTTTAGTACCAACAGCCAAGGAAGTACACAGTTACTCACAGCAGAGGTACTTGGCTTCAGGATAAACAGATGTCACAGTATAGTTGCTTAGACTCAGCAAGCAGATTAACATACAGTTCTTACAGCAGTGGAGTTTAGTACCAACTGCCAAGGAAGTATACAGGTACTCACAGAAGAGGCGTTCAGTCTCACAGCAGAGATGCTTGGCTTCTAGATACACAAATATCACAGTAGAGTTGCTTAGACTCAGCAAGTAGATAAACATACAGTTCTCAAAGCAGAGGTGCTAGACTCATCAGCCAGGTAAGCTTACAGTTCTCACAGCAGAGGAATTGCTGTAAGAGGCTGAAGAAACAGGATAAAAAAGAATTGACAGAATACAAGCCAAGGGTCTATAACCAGGAAAGCATTCCAATCTGTCATAAAGCATAAGGAGAATCCAGAAAAAAAAATGGTCAATCGGCAAGCCGAGTTCAGAAGTCAGGAATCCACCAACAAGACAAGAATTCAGGAAGCAGAACAGAGGCACAAACAAAGGAAATCAATCACAATGTCAAGGCAGAAAGCCTTTATAACAGAGCTGATTACAAAACTACCTGCAGCTGAAAAGCAGATGGAGCCAGAGAGTAATCCACTGCAGGTAACAGGTCTCCAAAATGCTGCAAACATAAACATATACCTCTGGTGGCGCAGGAAAAGATAAACAGGCTGAGAACCAGGAGTCCCAGGTTCAAATACAGGCACGGCCGTGACAGTACCCCCTTCTCAAGGATACTCTCTGATTGGCCTTAGCTTCTTCATATCTTAGAAGGTCCACTTTACTGACCAGAGTCCCATCAGAGGCAAGGATACAATCAGGAGGTATAATGTTGGTCTACTGGCCTTTATGAAGAAAGTCCTGGCAAAGAGCTGCAACAGTGGTTCCTTGATATTTAGATTTTATTCTGGAGCGTTTAGGCAGATGACCTGGTTTCCTTCTCCAGATTGCAGTTTAGGGCTCTGACTCTTCAGAGTCTGAACATTCATAAATTGTAGAAAGAAACATCTGAATCCTCTTCCTCTGTGCCAGAGGATACTGTGGGTGGTAAGGTTCCAGCTAGAATTGGTGATATATGATTGTCAGGGTTTTTTTCCCTCCTTTGTTTGACATGTGCTGCTGGCAGCCATTTTACTCACCTCTCTTGCTGACTCTTGCATACTGTGTGATGCTGCTCATTTCCTGCACTTCCTTTTATGGCCAGACTGGTGCTCATCATCAGTGTGAACAGGATGCGGTCTCAGAATTCTCCTGTTAAAGGGCCTCTGTTCAGTATGCTTTGCCCTTGCATTGTCTCAGACCTGTTTGTGAGAGCTCCTGTGTATTACCTGGCTGTCTGACGTCCCTCCTGGTTCCTGATCCGTGGCTTGTTCCTGACTCTGCTGTTCTCCTTGTTCCTGATTCCGGCTTGTCTGACTACTCGCTTTGGCTCCTGACTCAGTTCGTCTGACTATTCGCTTTGGCTCCTGACTCGGCTCGTCTGACTAACAGCTCTGATTTTGATTCCTGGCTTGTTTTGTGGACTTTTTATTATTTTTTGCTATTAATAAAGGTGTGATTATTTTTGCACTTCTCGTCTCAGTCTGATTCCTGGCACCCTAACATTATGCAAGGGCCATGAATCCTGATGGTGCTAATAATCCACCTTTACCTGCCATAATTTCCAGGATGGATAAACCGGATCACCGCTTGGATCAATTTGCACTAGCCCTGCAAACCCTGCTGACTCGCACTGCACATTTGGACCAAAGTGTCCCGCAAGTTATGGCTGCTCCTGTTTACGCTGCTGCACCTATTCCTACCAGGAGCATGTCCGGTTCTGCACCTCTACCTCAGCAATATGGAGGCGATCCTAATCAGTGCAGAGGGTTTTTGAACCAGGTGGGCATTTACTTTGAGATGTTACCTCAGGCGTTTCCCTCTGACAGAGCTAAGGTGGGATTTCTCATCTCGTTACTCTCTGACACAGCTCTTGCCTGGGCTAATCCCTTGTGAGAGACTAAAAAACCTGTGCTTTCAAATTACCCTGAATTTGTGGCCTCCTTTCGAAGGGTATTTGATGACTCATGTCCAATCAGCAAGGTACAAGATCTGTTGCTCAGTATGCCATTGAGTTCCGTACGCTTGCCGCAGAGGTAGGTTGGAACAATGAAGCCCTTGTTGCTGCCTTCTTTCATGGACTCTCTGATGCGATTAAAGACGAAGTTGCTGCCAGAGATTTACCAGAGGATCTCGAGGCATTGGTGTCTTTTTTGATCCTAATTTACATCAGACTCAGAGAGAGGCCCTCTTTCAAGGAGCGCTTGCGGAAGCCTCCTGTTCCGTTGTCTCCTACGTGTTCGTTCCCACCCATGCCTCCCTCTCCTCCCATGCCTCCTGGTCCTGAGTCACCAGGTACGGCTGAGCCGATGCAGTTGGGATTCACGCGTCTCTCCGCAACGGAGAGGGCCTTTAGGAGTAGGGAGGGGTTCTGCCTCTATTGTGGGTTACAGGGCCACCGTTTGAAGTCTTGTCCTACACAGCCGGGAAACGCTCAACATCTTGCTGTGGGTCTTCTTCAACCTATTGCTAATGGTGAGCGTCCTTGGACACATCTTTCCATGGACTTTATTGTCGAGCTCCCTGTTTCCAATAGCAATACTGTTATCCTTATGGTGGTTGACCGTTTTTCTAAAATGTCACATTACGTTCCCTTGAAGAAGTTGCCTACCACTCAGGAGCTTGCTTCAATTTTTGCCTGGGAGGTCTTCCGTTTACATGGGTTACCCAAGGAGATAGTGTCGGACCGGGGTAGCCAGTTTGTCTCCAGATTTTGGCGTTCCTTTTGTGCTCAAATGGGGATCCAGCTTTCCTTCTCCTCTGCATATCACCCTCAATCCAATGGGGCTGCGGAACAGTCTAATCAAGCTCTGGAACAGTTCCTCCTTTGCTATGTTTCAGATCACCACAATAATTGGTCTGAACTGTTACCTTGGGCAGAGTTTGTTCGTAATAGTGCTATTAATGCTTCCTCCAAGTTATCCCCGTTCATGGCAAATTATGGGTTTCAACCATCCTTGTTGCCCGATTCATGTCTCAGGGTATTCCGGCTTTGGAGGAGCATCTCCGGCAACGTGGGTGCAGATTCAGGATTGCCTTCATCGTTCTATGCAGCGCCAAAAGTTCCAGGCCGATCGTAGGCGTCTGCCCGCGCCTTCCTACCAGGTTGGTGAGAGAGTTTAGCTGTCCTTCCGCAACTTGAACCTTCATGTGCCTTCCAATAAACTGGCTCCCCGTTATGTTGGTCGTTTTCAAATATTTTGACGGATCAATCCTGTGGCCTACGCTCTTGACCTTCTTCCTGCAATGCGCATCTCCAATGTTTTTCATGTTTCCCTCTTGAAACCATTGGTTTGTAATCGGTTTACTACTGTGTTGCCTCGTCCCCGTCCTATCTTTGTTGACAACCATGAGGAGTATGAGGTCAGCAGCATTTTTGACTCTCATATGTCCAGGGGCCGCGTACAGCATTTGGTTCACTGGAGGGGCTACGGTCCGGAGGAGCGTTCATGGGTTCTCTCCTCTGATGTTCATGCTTCCGCCCTCTTCCGTTCCTTCCATGCTCGTTTCCCCAATAAGCCTTTTGTCCTCCCACGGGGGAGGGGTCGTTGAGGGGAGGGTACTGTCAGGGTTTTTTCCCTCCTTTGTTTGCCATGTGCTGCTGGCAGCCATTTTACTCACCTCTCTTGCTGACTCTGGTGCATTCTGTGTGATGCTGCTCATTTCCTGCACTTCCTTTTATGGCCAGGCTGGTGTTCATCATCAGTGTGAGACAGGATGCAGTCTCAGAACTGTGATGTCATCACTTATTATTTAAAGGGCCTCTGTTTAGTATGCTTTGCCCTTGCGTTGTCTCAGACATGTTTGTGAGAGCTCCTGTGTATTACCTGGCTGTCTGACATCCCTCCTGGTTCCTGATCCCTGGCTTGTTCCTGACTCTGCTGTTCTCCTTGTTCCTGATTCCGGCTCGTCTGACTATTCACTTTGGCTCCTGACTCGGCTCGTCTGACTTCCAGCTCTGGTTTTGATTCCTGGCTTGTTATTTGTTTTGTGGACTTTTTATTATTTTTTGCTATTAATAAAGGTGTGATTATTTTTGCACTTCTCGTCTCAGTCTGATTCCTGGCACCCTGACAATGATTCACAGGGTTTTGTAAGGTTGAGGAAACAGATGAACGAGAATCCTGCTGGTGACTGGATGTACTGGAACCCTGTTGAAAAGAGGGAACAGAGACTTCCAGGGGAGAAGCAAAGTCAGATTTGATGTGAGAAGTACCAGTTTCATCTGGGAGTTGCTGCACCAGGATATAATGTAACCAGACCTCTGCCATTTTTGTTGTTGGATTTGAGGTACTCTTCCCAGCTGTCACCACAGCAGGCGAAGCAGAACTAGAAGTTGGGGAGTCCTGGGTAGATCTCTTGGGAGGTCTCATTGGACAGTAGGAGATGACATGGCTAGAGCCCCCACAATAAGAATAGAGTCCTTGAGGTCTCCTTCTTGTAATCTCCGTAGGCGAAAGCGGTGCTTTAGCAGCTTTGATGTTACCCTCTGCTGTAGTTTTAGAAGACTTTCCTTTAAATGTCACTGAGGCAGCCCTGGGAGGTACAGAGGAAGTCAGAACTGTGAAAGACTTCTCTGGAGTAAATTTGTGTCAAATAGAGTCTGAATGTCTGTGGCATAGGACTGTGTTATATGTTGCACCTTATCAGGAAGGTCTTGAAACAACTGTTGCATTAGCTGTGCCATGTTTGTCACTTGTTCTAGTAGGGCTTTCAAAACTGGTACCACCTCTACAAGCTCCAATGTGTGGCCTTGACATTCTGTCATGCTCGGCTCAGCAGGTTCAGGGGTATGGAGCATGTGCAAGGTGATGGCTGAGTTAACCTGAGATGGTGTGAAGAGGTGAGTAGGACTCATTATACCAGAATGGAAACACAGAACAAAAAATGTATTTTCTTGAAGAAGCTTTACTAAGGTAATGCAAGGAAAACAAGAGGCAAAGCAAATTGAGGTTATATTCCAAAATGATAATAAACAAACAAAAGTCTTTGTAAAAGAACAGTTTAAGCAGAAGTCCTTCAACAGACACAGACTACCCTTATGGGTACTTGATTTCAGGATCAAGCTGGGCATACACTGGTATCAGAGCCAGGGTCCTTGATTTCAGGATCAAGCTGGGCATATGCCAGAACTCAAGACAGGAATTCAGGAAGCAGAACAGAGGCACAAACAAAGGAAATCAATCACAATGTCAAGGCAGGAAGTGAAAACCAGGAGTCCCAGGTTCAAATCCAGGCACGGCCGTGACACTCAGCAATACTTTTCACAGAGTAGAAGGAATTGCCTGGTATTTCGGAGCTGGATGACCGTAATAGGCGGGATCAGACTGATATACTACAAGTTGTACATTGTGAAAAGCATTACTGGGCTAAAAAAAGGCTGCACCCAGGAGGCAAATCGTCATAGAACAGGCTAACAATAGTATTGAGCTGGTTGTTCGCTCCTATGAGTGTGCTTCTCGCTGTGTGTATTTAGTTTTCACATAAGTTTAGACATATTTAACTAAACTTTCTTCATGCAAAAATATATTAGCATCATGTTTTAATTTTTGAATGTGGTTCTTCATTTGTATATAATGCATTATTTCTTAAATTCAAGCAATTTGAACTTTATCCTCAAATGAATATGACGTGACTATATCTCTTGTATGTCACTATGGTTTACAGAATGACAAAGAACACCGAGCTGATGTGTACGACCTGTTTCCTGGGACATTTCAGACCATAGAACTAGTGGCTGGTAACCCTGGAATGTGGCTTTTGCATTGCCATGTAGCAGATCACATACATGCTGGCATGGAAACAACGTTTACAGTAAAAGAAAGATCAGGTATGTTGTACAAAGGATATATAAAGCTAATAAGACAACTTTTTATAAGACTTCTCAAGCCCCAAATGGCCAAAATGTACTTCTTTCCTAGCGGTGATTAATTGTGCCATAAAAACATAAAGTCAGTGGAACAGATTAACGGATTATCTATCCTCTATGTAAAGCCATTAATAAAAGCAGACCTCAACTAACCAGGGCACCAGCAGCACCTATAAAAAAGTGTTCTGGAATGTGTTCTGGCTCTGCTACTTAGGAAGGTAGAGGTGCAGGCTGACAACAGCACCTCTCCCCTTCATGTGGCATGCACTTCCCGCATAGCTCCGCATCACTTCCGCCATGCTTACATCTAGCAGTGTTATGCAGCCTTGACTGAACCTTTGTTTGCCCAAAACATACACTGGTAATCGAGAAATGAAACCACGGTTGCGTAACTGACCTGTATGTTAGTACCCAATATTTATTCATTTTAAATACCCATCTGTTTTCTGTAATCAAGGGGCTAAATCACTGTTCTATGCATGTATATGGGATAGCTCCTACATTTTGAGCAAATTTGTCAATTATAATATTGCATTATATAATATAGAGATTTACGGCAGATTGTTACAGTAATCTGTAGCATTTCATACAATTTTCTAGCATTTTTTTGTTGTAGACATGTTTATGGGGACATTAAACACATTATTTATTGTTTAGGTAAATAATTGAATTGAACTTTGCAGTATACTATTATTATTCACCTTTTTCTGTCATCTAACCCTGAAAATTGTGGGTTTCCAATTCTAAAAATTGGAAATTTGTACTGTAGACACTGTGATACCACGTATCAATCCCTAACTAATCTCAGAGGAAGTGGTAAGATACTGTAGCACAGTGTACGTTTTGCAAACAGAATGACAGCGGTTAACTTTATCTATGTCAGTAACAAGTCAAGGGGTGGGTGGTGTTTGACCATTGAAAAACAACTGCAGTAAGCAAGGTTTTTAAATGTTCAGAAAATGTTCTGTTATTTTATTGCAATACTACAAAAAAAGTATTTAAAGGTTTATGAGACCCTCTTGGCTGTGATCACTTCAGAGCTTAACTCTAAGAGATATGGAGAAATAACTTGGATGGGAAGAGTAGCTGCCCTCAAGATGATGATTCTTCCAAACTCACCTACCTATTTTGATGCATTCCCATCCCAATATCAGCAACCCTGCTCCATAAATTTCAAGCGCTATTCAACTCCTATACCTGGAATAATAACAGACCCCGGGTGGCAGCGCACATACTACAATCTCCAACAGAGAGGGGGGTATTGGCCTCCCTAGTGTGAAAGCATATTATGAAGCAGCAATGATATCCCATGTGACTGCATGGGGACAGGACCTCCCGCCAACAATGTGGAGGGATCTGGAACAAGCTTCATTGCCGGCGTACGTTGATTTGGTGGACCTACTCTGGCTTCCCCCTCATCAGCAATCTAAAATTCACATTGGCAATGAAATAGTTAAGGGTTGTCAGGAATCCTGGCACAAATTACAGCACACTCCCTGGGAAACAAGACGGGTGACTGGTCTCCAGCTTCATAAGCCTCTCTCCACACATTATACATGTCTAATAGAGGAGCAGATATCCCCCAAAACAGTGCACATGGAGGCTTGGGAGATGGAGCTCCAGTTGTCCTATACATAGGAGGAGTGGGCCAGGGCGATTTGCATTACAAAATAAACTACTCATTGTGTCACTCTTTACGAACTGTACTTTAAGATCATGAAGAGGTGGCATTGGGTACCAGCAAAACTGCAAAAACTATTTCCCGAACACTCCCCCATGTGGTGGAGAAAATGTTGGGAACCCCCCTCCATATCTGGTGGTCATGTCCTAGACTAGAAAGCTATTGGTCCAGAGTAGAAGCAGCCTGCAAAGACTTAGGCCTCCTAGAGGTACTAGAACCAGCCCTGGCAATACTCCACCTAGGGCGTAGACAGACATACCAAGCCCAAACAGTGTTTGCTATTGTATATCCTCACCTCCACTAAATTGCTCATCACAAGGAATTGGAAAAAAGACCAACTCCCAGATGGCAGGGAGTAGTAGACTGTGTAAATTATATCAAAACCATGGAAAATTATGTTCTCAGAGAGAAAAAACAAATGAATGATTTCTGCCTGATATGGGAACCCTGGGAGTCTCTCTGGACTAGTTTATTCAAACAAGACTTTGCCCAAGTAATTGTAATGACCTCTTTGTTGCAAATGATTACTGTACATTAATGTCAAATTCAAATAAAAATAAAAAAAGTAAAATTCTCATAAACATACCCACACAACAAATGCACACCCACACAGCAAACAATTTGAAACTTTTCCTGCACCTAAATTTTTAAGGTGGCTTCTAGTTTTTTTAAAAAAATATTGATACCATGATATATTTTTGAATTTAGTTGCCACAGCTCATTTTTCCCCTCCAAGTTTACCTGTGACTATAAAAATATCTACTGTAGCCCTTGTTCCTACACCTATGGCACATTCTGAGCTTGTTAAAAAAAATCTACATGTGTTTATAAAACTAACTGTTTTTTACTTTATTTACAGAGCCAGATAATGTTCCGCCAGGCAAGTATACTCCTTCTAGTATTGTTTGTACAACTTTATGACTTAGAAATGTATTTTATGGTTTCTTTTTTGTGTTTTGCAGCTGGCTACCCTACTGGAATACCGTTCCTGGGGAAGGATCTCTCTGGCAGGGAAGCATACATAGCCCTAATATCTCTTTTAGCAATTGGCCTTGTTTTACTAGCGCTGCTATTGATACTATTGACTGTTCTTAGTTGTGCAAGAAAAAGGATGTACTACAGCACAATTCAGAACGGATCACTTCCAATTAATAATCTATGAATACAATGTGATGTCCGATGGCACAGAAAATAATAAGCCGATGGACTTGCACTGTAATATTTTAGTTCTGTTATGTTTACAACCTCAGAATTGCATTTTATGAACTGTACATGTGATTGTTAAAACTAATGTTTATTTACACTGGACACTTTATAAATATATTGTGTTATGTTTCTGGTGTTTAAGGGATCCTGCCACCATATTAATTATTGTCATCTCCTTATTTTTGTGCCAATTTTAGCACTAAAGAGACATTAGGCAACTACAGTAGCATGGCTAAAACTCACCATGATATTGTTTGTCCCCCTGCACCTGCAGATCTTATTTTATCTCTTTACAGGTGATGATTGGTCAAGCTCCATATCTTCATACTGGGCGCCTCCATCTTGTAGCACACATATGTTTGCACTGTGCGACAGAAGAACAATCACAGATCAGCTTCTTCACAGTTGAGTTGTTTTTGCAGAAATGTAAACATCTGACTCTGTATTGTGTATGATAACCTGAAGTGGACGATACGTGTAAACAAACGGCGGAGTAAGAATACTTCAGCTACAGATGGTGACGCCCTTAATGACAAAGCAGAGCTTCATCAACCAACACCTGTAAACTATAAGAGAACATCTCTGAAGAGAGTTCAGGCGAAGGAGGAAAATGATGGCATATCGAGTAGCAGTTTAATTTTCCTTTAAAGGGATATCAAACCCAAAATGTTTCTTGCATGATTTAGTTAGAGTATGCAATGTTAAACAACTTTCTAATTTGTAAAAGAGCAAGAGCAAAAAACCGCATGGAGTAAAGGCCTGGTATGTGACACATAATAAATCAATAGATGAATATTAAACTGAGCCGTTACAAAAGCACAACATGCAGTGTGCGGTATGTAGATAGTTAATTCCACTCAAATGAAAGGGTAAGCAATGTCCAGAAACTAAGGATACTGAGGCCGTAGCCTCTCCTACCCCTAAATAGTAATCCAGATCCCCCAATGTGTGAGAGGATGTGAAATGGCAGAGTATCTGTGTATATATGGAAAGCAGAGGAGGCAAAGATCAAGTATTGGCGATAAACAAACCAAGTACCAGTCTTATCTGAAAAGAAGTTGATCCGGGTAGGGGGCAGTTTGCCCAGGATGGCAAACAAGACCCCAATTCACCGACCAAACAATCTGCAGGGCTGGGTCCTAGGTAGCTGATCAGGTCCACTCTTAGAGACTTCTCGAGGTGTAGAGGCAAAACACTCACTCCTTCTTTCTGCGTACTAAGACCAACTGATCTGCAATGCACAACACCGCTCAGTTCAGATGACGTCACAGGCTCGCAAATCCGAAACGTCTGTGTGAATAGCAGCACTCCACAGCAATTAGGACTGCTATGGGCAATGAGGAGTCCCAGTACTCCAAGGTAAATAATAGAAAGAACAGTTCATAGCAATCCAAGAATGAGACCAAAAGCATGACTTCTGAGGTCAAGATAAAAACCAAAATGTATTATCACATATTAAAAAGGAGGGCAGATCCAGACAAAGGAAAACGAGAAAAAAAAGAGTCTGAACAGTTTTGGTCTCACAGACCGTAGTCATAGACATGTGAGACCGAAACCGGTCAGACTTTTTTTTCTCGTTTCCCTTTGTCTGGAGTCTGCCCTCCTTTTTAATATGTGATAATACATTTTTATCTTGCCCTCAGAAGACCCGCTTTTGGTCTCATTCTTGGATTGCTATGAACTTTTTTTTCTAACTTTCTGATTTACTTCAATTAGCAATTTTATTTGTTCTCTTGGTATCTTTTGTTGAAAAGCAGTGACGTAAGCTCAGGAGTATGCATGTGTCTGAGCACTATATGGCAGCAGTGTTGCAAGAATGTTATCAATTTGCAGGAGCACTAGATGGCAGCACTGTTTCTTGCTATGTAGTGCTCTAGATGCCTACCTAGGTATTTCTTTAACACAGAATATCATGGGAACAAAGCAAATTTGATAATAGAAGTGATTTGTAATTTTTATTTAAAATTGTATGCTCTGTCTGAATCACTAAATAAATGTTTTTTTGGTGTTATATCCCTTTAAACAATCCCTTTAACCCTTTGAGTGCTAATGACGGCTCTGAGCCGTCACAGAGTTTCTCACTCTGGTGCTGATGATGGCTCAGAGCCGTCATGAGCACTCTCCCACCTTGAGGGAGATCTGGGGGATTTTAACTGCTCCTACCCCGGCGATCATGCCTGTAGAGTGACAGGCATCGCCGGGGCTTCACGTGATGCGCGGTGACGTTACGCGCAATGACGTGATGACGTCACCGCGCAACTTTATTTATACTTAACAATGTTAAGTATATGAGGAGGGGGCATGCTGCTTAGAAGCCTGTATCTCAGGCATCTAAGCAGCTACAGACCCCCAAGACCCACTATTGGAAAGGTAATCGCCTAACCTTTCCAACAGTGTAAGTCTTGGGGGTCTGTAAAAAAAAAAAAGTTAAATTTTTTTTTTTCCAAAATATTTTTTTTTTTAAAAAAAACTTAGAAAATATTAGCAACCTGGTGGGAAAGTGCTTAGCACTCAAAGGGTTAAAAAAACCTGTGAATATCAATAACATACATAAATATATCCCAAAAACACCATTATTTAGGAAATATAAATACTGTGTTTTAATTTCTATGATTAAATTGTGCAAACATATGAAGATATATAGGTACTTGTTCCAATAAAATTGCAAAACAAATCTTTTAATAAAAAATGGCTAATTAAAATATTACAAATACAACTGACAAATGTGGTTATAATCCCATATGTCAAAATAAAACATTAATAAAATAATGCTAAAAAGTTTCTTATTAAACCCTACAAAGACATGAACAGCATAACAATGTATGCAGTGTAAGCATCTCTATGAATGTTTATAAAATGGTAGTTAATTAAAGGGACATAGCATATTTTATTAATACAAAAACGCTGGCCTGCATGTATTTACACAACCCAACCATCCACACAAAGGGGTTAATCAAGTAGTTAAATTCCGCTCATGAACCACAATGCCAGTGGCTAAATCAGAACCAGTTAATGCACGGAATCACTGATTCTGTTTAGCAACAATACATTGTGGCACCTGAGGGGACATTAACTGTGTATTTAACCTTTTGTGGGGTTAAAACTCAGTTGCAGCACTGTAAGGTTTCTTGAAAAAGGTTTCTCTTAAAGGGACACTGAACCAAAATTTTTTCTTTCGTGATTCAGATAGAGCATGCAATTTTAAGCAGCTTTCTAATTTACTCCTATTATTATTTTTTCTTTGTTCTCTTGCTATCTTTCTTTGAAAAAGAAGGCATCTAAGCTTTTTTTTAGGTTCAGGACTCTGGACAGCAATTTTTTATTGGTGGATGAATTTATCCACCAATCAGCAAGGACAACCCAGGTTGTTCACCAAAAATGGGCCGGCATCTAAACTTACATTCTTGCATTTCAAATAAAGATACCAAGAGAATGAAGAAAATTTGATAATAGGAGTAAATTAGAAAGATGCTTCAAATTTCATGCTCTATCTGAATTACGAAAGAAATTTTTTGGGTTCAGTGTCCCTTTAAGTCATTTACTATCAGTTGATTAATATTTAGAACTTGGACAGGACACACAAAAATTCCAAAATTGTAATCGTTTTATTTATTCTTTTGTCAGTTGTAATGTTTTATTTAGTGATTTGCAATCACATTTCCATTGAATAGACTGCCTGAACTCTGTAATGGATATGTAGGAAATACATTATGTGTAGTTTAGTTTTTATGCACAAAATATATTTGGCAACCGAAAAGCCCAATTGTAGTTCTCCTGGGGAATACATGTTGTTGGTGACAATATATATATAAAGTCTTGTTTTAAGGAATTCTGCTAAACATGGTTTTGGTTTTTATGTTTATCAAAACATTTTTTTGTTTTCTTTTTTTAAACAAAATTAATATAATATTTATTTTCACATTACAAATAAATTTGTTGTGGATCTGTTTTGACAAATAAATCAGGTCAAAGTGTGTTTATCTATAATGTTGTCTGTGTATCTGTCAATGAGCTTGTACAATACCGAAGCATGGCAAGCCCTGTTTAAAGGGACAGTTATGTCAAAATGAAACTTTCATGATTCAGACAGAACATGCCGTTTTTTTACAACTTTCCAGTTTAGTTGTGTGATGCTGCTCATTCAACAAAGGATACCACAAGAATTAAGCAAATGTAATAATAGAGCATACAATTTTAAATAACTTTTGAAATTACTTTTAGCTGAAAGAAAAACTTAAGTTTTATGTCCCTTTAAGAACACTGCTGTATGTCTTCCTGAAAAATATCACTGCTTATGAGTAATTTGTACAAACAGTTTCAGTTGCTTGAAACATTTTTTACGTATTTTAGACGTTGTCATAGTCAAATAATCTGTCTTTAAAACAGAGACTCTTAAACCAAATGATGGAGGTGTGGTACTAAAAATTGTTGTTAGATTAGATTAGTAACTATCACCATGATCAATACTTCGATTCCATGTTTTAACTGCACAAAAACACAACAAAAACCTCACTAAATGTAGCTAGTTTGTGTATTTGTGATTTGTCGTTTTTACAAATAAATATGATTTTCATTTAGCTGTTCTGTTCATAGCTATCCATATGTAAAATAAAACTGAGCTATTGAATGACATGTTTTTGTCGGTCTGTTAGATATAACCTAGGTTACAATATTATTTAATTATACCTCAGTAGTAACCTCCAAACGTATTATATATTTACGTAACTATATTTTTATTAAAAATTAATATTTATTCAATAGTTCTGATCAATTAAGTTTTATATACACACCAAATATATTAATGTAGAAAACAGATTGAGTCAATTATATATGTCTATGCTGTTACAATTTTCTATACAAAGCAAACCATAAAATATATTTCTATAAGTTAACCTTAGCTGCAAATAAATTAAACATCAGATATTACTATAAACTTACAAGACAAATTATAATTAGCCAGCAACACTCTAATACCACACTATGGACTACTAACTTGACAATGCTTAGTTAACAATATAACCAAATCCTAATAAATCTATGAAATTTCCAGGGAAAAATAATAAAGCTATTTTCAACCCCATATAATCTAATATACTTCACTTAAACCCAGAGATTGTTACACAATACTACCAATTCAACATATCCCAATTAATCTAGCATGAAACTTATTTAGCCACAATAAAACAAATTCTAAAATATCACAATAACTGCAATTAACTTATGACATACAAATATATAATTCCTTTCTTAAAGGGACAGTAAACACCAGAATTTTTGTTTAAAAAGGTAGATAATCCCTTTATTACCCATTCCCCAATTTTGCATAACCAACACAGTTATAATAATATACTTTTTACCTCTGTGATTACCTTGTATCTAAGCCTTTGCAAACTGCCTCCTTATTTCAATTCTTTTGACAGACATGCATTTTTAGCCAATCAGTGCTTGCTCTTAGGAGCTTCACGTGCCAGAGCTCAATGTTATCTATATGAAACACATGAACTAACGCCCTCTAGTGGTGAAAAACTGTCAAAATGCTTTCAGACTAGAGGCAGTCTTCAAGGTCTAAGAAATTAGCACATGAACCTCCTAGATTTAGCTTTCAACTAAGAATACCAAGAGAACAAAGCAAAATTGGTAATAAAAGTAAATTGGAAAATTGTTTAAAATTACATGCCCTGTTTAAATCATAAAATATTTTTGTGACTTTACTGTCCCTTTAATAATAATATTTAACACCAGTACACTTACTACCCTAGTCTAATCAATATTAAATATAAGAATAAGATATATTTTAACTCACAAGCTGCAGAAATACTATGCTATAAAGAATTTTTTTGCTAAAATCTATTAAAAATATAAAATAACCATTAATACATTAATAAGCTTTTCCAGATAAATTATTTTCACCGTCATATAAGAGGAGACACACACGTCTGGGAGTAAAGGTTAGGCCCAATTTTGTCTTACAAAACTCTGTGTATTTCCAAGGCAGCAGTTTGTCAGTAAGCCAAGTTAAGCAGCAAAAAACCCAAGCCAAAAAAAGCCCCTTTTGCTTCCTGTGCAAGGGTTTTTATCTCTGTGATAAAACCCACCTCTTTTCTAATCATTGGTGAAATTTGGGTACGTCCTTCTTCAGAGCTTGTCCCTCATTGGCCCTTTGGTAATGCATGTCTCTTAACAGTTAACACTTTTGGCTGTAATACCAGTTTCAGTCTATTGGGGGCAGCAGACATAGAAAAACAGTTTCAATATCAAATATTGCTACAATTTAATATATATATTTTAAAGGGTTCATTAAATACACTTATGTTACCTAGTATTAATAGACTTATCTGGTCAACATATATGGGACTATTTAATACTACTGAAGATGTGTATATCAATACCAAACATGAGTATATTCCCCTAAAATACACCTATAAATATACACACACTTCTCATCGGATTATATCATGTACCCAATCTGCAAGTAGCATTCTAATGTGATTAATAATATAGCTATATTAATAAGTAATTATATGCTTGATTATCTGCTCTTCATGGAACCATAGCATATCATATCCTGGTTTATCAGATGCATGAAATAAAAGAAGCAGTGTTATTACTCTAAGGTTATGGAACACATTTTAAATTTACCAATGCAGCTAATTATCCAATACAGCAGACATTTATTCAATATAGTATAATTTTCAGATCAATACATATACAATCCTATGCAAAAGTTTAGGCACCCCTGACAATTTCCATGATTTTCATTTATAAATAAATGGGTGTTTGGATCAGCAATTTTATTTTGATCTATCAAATAACTGAAGGTAGTGAAATGACTGAAGGTAGTGAAATGAGGTTTATTGGATTAACAGAAAATGTGCAATGTGCAATATGCATCAAAACGAAATTAGACTGGTGTATAAATTTGGGCACCCCAACAGAAATATTGCATCAATATTTAGTAGAGCCTCCTTTAGCAGAAATAACAGCCTCTAGACGCTTACTATAGCCTGTAATGAGTGTCTGGATTCTGGATGAAGGTATTTTAGACCATTCCTCCTTGCAAAACATCTCCAGTTCAGTTAGGTTTGATGGTTGCCAAGCATGGACAGCCTGCTTCAAATCACCCCACAGATTTTCAATGATATTCAGGTCTGGGGACTGGGATGGCCATTCCAGAACATTGTACTTGTTCCTCTGCATAAATGCCAGAGTAGATTTTGAGCAGTGTTTTGGGTCGTTGTCTTGTTGAAATATCCAGCCCCTGCCTAACTTCAATTCCTTAACATTCCTTAACATTATTCTCAAGTATCTGCTGATACTGAGTGGAATCCATGCGAACGCCAACTTTAAGAAGATATACAGAGGGCGACTCCTAGTGTGGAATTAGTAAGCAGAGTGTGAACCCACCAGCTTTACCCTTCAGAGATATACTCACAAAGTATAGAGCACACTGTAGTGCTAATGAAGCAAGCTGGGTATATTAAAAGTGGCCCAGCGCACATACCACTCCGGTGAAAGATGGTCCAATGTATTCAGAAGGTTCAGATAAAAAATTCAGGAGACTCCAGATATATATAAAAAACACTTTATATAAAAATATAACAGTGTACAATAAAAATCAGTAGAATTCGCTACGCGTTTCTCAGAGCTACCACTCTGTTTCCTCAGGCAAGTTATACTGATCTAAAACTGAAGTCTCCTATTTATACATCCTCAAATAAATTAAAACATTGGTCACACCCAATCTACCAATTACTTATGCAAATGTTGCTATGGTGACCTTCACAATACAAACTGACTTTTCTTGATACCAGTATGTGAATATATAACCCATTGTATGCATGTACTTTAACATATACAGCTAGTATCAAAACAAGTATGTAGCAGATATTACAATATATCTCATAAACATTTCGGAAGAAAACATATATAGTATGCACAATAGTGTTTCAGCAAAAAAACAAATACAGCACTCATATAGTTGGTTCATTAAATTTTCAGCAATCTCTCTTTATGAAAGTGAATGCACTATTTATTTCTATTTTATATGGTTAATAACTTCTTTATTTCCTGAGGATTTCTTTCCTCCCCTTTGTTCATAATAGAAAGTCTAATTTATTTATTAATTAAAAGCATTAGCTAGTTTGTTTATATCATATATAAAGCTGTCAGCTTGTGGGTGTGTGTCATTAGCCTATCTCACACTTCCATATGTGTGGGTAATGGCTAGTGGGCGTGTATCATTTATCGCCGGTCTTTAAATACAATTCCTCAACTTTCTTCCTAATATATTCTTACCCCTTTTGACATGATCTCCTACAATAAACTGTTTAAATGTTATCTGAATTGTTGTATTGTGCATATCATAAGCTGATTTTATGAAGGGCTATGTCTATTTGTTTAAAGCTCCCTCTCTGATTTCACAATGTCCAATGTGTAGGTGATAATCCGTGGGCGTGTAGCATAAACCAATCACGCGTCACTATGTGTGTGAATCCCAGCTTATAGGCGTGTGTTTTCTATCGTTAAAAAAATAAATAAATAAATCAACTATTGTCTATTTATTTTTTTGGGATATGAACTGCTTTGCTATTATGATATATTTATATATAACCCTATGGCTATGTTCGAGATAGCATCAGCCAATTTGTGTAGCCCTTTGGTATTACTGCTCTGTGAAAGCATATCCTATCCTCACAGTATTCGTCAATTTTTACTGAATCATAACATTCAAAATAATGCCAGTCTCGTAATCATTGCGCTTCAATCGAATAGATGCATATACTCATATATTTTTATATATTGGTAACCTGTATAATGTATATAAATAAAACTATATATATATAAAAAAATATGAATTATAGTCTTCCATTTTTTGTGTGTGCTTTCTGTGCCCTAGTGAATAAATTAATAAATTGTTCTATATGAAAAGACATGTGAAAAAACATATAGAGGAAAATTATGGTTACTATATGTTATAAATAGTGATAATTAGTGAATTCTATGTGTGACTAGTGTTAAGTACTCTAACTATATCTTATTTTATGTAAATAAATATATATAAATAGATGTGCTATTATGAAAACCTATGTGACTAGAGTAATAATATATAAATAATATAACTATAATAATATTATGTGTATGACCATGAATATATCAATTCCTATGTGACTCATATGATTAAATGTGTATAGTGTGACAATGTTAAGTGTTTATAATTAATATAATAAATACTCTATGTGTATGAATATAGACAAATTGTATGTTTATAGTATTCTAAATATACATATCTCCATTAATGTGATTAAATGTGTTTTATAGTGATATGATGCTTGAATGATTGTAAGATGGATAGTAAATACTGAATATATTTTCAAGATGAAACATTACTGGTATATTAAGATATTTACTGGGTGGTGACCTCAGGTGATCTATACTTACATTCCTTCTAAATAATATATATCAATATCAATGAGGATATGATCCATTATATACACATTAATATTAAGTGCACTACTAATGTGAGAGAACAGATATGAAGCTTGTATAACAGAACCCTTAAATTAAAAGATAGAATGAACTGAATGTTTGTACTGGATTGATCTAAAAGGCTGCTGTATCAATTACTTCATTGAGGCCTTCTGGATGTAAAGATGAAAATCTATAGATCCAGAAGGTCTCCCTTTGACGAAGTTTAATCATTCTATTTTGGGAATTACTAGCAGTCACTACCTCGAGTGGGGTTATCTTCATAAGGCATTTGTTAGTGCCATGTGATGCTGTATGATGTCTAGAAGTACTGTATTTATCTAATCCTTTCACAATGCATCTGAGATGTTCAGACCATCTCTGTCTTATCATCCTGCAGGTGCGGCCTATATAATGTAGGCCACAGATGCAGGTGATACAATAGACCACATAAGTAGAACTGCATGTTATTTTTTGTGTTAATGTAAAAGTTTCCCCTGTGTTATTTACTTTGATACTCTTTTGTCCATTGATGGTATATTTACACATACTGCATCTATTTTTGTGACATCTGAAAAAGCCTATTTTTGCACCTTGAGTGCTATCTTGTATGTTTCCTCTATTGAATGGTGCATTTGTTTCCCTTTTGCACATCACTATCTTACTAGGTGCAAGTTTTTCCTTTATTGTTGGGGCTCTCCTAAAAGTGCATATTGGTTTCTCCCCTAAAATGGATCGCAGAACAGGGTCTTTCTTTAATAGTGTCCAATGTTTAGATTAGATCTTTCTAATCTCCCTATGGTTGTCGTTATATCTCGTAATGAATGTTGATTCATATCCTGAATCAAATGTAGATTCTTTCTTCTTTTTACTAGTGAATAATTCATGCCTATTTTGGGCACGTGCCCTATGGTAACTATGTTCAATGAGAGATGCAGGGTAATGTTTTTCTTTAAAACGATCTATGAGGGTCTGGCTTTGGATATCAAATGTATTGATATCTGTACAATTTCTTCGAATTCTTCGAAACTGACTGTATGGTATGTTTATTTTCCAACTGGAGTAATGGTTACTGTGATAGTCTAGTAAATTGTTGCTATCGACTGTTTTGAAAAAAGTGCATGATTCCACCTTATCATCTATGCCCCACATTAGGGAAACATCCAAAAAATCAATTTTATCTATTTGTACGTTCCATGTGAACTTAATCCCCATATTATTCATATTTAATTCATTCTGAAAGGCTGTCAGAGAATCCAATGGACCCTTCCATAAAAAAAGCAGATCATCTATATAACGGCCATAGAAGACCAGATTTTGCTCCCAGTTAGAATCATAGATGTAAATTGATTCAAAATAACCCATGAATAGGTTTGCGAAACTGGGAGCAAATCTGGTCCCCATGGCCGTCCCTTTAATTTGTATATAAAAGTTATCTAAAAACTGAAAATAATTATGGGTCAAAATAAAATTGATGAGTTCTAATATGTAATTTTTTTGAAGGTCCGACATATATATGTCTTCACTTAGAAAATAATCTATTGATTTTAACCCTATGTTATGTGCAATATTTGAATAAAGCGAAGTGACATCACAAGAGACCCAATACAAATTTTCTTCTTTTTTGATGTTAGAAAGTTTGATTAATAGATCAGTAGTGTCTCTAATGTAGGACCTCAGTTGTGATACATATTTTTGAAGATAAAAATCAATATAAGAAGATAGATTGTCAGTGATACTATTCATTCCTGCAATGATAGGCCTACCGGGTGGGTTATTTAGTTGTTTATGTATTTTGGGTAGGTGATAATAATAAGGTATGTTCGGACTTTTGGGAATCAAATATGTTTTTTCTTTTTTATTCAAAATGCCATTTGTATGTCCAAAATTAATCAATGTTATTAACTCTTTTGAAAAGTTGTCTGTGGGATCTTTTTCTAATTTATTATAATATTCTTTGTCAAGAACTATTCTGTATGCTTCATTGATATAATCCAGGTAGTTTTGGATCACTATCCCCCCGCCTTTGTCCGCCTGGCGGATGACTATGTTCTTATCTCTAGTAAGTTCCAAAAGGGCTTTCTTTTCATTGGGCCAAATATTACTATGATTGCTGTTGCGGATGGGAAGTTTTTCCAAATCTTCTAACACTAGACTTTGAAAAATATCAAGATATGCTGTATCCTCTCCTTTTGGATTGAATGAAGATGGTGGTGCAAAATTTGTGTGAATCACTCCCTCAAAAAGTTGTTCTGATAGATCTTCAGGATCAACATATATTACTGTAGTATTCCTACATGTTGGCATGTTATCTGTGAGAATGGGGATACCTATATTTCTATTTGTTTGAAGTGATTTTTTTGCAAAATATCGTTGTAATGATAACTTTCTCGTGAATTTATTTAAATCCACATATATTTCAAACATCCTATGTGGATTTGAGGGGCAAAAACTTAAACCCTTACCCAAAATTCTTATTTGGTCATTAGTGAGAATTTTGTCGGATAGATTGAAAATACCTTTACTTAATTGCTGTAACTTTTCTTCCTGGGAGGCAATTCCCCTTCCCCTCCGTCCCCGTTTGTGTGTGTTCTTTTGGTTTTTCCTGGTTGTTGATAAGGTGTATTTTGCCCTTCCCTTCTCCATAGAGGTGCTAGGGGAATACGTTCCTCTAAAAAAGGAGGGGGATTCTGTGGTAATGGTGAATTGTGTGTCTGTAAATTATCCCTATTGTTAATGTGTTGATCTTCATATGTCCTATTATTGTTATTGGCGTTTACTCCATGGGTCCTTGGTGTTTCTGCTACATAATCCCTAGCTTGGTGTGTTCTATTATGATGTTGATTATCTCTATAATCCGATGAATGATTATCTCTATATTGATTATAAGTGGGTTTATATGTAGAATAGTGATGTGGCTGCTCTCTATAATGAGAGCTAGTGTTCTGTCTATTTTTATCTTGTTGGTCTCTTTGGTCTCTTTGATTGAAGTGTTGTCTATCATATTGTGTGTAATTTTGATCATTAAGTGGTGTGAACCTATTTGAAATGGGTATCTGATAAGGTTGTTGTTCTCTATGTTCTCTAAAATCTGTGTATGCCGTGTTAGTTTTATTATTTTTTTGTTGTTGAGACTGGGTATTAGAATAATGTCTATTTCCCATGTATTGGGGTCTATTAGAATAGTTTTGGTTTCTAAATCTATTTCTATTGTGATGTGTCACTTTAGTCCAAGTAGATTCATCTGGTTCTTTGTTCTCCTTCTTATTATAGGTATAAACTGTTCCCTTTGTATAATCCTCATCATCCCTTTCTTTTTTCTTATTTTTTTTAAAAATAATTTCATCTTGATATTCATCAGTAGCTTTGATAGTTCTCTCATTGAGTGCTGAATACTCAGAATGATCTTTAAATTGTTCAAGTGATTTTTGGATATTTTCAATTTTTGAGGCTATTTCCTCTGCTAATTTTTCTCTATGGGAAATCAAAATGTCTATTAGATTAAAGGAACAGCTGTCCAGAGCTGAATACCATTTGTTAAGTAATGTGTCATCTTCTTTAAATGAACAACTTTTCAGTAGTCTTAAACCTCTTGGTATTTGTTTTTTGTCTCTATAATATTTCAATGAGTCCAGGTCCCACCAATGTCTATGTTCAGTCTTGATTAATTCTTCCAACTGAGAAAATAATTGTTTAATAGACATTGCACCAGTGTGATCTGTACTCATAGAATTGACATTTGGTTGATATATAGATCTCTTGTTGGCCCTTTCTTTTAGAGATAACATATTCTTATCTATCTATATATATAACAAAAATATACAGTGACCTCTTAGATAGATGATCTCTTAGAAAAAAGAACAGATAGTAAAATACTAAACCCAATACATAAATATTACTTAAATATGTATATGGTACCTGTAACTGGTATTATAAACAGATATAAATATAGATCAGCAGTGACCTCTAGATAAATAAACCAATATTCAATGCCAATGCATGAATACAGCTAAAATAAATATATGATACCTGTGGCTTGTATTATAAATGCAGCATTAGCCAAGACAAAGAACAAAAGAAAGTCCAAAAGAAAGTCCAAAGATGATAGTAAATCCGTTTGTGTGTTGATGATCCAATGATTTATTGCAAAGTTGTTGAGCAGCTCCTTTCAAATGAAATCCTCTACCAGAATTCACTAGACAAATGAAACAAAAAAAGAAAGGGCGCCTCCTAGTGTAGCCAGTATATATAAGGATAAATAGAATGAGATATAGATTTTGTACTCACATGTAGTGAAGGCAAAGATAATGCCTAGATAAGCAGTCTGGAAACTTATCAGTGTCCCAGTTGACTGTGCATTAGAATGCTAGGGCAGCTCCTCTTAGTAGATTTCCAAAATCATCTGAAAAGTAAGAAGATATACAGAGGGCGACTCCTAGTGTGGAATTAGTAAGCAGAGTGTGAACCCACCAGCTTTACCCTTCAGAGATATACTCACAAAGTATAGAGCACACTGTAGTGCTAATGAAGCAAGCTGGGTATATTAAAAGTGGCCCAGCGCACATACCACTCCGGTGAAAGATGGTCCAATGTATTCAGAAGGTTCAGATAAAAAATTCAGGAGACTCCAGATATATATAAAAAACACTTTATATAAAAATATAACAGTGTACAATAAAAATCAGTAGAATTCGCTACGCGTTTCTCAGAGCTACCACTCTGTTTCCTCAGGCAAGTTATACTGATCTAAAACTGAAGTCTCCTATTTATACATCCTCAAATAAATTAAAACATTGGTCACACCCAATCTACCAATTACTTATGCAAATGTTGCTATGGTGACCTTCACAATACAAACTGACTTTTCTTGATACCAGTATGTGAATATATAACCCATTGTATGCATGTACTTTAACATATACAGCTAGTATCAAAACAAGTATGTAGCAGATATTACAATATATCTCATAAACATTTCGGAAGAAAACATATATAGTATGCACAATAGTGTTTCAGCAAAAAAACAAATACAGCACTCATATAGTTGGTTCATTAAATTTTCAGCAATCTCTCTTTATGAAAGTGAATGCACTATTTATTTCTATTTTATATGGTTAATAACTTCTTTATTTCCTGAGGATTTCTTTCCTCCCCTTTGTTCATAATAGAAAGTCTAATTTATTTATTAATTAAAAGCATTAGCTAGTTTGTTTATATCATATATAAAGCTGTCAGCTTGTGGGTGTGTGTCATTAGCCTATCTCACACTTCCATATGTGTGGGTAATGGCTAGTGGGCGTGTATCATTTATCGCCGGTCTTTAAATACAATTCCTCAACTTTCTTCCTAATATATTCTTACCCCTTTTGACATGATCTCCTACAATAAACTGTTTAAATGTTATCTGAATTGTTGTATTGTGCATATCATAAGCTGATTTTATGAAGGGCTATGTCTATTTGTTTAAAGCTCCCTCTCTGATTTCACAATGTCCAATGTGTAGGTGATAATCCGTGGGCGTGTAGCATAAACCAATCACGCGTCACTATGTGTGTGAATCCCAGCTTATAGGCGTGTGTTTTCTATCGTTAAAAAAATAAATAAATAAATCAACTATTGTCTATTTATTTTTTTGGGATATGAACTGCTTTGCTATTATGATATATTTATATATAACCCTATGGCTATGTTCGAGATAGCATCAGCCAATTTGTGTAGCCCTTTGGTATTACTGCTCTGTGAAAGCATATCCTATCCTCACAGTATTCGTCAATTTTTACTGAATCATAACATTCAAAATAATGCCAGTCTCGTAATCATTGCGCTTCAATCGAATAGATGCATATACTCATATATTTTTATATATTGGTAACCTGTATAATGTATATAAATAAAACTATATATATATAAAAAAATATGAATTATAGTCTTCCATTTTTTGTGTGTGCTTTCTGTGCCCTAGTGAATAAATTAATAAATTGTTCTATATGAAAAGACATGTGAAAAAACATATAGAGGAAAATTATGGTTACTATATGTTATAAATAGTGATAATTAGTGAATTCTATGTGTGACTAGTGTTAAGTACTCTAACTATATCTTATTTTATGTAAATAAATATATATAAATAGATGTGCTATTATGAAAACCTATGTGACTAGAGTAATAATATATAAATAATATAACTATAATAATATTATGTGTATGACCATGAATATATCAATTCCTATGTGACTCATATGATTAAATGTGTATAGTGTGACAATGTTAAGTGTTTATAATTAATATAATAAATACTCTATGTGTATGAATATAGACAAATTGTATGTTTATAGTATTCTAAATATACATATCTCCATTAATGTGATTAAATGTGTTTTATAGTGATATGATGCTTGAATGATTGTAAGATGGATAGTAAATACTGAATATATTTTCAAGATGAAACATTACTGGTATATTAAGATATTTACTGGGTGGTGACCTCAGGTGATCTATACTTACATTCCTTCTAAATAATATATATCAATATCAATGAGGATATGATCCATTATATACACATTAATATTAAGTGCACTACTAATGTGAGAGAACAGATATGAAGCTTGTATAACAGAACCCTTAAATTAAAAGATAGAATGAACTGAATGTTTGTACTGGATTGATCTAAAAGGCTGCTGTATCAATTACTTCATTGAGGCCTTCTGGATGTAAAGATGAAAATCTATAGATCCAGAAGGTCTCCCTTTGACGAAGTTTAATCATTCTATTTTGGGAATTACTAGCAGTCACTACCTCGAGTGGGGTTATCTTCATAAGGCATTTGTTAGTGCCATGTGATGCTGTATGATGTCTAGAAGTACTGTATTTATCTAATCCTTTCACAATGCATCTGAGATGTTCAGACCATCTCTGTCTTATCATCCTGCAGGTGCGGCCTATATAATGTAGGCCACAGATGCAGGTGATACAATAGACCACATAAGTAGAACTGCATGTTATTTTTTGTGTTAATGTAAAAGTTTCCCCTGTGTTATTTACTTTGATACTCTTTTGTCCATTGATGGTATATTTACACATACTGCATCTATTTTTGTGACATCTGAAAAAGCCTATTTTTGCACCTTGAGTGCTATCTTGTATGCTTCCTCTATTGAATGGTGCATTTGTTTCCCTTTTGCACATCACTATCTTACTAGGTGCAAGTTTTTCCTTTATTGTTGGGGCTCTCCTAAAAGTGCATATTGGTTTCTCCCCTAAAATGGATCGCAGAACAGGGTCTTTCTTTAATAGTGTCCAATGTTTAGATAAGATCTTTCTAATCTCCCTATGGTTGTCGTTATATCTCGTAATGAATGTTGATTCATATCCTGAATCAAATGTAGATTCTTTCTTCTTTTTACTAGTGAATAATTCATGCCTATTTTGGGCACGTGCCCTATGGTAACTATGTTCAATGAGAGATGCAGGGTAATGTTTTTCTTTAAAACGATCTATGAGGGTCTGGCTTTGGATATCAAATGTATTGATATCTGTACAATTTCTTCGAATTCTTCGAAACTGACTGTATGGTATGTTTATTTTCCAACTGGAGTAATGGTTACTGTGATAGTCTAGTAAATTGTTGCTATCGACTGTTTTGAAAAAAGTGCATGATTCCACCTTATCATCTATGCCCCACATTAGGGAAACATCCAAAAAATCAATTTTATCTATTTGTACGTTCCATGTGAACTTAATCCCCATATTATTCATATTTAATTCATTCTGAAAGGCTGTCAGAGAATCCAATGGACCCTTCCATAAAAAAAGCAGATCATCTATATAACGGCCATAGAAGACCAGATTTTGCTCCCAGTTAGAATCATAGATGTAAATTGATTCAAAATAACCCATGAATAGGTTTGCGAAACTGGGAGCAAATCTGGTCCCCATGGCCGTCCCTTTAATTTGTATATAAAAGTTATCTAAAAACTGAAAATAATTATGGGTCAAAATAAAATTGATGAGTTCTAATATGTAATTTTTTTGAAGGTCCGACATATATATGTCTTCACTTAGAAAATAATCTATTGATTTTAACCCTATGTTATGTGCAATATTTGAATAAAGCGAAGTGACATCACAAGAGACCCAATACAAATTTTCTTCTTTTTTGATGTTAGAAAGTTTGATTAATAGATCAGTAGTGTCTCTAATGTAGGACCTCAGTTGTGATACATATTTTTGAAGATAAAAATCAATATAAGAAGATAGATTGTCAGTGATACTATTCATTCCTGCAATGATAGGCCTACCGGGTGGGTTATTTAGTTGTTTATGTATTTTGGGTAGGTGATAATAATAAGGTATGTTCGGACTTTTGGGAATCAAATATGTTTTTTCTTTTTTATTCAAAATGCCATTTGTATGTCCAAAATTAATCAATGTTATTAACTCTTTTGAAAAGTTGTCTGTGGGATCTTTTTCTAATTTATTATAATATTCTTTGTCAAGAACTATTCTGTATGCTTCATTGATATAATCCAGGTAGTTTTGGATCACTATCCCCCCGCCTTTGTCCGCCTGGCGGATGACTATGTTCTTATCTCTAGTAAGTTCCAAAAGGGCTTTCTTTTCATTGGGCCAAATATTACTATGATTGCTGTTGCGGATGGGAAGTTTTTCCAAATCTTCTAACACTAGACTTTGAAAAATATCAAGATATGCTGTATCCTCTCCTTTTGGATTGAATGAAGATGGTGGTGCAAAATTTGTGTGAATCACTCCCTCAAAAAGTTGTTCTGATAGATCTTCAGGATCAACATATATTACTGTAGTATTCCTACATGTTGGCATGTTATCTGTGAGAATGGGGATACCTATATTTCTATTTGTTTGAAGTGATTTTTTTGCAAAATATCGTTGTAATGATAACTTTCTCGTGAATTTATTTAAATCCACATATATTTCAAACATCCTATGTGGATTTGAGGGGCAAAAACTTAAACCCTTACCCAAAATTCTTATTTGGTCATTAGTGAGAATTTTGTCGGATAGATTGAAAATACCTTTACTTAATTGCTGTAACTTTTCTTCCTGGGAGGCAATTCCCCTTCCCCTCCGTCCCCGTTTGTGTGTGTTCTTTTGGTTTTTCCTGGTTGTTGATAAGGTGTATTTTGCCCTTCCCTTCTCCATAGAGGTGCTAGGGGAATACGTTCCTCTAAAAAAGGAGGGGGATTCTGTGGTAATGGTGAATTGTGTGTCTGTAAATTATCCCTATTGTTAATGTGTTGATCTTCATATGTCCTATTATTGTTATTGGCGTTTACTCCATGGGTCCTTGGTGTTTCTGCTACATAATCCCTAGCTTGGTGTGTTCTATTATGATGTTGATTATCTCTATAATCCGATGAATGATTATCTCTATATTGATTATAAGTGGGTTTATATGTAGAATAGTGATGTGGCTGCTCTCTATAATGAGAGCTAGTGTTCTGTCTATTTTTATCTTGTTGGTCTCTTTGGTCTCTTTGATTGAAGTGTTGTCTATCATATTGTGTGTAATTTTGATCATTAAGTGGTGTGAACCTATTTGAAATGGGTATCTGATAAGGTTGTTGTTCTCTATGTTCTCTAAAATCTGTGTATGCCGTGTTAGTTTTATTATTTTTTTGTTGTTGAGACTGGGTATTAGAATAATGTCTATTTCCCATGTATTGGGGTCTATTAGAATAGTTTTGGTTTCTAAATCTATTTCTATTGTGATGTGTCACTTTAGTCCAAGTAGATTCATCTGGTTCTTTGTTCTCCTTCTTATTATAGGTATAAACTGTTCCCTTTGTATAATCCTCATCATCCCTTTCTTTTTTCTTATTTTTTTTAAAAATAATTTCATCTTGATATTCATCAGTAGCTTTGATAGTTCTCTCATTGAGTGCTGAATACTCAGAATGATCTTTAAATTGTTCAAGTGATTTTTGGATATTTTCAATTTTTGAGGCTATTTCCTCTGCTAATTTTTCTCTATGGGAAATCAAAATGTCTATTAGATTAAAGGAACAGCTGTCCAGAGCTGAATACCATTTGTTAAGTAATGTGTCATCTTCTTTAAATGAACAACTTTTCAGTAGTCTTAAACCTCTTGGTATTTGTTTTTTGTCTCTATAATATTTCAATGAGTCCAGGTCCCACCAATGTCTATGTTCAGTCTTGATTAATTCTTCCAACTGAGAAAATAATTGTTTAATAGACATTGCACCAGTGTGATCTGTACTCATAGAATTGACATTTGGTTGATATATAGATCTCTTGTTGGCCCTTTCTTTTAGAGATAACATATTCTTATCTATCTATATATATAACAAAAATATACAGTGACCTCTTAGATAGATGATCTCTTAGAAAAAAGAACAGATAGTAAAATACTAAACCCAATACATAAATATTACTTAAATATGTATATGGTACCTGTAACTGGTATTATAAACAGATATAAATATAGATCAGCAGTGACCTCTAGATAAATAAACCAATATTCAATGCCAATGCATGAATACAGCTAAAATAAATATATGATACCTGTGGCTTGTATTATAAATGCAGCATTAGCCAAGACAAAGAACAAAAGAAAGTCCAAAAGAAAGTCCAAAGATGATAGTAAATCCGTTTGTGTGTTGATGATCCAATGATTTATTGCAAAGTTGTTGAGCAGCTCCTTTCAAATGAAATCCTCTACCAGAATTCACTAGACAAATGAAACAAAAAAAGAAAGGGCGCCTCCTAGTGTAGCCAGTATATATAAGGATAAATAGAATGAGATATAGATTTTGTACTCACATGTAGTGAAGGCAAAGATAATGCCTAGATAAGCAGTCTGGAAACTTATCAGTGTCCCAGTTGACTGTGCATTAGAATGCTAGGGCAGCTCCTCTTAGTAGATTTCCAAAATCATCTGAAAAGTAAGAAGATATACAGAGGGCGACTCCTAGTGTGGAATTAGTAAGCAGAGTGTGAACCCACCAGCTTTACCCTTCAGAGATATACTCACAAAGTATAGAGCACACTGTAGTGCTAATGAAGCAAGCTGGGTATATTAAAAGTGGCCCAGCGCACATACCACTCCGGTGAAAGATGGTCCAATGTATTCAGAAGGTTCAGATAAAAAATTCAGGAGACTCCAGATATATATAAAAAACACTTTATATAAAAATATAACAGTGTACAATAAAAATCAGTAGAATTCGCTACGCGTTTCTCAGAGCTACCACTCTGTTTCCTCAGGCAAGTTATACTGATCTAAAACTGAAGTCTCCTATTTATACATCCTCAAATAAATTAAAACATTGGTCACACCCAATCTACCAATTACTTATGCAAATGTTGCTATGGTGACCTTCACAATACAAACTGACTTTTCTTGATACCAGTATGTGAATATATAACCCATTGTATGCATGTACTTTAACATATACAGCTAGTATCAAAACAAGTATGTAGCAGATATTACAATATATCTCATAAACATTTCGGAAGAAAACATATATAGTATGCACAATAGTGTTTCAGCAAAAAAACAAATACAGCACTCATATAGTTGGTTCATTAAATTTTCAGCAATCTCTCTTTATGAAAGTGAATGCACTATTTATTTCTATTTTATATGGTTAATAACTTCTTTATTTCCTGAGGATTTCTTTCCTCCCCTTTGTTCATAATAGAAAGTCTAATTTATTTATTAATTAAAAGCATTAGCTAGTTTGTTTATATCATATATAAAGCTGTCAGCTTGTGGGTGTGTGTCATTAGCCTATCTCACACTTCCATATGTGTGGGTAATGGCTAGTGGGCGTGTATCATTTATCGCCGGTCTTTAAATACAATTCCTCAACTTTCTTCCTAATATATTCTTACCCCTTTTGACATGATCTCCTACAATAAACTGTTTAAATGTTATCTGAATTGTTGTATTGTGCATATCATAAGCTGATTTTATGAAGGGCTATGTCTATTTGTTTAAAGCTCCCTCTCTGATTTCACAATGTCCAATGTGTAGGTGATAATCCGTGGGCGTGTAGCATAAACCAATCACGCGTCACTATGTGTGTGAATCCCAGCTTATAGGCGTGTGTTTTCTATCGTTAAAAAAAAAAAAAAAAAATCAACTATTGTCTATTTATTTTTTTGGGATATGAACTGCTTTGCTATTATGATATATTTATATATAACCCTATGGCTATGTTCGAGATAGCATCAGCCAATTTGTGTAGCCCTTTGGTATTACTGCTCTGTGAAAGCATATCCTATCCTCACAGTATTCGTCAATTTTTACTGAATCATAACATTCAAAATAATGCCAGTCTCGTAATCATTGCGCTTCAATCGAATAGATGCATATACTCATATATTTTTATATATTGGTAACCTGTATAATGTATATAAATAAAACTATATATATATAAAAAAATATGAATTATAGTCTTCCATTTTTGGTGTGCTTTCTGTGCCCTAGTGAATAAATTAATAAATTGTTCTATATGAAAAGACATGTGAAAAAACATATAGAGGAAAATTATGGTTACTATATGTTATAAATAGTGATAATTAGTGAATTCTATGTGTGACTAGTGTTAAGTACTCTAACTATATCTTATTTTATGTAAATAAATATATATAAATAGATGTGCTATTATAAAAACCTATGTGACTAGAGTAATAATATATAAATAATATAACTATAATAATATTATGTGTATGACCATGAATATATCTATTCCTATGTGACTCATATGATTAAATGTGTATAGTGTGACAATGTTAAGTGTTTATAATTAATATAATAAATACTCTATGTGTATGAATATAGACAAATTGTATGTTTATAGTATTCTAAATATACATATCTCCATTAATGTGATTAAATGTGTTTTATAGTGATATGATGCTTGAATGATTGTAAGATGGATAGTAAATACTGAATATATTTTCAAGATGAAACATTACTGGTATATTAAGATATTTACTGGGTGGTGACCTCAGGTGATCTATACTTACATTCCTTCTAAATAATATATATCAATATCAATGAGGATATGATCCATTATATACACATTAATATTAAGTGCACTACTAATGTGAGAGAACAGATATGAAGCTTGTATAACAGAACCCTTAAATTAAAAGATAGAATGAACTGAATGTTTGTACTGGATTGATCTAAAAGGCTGCTGTATCAATTACTTCATTGAGGCCTTCTGGATGTAAAGATGAAAATCTATAGATCCAGAAGGTCTCCCTTTGACGAAGTTTAATCATTCTATTTTGGGAATTACTAGCAGTCACTACCTCGAGTGGGGTTATCTTCATAAGGCATTTGTTAGTGCCATGTGATGCTGTATGATGTCTAGAAGTACTGTATTTATCTAATCCTTTCACAATGCATCTGAGATGTTCAGACCATCTCTGTCTTATCATCCTGCAGGTGCGGCCTATATAATGTAGGCCACAGATGCAGGTGATACAATAGACCACATAAGTAGAACTGCATGTTATTTTTTGTGTTAATGTAAAAGTTTCCCCTGTGTTATTTACTTTGATACTCTTTTGTCCATTGATGGTATATTTACACATACTGCATCTATTTTTGTGACATCTGAAAAAGCCTATTTTTGCACCTTGAGTGCTATCTTGTATGTTTCCTCTATTGAATGGTGCATTTGTTTCCCTTTTGCACATCACTATCTTACTAGGTGCAAGTTTTTCCTTTATTGTTGGGGCTCTCCTAAAAGTGCATATTGGTTTCTCCCCTAAAATGGATCGCAGAACAGGGTCTTTCTTTAATAGTGTCCAATGTTTAGATAAGATCTTTCTAATCTCCCTATGGTTGTCGTTATATCTCGTAATGAATGTTGATTCATATCCTGAATCAAATGTAGATTCTTTCTTCTTTTTACTAGTGAATAATTCATGCCTATTTTGGGCACGTGCCCTATGGTAACTATGTTCAATGAGAGATGCAGGGTAATGTTTTTCTTTAAAACGATCTATGAGGGTCTGGCTTTGGATATCAAATGTATTGATATCTGTACAATTTCTTCGAATTCTTCGAAACTGACTGTATGGTATGTTTATTTTCCAACTGGAGTAATGGTTACTGTGATAGTCTAGTAAATTGTTGCTATCGACTGTTTTGAAAAAAGTGCATGATTCCACCTTATCATCTATGCCCCACATTAGGGAAACATCCAAAAAATCAATTTTATCTATTTGTACGTTCCATGTGAACTTAATCCCCATATTATTCATATTTAATTCATTCTGAAAGGCTGTCAGAGAATCCAATGGACCCTTCCATAAAAAAAGCAGATCATCTATATAACGGCCATAGAAGACCAGATTTTGCTCCCAGTTAGAATCATAGATGTAAATTGATTCAAAATAACCCATGAATAGGTTTGCGAAACTGGGAGCAAATCTGGTCCCCATGGCCGTCCCTTTAATTTGTATATAAAAGTTATCTAAAAACTGAAAATAATTATGGGTCAAAATAAAATTGATGAGTTCTAATATGTAATTTTTTTGAAGGTCCGACATATATATGTCTTCACTTAGAAAATAATCTATTGATTTTAACCCTATGTTATGTGCAATATTTGAATAAAGCGAAGTGACATCACAAGAGACCCAATACAAATTTTCTTCTTTTTTGATGTTAGAAAGTTTGATTAATAGATCAGTAGTGTCTCTAATGTAGGACCTCAGTTGTGATACATATTTTTGAAGATAAAAATCAATATAAGAAGATAGATTGTCAGTGATACTATTCATTCCTGCAATGATAGGCCTACCGGGTGGGTTATTTAGTTGTTTATGTATTTTGGGTAGGTGATAATAATAAGGTATGTTCGGACTTTTGGGAATCAAATATGTTTTTTCTTTTTTATTCAAAATGCCATTTGTATGTCCAAAATTAATCAATGTTATTAACTCTTTTGAAAAGTTGTCTGTGGGATCTTTTTCTAATTTATTATAATATTCTTTGTCAAGAACTATTCTGTATGCTTCATTGATATAATCCAGGTAGTTTTGGATCACTATCCCCCCGCCTTTGTCCGCCTGGCGGATGACTATGTTCTTATCTCTAGTAAGTTCCAAAAGGGCTTTCATATAGAACAATTTATTAATTTATTCACTAGGGCACAGAAAGCACACACAAAAAATGGAAGACTATAATTCATATTTTTTTATATATATATAGTTTTATTTATATACATTATACAGGTTACCAATATATAAAAATATATGAGTATATGCATCTATTCGATTGAAGCGCAATGATTACGAGACTGGCATTATTTTGAATGTTATGATTCAGTAAAAATTGACGAATACTGTGAGGATAGGATATGCTTTCACAGAGCAGTAATACCAAAGGGCTACACAAATTGGCTGATGCTATCTCGAACATAGCCATAGGGTTATATATAAATATATCATAATAGCAAAGCAGTTCATATCCCAAAAAAATAAATAGACAATAGTTGATTTATTTATTTTTTTTTTTAACGATAGAAAACACACGCCTATAAGCTGGGATTCACACACATAGTGACGCGTGATTGGTTTATGCTACACGCCCACGGATTATCACCTACACATTGGACATTGTGAAATCAGAGAGGGAGCTTTAAACAAATAGACATAGCCCTTCATAAAATCAGCTTATGATATGCACAATACAACAATTCAGATAACATTTAAACAGTTTATTGTAGGAGATCATGTCAAAAGGGGTAAGAATATATTAGGAAGAAAGTTGAGGAATTGTATTTAAAGACCGGCGATAAATGATACACGCCCACTAGCCATTACCCACACATATGGAAGTGTGAGATAGGCTAATGACACACACCCACAAGCTGACAGCTTTATATATGATATAAACAAACTAGCTAATGCTTTTAATTAATAAATAAATTAGACTTTCTATTATGAACAAAGGGGAGGAAAGAAATCCTCAGGAAATAAAGAAGTTATTAACCATATAAAATAGAAATAAATAGTGCATTCACTTTCATAAAGAGAGATTGCTGAAAATTTAATGAACCAACTATATGAGTGCTGTATTTGTTTTTTTGCTGAAACACTATTGTGCATACTATATATGTTTTCTTCCGAAATGTTTATGAGATATATTGTAATATCTGCTACATACTTGTTTTGATACTAGCTGTATATGTTAAAGTACATGCATACAATGGGTTATATATTCACATACTGGTATCAAGAAAAGTCAGTTTGTATTGTGAAGGTCACCATAGCAACATTTGCATAAGTAATTGGTAGATTGGGTGTGACCAATGTTTTAATTTATTTGAGGATGTATAAATAGGAGACTTCAGTTTTAGATCAGTATAACTTGCCTGAGGAAACAGAGTGGTAGCTCTGAGAAACGCGTAGCGAATTCTACTGATTTTTATTGTACACTGTTATATTTTTATATAAAGTGTTTTTTATATATATCTGGAGTCTCCTGAATTTTTTATCTGAACCTTCTGAATACATTGGACCATCTTTCACCGGAGTGGTATGTGCGCTGGGCCACTTTTAATATACCCAGCTTGCTTCATTAGCACTACAGTGTGCTCTATACTTTGTGAGTATATCTCTGAAGGGTAAAGCTGGTGGGTTCACACTCTGCTTACTAATTCCACACTAGGAGTCGCCCTCTGTATATCTTCTTACTTTTCAGATGATTTTGGAAATCTACTAAGAGGAGCTGCCCTAGCATTCTAATGCACAGTCAACTGGGACACTGATAAGTTTCCAGACTGCTTATCTAGGCATTATCTTTGCCTTCACTACATGTGAGTACAAAATCTATATCTCATTCTATTTATCCTTATATATACTGGCTACACTAGGAGGCGCCCTTTCTTTTTTTGTTTCAGAACGCCAACTTTAGCAAGATTCCCAGTACCGGCACTGGCCACACAGCCCCACAGCATGATGTAACATCCACCAAATTTTACTGTGGGTAGCAAGTGTTTGTCTTGGAAAGTGTTCTTTTGCCACCATGCATAACGCTCATTGTTATGACCAAATAACTCAATCTTTGTTTCATCAGTCCACAGCACCTTCTTCCTAAATGAGGCTGGCTTGTTTAAATGAGCATTTGCATTCCTCAAGCGACTGTTTGGGGCATGTGTTCAGAATAGGCTTCTTCTGCTTCGCTCTCCCATATAGCTTCTCCTTGTGCAAAGTGCGCTGAATTGTTGAACGATGCACAGTGACACCATCTGCAGCAAGATGATGTAGGTGGGCTGTTTTTGACCATTCTCCAATATTGCCACTCCAATATTTTACTTGGCCTGCCACTTCTGTCCTTAACAAGAACTGTGCCTGTGGTCTTCCATTTCCTCACTATGTTCCTCACAGTGGACACTGACAGCTTAAATCTCTGCAATAGCTTTTTGTAGCCTTCCCCTAAACCATATTGTTGAACAATCTTTGTTTTCAGGTCATTTGAGAGTTGTTTTGAGGCCACCATGTTGCCACTCTTCAGAGGAGAGTCAAAGAACAACAACTTGCAATTGGCCACCTTAAATACCTTTTCTCATGATTGGATGCACCTATCTATGAAGTTCAAGGCTTAATGGGCTCACCAAACCAATTGTGTGTTCCAATTAATCAGTGCTAGGTAGTTACAGGTATTCAAATCAACAAAATGACAAGGATGTGCCCACATTTATGCACCTGTCTAATTTCATTTTGATGCATATTGCACATTTTCTGTTAATCCAATACACCTCATTTCACTACTGAAATATTACTGTCCTTCAGTTATTTGATAGATCAAAATTGCTGATCCAAACACCAAATTATTTATAAATGAGAATCATGGAAATTGTCAGGGGTTCCTAAACTTTTGCATACAACTGTATATAGATGTTTTCAATATGATCTGAGTAGTTTAAATAGATCTGAAAATTATACAATTTATTTCAAATGAACTTTTCATATGACTTTTTAACTTCCCCCTATAATATCAAGGACATTTGAAACTGACATAGAGTTTAGGGTCTGTGTACTGGAACTCAGTATGGAACACTTAACACCTAGATAATAGATATTTACATTTCCTGGCCATCCCAAAGACTTGCTAGCTTCAAAGAACTGATCATTTCAGACTTCTAGGCTCTCTCCCTACAGGGGGTAATCTGTACGGTGTGGAACACAACTGCAGTGCAGAAGCCAAAAAATAAAAGTTTGTAACACAAGGCTGTCTGAATTCTTTATTGCAGAAAGAATTCTTAGAGACTTGTGGTGTTGCTCAGAAAAAAATAATACAGGGGCTGAAACTCCTTCAGTGGTGTGAAAAATCAGAATGTATGTACTGATAGATAACATTAAAAGATACCATCAGAAGATTAATTAGTCCATAGCACATATAGGAGTTAGTCAATATTGTATTGTATGCATGAATTGTTAAACAGCAGGTTTTGCAGAGTTAGTTGTTGATTTCAAGCAGCGTAAGCAGGAAAAGGTTAATCGCAATTAAATTTATGCAGAGAGTCAGTAGTTTAAGCGGTAGTGCAGTAAGTATATTTTTAACAGTAACCACAATTGATGTTATGCGGAATACTCAATACTTTGAGCCGTAAAAGGGTAAGTATATTTTAGTACATTTTATCCTTAGAGCCTGTGGAAAAGCTGCGGTGTTTCGGAGTTGTTTGAGTGGGTACACGCTGACTGCAGACGCCGGACTTGCTTGAGGATGTGACGTCACTATTGAGTGAAAGCATCGGCAAAGAGGAAAGTCTGTGTGAAGTGACCCGCTGTAAGTTAGAGCTGCAGGGGAATGAGAGAAGCGGATACTTGTTATTTAAGGTATATTGTAATTACCCCAGAGTTGAAATGAGTCCTTTGAAGAGGAAGTCCTTATAGGCAAAATGAGAGGATATCTTTAAATTGAATTTGCAATCTCCTGAATGGCAAATAGAAGAAATAGAAGTAGAGACAAATGATTTGTAATCCACATAGGTAGAGATTTCTTCAATACTAAGCACAGAGTGCAAGGTGAGCACCTGTCTTAAGGAGAAGACAGCGAATCAGCAAGTAGCAGGTGTGACAGGGAGTGAGAAGGGGAGTGTAACAACAGAACCTTACAGGACCCCCTCCTCAAGGAAGCTGTTCCACAGCGATAGGCCGAGGACGGTCAGGATGGCGACGATGGAACAACGACAAAAGTCACAGAGAGTTGAGATTAGAGAGAGGTTCCCAAGAATCTTCCTCAGTAGAATAATTTTTCCATCTTACCAAGTACTGAAGTACACCTTTGGAAATTCTAGAGTCCAATATGGATTCAACCTCATATTCCTTATCATCCGAAGGTATATTTGAAGGAGGTAAAAGGACTTGGTCATTCCTTGTGGGGATGTATGGTTTCAACAAGGAAACGTGAAAAGTGGGATGGTTCCTTAAAGGGACAGTCTACACCTATACAAACATTCATCCATACCTTAGATTTGGTGCCGATTTTCATAACTCACCCCTTCAACCCTAACGAGTCAGCAACACAACTGAAGTTATTTGAAATTAAAAGTTTAATTTTAATTGTTAAAAATGGCCGACAAACTCCGCCCAATCCCTTCTCCTACCTTATCGTGGTGTTCTTTCTCTAGCTAACACTTGTGCATGAAGCACCAAGTGACGTTGGTATTATCAAAACATGCCTGCGCATCTTTAGGGATGTGAGGAAGCAGAATATGTCTAAGCTCTCTGTTTGAAATGTTTTGGTTGCGAATTTCTGGTTCCACTACTGGTGCGCATGCGCGAAACAACAAAAGCGTGAGACAGAATTTTAACCGGTGATCCACTTTTGATTGGACCATTGAAATTAACAATTAGTCTATAATGTTGTTCTTAGGCGGAGCTGGGCGGCCATTTCTGTCAAAATCAAATTTTTGATTTCAAATAACTTCAGTTGTGTCGCTGACTCGTTAGGGTTGAAGGGGTGAGTTATGAAAATCGGCACCAAATCTAAGGTATGGGCGAATGTTTGTATAGGTGTAGACTGTCCCTTTAAAGAGCTGGGAAGCTCTAGCCTGACAGCATTGGCATTGATGACTTTCTGTATAGGAAAAGGTCCAATAAAAAGACTGGCCATTTTCTTAGAAGGGATTTGTAGTTTCAAGTTTTTCGTAGAAAGCCAAACCAAATCTCCGATCTTGTAATCAGGAGCTTTACGTCTTCTAAGGTCATAATAGTGTTTTTGAGACTTTTGAGCATCAAGGACATAGCGCTGCTTAATCTGTTGGCGCTCTACAAATAACCGATAATAATAAGGATGTTCTCATGAATGATTTTAAAGTTCTCCTGAAGAGAATTATGCAAATCATCAAGTAAAGGAGAATCTGATGAGGTAGAAGGTAGGAAAGAAAACTTAGGGTGATATGCATAGTTAGCAAAGAAGGGGGTCATCTTGATAGAAGAGTTGATTGAATTATTGTAAGCTAATTCTGCCATTGAAAGGTAATTAATCCAGTCAGCCTGATGATAGGAGCAGTAACACCTAAGATAATGTTCTAGCCATTGGTTCAACCTCTCAGATTGCCCGTTAGTTTGGGGATGGTAGGCTGTGGTATAACGATGATCCATCTTAGTAATTTCACATAACTTAAGCCAGAATTTGGAGGTAAATTGTGTACCTCTGTCAGTTGTTAAGATAGAGGGAATGCCATGTAACTTAACAATGTGATCAATGAACAAAAGAGCAGTCTCTGAAGATGTAGGAAGTTTATGAAATTAGCCATTTTTTGTGAATAAATCAATGACAACAAGTATAGTGGTTTGTTTCTTTGATGGTGGTAATTCCATTGAGATATGATGACACGGTTTGTTGGAAACCGGTAAAGGCATAAGTAATCCAAACAGTGGTGTCCGGTCAGGTTTACAGGTGACACAATTCCTGCAAGTGGCAATAAATTCAGCAATAGTTGATTTCATTTGAGGCCACCAATAGGTACGACTAACCAGGTCAAGTGCCCTTTGAAGGCCAGGGTGACCAGCTAAAGGAGTATCATGGCAGCTCTGTATAATCTGTGTTCTCAAGCCATCAGGTATATAGATCTTCTCACTTTGGAAATACAGGCCATGAGTCTTGAGTAAATTTGGTTCAGGAGGTATAGGTTGTCTTTTACAGAATTTTCTGAGTTCTGATAGAATAGAAGTAGTAAGACCAATGAAACATTGGGGAGATACAATATCTTTCCTGATGGGAGTGTCAGTTGGACGATTAGGAAGACGTGATAAAGCGTCTGCTTTCGCGTTTTTGTTTGCTGGCCTGTAGATAATGGTGAAGTTGAAACGGTCAAAGTATAAACTCCAACGAACCTGTCTAGCGGAGAGGGTCTTGTTAGATTGTAAATACTGTAGATTCTTATGATCTGTGAAAATGATAACTGGTAAAGCCGTGCCCTCTAGAAGGTGTCTCCAATGTTCAAGAGAACGTCGGATGGCCAATAATTCCTTATCTCCAATGGCGTAATTACGTTCAGCAGGTGACATAAGTTTGGAGAAATAAGAAATCGGATGAAGAGGTTCGGATAAAGATTTTTGTTGGGAGAGGACAGCTCCGATTGCGTAATCCGATGAGTCAACTTCTAGGGTATACTGGTATAAAGGGTTAGGGAATTGGAGGATAGGTGCAGAAGTGAACCTAGACTTTAAGTGTTGGAATGCATGTTTAGCATCAGAACCCCAAGAGAAAGAAGTTGAAGATCCAGTTAGAATTGTAAGAGGCTTTACAATTTTAGAAAATCCTTTAATGAATTTCCTGTAGTAATTGGAGAAACCTAGGAAACGTTGTAATTCTTTTCTGGACTTAGGTTCAGGCCAGTTTAAGACAGTGTCAACTTTCTCCTTTTGCATTTGGACTCCGGATGGTGATATATCATAACCCAAAAATGAAACTTCAGTTGTGTGAAATTTACACTTTTCCAACTTAGCGTAAAGTTTATGTGCTCTGAGACGGGCAAGTACCTGTCGGACGTGTTTGACATGTTCATCCATAGTTCTTGAGTAAATAAGGATGTCATCTAGATAAATAACTAGACATACATCAAGGAGATCACGAAACACATCATTTATGAAGTGTTGGAAGGTGGCAGGGGCGTTGCAAAGGCCGAACGGCATTACAAGGTATTCAAATAGGCCGTACCTGGTCCTAAACACTGCCAGCCATTCGTGGCCCTCTTTTATTCTGATGAGATTATATGCCCCTCTTAAATCAAGCTTGGTGAATATAGTAGCATCGGAGAGCCTCTCAATCATTTCGGGAATTAAAGGCAGAGGGTTGCGGTTTTTTATAGTGCACTTATTCAGTTCACGATAATCAATAATAGGCCTGAGACTGGCGTCCTTGTTGCGCACAAAGAAGAAACCAGCTCCTGCTGGGGATGTGGAAGGCCTAATAAAGCCTTTTTCAAGTTCTCTTCAAGGTACAATTTGAGATGTTCGAGTTCAGGATTGCTTAAGGGGTAAAGATGACCAAAAGGTATCCTAGCTCCAGGTTGAAGATCGATAGGGCAATCATAAACCCTGTGAGGTGGTAAGTTCTCCGCTTCAGTCTTACTGAAAACATCTTCAAACTCAATATACAGAGAAGGTAAACAGTCAGAGTGAATGGTTGAATTTATCAATAAAGGACAAGGAAAACATGTATCTCTGCAGCAATTTGAAGAAAACTTTATTTGAAAAGGAGACCAAATAATATTGGGATTATGAAGTTGTAACCACTTCAAACCCAAAACCAAAGGGAAATGGGGCGATGGAAGAATGTCAAATGATAACATTTCAGTATGTCCAGAAATAACAATTATAATAGGAATGGTCTCATGAGTAATTGGACCTGAAAACATAAGCGACCCATCTATGACTCTAATAGGTATAGGAGTCTTTTTCTTGATGAGAGGTATTTTCTTTATAAGGCAGAAATCTTGGTCAATATAATTCCCAGACGCCCCAGAATCGATAATGGCATTATCAATCGTCAGATGACTTTGTTGCAGCTGTAAAGAGACAGACAAAGCACAGTAAGTGGATTGCAATGGTGAATGAAGAGAAGTAAATAAGTTGTTGGACTTACTTTTCTTGTTTCTTAATAGTATTGAACAGTCCTGGATAGTATGGGAAGAACTAGCGCAGTATATGCACAGGTTTTTAAAACGTCTGCGTTGTTTTTCTTCCAAAGACAAAGGACCTCTAAGAACACCGATCTCCATAGGTTCTGCGTGAGATTTGGAAGGAGAAGAAGAGGTGGTTGTAGAAGCATGGAAAGAGCTTTTAGGTTTCAAATCAGTGGAGTATTTTTCAGCTTTTCTTTCGCGTAAGCGGCGATCAATTTGAATAGCCATCTTCATAAATGTTTCTAGGGTTTGAGGTAGCTCAATTCGGGCAAATTCATCTTTTAATGTCTCCGAGAGTCCCAAACGGAATTGGTTGCGGAGAGCAACAAGGGTCCAGTGAGCGTCTGTGGAGTACTGTTTGAAGTCAGTGATATACTCCTCCACAGGTCTCTTCCCTTGTTTAAGACTCCTTAAACTCATCTCAGCAGTAAGCTGTATATCAGTATCCTGAAACATTTCATCCATTGAAGTGAAGAAATCATCAAGAGAGGCTAAAATTGGGTCCTGGGTTTCTATGAACTTATCCGCCCAGTTTCTTGGTTCTCCTCTGAGAAAAGATATGGTAGTAAAAACTTTCACTCTGTCAGTGGGGTATGCTCTAGGTCTCATAGAAAAAAGAAGTTGACAGGCATTTTTAAATTGCCTATAGGCTTTTCTGTTCCCAGAGAAGAGATCAGGAAGTGAAACTTGGGGTTCAATAGTGTTGTCATGCTGATTCCCCTTTAAAGCAATGGACTCTTTTATAACATTTCGTAAAGCAGCATTTTCAATTTGTAATTCATGAAGCCCCTGTGAGAGCTGATCAACCTTTTGTGTAAGGTTATACACAATTTGGCGTAAGTCTGCTGGTTCCATAGTTTCTTGGGGCTTAGTATTATATCAGGATTCAATCAATCTGTACGGTGTGGAACACAACTGCAGTGCAGAAGCCAAAAAATAAAAGTTTGTAACACAAGGCTGTCTGAATTCTTTATTGCAGAAAGAATTCTTAGAGACTTGTGGTGTTGCTCAGAAAAAAATAATACAGGGGCTGAAACTCCTTCAGTGGTGTGAAAAATCAGAATGTATGTACTGATAGATAGCATTAAAAGATACCATCAGAAGATTAATTAGTCCATAGCACATATAGGAGTTAGTCAATATTGTATTGTATGCATGAATTGTTAAACAGCAGGTTTTGCAGAGTTAGTTGTTGATTTCAAGCAGCGTAAGCAGGAAAAGGCTAATCGCAATTAAAGTTATGCAGAGAGTCAGTAGTTTAAGCGGTAGGGCGGTAAGTATACAGGGAGTGCAGAATAATTAGGCAAATTAGTATTTTGACCACATCATCCTCTTTATGCATGTTGTCTTACTCCAAGCTGTATAGGCTCAAAAGCCTACTACCAATTAAGCATATTAGGTGATGTGCATCTCTGTAATGAGAAGGGGTGTGGTCTAATGACATCAACACCCTATATCAGGTGTGCATAATTATTAGGCAACTTCCTTTCCTTTGGCAAAATGGGTCAAAAGAAGGACTTGACAGGCTCAGAAAAGTAAAAAATAGTGAGATATCTTGCAGAGGGATGCAGCACTCTTAAAATTGCAAAGCTTCTGAAGCGTGATCATCGAACAATCAAGCGTTTCATTCAAAATAGTCAACAGGGTCGCAAGAAGCGTGTGGAAAAACCAAGGCGCAAAATAACTGCCCATGAACTGAGAAAAGTCAAGCGTGCAGCTGCCAAGATGCCACTTGCCACCAGTTTGGCCATATTTCAGAGCTGCAACATCACTGGAGTGCCCAAAAGCACAAGGTGTGCAATACTCAAGAGACATGGCCAAGGTAAGAAAGGCTGAAAGACGACCACCACTGAACAAGACACACAAGCTGAAACGTCAAGACTGGGCCAAGAAATATCTCAAGACTGATTTTTCTAAGGTTTTATGGACTGATGAAATGAGAGTGAGTCTTGATGGGCCAGATGGATGGGCCCGTGGCTGGATTGGTAAAGGGCAGAGAGCTCCAGTTCGACTCAGACGCCAGCAAGGTGGAGGTGGAGTACTGGTTTGGGCTGGTATCATCAAAGATGAGCTTGTGGGGCCTTTTCGGGTTGAGGATGGAGTCAAGCTCAACTCCCAGTCCTACTGCCAGTTTCTGGAAGACACCTTCTTCAAGCAGTGGTACAGGAAGAAGTCTGCATCCTTCAAGAAAAACATGATTTTCATGCAGGACAATGCTCCATCACACGCGTCCAAGTACTCCACAGCGTGGCTGGCAAGAAAGGGTATAAAAGAAGAAAATCTAATGACATGGCCTTCTTGTTCACCTGATCTGAACCCCATTGAGAACCTGTGGTCCATCATCAAATGTGAGATTTTCAAGGAGGGAAAACAGTACACCTCTCTGAACAGTGTCTGGGAGGCTGTGGTTGCTGCTGCACGCAATGTTGATGGTGAACAGATCAAAACACTGACAGAATCCATGGATGGCAGGCTTTTGAGTGTCCTTGCAAAGAAAGGTGGCTATATTGGTCACTGATTTGTTTTTGTTTTGTTTTTGAATGTCAGAAATGTATATTTGTGAATGTTGAGATGTTATATTGGTTTCACTGGTAAAAATAAATAATTGAAATGGGTATATATTTGTTTTTTGTTAAGTTGCCTAATAATTATGCACAGTAATAGTCACCTGCACACACAGATATCCCCCTAAAATAGCTATAACTAAAAACAAACTAAAAACTACTTCCAAAACTATTCAGCTTTGATATTAATGAGTTTTTTGGGTTCATTGAGAACATGGTTGTTGTTCAATAATAAAATTAATCCTCAAAAATACAACTTGCCTAATAATTCTGCACTCCCTGTATTTTTAACAGTAACCACAATTGATGTTATGCGGAATACTCAATACTTTGAGCCGTAAAAGGGTAATTATATTTTAGTACCTTATATCCTTAGAGCCTGTGGAAAATCTGCGGTGTTTCGGAGTTGTTTGAGTGGGTACACGCTGACTGCAGACGCCGGACTTGCTTGAGGATGTGACATCACTATTGAGTGAAAGCGTCGGCAAAGAGGAAAGTCTGTGTGAAGTGACCCGTTGTAAGTTAGAGCTGCAGGGGAATGAGAGAAGCGGATACTTGTTATTTAAGGTATATTGTAATTACCCCAGAGTTGAAATGAGTCCTTTGAAGAGGAAGTCCTTATAGGCAAAATGAGAGGATATCTTTAAATTGAATTTGCGATATCCTGAATGGCAAATAGAAGAAATAGAAGTAGAGACATATGATTTGTAATCCACATAGGTAGAGATTTCTTCAATACTAAGCACAGAGTGCAAGGTGAGCACAAGTCTAAAGGAGAAGACAGCGAATCAGCAAGTAGTAGGTGTGACAGGGAGTGAGAAGGGGAGTGTAACTACAGAACCTTACACCTATTTTGATAGATGCCTGCTTTTGAACACTGAGATGTGTATTTGGTGAGAAAAGAGGGGGTTTGATTGCTGAGTCTAGTTTAAGAATCTTAACAAAACGGATTTGCATTTAGCAATGGTATTAAGCATGTCCAAGTTTAATATTTAATAGATAACATACTTTTTTTTATCTTATTATATATATATATATATGTAATGTCACTCAGCCATACCCTAACATAAATTCCCCCTTTCAATTTTAATATGTAGGGCACATGAATTGGAATTAACTTAAAATTCAGTGGTAATTGGTGAGCGTACTAACAGTATGCATCCTAGACAGTCTTGCTTCCGTTATTTTTTTTATCCTAATTTTTATGCTCTTTAGCTAGACATCTTATTCCTCTTTAAACTACAACACTTCCTTAGTGTGCTTGGGGAAATTACCTTTCATTCTCCCTCTATGACTTGTAGTTGGGATCTAGGATGGCTCGCAGCTGATTAATATGGACCCATTTATCCATAAAAGTATCATTTTTAGGGATCCTAATTTTATAGGCAACTGGAGATATTTTGTCAGTTATGACAAAAAGACCCTTCCATGATGGAAGAAATTTCTTCTCCTTAACCTGATCTCTTATAAAGATAAACTTTATTATTAATTTCAAATTCCTTTTTGAAAGTTTTGAGATCATAATAGGTTTTAGCAGCAGCTGTGGCCTTCTCTATGTTCCTTTGAGCAAATGTAAAAGGATATTGCAGATGCTTTCTTAAGTTTTCCACATATTGATAGGTAGTAGCAGCATTTATTAAGTTCTGGTCTGATGTATGGTACAGTAAATGTTGAGTTAGAACCATTCTTCTACCAGTCATCAATTCAAAAGGTGACATCTTAGTAGCACTACTTGGAGTTGCTCTTAATGCCATTAGGACTAGAGGTGATTTTACATCCCAGTCCTCACAATGGACTGGTTGTAACGCTCTACACCACCACTAGAGGCAGCTCTATACGCTATATGGAGCTTTCTTTTAACCCCTAGTTTTTTCCACATTTTTGTCATCACTTCGCTAGTGAAGTGAGTCCCCCGATCAGATTCGATTCGCTGGGGTAAACCAAATCTGGAAAACACGTGGTTAATGAGCTATGCTGCGCATGTTTCAGCATTATTATTAGGTGCACTGATGCACTCATATGTATCTGTTACCTTTTGATGACCTAGTTACTGGACCAATAAAATAGATTTGTATATCTGACCATGGCATTACCATCCCCTTTTCTGCAATGGCGCTCTATGCGTTGGCGCAGTGGGTTGGAACTGTGGACAGATTAAACAACCTTGACAGTAGGTTTGAAAATCCTTCAACATATGCGGCCAAAAAGTGTAGTCACGCAATATTTCATATGTTAATTTGGCACCACGATGGCCAGATGTGGGAGCATCATGGGCATGTTGAAGCATGAGACCTCTGAACTGGGTAGGTACCACCCATTGTTGGATATCTGTTTTGGAGGTTCTAATTAACAAACCATCTGTAATTTGAATTGTGATTTGGATTTCATTAAGATTCTAAGATCTTCCTTACCAATACCGTTCACTTTTGAGATGGGGTTGTTTTCAGGATTTTCTGTATGTATATAGAAAATACCTATAATGGGTTCTTCTTTTCGACTAGTGATCAGGTCCTCACTAGGAGAATCCTGACTCCATTGTACCAGGTCAGGCTCATTTTGTTGTTTAGCCTAATTTCTGGTAATGGCCTCTACATGATTTGCAACCATTAAGTGGTCACTATTGAGAAGCTCTCCAGTTATGGCTCCTTGTTTGGCTAATGAATCTGCAAGATCATTGCCTTCCTTATCAGGACCTTGAATTCTGGAATGACCCTTTTTTTTTTCCAGTGTATGGTTAACCCATTGGAAACCACTAACATCAATTTTGCACAACAACTTGCCATATTTGACTGGTTTGTTGTTATTTTTCTGCATGCCATTTCTTTTTCAAGTTCGCAGGTATTCAACAAAACTGTCACGCACATAATTTGAGTCAGTAATGATCACAAATTCATGAATACCTTGTTCAATAGCCATTTCAATGGTTTTTAAAATAGCAGTGAGTTCTGCAACTTGACTGGATCTTGGTCCAATGTTGAAATCTACAGAAATATTTGGGGATCCATTTGCCCAAGCTATACTAATGCCAGCGACAAATCTGTGCTCATTATCAATAGTGGCATGGTGAGAACAACCATCAACATATACCCAAGGTAATGTTTGACAATGGTCCACATTGTATATTTTATATTGGAAAAGCAATTGTTCCTCCAGGAAATCATCTTCTAATAAATCTTTCCCATGATCTTTAGTAGTACAGTCATGGAGCTCAGCAAGCCCCTGTGCGACTGTATTCTTTTTGTTTTGCTTATAGCAAATTTCTAAAGGCCAGCCTTGTAAGGAAAGAGTCCAAGCTGTTATGCGGCTAGTAGACAGGTTCCCATCTCTTATTCTCTCACTTTGCAAATATAGCAAAGGCTTGTGGGCCGTTTCTACAATAATTTTCACGCCCTATATATAGCTGCGGAAATTTTGTAGAGCCCATACAGTAGATAAGAGGGCTTTTTCGCAATCACTAAATTTTATTTCCACTGGGGATAAAGTTTTACTCGCATAAGCAATGACTTTGCTTAAATATTCGTGTTTTTGGTATAAAACAGCACTCATGCTTATATCTGTGTCTCTAAATAGGAAGGTTTACCACCTTCAGGATAAGCTAAGCAGGGTGCTTGAGTGAGTTTTCTCTTCAGCTCTCTTATGGCTGTCTCATGAGCCTCACTCCAGTGCCATTTCACATCCTTCTTTAGAAGATGTAGCAGTGGTTTACCGAATTCTGCATAATTATCAATAAATTTGCGAGAATAATTTGGCATACCCAGAAATGATATTAATTCCTTTAAGTTAGTTGGGTTCTTAGAATTTATTATCGCTTTCACCTTTTTCTTCTGAGTATTTAACCCTTCAGAAGTAACTTCATGTCCCAAGTTTACACGAGTGCGGCACCATTGAGCTTTTTGTAAGGATTATTTGACACCTGCCCTTTTAAGTTGGTTGAGGACGTGTTTAAGTTCTGTAATGTGTTTTTCAAAGTCTGTGCTTTTGATTAACACATCATCAACATAAGATAAGGTCCCCCTTTCCAGTGCATCAGGCATAGCCTTATGCATGAATACAGCAAATTCATGTCCTTAATTTATGTATCCAAACGGGAGCCGAGTGAATGCATATTGGACCTTTTGGAACAAGAATGTGAGTTTATACTGGTCTTCCTCGTGTACCTTTATGGTCTAGTATCCCTGCGCACAATCAATGGCAGTGAATATCTTAAATCCCTGCATCTGCGCTAGGCACTGGTCAATATATGGCACAGGCCAGCCAGACATGTATACTCATTTGTTTAGCTGTCTTAAGTCAGCACACAAACGCCATTGTCCATTGGGCTTAAGAATACCGAAAATAGGATTATTATAAGGAAAGTGATGTCACACCTGAGGAAGCGGTCAGTGGACCGGGAAACGTGTTTTGTGTGATTACTTGTTTTTAATAAAGCCAAAGTTGTTTTCACAATATTGGTCATTACGATTCATCATTATATACGGAGCTTCTGCACCAGTTCCGGGACAATTTGGAGATGAAGCATTTTATCTACCTATTATACTCCTGACATTTGGAGTTTTCGCATCATCTTCTATACGAGAGGATAGCTATCTGGGCAGCTATTAAGAGTCCAGAGTGCTGTTGTGGCACTTCTCAAATGCGATACTTCTAGTAAGTACAACCGTTACGTGTGTGTGATGTTCCAACACCATTGATTTTGCACTTCTTCTTTTTTTCACCATTCTACAGGATTGTTATAAGAGCTATGCACCTGTCTGATGATACCCCTTTCTTCCAAGTTCCTTATGATTTATGCAAGAGAATCATATGAGGCTAAAGGGAGTCTGTATTGTTTAACAAATACAGGTGGTGCATTGGGATCTGTTTGGATTCTTGCAATGTGCAGGTCTGTAGTCCCACAGTCATAAGAATCCCTAGCAAAAATGTCCTGGTATTCCATCAGGAGTTCGTGTAGCTGTTGGTGTTCATCATTACTGGAACAGCCATTAGCTAAGGAGATTTGCTCTTCGACTATTTGCTGAAATTCTGGAAAGATTTCAGGCTGTCCTTTCTCATAGGCTTCTTCAAGCCTAAATGTGAGATCCCCTTGATTATAATTCACATTACCCCCATGACTCTGTGTATTGGGGTATTCTTGTTCTCTGATCGGTATTTACTTCTATGGGGATACCTATTACCTTGTGGGTATTCATCTCTTTGGGGATAACTATTTTATCCCATTTTGAGCATATTCCCTTTGCACCTCAGCCCTTGGTGGGGGAGGGTCAGACTCAAAACTTTGGGTTGAGGGCCTGTTTTCTCTGGCCACCTCTGCATAAGTTTTCTTTTTAGACTCTACATTTAGGGGGCTAGGTGACACCCTAGTTTTTGCCACAATTTTATCGTTGGGCCTTGTTTCTCTTTTAACCCTCTGTTCACTGGACTGCTGAATAGAGTATAATTTTGTACTCTCTCTGATCAGCCAATCCAATGAGCAGTTATCAAAATCTCTAGCCAGATTTATTTTGATGTGCGAGGGCAATGCTTCATAACATAAATTAACAAATTCTGAGCTCTCAAATTTGGGTTCATTTTCTGCCATACAGTACTCTCCTTTTAGTGTAGAAAGGAATTCAATTGGGCTCTGATTGACGCCATATTTTGTATGTCGCTGCTTTATCCGCGGTCGCGGTACGATATGGGCCGAACTCCCTTTTACACTGTTGCTTTATTTCACTCCAAGATTTGACATTCATATCTTTTAGTGAAGCAAAGTATTTATGATGCTTAGGCTCAAATACCCATGGCAGAAATTCAATTTTAGATTGCCCATCATTTATATTTAATACAACTAGAGCATTTTCATAAGCCTCTTAATGATCAATTATGGAAATGGTCTCCTTTTTGGAAAATTGGTGTACTGCTGTACTTAAAAACTTAATTATTGTAGGGGTGTCATACACTTTACTAAGTACATCTCGTGTTCTCCTAGTGATCTTCTTGTTAGGGTTGGCGTGCCCCCTATCTGCCCTTTTACTATGGGGAGATCCCTTACGCATATTAGCATTATAGGGGCTATCTGGTTAGCGGGCTTCGCCCTCTGACTCACTACCATAACTGTCCCCCCCCCCCCTCTGAAGTGTAGAATTTCCCTGAATTTAAAACATGAGGTGACTGCCTATGTGGGAAGTTAATGTCTGAGGCATCTGGGGTCCTTTGTTTAATTTCTTCCCTGATGCCTTGTATCTCACGTCTTACAAATTCTTTTAAGGATTTCATAATCTCTATATTATTTTCATTATTTTCCTCACTAATGGAGGGGGTGTTATTATTGTGGAGTTGCTCATTTAAGCTTTTTATTTTAGCGATTCATTTTTGGTTCTTGTCTTGTTTAAGTGTAACAATTCCATTTTGGGTTATTTCTAAATATTTTTCGCATTTGCGTGATGAGCAAATTTCATCTTCTAGCTGCTATAATTGCAATTCCTTTTCTATAAGGTGAGTGAACATTTCGTCATTAATGCATATTATAAGCGGCCAGGATTTGAGGATTAGCTTGTCCCGTTTTTTTAGAATTTTTGCATTCATTAATTTTTAATAATTCCTGGAATAATTCACTTTTTTCATTCCACATTCTATTATCAATAGCAATATTTTTGGCCTTAGTGATAAGCATATCAATATAATCATTTAAGTCACCCGAAATATTAAATCTATTTTTAATGTGGCCTATAGTGTCCATTCTAAGGCAGTCTGCCTTAATAAGGGGTAATTTTTGGGGACACATATCAATATTTGGTAGAGATTCAATTGAGTCGCTTCTTGTAACAGACATTATTATTTTGGCTTAGTATTTAGTTAACTTAAATTGCCAATACAATTTTAAAAATTAAAAAAAAAATGTTTTAAATACTGCTAAAAAATATTTTTTTATATAATTTCTATTTACTACAAAATATATGATATCAATGTAATAAAGATATAATGATCTTTCAGCTGTGCCTCCAACGTGTTAGATATAACCTACAATATTATTTAATTATACCTCAGTAGTAACCTCCAAACGTATTATATATTTACGTAACTCCCCTCAACGAGATCCAGGAAAGAATTAAGGCTCTGAGAGTAGCTAATTCTTTCATCTGTGATGCAAACATGCAGATTATTCGCCTGAATGCTTTTTCTGTTCTAGCCCGTAGGACTCTCTGACTGAAGTCTTGGTCTGCTGACATGACTTCAACATCTAGATTGCATTCCCTTCCATTTAAGGGGAAGATTCTTTTCATTCCAGGCCTGGACTCTATCACATCCACGGTCACTGGGGGCAAGGGTGCCTTTCTACCGCAGGATATGAAGAATAAACCTAAAGGACAAGGTCCTAATTTTTCTCCCTTTCGTTCGGATAAATCCCAACGCTAGCAGCCCTCCGCAAAGCCTGATCAGTCCAAGGGAACATGGAAACCATCTCAATCTTGGAATAAATCCAAGCAGAACAAGAAGCCTAACATAGTCGGCATGAAGGGGCGGCCCCCGATCCTGCATTGGATCATTTTGGGGGCAGACTATCTCTCTTTGTGGAGGCTTGGTTGGGGGATGTGCAAAACCCTTAGGTTCTAGAGGTCATCGCTTAGGGTTACAGGATAGGTTTCAAATCTCATCCACCCAGGGGCAGATTCCTCTCATCAAACTTGTCTTTGAGACCAGAAAAACAAGAAGCTTTTCTAGGGTTCGTGAGGGATTTCTACTCCCTAGGAGTAATTGTGCCAGTACCTCTATCAGAGAGAGGTCTAGGGTACTACTCAAACCTTTTTATGGTCCCAAAGAAGGAGGGTACATTCTAGACCTGAAGTGCCTAAACAAGTTTCTGTCGGTCCCATCATTCAAGATGGAGGCTGTGACGGATCCCCGGTTACCCCGACTGGGTAGCTCCGCCAAAGGGGTCCTTCCGTTGCCTAGAACAAGTGGCTATGTAGCCCAGGAAAGCGATTCTAGCAGGAGCCCACCTAAATGACTAGACAGACTAGAATTCAGGTGAAAATAGAACAGCCTTTATTGGGACAAACACACATCTTTTATACACACACACATCTTGATAAAACAGGGAGACAATGCCACAGTTTTCCCGCCATTCCCGCTGCTCCAGACTTACCGGCGCCTCCATAGCAACCATAGTCCCACAGAATCCCAGGACACAGTGGTGACGGTTTTGGGGTAATCCCGGGGGAGCTGCGGCACTTCCAGGGTGTCATTTGAAAGCTCAGATGCCGCAGTCCAAAAATGGGGGTAGGGGTGTCCAAAACCCCCGGTTCCCAAAGCAGCTCCCCTCCGGTGATTCCCCCACCTCTTGTCCTCCCTAGGGGCTACTAATCCCCAAAAGAGCGGAGCTCTGGGGCACATGGTTGCTGGAGCGACCAGGGGTAAAGTTATCGGGTATCCTGCTGTCCTGTGGCCGACCGGGAGTTCCAGGAGCCTGGACAGCCTGAGAGGGGTTAGGCGGGTGTCCGTGGTGAGGCGGTCGACCGGGAGTTTGAGGGGCCCGGCCAGCCTAGGAGGGTTTTCCTGGTCATACACCAGCTTTTCACAAGACAAGTGAACCAAAGCTTCCAGGGATTGTGGTTGCTCTGAGGAGCCCAAAAACACTGAGAAACAACAGGGGTGAGGTTATAGAGGGTAGGAGTTTAACCCTTCCAGCCTGGTATCTGTGTCAGAGGCAATAAGGTCTATTCTGCCCTTAGTTCAAGAGGGACAGTTCATGACTACGATAGACTTGAAGGATGCTTACCTTCATGTGCCAATACACAAGGATCACTTCAAGTTCTTAAGATTCGCCTTTCTGGATCATGCTCCAAGAGTCTTTACAAAGATTATGGGGGCTCTGCTCACGGTGGCGAGGTCAAGCGGTATTGCAGTAACACCATACTTGGACGACATTCTGGTCCAGGCTCCATCCTGCCAGCTGGCAGAAGACCATTCCAGAGCTCTTCTTCTTCAATCTCATGGATGAAAGATAAACCTAGGAAAGGGTTCTCAGGTGCTCAGTACCAGGGTGGAATTCCTGGGCACGATAATAGATTCCATATCCATAAGGATATACCTTACAGACCAGAGATATTGCAAAATTACTTCCAATTGTCTTACCCTCCAGACCTCCTTAAGGCCATCTGTGGCCCGGTGTATGGAGGTAATTGGGCTATTGGTGTCCAGCATAGATATCATCCATTCGCCAGGTTCTACCTCAGACCTCTTCAACTGTGCATGCTGAGTCAATGAAACGGCGACTACTCGGATCTGTCTCAACAGATTTCTCTGGACAACCGGTCGAGAGAATCTCTCGGTGGCTCTGTCCAGATCGCCTGTCCCAAGGGACATCCTTCTAGAGACCATCCTGGGAGATTGTGACTACGGACGCAAGTGTTTCAGGATGGGGAGCCGTTTGGGGTGCCAGGATGGTACAGGGCCGGTGGACTCGAGGGGAATCTCTTCTCCCAATCAACATTTTGGAACTTCGAGTGATCTTCAACGCTCTGAAGGCTTGGCCTCTTCCGGGTTCGTCCCAGTTTATCAGATTCCAATCGGACAACATTACCTCTGTGGCTTACATCAACCATCAGGGGGAACGAGGAGCTCCCTAGCAATGAGGGAAGTATCTCGGAATCTGGAATGGGTGGAGTGTACACGATCCACATTCTGGGTGTGGACAACTGGGAAGCGGATTTCCTCAGCAGACAATCCTTTCATCCAGGAGAATGGTCTGTCCATCCCGAGGTGTTTGCGGAGATTTGCAACAAATGGGGGACACTGGAGATAGATCTCATGGCGTCCCGATTCAATTCCAAGCTACAAAGATAGGGTCACGGTCCAGGGATCCACAGGCGTAGCTGATAGATGCATTAGCAGTGCCTTGGAGGTTTAAACTAGTTTACATCTTTCCTCCGTTACCACTTCTACCTCGGGTAGTGGCCCGCATCAAGCAGGAGCAAGCTTCGGCAATTCTAATTGCTCCATCATAGCCGCGAAGGATGTGGTTTGCGGACCTGGTGGGGCTGTCCTCATCTCTTCCATGGAGGTTACCTTGTCGCAGAGATCTGCTGCAATAGGGTCCCTTTGTTCATCAGAATCTAGATTCTCTGAGGCTGACTGTGTGGAGATTGAACGAATAGTCCTAGACAAGAGAGATTTTTCTGAGAGAGTGATGGATACTCTCATTCAAGCTAGGAAGCCGGTCACTCATCGCATTTATCATAAGGTGTGGAGGACCTACTTATTCTGGTGTGAAGAGTGTGGATTCCCCTGGCATATGGTCAGGGTGTCCAGGATTCTTTTTTTCTCCAAGATGGTCTAGAGAAGGGACTTGCCGCTAGTGCCTTGAATTGACAGATTTGTGTTATTACACAAGAGGCTCACTGAGCTTCCTGATATACAGTCTTTTGTTCAGGCTCTCTCTAGAATCAGGCCTGTGTTTAGACATCCCGCTCCTCCTTGGAGTTTAAATCTGGTTCTTAAGGTTTTGCAGAGGGCTCCGTTTGAGCCTATGTATTCAGTTGACATTAAGTTACTGTCTTGGAAGGTTTTTTTTCTACTGGCTATTGCTTCAGCACGCAGAGTCTCTGAGATGGCGGGCTTACAATGTGAGCCTCCTTACCTAGTTTTTCATGCTGTTCTTCATACTGGGTTGGGTTTCCTCCCTAAGGTTGTGTCTGATAGCAACATCAAACAGGAGATTGTGGTTCCTTCCTTGTGTCCTAATCCTTCTTCTTCAAAGGAACGATTACTTCATAATCTGGATGTGGTTTGGGCTTTGAAATTCTATCTTCAGGCCACGAGGGATTTTAGACAGACTTTGGCATTGTTTGTTGTCTATTCTGGGAAGCGCAGAGGGCAGAAGGCTTCTTCCACTTCCCTATCTTTTTGGTTGAGGAGCATTATTCGCTTAGCATATGAAACAGACATAAACCTTCTCAGAGGATTACGGCTCATTCAACTAGAACTGTGGCTTCATCTTGGGCCTTCAAGAATGAGGCCTCTATGGAGCAGATTTGTAGGGCGGCTACCTGGTCCTCCTTACATACTTTTTCAAAGTTTTACAAATTTGACGTCTTTGCTTCGGCTGAAGCAGCTTTTGGGAGAAAGGTTTTGGAGGCTGTGGTGCCCTAAGAATAGGGTCCGCCTCTCTTTTACCCTCCTATTTTCATTCAGTGTCCTCTAGAGCTTGGGTATATGTTTACCACAAGTAAGGAATGAAGCTTTGGACGCTCCTCATAATAAGATGGAAAACATAAATTATGCTTACCTGATAATTTCCTTTCCATCTGTATGAGGAGAGTCCACGGCCCCTGCCCGTTTTCTCCGTTGGGCGGACCAACATTTTTGTTTTGTTCTTCTGGCACCATTTATACCCTGATATTTCTCCTACTGTTCCTTGTTCCCTCGGCAGAATGACTGAGGGATTAGGGGAGTGGAGGAGGTATTTAAGCCTTTGGCTGGGGTGTCTTTGTCTCCTTCTGGTGGCCAGGTTCTGTATTTCCCACAAGGAAAGAATTAAGCCACTCTCCTCATACAGATGGAAAGGAAATTATCAGGTAAGCATAATTTATGTTTTTTATTAAAACGTAATATTTATTCCTTAGTTCTGATCAGTTTTTATATACACACTGAATATATTTATGTAGAAAATAGATTATGAATCAATTATATATGTCTATGCTGTTACAATTTTCTATACAAAGCAAACCAAAAAATATATTTCTATAAGTTAAACTTAGCTGCAGATATATTAAACATCAGATATTACCATAAACTTACAAGACAATTTATAATTAGCCAGCAACACTTGCTCTAATACCACAATATGGACTACTAACTTGACAATGCTTAGTTAACAATACAACTAAATCCTAGTAAATCTGGAATTTCCAGGGAAATATAATTAAGCTATTTTATACCCTGTATAATCTAATATACTTCACTTAAATCCAGAAATTTTTAAACAATACTACCAATTCAACATATGCCAATTAATCTAGCATGAAACACTTCTTACTTAGCCACAATAAAACAAATTCTAAAATATATCACAATAACTGCAATTAACATAAAAATATATCATTCCCTTCTTAATAATAATATTTAACACCAGTACACTTACTACCCTAGTCTAATCAATATTAAATATAAGAATAAGATATATATTATTATTTTTTTATTGCAAAAAGTTCAGGTAAACACCATGCAGTCAATGACATAAAGAAAATTCAGCTCTGTTCAAATTGCAGTTATAACAAGAATAAACAAAAAAGCACTTTTGCAAATGAGTGTGACTTTTTGTAACATAGTTATACAAAGATGAGCACTTTTCTAAGACACACAATACCCTGAGTTACCAAAATAAATTATAGTATAGGCTATAGAACATCCATAATTTGTAGTTACTGCAACTTTCTCGTTATCTGTCCCCTGAACTTCCACATTTTTCCTTTTATATTTTTTTTCCCTTGATCCTTTTATTTGTATCCACTAAGGGGGACATAAAAAATAAAACAAGAAAAAACTTCAATGTTCATCCATCCTTCGACCAACTATGTATTTTCTACCATGCCTCACAACCTATTGAGAATCAAGGAATCCCACCGAGGAAAACAAAAACTAAAAAAAAAAGGGGAGAAAAAGAAAAGGGGGAGAAAAATAGAGAAGCAATGGGCAAAATAGCTTTGATTTGTACCACAATCCCAGCAACACTAACTCTGAGTTCCTAAAAGGAAAAATCATATAGTCAAATTCAGGAGGGGGAAGAGTTTTGATAAAAACTGGCTTTTTTTTAAAACTGCCTAATATCGGATTCATCATTCATATTTATGTCTATCTGTTCTAGGATACTTAAGCCAATGATAGTGCCAGAGGGGAAACCTTCAATGAATTGTTCAGCCAGTATTCTAGTGTTCTTCAAAACTGTATTATTCTGGGACAGTCCCAAATCATATGTGAAAGATTTGCTGCGAACATCAGACATTTTGGGCATTTATTTTATTCCATATTACCACACCTAGAGTCTTTTTCCGGGATAAAGTATGTTTTATAAAGGAGTTTGATATGTGATTCTCTCCAAGTAGAAGACAAAGTAACTTGTATGGTTTTTAAGATGGAGGCTTGAACACAGTGTGACGACTATTATGAGGTATCTATGCATTCCAATCTACGGAGAGTTTTTTCAAGATTAGCTATACCTTTGAGAGAACTGAGGAGCTGGTAGCATGGGGAAATTGACATGTGTCCATTTTAAACATAGCTAACTAGCTCTCCAATTTCCCCAGAATCCACCACCAGCCTGACTCGTTTGTTAGTTCTACAGCAAAATGTCTTACTTGCAAGTACGCAAAGAACACTTTGTTGGAGAGATTATATTCTTCCTTGAGTACCTCAAAAGTTTTAACACACTTCCTTTCTTGGTCTATTAGATAAGTAACCTTGCCAAGACCTATATTATGCCACCTTTGAATGGGTGCCGAATACATACCTGCTGGAAATTTAGGATTCCCCATAAATGGCATATGATTAGAAACATTACAGTCCAAACCCAGAAGGTTACTGATTTTCCACCAAATCTGAATAGGATTAAATATGGTTTTAAGTTTCTTTATTTCTTGGGGTATCGATTTAGGTCTACAATGAATTAATGCTACAGGAAGAAATGGATAACATATATTTTTTTCCAGTTCGTTGTCTGTAACGTAGTCATTAGTGAAAATTCAGTCTGCCACGATACGCACTAGAAAAGCATAATTGTACAGGCGCAAGTCTGGTAGTGCGAATCCCCCATATTTTCTAGGTAGGTGGAGTTTAACTAAAGCTATCCAGGAGATTTTATTTTGCCATATGAAACCTCTTAATACAGTGTTAAACCCCCTAATATATTTTCCTTTGCGAATTATTGGAATGTTCTGAAGAACATATAATAATTTTGGGAGGAGAAACATCTTAAACAGAGCTATCCGACCTGAGATAGATAGTGGGAGAGTGGGAAATTTTGCCAGTCTTTCAATTTCTCTTTAATTTCTGTCAATAATGGAGAAATATTAAGAGCATACACCAATGATAGTGTGATTCTCTCCAAGTAGAAGACTAGCACCTAGATTTGGAGTTTGGCGTTAGCCGTGAAAACCAGCGTTAGAGGCTCCTAACGCTGGTTTTAGGCTACCGCCGGTATTTGGAGTCACTCAAAATAGGGTCTAACGCTCACTTTTCCATACCGCAGATCCCCTTACGTAAATTGCGTATCCTATCTTTTCAATGGGATCTTTCTAACTCCGGTGTTTAGAGTCGTTTCTGAAGTGAGCGTTAGACATCTAACGACAAAACTCCAGCCGCAGGAAAAAAGTCAGTAGTTAAGAGCTTTCTGGGCTAACGCCGGTTCATAAAGCTCTTAACTACTGTACTCTAAAGTACACTAACACCCATAAACTACCTATGTACCCCTAAACCGAGGTCCCCCCACATCGCCGACACTCGAATAATTTTTTTTAACCCCTAATCTGCCGACCGCCACCTACGTTATCCTTATGTACCCCTAATCTGCTGCCCCTAACACCGCCGACCCCTGTATTATATTTATTAACCCCTAACCTGCCCCCCACAACGTTGCCTCCACCTACCTACACTTATTAACCCCTAATCTGCCGACCTCAAAGCGCCGCCACCTACGTTATCCTTATGTACCCCTAATCTGCTGCCCCTAACACCGCCGACCCCTATATTATATTTATTAACCCCTAATCTGCCCCCCTCAACGTCGCCTCCACCTGCCTACACTTATTAACCCCTAATCTGCCGAGCGGACCTGAGAGCTACTATAATAAAGTTATTAACCCCTAATCTGCCGAGCGGACCTGAGAGCTACTATAATAAAGTTATTAACCCCTAATCCGCCTCACTAACCCTATAATAAATAGAATTAACCCCTAATCTGCCCTCCCTAACATTGCTGACACCTAACTCCAATTATTAACCCCTAATCTGCCGACCGGAGCTCACAGCTATTCTAATAAATGTATTAACCCCTAAAGCTAAGTCTAACCCTAACACTAACACCCCCCTAAATTAAATATAATTTAAATCTAACGAAATTAACTCTTATTAAATAAATTATTCCTATTTAAAGCTAAATACTTACCTGTAAAATAAATCCTAATATAGCTACAATATAAATTATAATTATATTATAGCTATTTTAGGATTAATATTTATTTTACATGTAACTTTGTATTTATTTTAACCAGGTACAATAGCTATTAAATAGTTAAGAACTATTTAATAGCTAAAATATTTAAAATAATTACAAATTTACCTGTAAAAGAAATCCTAACCTAAGTTACAATTAAACCTAACACTAGACTATCAATAAATTAATTAAATAAACTACCTACAATTACCTACAATTAACCTAACACTACACTATCAATAAATTAATTAAATACAATTGCTACAAATAAATACAATTAAATAAACTAGCTAAAGTACAAAAAATAAAAAAGAACTAAGTTACAAAAAATAAAAAAATATTTACAAACATAAGAAAAATATTACAACAATTTTAAACTAATTACACCTACTCTAAGCCCCCTAATAAAATAACAAAGCCCCCAAAATAAAAAAATGCACTACCCTATTCTAAATTACTAAAGTTCAAAGCTCTTTTACCTTACCAGCCCTGAACAGGGCCCTTTGCGGGGCATGCCCCAAGAAATACAAAAAATACAATACCCAAGCCCCCCAACATTACAACCCACCACCCACATACCCCTAAACTAACCCAAACCCCCCTTAAATAAACCTAACACTAAGCCCCTGAAGATCATCCTACCTTGTCTTCACCTCACCGGGTATCACACCGATCCGTCCAGAAGAGCTCCTCTGATGTCCTGATCCAAGCCCAAGCGGGGGGCTGAAGAGGTCCATGATCCGGCTGAAGTCTTCATCCAAGCGGGGCAGAAGAGGTCTTCCATCCGATTGAAGTCTTCATCCAAGCGGCATCCATCCGGAGCGAAGCGGCAGCATCCTGAAGACCTCCACCGCGGAACATCCATCCTGGCCGACGACTGAACGACGAATGACGGTTCCTTTAAATGACGTCATCCAAGATGGCGTCCCTCGAATTCCGATTGGCTGATAGGATTCTATCAGCCAATCGGAATTAAGGTAGGAATATTCTGATTGGCTGATGGAATCAGCCAATCAGAATCAAGTTCAATCCGATTGGCTGATCCAATCAGCCAATCAGATTGAGCTCGCATTCTATTGGCTGTTCCGATCAGCCAATAGAATGCAAGCTCAATCTGATTGGCTGATCATCAGAATCAGAATATTCCTACCTTAATTCCGATTGGCTGATAGAATCCTATCAGCCAATCGGAATTCGAGGGACGCCATCTTGGATGACGTCATTTAAAGGAACCGTCATTCGTCGTTCAGTCGTCGGCCAGGATGGATGTTCCGCGGTGGAGGTCTTCAGGATGCTGCCGCTTCGCTCCGGATGGATGCCGCTTGGATGAAGACTTCAATCGGATGGAAGACCTCTTCTGCCCCGCTTGGATGAAGACTTCAGCCGGATCATGGACCTCTTCAGCCCCCCGCTTGGGCTTGGATCAGGACATCGGAGGAGCTCTTCTGGACGGATCGGTGTGATACCCGGTGAGGTGAAGACAAGGTAGGATGATCTTCAGGGGCTTAGTGTTAGGTTTATTTAAGGGGGGTTTGGGTTAGATTAGGGGTTTGTGGGTGGTGGGTTGTAATGTTGGGGGGCTTGGGTATTGTATGTTTTTTTTTACAGGCAAAAGAGCTGTATTTCTTGGGGCATGCCCCGCAAAGGGCCCTGTTCAGGGCTGGTAAGGTAAAAGAGCTTTGAACTTTAGTAATTTAGAATAGGGTAGGGCATTTTTTTATTTTGGGGGGCTTTGTTATTTTATTAGGGGGCTTAGAGTAGGTGTAATTAGTTTAAAATTGTTGTAATATTTTTCTTATGTTTGTAAATATTTTTTTATTTTTTGTAACTTAGTTCTTTTTTATTTTTTTAATTGTATTTATTTGTAGCAATTGTATTTAATTAATTTATTGATAGTGTAGTGTTAGGTTAATTGTAGGTAATTGTAGGTAGTTTATTTAATTAATTTATTGATAGTCTAGTGTTAGGTTTAATTGTAACTTAGGTTAGGATTTCTTTTACAGGTAAATTTGGAATTATTTTAACTATTTTAGCTATTAAATAGTTCTTAACTGTTTAATAGCTATTGTACCTGGTTAAAATAAATACAAAGTTACCTGTAAAATAAATATTAATCCTAAAATAGCTATAATATAATTATAATTTATATTGTAGCTATATTAGGATTTATTTTACAGGTAAGTATTTAGCTTTAAATAGGAATAATTTATTTAATAAGAGTTAATTAATTTCGTTAGATTTAAATTATATTTAACTTAGGGGGGTGTTAGTGTTAGGGTTAGACTTAGCTTTAGGGGTTAATACATTTATTAGAATAGAGGTGAGCTCCGGTCGGCAGATTAGGGGTTAATAATTGAAGTTAGGTGTTGGCGATGTTAGGGAGGGCAGATTAGGGGTTAATACTATTTATTATAGGGTTAGTGAGGCGGATTAGGGGTTAATAACTTTATTATAGTAGCGCTCAGGTCCGCTCGGCAGATTAGGGGTTAATAAGTGTAGGCAGGTGGAGGCGACGTTGAGGGGGGCAGATTAGGGGTTAATAAATATAATATAGGGGTCGGCGGTGTTAGGGGCAGCAGATTAGGGGTACATAAGGATAACGTAGGTGGCGGCGCTTTGCGGTCGGCAGATTAGGGGTTAATAAGTGTAGGCAGATGGAGGCGACGTTGAGGGGGCAGATTAGGGGTTAATAAATATAATATAGGTGTCGGCGGTGTTAGGGGCAGCAGATTAGGGGTACATAGGGATAATGTAAGTAGCGGCGGTTTACGGAGCGGCAGATTAGGGGTTAAAAATAAAATGCAGGTGTCAGCGATAGCGGGGGCGGCAGATTAGGGATTAATAAGTGTAAGGTTAGGGGTGTTTAGACTCGGGGTACATGTTAGGGTGTTAGGTGCAGACGTAGGAAGTGTTTCCCCATAGCAAACAATGGGGCTGCGTTAAGAGCTGAACGCGGCTTTTTTGCAGGTGTTAGGTTTTTTTTCAGCTCAAACAGCCCCATTGTTTCCTATGGGGGAATCGTGCACGAGCACGTTTTTGAGGCTGGCCGCTTGCGTAAGCAACTCTGGTATTGAGAGTTGAAGCTGCGTTAAATATGCTCTACGCTCCTTTTTTAGAGCCTAACGCAGCCTTTATGTGGACTCTCAATACCAGAGTTATTTTTATGGTGCGGCCAGAAAAAAGCCGGCGTTAGTTTTTCGGGTCGTTACCGACAAAACTCCAAATCTAGCCGAAAGTAACTTGTATGGTTTTTAAGATGGAGGCTTGAACACAGTGTGACGACTATTATGATGTATCTATGCATTCCAATCTACGGAGAGTTTTTTCAAGATTAGCTATACCTTTGAGAGAACTGAGGAGCTGGTAGCATGGGGAAATTGACATGTGTCCATTTTTAACCATAGCTAACTAGCTCTCCAATTTCCCCAGAATCCACCACCAGCCTGACTCATTTGTTAGTTCTACAGCAAAATGTCTTACTTGCAAGTACGCAAAGAACACTTTGTTGGAGAGATTATATTCTTCCTTGAGTACCTCAAAAGTTTTAACACACTTCCTTTCTTGGTCTATTAGATAAGTAACCTTGTCAAGACCTATATTATGCCACCTTTGAATGGGTGCCGAATACATACCTGCTGGAAATTTAGGATTCCCCATAAATGGCATATGATTAGAAACATTACAGTCCAAACCCAGAAGGTTACCGATTTTCCACCAAATCTGAATAGGATTAAATATGGTTTTAAGTTTCTTTATTTATTGGGGTATCGATTTAGGTCTACAATGAATTAATGCTACAGGAAGAAATGGATAACATATATTTTTTTCCAGTTCGTTGTCTGTAACGTAGTCATTAGTGAAAATTCAGTCTGCCACGATATGCGCTAGAAAAGCATAATTGTACAGGCACAAGTCTGGTAGTGCGAATCCGCCATATTTTCTAGGTAGGTGGAGTTTAACTAAAGCTATCCTGGAGATTTTATTTTGCCATATGAAACCTCTTAATACAGTGTTAAACCCTCTAATATATTTTCCTTTGCGAATTATTGGAATGTTCTGAAGAACATATAATAATTTTGGGAGGAGAAACATCTTAAACAGAGCTATCCGACCTGAGATAGATAGTGGGAGAGTGGGAGATTTTGCCAGTCTTTCAATTTCTCTTTAATTTCTGTCAATAATGGAGAAATATTAAGAGCATACACCAAAATATTTAAATGAATCTGAAACAACTTTAAAAGGAATATTTAATGGGGAGTCTTTATTTTTCCTTAGCCAAAGAAGTTCCGACTTAGAAGTATTGACCCTATAACCTGAGAATGATCCAAATTGATCGATAATTGTTAATAGTTTTGGTATATTGTTTCTGGTATTTGATAAATATAAGAGGATATCATCCGAATACAAATCAATTTTGAGCTCCTTCCTACCTATTTTAATGCCTTCTAGTTGATGTCTAACCATAATAGCTAACGGTTCAATCGAAACATCGAAAAGGAGGGGGGGGAGAGGGCACCCCTGCTGTGTTCCCCTTTCAAGCCTGATCTCTGCTGAGAGTATATTATTAACTAACAATCTTGTGTGGGGTCTATTATATAAATTCTCCATAAATTCAAGAAATTTCCCTTTAAACCCAAATTTAGTAAGGGTAACTGACAAATGATCGTAATGTACAAAATCAAATGCTTTCTCAGCGTTTATTGCGATGACTGCCAGATCAGCTGTGTCCTCCACTCCCCCGTCCCCTCCAACATTTTAAAATATTCAACAGCCAGCAGAATCTCCCTTATTTTAGCTGAGGAATTCCATTTATAGAGGAACCCGGCTTGATCTTTATGAATGATATTCGAAAGTATTAATTGTAACCTTTTTGCCAAAATAGAGGTGAAAATCTTATAACCAGAGTTCAGAAGGGCTATGGGTCTTTTTCCCTGTTTAGGTATTAAAATTGTATATGAGGCAGAAAAATAGGAGGAAACCGGGAGGCCATCGATGTACATAGCATTATAGAGCTGACATAGATGTGGGACAATCAGTGGAGAAAGAATTTTATAGAACTCATTAGGCAGCGCATCCAGTCCGGATGCCTTACCTGATGAGAGATTGTTTATGGCTCTTTCAATTTCTGCCTCGAAAATGGGGGCATTAAGAGTCTCAATAGAATCTGACGTAAGTATTGGAAAAATAATTTTGCTCCAAAACTCATCCGATTCTATCTTATCCGATTTTCTATAAGAATAGAGTTCTTGATAATATAAAAACCTCAGAGATCTCTTCTGTTTTTAGCAGGGCTCTACCCTCATGTTGAAGTACTTCAATCCCTGACGATTTTTTATCATTCTTTATCAGATTTGCCAAAAGTTTCCCTGACTTGTTACCATATCTGTGAAATTTGGCTTGTAGTTTTAGTTCTTTTTGCGTTGCTTGATAAAGTAAAAAAGTATCTCATTTTTTGATCTAGTAAATTTTTCCAAGGCTACTGGGGTTCTTTCTAATAAATACAGATTGTAGGAGTTGGTTAATGATCTAAATACTTCCTTCTCTCTCTCTTTGAGTTTTTTTAATAGATTGGAACTAAATGATATTATTTCTCCCCTAAGTACAGCTTTTGCAGCCTCCCAAAGCACCATAGAACGATTAATATACTCCTGATTAAAATTAGTATATTCTTAAAACTTAGATTTAAGCAAATTCTTGAATTTTAAATTAGTTGATAAGAAAGAAGGGAAGTAAAAACGAGCAGGTTTGGATTTTCCAGCGTTTATCTGTATTTCTTAGTTTGTAGGTTGTCTCTTTTGCATTTTGATTGATTAGAAAATTGTCGTAACTTGTCTAGTGGGTATTGTGGAGCCATGTTAAAGTCTCCCCCCAGAATTAAAAAGCCTTCTAAGTAGAGCAGGATTTTTGATCGTAAGGTATCACAGAATAGTGAATCAAGAACATTGGGTGCATATACATTAAACAGTGTGTATATCGTTTTTGCGACCTTGATTTTCAGCATAAGGTTCCTCCCCTCTGGATCTATGTTGACATTCAAAACCACTAGGCCATTTGATATATTTTTTCCTATTAGGATTGCAACACCTTTTTTTCTCCCTGAACTTGGTGAAGCATAGAGATGTTTAACCAATGCGTTTTTAATTTCAGGACTTCCTCTAATTTTAGATGTGTTTCTTGAAGAAACGCAATGTCTGTATTTAGCTTCCTCAATTCAGTTAAAATTGCCTTGCGTTTAATAGGGGATGTGAAGCCTCCAATGTTCCAGGAGACCAATTTAAAACTACCCAGTTTTTCCATCTTTTAGAAAAGAAGTAAAGAAAAAAAAAAGAAAAAAAAGGGGGGAAAAGGGGTGGGGGAAGGGGGAAGGAAAAAAAACCATGGCCTATCTCAGACCCAGAATTCCTGTGACCATGAGTTAATAAAAGCACCATAAAGAAGGACTGCATTCTAAGAGAAGGCTACCTGAGTCAACTATTCATCTGAAGAATTTAGTCTATCTAACAATTTCCCTGCCTCTAGCAGAATCAAAAAAATAAATTTCATCTTTGAACCTAGCTTTAAGGCTAGCAGGATAGATTATAGTGGCCCGGTGGCCTAGGTTAATCAATTTAGTACAAATTGGTGACAGCTCCCTTCTCTTTGCCGCTGTCTCAGCAGAGAAATCTTGAAACAGGAGTATTTTAGTTTCTCCCAGGGTAATAGGCTGATTCTTGTGATAGTACTGAAATAAAGTAATTTTATCCTGGAAGTTCAATAGTTTGACAATAAGTGGTCTAGCCCTAGTGTTTCCTTTGCTATACAAGTATGATCTGCCTAATCTATGGACTCTTTCCACAATGATTTTAGGATATGTATGTGGGATTTTAAGGAGTTGGACCAATGTCTCAGTGATACATTTATTGAGATCATCGTATTGTTTTTCCTCTGGAGCCCCGATGATCCTAAAATTGTTCCTTCTGGAACGGTTTTCTAAATCCTCTAGTTCAAACTGGATTTTTTCAATTGTCGAGTCAGTAGCATTGAGTTTTGAGCCATGGATTGTGGTAAGGTCTTCTAGGTCTGACACCCTTTGTTCTACTTCTTGCAACCTGTTGGCAAATTATCTGATTTCTTGGGTTAGAGATATAATATCTTGCTTTATTTCTATTTTAAGGGTGTCAAATCTAGGAGCCAGGGCTTCCAAAATGCTAGCTACCAATTCTTGGGTACCTAACGTTTCAACCGAGTGTGGGGGATTAGTGCTACCTGAGTGTATAACTGCAAGGTGTCAAGTGTATTTTTTTTTTTCTGTCTCTGTGTTTGCCCGCCATAGCTGGGGAAGGAGTTTTGGCGTGTGTACTAAGGAATTTATCTATGTGCAGTGAACAGTGAAATAAATGGGGAGTAATCTCCCTAAAAAAGTGGAAGCGAAAAAAGAAGGGAAGTGAAAGGTGTTTGGACGTGTGATTAAGCGGAGAGAAAGAAATAAAAAAGGGGGGGGGGAGAGGTGAACTGTGATTAGAACCCCTGTACCCTTTATGGCAGGTTAATTAGTTATAGCAAAACCTGTCTCAGAGAAATCAATTTAACCCCACAATACATGAATTGCTATTGATGTTGATATTGTTTAGCCTATTGGATAAAAGGCTTACTATAGCTACCTGGAAGTCTTAAGGAGTACACTTTAGATCTAGTGCATTCTTAACTTCTCAACTAGTCTACATAAGACAGTTAATTGTTATCTTAGAAACAGGGGAGGCCCAACAGCCAACCTGACCCCTAGGTCAGGATACACTTTTTTTTTCTTCCCTTTAAAAAATAAATAAATAAATATACTAAGGTCTCTTAAATTGCCATATGTAATATGATAGGCTTAAAAATAAAGCTGTTTATCTGCAACTATCTGCCGCCAGCCCCGAGGTGGCCTATTACGGCGTTCTTATAGTAGATCTATCACCTGGGTTAGATCACCTTAGAAAAAAACCCCTTTGTCTGTGCTTTATCTTAAGCAGAAAAATAAGCGGACTTTACCAAACAAACTATACAAGCAAACCATAGTTAATGCTTAGATGTCTTACAAAGCAGCCTTCTTAATCCAAATAATCTTTTCTCGTGGTTGCTCTAATGTATATTATTCTATTTTAGAGTCAGCTTAGGGTCTTGACCATTTAATGTTAACTAGATATTTCTGGTGCCTGCTTTTTGCACTTTGTTTGCTTGGGTGAAATCAATATATCTGGCCCAAATATTACAAAAATGGTGAGATCTCTACTCTTTTGTTAGACCCTATAAGAGCTGAAATATGTTAAAAAGAAACCCTAATGAATATAAATATACCACAATGTAACAGTTTCAACAGAGCAGGCCACTATTGTAAGTGCTAAAAAAAAAAAGATTCAATACAAAGAATTCTAGAATTACTCCTTTCATTTTCAACAAGTGAACCAATTATCTGATAAACCTGACTTTTTTAGACCATTGTGAGGGTTTTAAGTGTTCAAGCATTCATTGATTGTAATCCCTAACACTTATCCTTGTGATCAATGGATCCTATATAGATGTCTTCCTCCCCCTTCTTTATTCGGCTGCTTTTTACAATAGTAAATGTTGGTACAGTACAGTAGGGGGATTTTAATGAAGCAAGCCACTTTTAATAAAGCTATTTCTTGCCATTTTGGTTTTGCAGACCTAGTAAATAGATCCTTTACTCTTTTGTTTTATCATTAATATGTTAATAGCAACCGCCTAATCCGAAGAGTATACAGGTGAAAGATAATTTTAAAGCTTAGGCAGCAGATACTTTTTTACAATTTATCAGGTTTAAGCAGCTATTGCCTCTTTCACTAAACAGAATATGATACATGCACTCATAAGAATAAAAGAGCCAGTATAGTGCGATGGTTAAGCACCGCAGTAGTTCCTGTGGAGTTGAATTAATCCACTAGCCAGCTACCCTAGGTCTCAGGGTTTAGGCACGGAGTTCTCCGCCAACAGCTTGGATGGGAGCTCACAGAGCGAGCGCTACACGACCTGCGCTCAGACTCCACCCCCGGAAACCACTTTAAGCCAAGAATAAGAAATATTTTAAAGCACCAGCTGCAGCAATACTATGCTATAAAGAATGTATTTGCTAAAATCTATTAAAAAGATTAAATAACCATTAATACAGTTGTATGCAAAAGTTTAGGCACCCCTGACAATTTCCATGATTTTCATTTATAAATAATTGGGTGTTTAGATCAGCAATTTTATTTGCTCTATCAAATAACTGAAGGACACAGTAATATTTCAGTAGTGAAATGAGGTTTATTGGATTAACAGAAAATGTGCAATATGCATCAAAACGAAATTAGACAGATACATAAATTTGGGCACCCCAACAGAAATATTGCATCAATATTTAGTAGAGCCTCCTTTAGCAGAAATAACAGCCTCTAGACGCTTCCTTTAGCCTGTAATGAGTGTCTGGATTCTGGATGAAGGTATTTTGGACCATTCCTCCTTGCAAAACATCTCCAGTTCAGTTAGGTTTGATGGTTGCCAAGCATGGACAGCCTGCTTTAAATCACCCCACAGATTTTTAATGATTTTCAGGTCTGGGGACTGGGGTCTGGGGACTTCCAGACCATTGTACTTGTTCCTCTACATAAATGCCAGAGTAGATTTTGAGCAGTGTTTTGGGTCGTTGTCTTGTTGAAATATCCAACCCCGGCATAACTTCAACTTTGTGACTGATTCCTCAACATTATTTTCAAGTATCTGTTGATATTGATTGGAATCCATGCAACCCTCATCTTTAACAATATTGCCAGTACCGGCACTGGCCACACAGCCACACAGCATGATGGAACATCCACCAAATTTTACTGTGGGTAGCAAGTGTTTGTCTTGGAACGTTGTGTTCTTTTGCCGCAATGCATAACGCCCCTTGTTATGACCAAATAACTCAATCTTTGTTTCATCAGTCCACAGCACCTTCTTCCAAAATGAAGCTGGCTTGTCCAAATGTGCGTTTGCATACCTCAAGTGACTCTGTTTGTGGCGTGTGTGCAGAAAAGGCTTCTTCCGCATCACTCTCCCATACAGCTTCTCCTTGTGCAAAGTGCGCTGATTTGTTGAACGATGCACAGTGACACCATCTGCAGAAAGATGATGTTGTAGGTCTTTAGATGTGGTCTGTGGGCTGTTTTTGACCGTTCTCACCATCCTTTGTCTTTGCCTCTCCGATATTTTACTTGGCCTGCCACTTCTGGCCTTAACAAGAACTGTGCCTGTGGTCTTCTGTTTCCTCACTATGTTTCCTCACAGTGGACACTGAGAGCTTAAATCTCTGCGATAGGTTTTTGTAGCCTTCCCCTAAACCATAATGTTGAACAATCTTTGTTTTCAGGTCATTTGAGAGTTGTTTTGAGGTCCCCATGTTGCCACTCTTCAGAGGAAAGCCAAAGAGAACAACAACTTGCAATTAGCCACCTTAAATACATTTTCTCATGATTGGATGCACCTGTCTATGAAGTTCAATGCTTAATGGGCTCACCAAACCAATTGTTTGTTCCAATTAATCAGTGCTAGGTAGTTACAGGTATTCAAATCAACAAAATGACAAGGGTGCCCAAATTTATGCACCTGTCTAATTTCATTTTGATGCATATTGCACATTTTCTGTTAATCCAATAAACCGCATTTCACTACTGGAATAATACTGTGTCCTTCAGTTATTTGATAGATCAAAATGAAATTGCTGATCCAAACACCCAATTATTTATAAATGAAAATCATGGAAATTGTCAGGGGTGCCTAAACTTTTGCATACAACTGTACATTACCACACAACCAATAGTTAAGAGTTTCAGCTTTTCCAGAAAAAAATATTTTCATCGTCATATAAGAGAGGACGCACACGTCTGGGAGTAAATGTTAGGCCCAATTTTGTCTTACAAAACTCTGTGTATTTCAAAGGTAGCAGTTTGTTAGTAAGCCAAGTTAGGCAGCAAAAAACCCAAGCAGAGCCAAAAAAAAGCCCCTTTTACTTCCTGTGCAAGGGTTTTTATCTCTGTAATAAAACCCACATCTTTTCTAATCATTGGTGAAATTTGGGTACGCCCTTATTCGGAGCTTGTCCCTCATTGATTAAAGGGACATTAAGCTGCTGTGCACAACTACAAAAGAATAGTAACTACTTATTACATTTTTGCATTTTTTTTACACAGTTTTATAGTTACAGAAAATATATTTTAAAAAGCACTTAGCAATAATATATAGTAATGCAACCACTGCAAAAATGCACAGCTCCAGCCTTATATTATGCACCCTAACCTGAAGCACTTTATACAGTTTTCAAAATGTTGATAACCTCATTGATATATAAATGGACACTGTTTTTGTCAAAGACTTTGACAATACTTGAGCTCTAAGATGGCGGTCCCAGTATGAAGAGGCGGAGCTTCAGTATCTGGCACCTTTAATCTATTAAAACCGGAAAAGTGATTTGAAAAGAGCTGCAGGAACATGATGGAATTCAATAACATAGTGAGTAGTTACTATTGTTTTGTAATAGTAGAGGAAAAAGTAACTGATGGCACTACCAGTGTTGTTTCCCAATATTACTTGGTTATTTATGTATTATTATCATATACACATTTAATAATGTGCTGTTTGGGGGGGGAGGTGCTGTACACAGAAACAGAATTCACAAGAAAACAAGTAAGAGATACTTGCAAAAGAGAGTACTAATTAGCACTCACAACACTACTAAATATGGTACTAGGTAGAACAAAGAATAGAAATGGGCCCCACAAAAAGGGGGAGGAGTTAAAACATAACTTTTAATGATCCAAAATAAATAAAAAATATATTAAAACCACAGAGGACAAGAGTATGCTTAATAGCAGAATCTGCCAACCGTATGAAGAATAAAGATGCTGTTACATCAGGAAATCTACAGTGATAGATATATTGTGCACCCTAAATGGTAATAGCAGATAATATATTGAGATATCTCCCTAATGTTATAAGCACCACTGTTGTAAAAAATTTACCAGCTGCTGGTAACTAAAATCAGTGTACTAGTAGCGGATACAATGTTGCCACTTATTGGTTGTTAATATTATTTATCCTTTATCAAGGCCTTTGAAAAAGCCTACGGGCGAAACATGTCAGGGTAGTTAGAACTCTGATTTCTTTTTTTCTTTTTTTAATTTGCAAACTTTGACAACCTATGCCTTAATGCCTCAAACCATATGTTTTATACACAAACCGTACTATAATTAGTGTATTGTTGGTAAACCAGAGTACAATGCTGTTAAACTCAAAGGGGCTCATTTATCAAGCTTGTGGGCCCGTGTTTCTGGCAAGTCTTCAGACTCGCCAGAAACACCAGTTATGAAGCAGCGGTCTAAAGACCGCTGCTCCATAACCCTGTCCGCCTGCTCTGATGAGGTGGACAGGAATAGCCGGAAATGAACCCGATCGAGTATGATCGGGTTGATTGACACCTCCCTGCTGGCAGTCAGCAGGGGGTTGCGTATTGCGCTCCGCATTCAGCAAGGTCTTGCGGACCTGATTCGCACTGTCGGATCAGGTCCGCAAGACCGTTAATAAATAGGCCCCATAGTGTTTAAGTGACGCCCTTGTAAGATTATATGCTGTTCACCATATATATTGGGTATCCCTAGAATCTTTATGAAAGTATTAAGATTGTATTACAAGGACACAGACTCCTATTTTGCATTAACTTTCCATTTACTGAACAGACAGCAATTAAAAGCATTAACAAATTTGAAAAAGGTATACAGAAAAATTTTAACCAATAGGAATACAGTTACATATTATGTAATAATTAAACATCCAATTAGATAACAACCAAAGGTATAAGTGAACAGAGGAATAACACCTAATTCTCTTTTCACTTTGCTGAACAGACGTTAAGTATTTGAATTTTATTATTAAAATATTTTGTTGTTTATTGTTATTTGTATATGCATTTTCATGTTTCTCAATTAGTTTATATAAATCCCATAATTCCGGAATGGCCCAGAGCGCCACAATATAACAATTATTTAATCCCATTTCATTTTAGTTACAGGTGGCCCTCGTTTTACAACGGTTCAATTTACACCGTTTCAGAATAACAACCTTTTTTCCCAGTCATTTGACTGCTATTGAAAAGCATTGAGAAGCAGTGCATTTATTAAAATAGCTAGTAGGTGGAGCTATCCGCTTGTGTTGCAGCAAAGCCAAGCAAGCTGAAATTAATCAGTTTAACCAGACCTGAGCTATCGAGCAGATTTCAAAGGAGCAATATCTTCCTGTCTATAAATCAGTCCATATTGGAATGCATAGAAAGAACTGTTTGCAGAAAATTGCAAGTGAAGTCTGTGTTGTGTGATTATTTTATTAGGTTTATAATGGTGTTTAGCAAATGTTTTTGTTCATTTAACTTAGTTAAATTATATATTCTGTGTTGTGAGATTATTTTATTAGGTTTATAATGCTGTTTAGCATTTAAAGTCTTCATTTCAAAGCTTTAAAAGTAATGCATTAGATGTTACTTATGACAATTTTGAGATGGGCCTGGAACCTATCTCCCTCACTTCCCATTGACTTACATTATAAACTGGGTTTCAATTTACAACGGTTTTGATTTACAACCATTCCTTCTGGAACCTAACCCCGGCGTAAACTGAGGGCTACCTGTACTTATATATTTATTCTATTCTAACCGTTACGTTTCCTTTCAAGTGTTTTTTCTCCTGGGTATTTCTATCTTTAGGAAGCATAAAACATTTCTATCCTCCGTTGGTTTTTCACTAGCGTCTCAGGGCTACTTCTTGTCGACCTTTGTCTCCGCCCTCTTGTGACGCATCTTCTTATTTCTATTTCCCGCCCTCAGTGCCTCCTCAGTATCTATCACGGACTATTTTCCCCTCCTCCTCTGATGAATTACCATAATTAATAGCAACATTTGTGGCGTTTTTTTTTCTTTCTCTTATTTATTTAACTTTAACTCTGTTTAGTTATTTTGTTAAATATCAGACAAGTTGTTCTTAAACATTGTACTGTTTAGATAGCATAGTGGTTAGCTTGCCTGTTTAGTATCTCTGAGGCAAACATTTTTTATTCTTAACTTAAAATTAATTATATTTTAATTACATTAATAATTTATTTATATTGAAATTCAAATTGACAGTTCATAGTAATATTTTTCAGTTTTTATTAACATTTTAGGAAGCATCAAATATATTTTAACTATGTCTAATGAGAATATTTCTGCGGTTTCAAATAAATCTTTGCAAGAGATTATGTCCTCTATGGCTTCCCTCCAGCAACAGATGCAGTCAGTTATGGCTGCAGTTAATGATGCTTCCAAAATTCCTAAGAAAGCAACTTGTAAAAGAAAACATTTATGTATTAATGATGACATTTCTACTATAATTTCTGCTGAGAATTTTGATAAAGGTCTGCCTGGTTCAGACAATGAGTCTGCGCTACCCAAAAAATTACAGGAATTTTCCTCAGAAGATTCTGAGCCTGTCATAGAAAAAATTAAGAAACATATAACTAAGCGCAAAAATAACGTTGACATGGTTTCAACATCTGAGTCGGAAGACTCCAATTATTATAAAAAATGTCATGATATTAAAGATGATGATTTATTGTATGAGGATGTTTCAGACTCATCATCCTCTAATGGTGATTCTCCCAAATATAAGAGGTCTAAGAAACCTAACAAGTCTAAGAAGCCCAGATTACTAGACAATGCAGGGGAATCCTATCTGGATCCAGATGACATTGAACACCCTAGGTCTTCTAATTGGAGACAATCAAAAAGGGTTTCTAAATTTATAGTTACTATATTAGAAGACCATTATCTAAAAAATCTAAAATTATTTTAAGGGCAGAGTGCCCTAGACCCAAATTACCAAATTTAGCTCATGCCACTCCTGAGATTGAGCTCAATTTACTTAAATTTATTGGCACAAAATACTTTAATATTCGTAAAGGACCTGACAGGTTTTTAAAAGCATGTCAGGACAAGTTGTTTGACACCCTTGGCCCAGTAACTAAGTTACTAGAATTGTCCTAAGATGCTATTTCTAAGGAAACCCAAATTGATCCCACTATTATTAAACAATGGGTTCAACGCCTTATATATTTGATTGGTGACTCCAATTCAGCCCTGTCTTCTCAAAGGAGACGAATTTTATTAAGGAAACTTGACCCTAAATTATCTGATTTCACCCTCACTGAAATGGGGCAAAAGGCCAAAGGATTCTTATTTGGTGACTCAGGACTTAAAGAATTGTCCAATTATGTTTCTTCTCTAAATTCATTAAACAAGATAAAATTTCAAACAAAGAAAATCTTTAATCAAAATACTAGAGTTTTTGACAGGGCCAGGAAAGGAAGGGGCTGCTTTCCTGGCCGTTCATCCTATGTATCAAGACCCCTCTACCAAACAACCCAGTACCATCTTCCTCCTTCAACAGCTTCTTCCCAACAAGAGGCAGACAATGGACATCTAGAACATCTAGAGGAAGATCTTCTAGAAGACCCTTCTCAGGAAAATTTGAACATTTGTCATTCCATGCTTTCTTTCCCTCAAAAGATAGGAGGCAGATTTGCCTTATTTATTCACAATTGGGGAAAAATATCTCAAGACCCGTGGATACTTCAAGCAGTTTCGGGTCTTCACCTCAACTTCATATCCATCAGTCATACCTTCCTAACCCCATCATTTCTTCCCATTCAGATTATCACCGTCTAGATTTAGAAATTACAGAATTAGTCAAAAAACAAGCTATAGAAATAGCTCCTTCAGACGAAGGGTCATTCATCAGCAACATGTTCTTAGTAAAAAAGAAAGAGGGTTCTTTTCGCCCTGTTATAAACCTAAGATATCTCAATTACCATCTAGAATACAATCATTTCAAAATGGAGGGAATTCATCTCCTCAGAGATTGGGGGGTAGTTATCAACGCATCTACTTTACCTGCCTTCGCCGGTTCAATACGCCCGCCTAAGCTCGCCTACCATCGCCGCTGCGGACCTGCAAAATTTCGCCGACGTTATCAAATAAGCTGTCAAAAAGCCGCGCACCAAGAACGGGGCGATGAGCAGCGGACTGTGAGAGTTATCACTCATCCGATCTCTCTGCTCTTCGGCTTTTTGACAGCTTTCTTGCTAGCCTGTCACTAAGCACCCACACTAACTACACTGCTCTAACCCCTATCCCGGCGCCCCCGGAGCCCCCCGCAACTCAATAAAGTTATTAACCCCTAAACCGCCGCTCCTAGACCCCGCCGCAACTCTTATAAATGTATTAACCCCTAAACCGCCGCTCCTGGACACCGCCGCCACCTACATTATACCTAGTAACCCCTATCCTGCCTCCCTATACCGCCGCCCTCTATAATAAAGTTATTAACCCCTATCCTGCTGATCCTGGACCTCGCCGCAACTAAATAAATAGTTTAACCCCTAAACCGCCACTCCTGGACCCCGCCGCAACCTATATTAATCTTATTAACCCCTATCCTGCCCCCCCTACACCGTCGCCACCTATAATAAATTTATTAACCCCTATCCTGCCCCCCACTACACCGCCGCCACTGTAATAAAATTATTAACCCCTAAACCTAAGTCTAACACTAACCCTAACACCCCCTAACTTAAATATTAATTAAATACATCTAAATATTATAACTCTTATTAACTAAATTAATCCTATTTAAAACTAAATACTAAAATAAATAATAATTATATTGTAGCTATTTTAGGATTTATTTTTATTTTACAGGCATCTTTCAATTTATTTTAACTAGGTACAATAGCTATTAAATAGTTATTAACTATTTAATAGCTACCTAGCTAAAATAAAGAGAAATTTACCTGTAAAATAAAAACTAACCTAAGTTACAATTACACCTAACACTACACTATCATTAAATAAATAATTCCTATTTAAAACTAAATACTTACCTGTAAAATAAACCCTAAGATAGCTACAATGTAATTAATAATTACATTGTAGCTATTTTAGGATTTATATTTATTTTACAGGTAACTTTGTATTTATTTTAGCTAGTTAGAATAGTTATTAAATAGTTATTAATTATTTAATAACTACCTAGCTAAAAGAAATACAAAATTACCTGTAAAATAAATCCTAACCTAAGTTACAATTAAACCTAACACTACACTATCATTAAATTAATTAAATAAATTAACTACAAATAACTACAATTAAATACAATTACATAAACTAACTAAAGTACAAAAAATAAAAAAGCTAAGTTAGAAAAAATAAAAAAAATAAGTTACAAACATTTAAAAAATATTACAACAATTTTAAGCTAATTACACCTAATCTAAGCCCCCTAATAAAATAACAAAGCCCCCCAAAATAAAAAAATGCCCTACCCTATTCTAAATTAAAAAAGTTCAAAGCTCTTTTACCTTACCAGCCCTTAAAAGGGCCTTTTGCAGGGCATGCCCCAAAGAATTCTGCTCTTTTGCCTGTAAAAAAAAAAATACAACCCCCCCCAACATTAAAACCCACCACCCACATACCCCTAATCTAACCCAAACCCCCCTTAAATAAACCTAACACTACCCCCTGAAGATCATCCTACCTTGAGTCGTCTTCAGCCAGCCGACCCACCGATGGAACCGAAGAGGAGATCCGGAGTGGCAGAAGTCATCATCCAAGGCGCGCTGAAGAAGTCTTCCATCCGATGAAGTCATCATCCAGGCGGCGCCGAAGAAGTCTTCCATCCAGGCGATGTCATCTTCCAAGCGGCGTCTTCAATCTTCTTTCTTCAGGATCCATCTTCATCCCGCCGACGCGGAACATCCTTCTTCCCCGACGGACTAACGACGAATGAAGGCTCCTTTAAGGGACGTCATCCAAGATGGCGTCCCTTCAATTCCGATTGGCTGATTCTATCAGCCAATCGGAATTAAGGTAGGAAAAATCTGATTGGCTGATTGAATCAGCCAATCAGATTGAGCTTGCATTCTATTGGCTGATCGGAACAGCCAATAGAATGCGAGCTCAATCTGATTGGCTGATTGGATCAGCCAATCGGATTGAACTTCAATCTGATTGGCTGATTCAATCAGCCAATCAGATTTTTCCTACCTTAATTCCGATTGGCTGATAGAATCCTATCAGCCAATCGGAATTGAAGGGACGCCATCTTGGATGACGTCCCTTAAAGGAGCCTTTATTCGTCGTTAGTCCGTCGGGGAAGAAGGATGTTCCGCGTCGGCGGAATGAAGATGGATCCTGAAGAAAGAAGATTGAAGACGCCACTTGGAAGATGACATCGCCCGGATGGAAGACTTCTTCAGCGCCGCCTGGATGATGACTTCATCGGATGGAAGACTTCTTCAGCGCCGCCTGGATGATGACTTCATCGGATGGAAGACTTCTTCAGTGCCCCTTGGAGGATCACTTCTGCCGCTCCGGATCTCCTCTTCGGTTCCATCGGTGGGTCGGCTGGCTGAAGACGACTCAAGGTAGGATGATCTTCACGGGGGTAGTGTTAGGTTTATTTAAGGGGGGTTTGGGTTAGATTAGGGGTATGTGGGTGGTGGGTTTTAATGTTGGGGTGGGGTTGTATTTTTCTTTTACAGGCAAAAGAGCTGTTTTCTTTGGGACATGCCCCGCAAAAGGCCCTTTTAAGGGCTGGTAAGGTAAAAGAGCTTTGAACTTTTTTAATTTAGAATCGGGTAGGGCATTTTTTATTTTGGGGGGCTTTGTTATTTTATTAGGGGGCTTAGATTAGGTGTAACTTGTTTTTTTTTTGTAACTTTTTTTTTTTTTTTTCTAACTTAGCTTTTTTTTTGTACTTTAGTTAGTTTATGTAATTGTATTTAATTGTAGTTATTTGTAGTTAATTTATTTAATTAATTTAATGATAGTGTAGTGTTAGGTTTAATTGTAACTTAGGTTAGGATTTATTTTACAGGTAATTTTGTATTTCTTTTAGCTAGGTAGTTATTAAATAGTTAATAACTATTTAATAACTATTCTAACTAGCTAAAATAAATACAAAGTTACCTGTAAAATAAATATAAATCCTAAAATAGCTACAATGTAATTATTAATTATATTGTAGCTATCTTAGGGTTTATTTTACAGGTAAGTATTTAGTTTTAAATAGGAATAATTTATTAAAGTATAGTGTAGTGTTAGATGTAATTGTAACTTAGGTTATAATTTATTTTACAGGTAAATTTCTCTTTATTTTAACTAGGTAGCTATTAAATAGTTAATAACTATTTAATAGCTATTGTACCTAGTTAAAATAAATTGAAAGATGCCTGTAAAATAAAAATAAATCCTAAGATAGCTACAATATAATTATTATTTATATTGTAGCTATATTAGGGTTTAGTTTAAAGGTAAGTATAGTTTTAAATGTATTTAATTAATATTTAAGTTAGGGGGTGTTAGGGTTATGGTTTGACTTAGGTTTAGGGGTTAATAATTTTATTACAGTGGCAGCGGTGTAGGGGGGCAGGATAGGGGGTAATAAATTTATTATAGGTGGCGACGGTGTAGGGGGGCAGATTAGGGGTTAATAAGTTTAATATAGGTTGCGGCGGGGTCTGGGAGCAGCGGTTTAGGGGTTAAACTATTTAGTTGCGGCGAGGTCCGGGATCGGCAGGATAGGGGTTAATAACTTTATTATAGGTGGCGACGATATAGGGGGGGCAGGATAGGGGTTAATAGGTATCATGTAGGTGGCGGCGGGGTCTGGGAGCGGTGGTTTAGGGGTTAATACATATATTATAGTTGCGGCGGGGACCAGGAGCGGCGGTTTAGGGGTTAACATATTTATTATAGCTTGCGGTGGGCTCCGGGAGCAGCGGTTTAGGGGTTAATAAGTTTATTAGAGTGGCGGTGGGCTCCGGGAGCGGCGGTGTAGGGGCTAATAACTTTATTTAGTTGCAGCGGTGTAGGGGGGGCAGATTAGGGGTGTTTAGACTTGGGGTACATGTTAGGGTGTTAGGTGTAGACAGCTCCCATAGGAATCAATGGGATGTCGGGCAGCAGCAAACATGGACTTTCACTATGGTCAGACTCCCATTGATTCCTATGGGATCCGCCGCCTCCAGGGCGGCGGTTTGAAAACCAGGTACGCTCGGCCGTAAAAGTGCCGAGCGTACCTGCTATTTTTTTGATAACTAGCAAAAGTAGTCAGACTGTGCCGCACTTGTGTGCGGAACATCTGGAGTGACGTAAGAATCGATCTGTGTCGGACAGAGTCCGGCGGATCGAAGCTTACATCACAAAATTCTACTTTTGCCGGTATCTAGGGCTTGATAACTAAGGCGAATCAGCCTCGCCACAAATACGCTGCGGAATTCCAGCGTATTTGAGGTTGACGGCTTGATAACTACCCCCCATTGTCTTCTTCCAAAAGATTTGTTAGTTCATCTAGATCTGAAGGATGGGTACCTTTCGATTCCCATTCACCATTCTTTCAGAATTTTTTAAGATTTCTTTGGAAAAACAACCTTTTGCAATTCACATGCCTTCCTTTTGGACTTTTTTCAGCTCCTTGGGCATTTATAGATTCTTCACCCTGTTGATGCTTGGCTTCGAATGAGGGGTGTTTGTCTTATAATTTATTCAGACTGTATCCTTATCATGCACCAAGATCTTCTTTCTTTGACTTCTACAGTGATAGATATATTGTGCACCCTAAATGGTAATAGCAGATAATATATTGAGATATCTCCCTAATGTTATAAGCACCACTGTTGTAAAAAATTTACCAGCTGCTGGTAACTAAAATCAGTGTACTAGTAGCGGATACAATGTTGCCACTTATTGGTTGTTAATATTATTTATCCTTTATCAAGGCCTTTGAAAAAGCCTACGGGCGAAACATGTCAGGGTAGTTAGAACTCTGATTTCTTTTTTTCTTTTTTTAATTTGCAAACTTTGACAACCTATGCCTTAATGCCTCAAACCATATGTTTTATACACAAACCGTACTATAATTAGTGTATTGTTGGTAAACCAGAGTACAATGCTGTTAAACTCAAAGGGGCTCATTTATCAAGCTTGTGGGCCCGTGTTTCTGGCAAGTCTTCAGACTCGCCAGAAACACCAGTTATGAAGCAGCGGTCTAAAGACCGCTGCTCCATAACCCTGTCCGCCTGCTCTGATGAGGTGGACAGGAATAGCCGGAAATGAACCCGATCGAGTATGATCGGGTTGATTGACACCTCCCTGCTGGCAGTCAGCAGGGGGTTGCGTATTGCGCTCCGCATTCAGCAAGGTCTTGCGGACCTGATTCGCACTGTCGGATCAGGTCCGCAAGACCGTTAATAAATAGGCCCCATAGTGTTTAAGTGACTGAGGATTTGTGTCGCCCTTGTAAGATTATATGCTGTTCACCATATATATTGGGTATCCCTAGAATCTTTATGAAAGTATTAAGATTGTATTACAAGGACACAGACTCCTATTTTGCATTAACTTTCCATTTACTGAACAGACAGCAATTAAAAGCATTAACAAATTTGAAAAAGGTATACAGAAAAATTTTAACCAATAGGAATACAGTTACATATTATGTAATAATTAAACATCCAATTAGATAACAACCAAAGGTATAAGTGAACAGAGGAATAACACCTAATTCTCTTTTCACTTTGCTGAACAGACGTTAAGTATTTGAATTTTATTATTAAAATATTTTGTTGTTTATTGTTATTTGTATATGCATTTTCATGTTTCTCAATTAGTTTATATAAGTCCCATAATTCCGGAATGGCCCAGAGCGCCACAATATAACAATTATTTAATCCCATTTCATTTTAGTTACAGGTGGCCCTCGTTTTACAACGGTTCAATTTACACCGTTTCAGAATAACAACCTTTTTTCCCAGTCATTTGACTGCTATTGAAAAGCATTGAGAAGCAGTGCATTTATTAAAATAGCTAGTAGGTGGAGCTATCCGCTTGTGTTGCAGCAAAGCCAAGCAAGCTGAAATTAATCAGTTTAACCAGACCTGAGCTATCGAGCAGATTTCAAAGGAGCAATATCTTCCTGTCTATAAATCAGTCCATATTGGAATGCATAGAAAGAACTGTTTGCAGAAAATTGCAAGTGAAGTCTGTGTTGTGTGATTATTTTATTAGGTTTATAATGGTGTTTAGCAAATGTTTTTGTTCATTTAACTTAGTTAAATTATATATTCTGTGTTGTGAGATTATTTTATTAGGTTTATAATGCTGTTTAGCATTTAAAGTCTTCATTTCAAAGCTTTAAAAGTAATGCATTAGATGTTACTTATGACAATTTTGAGATGGGCCTGGAACCTATCTCCCTCACTTCCCATTGACTTACATTATAAACTGGGTTTCAATTTACAACGGTTTTGATTTACAACCATTCCTTCTGGAACCTAACCCCGGCGTAAACTGAGGGCTACCTGTACTTATATATTTATTCTATTCTAACCGTTACGTTTCCTTTCAAGTGTTTTTTCTCCTGGGTATTTCTATCTTTAGGAAGCATAAAACATTTCTATCCTCCGTTGGTTTTTCACTAGCGTCTCAGGGCTACTTCTTGTCGACCTTTGTCTCCGCCCTCTTGTGACGCATCTTCTTATTTCTATTTCCCGCCCTCAGTGCCTCCTCAGTATCTATCACGGACTATTTTCCCCTCCTCCTCTGATGAATTACCATAATTAATAGCAACATTTGTGGCGTTTTTTTTTCTTTCTCTTATTTATTTAACTTTAACTCTGTTTAGTTATTTTGTTAAATATCAGACAAGTTGTTCTTAAACATTGTACTGTTTAGATAGCATAGTGGTTAGCTTGCCTGTTTAGTATCTCTGAGGCAAACATTTTTTATTCTTAACTTAAAATTAATTATATTTTAATTACATTAATAATTTATTTATATTGAAATTCAAATTGACAGTTCATAGTAATATTTTTCAGTTTTTATTAACATTTTAGGAAGCATCAAATATATTTTAACTATGTCTAATGAGAATATTTCTGCGGTTTCAAATAAATCTTTGCAAGAGATTATGTCCTCTATGGCTTCCCTCCAGCAACAGATGCAGTCAGTTATGGCTGCAGTTAATGATGCTTCCAAAATTCCTAAGAAAGCAACTTGTAAAAGAAAACATTTATGTATTAATGATGACATTTCTACTATAATTTCTGCTGAGAATTTTGATAAAGGTCTGCCTGGTTCAGACAATGAGTCTGCGCTACCCAAAAAATTACAGGAATTTTCCTCAGAAGATTCTGAGCCTGTCATAGAAAAAATTAAGAAACATATAACTAAGCGCAAAAATAACGTTGACATGGTTTCAACATCTGAGTCGGAAGACTCCAATTATTATAAAAAATGTCATGATATTAAAGATGATGATTTATTGTATGAGGATGTTTCAGACTCATCATCCTCTAATGGTGATTCTCCCAAATATAAGAGGTCTAAGAAACCTAACAAGTCTAAGAAGCCCAGATTACTAGACAATGCAGGGGAATCCTATCTGGATCCAGATGACATTGAACACCCTAGGTCTTCTAATTGGAGACAATCAAAAAGGGTTTCTAAATTTATAGTTTACTATATTAGAAGACCATTATCTAAAAAATCTAAAATTATTTTAAGGGCAGAGTGCCCTAGACCCAAATTACCAAATTTAGCTCATGCCACTCCTGAGATTGAGCTCAATTTACTTAAATTTATTGGCACAAAATACTTTAATATTCGTAAAGGACCTGACAGGTTTTTAAAAGCATGTCAGGACAAGTTGTTTGACACCCTTGGCCCAGTAACTAAGTTACTAGAATTGTCCTAAGATGCTATTTCTAAGGAAACCCAAATTGATCCCACTATTATTAAACAATGGGTTCAACGCCTTATATATTTGATTGGTGACTCCAATTCAGCCCTGTCTTCTCAAAGGAGATGAATTTTATTAAGGAAACTTGACCCTAAATTATCTGATTTCACCCTCACTGAAATGGGGCAAAAGGCCAAAGGATTCTTATTTGGTGACTCAGGACTTAAAGAATTGTCCAATTATGTTTCTTCTCTAAATTCATTAAACAAGATAAAATTTCAAACAAAGAAAATCTTTAATCAAAATACTAGAGTTTTTGACAGGGCCAGGAAAGGAAGGGGCTGCTTTCCTGGCCGTTCATCCAATGTATCAAGACCCCTCTACCAAACAACCCAGTACCATCTTCCTCCTTCAACAGCTTCTTCCCAACAAGAGGCAGACAATGGACATCTAGAACATCTAGAGGAAGATCTTCTAGAAGACCCTTCTCAGGTAAATTTGAACATTTGTCATTCCATGCTTTCTTTCCCTCAAAAGATAGGAGGCAGATTTGCCTTATTTATTCACAATTGGGGAAAAATATCTCAAGACCCGTGGATACTTCAAGCAGTTTCGGGTCTTCACCTTAACTTCATATCCATCAGTCATACCTTCCTAACCCCATCATTTCTTCCCATTCAGATTATCACCGTCTAGATTTAGAAATTACAGAATTAGTCAAAAAACAAGCTATAGAAATAGCTCCTTCAGACGAAGGGTCATTCATCAGCAACATGTTCTTAGTAAAAAAGAAAGAGGGTTCTTTTCGTCCTGTTATAAACCTAAGATATCTCAATTACCATCTAGAATACAATCATTTCAAAATGGAGGGAATTCATCTCCTCAGAGATTGGGGGGTAGTTATCAACGCATCTACTTTACCTGCCTTCGCCGGTTCAATACGCCCGCCTAAGCTCGCCTACCATCGCCGCTGCGGACCTGCAAAATTTCGCCTACGTTATCAAAAAAGCTGTCAAAAAGCCGCGCACCAAGAACGGGGCGATGAGCAGCGGACTGTGAGAGTTATCACTCATCCGATCTCTCTGCTCTTCGGCTTTTTGACAGCTTTCTTGCTAGCCTGTCACTAAGCACCCACACTAACTACACTGCTCTAACCCCTATACCGGCGCCCCCGGAGCCCCCCGCAACTCAATAAAGTTATTAACCCCTAAACCGCCGCTCCTAGACCCCGCCGCAACTCTTATAAATGTATTAACCCCTAAACCGCCGCTCCTGGACACCGCCGCCACCTACATTATACCTAGTAACCCCTATCCTGCCTCCCTATACCGCCGCCCTCTATAATAAAGTTATTAACCCCTATCCTGCTGATCCTGGACCTCGCCGCAACTAAATAAATAGTTTAACCCCTAAACCGCCACTCCTGGACCCCGCCGCAACCTATATTAATCTTATTAACCCCTATCCTGCCCCCCCTACACCGTCGCCACCTATAATAAATTTATTAACCCCTATCCTGCCCCCCACTACACCGCCGCCACTGTAATAAAATTATTAACCCCTAAACCTAAGTCTAACACTAACCCTAACACCCCCTAACTTAAATATTAATTAAATACATCTAAATATTATAACTCTTATTAACTAAATTAATCCTATTTAAAACTAAATACTAAAATAAATAATAATTATATTGTAGCTATTTTAGGATTTATTTTTATTTTACAGGCATCTTTCAATTTATTTTAACTAGGTACAATAGCTATTAAATAGTTATTAACTATTTAATAGCTACCTAGCTAAAATAAAGAGAAATTTACCTGTAAAATAAAAACTAACCTAAGTTACAATTACACCTAACACTACACTATCATTAAATAAATAATTCCTATTTAAAACTAAATACTTACCTGTAAAATAAACCCTAAGATAGCTACAATGTAATTAATAATTACATTGTAGCTATTTTAGGATTTATATTTATTTTACAGGTAACTTTGTATTTATTTTAGCTAGTTAGAATAGTTATTAAATAGTTATTAATTATTTAATAACTACCTAGCTAAAAGAAATACAAAATTACCTGTAAAATAAATCCTAACCTAAGTTACAATTAAACCTAACACTACACTATCATTAAATTAATTAAATAAATTAACTACAAATAACTACAATTAAATACAATTACATAAACTAACTAAAGTACAAAAAATAAAAAAAGCTAAGTTAGAAAAAATAAAAAAAATAAGTTACAAACATTTAAAAAATATTACAACAATTTTAAGCTAATTACACCTAATCTAAGCCCCCTAATAAAATAACAAAGCCCCCCAAAATAAAAAAATGCCCTACCCTATTCTAAATTAAAAAAGTTCAAAGCTCTTTTACCTTACCAGCCCTTAAAAGGGCCTTTTGCGGGGCATGCCCCAAAGAATTCTGCTCTTTTGCCTGTAAAAAAAAAAATACAACCCCCCCAACATTAAAACCCACCACCCACATACCCCTAATCTAACCCAAACCCCCCTTAAATAAACCTAACACTACCCCCTGAAGATCATCCTACCTTGAGTCGTCTTCAGCCAGCCGACCCACCGATGGAACCGAAGAGGAGATCCGGAGTGGCAGAAGTCATCATCCAAGGCGCGCTGAAGAAGTCTTCCATCCGATGAAGTCATCATCCAGGCGGCGCCGAAGAAGTCTTCCATCCAGGCGATGTCATCTTCCAAGCGGCGTCTTCAATCTTCTTTCTTCAGGATCCATCTTCATCCCGCCGACGCGGAACATCCTTCTTCCCCGACGGACTAACGACGAATGAAGGCTCCTTTAAGGGACGTCATCCAAGATGGCGTCCCTTCAATTCCGATTGGCTGATTCTATCAGCCAATCGGAATTAAGGTAGGAAAAATCTGATTGGCTGATTGAATCAGCCAATCAGATTGAGCTTGCATTCTATTGGCTGATCGGAACAGCCAATAGAATGCGAGCTCAATCTGATTGGCTGATTGGATCAGCCAATCGGATTGAACTTCAATCTGATTGGCTGATTCAATCAGCCAATCAGATTTTTCCTACCTTAATTCCGATTGGCTGATAGAATCCTATCAGCCAATCGGAATTGAAGGGACGCCATCTTGGATGACGTCCCTTAAAGGAGCCTTTATTCGTCGTTAGTCCGTCGGGGAAGAAGGATGTTCCGCGTCGGCGGAATGAAGATGGATCCTGAAGAAAGAAGATTGAAGACGCCACTTGGAAGATGACATCGCCCGGATGGAAGACTTCTTCAGCGCCGCCTGGATGATGACTTCATCGGATGGAAGACTTCTTCAGCGCCGCCTGGATGATGACTTCATCGGATGGAAGACTTCTTCAGTGCCCCTTGGAGGATCACTTCTGCCGCTCCGGATCTCCTCTTCGGTTCCATCGGTGGGTCGGCTGGCTGAAGACGACTCAAGGTAGGATGATCTTCACGGGGGTAGTGTTAGGTTTATTTAAGGGGGGTTTGGGTTAGATTAGGGGTATGTGGGTGGTGGGTTTTAATGTTGGGGTGGGGTTGTATTTTTCTTTTACAGGCAAAAGAGCTGTTTTCTTTGGGACATGCCCCGCAAAAGGCCCTTTTAAGGGCTGGTAAGGTAAAAGAGCTTTGAACTTTTTTAATTTAGAATAGGGTAGGGCATTTTTTATTTTGGGGGGCTTTGTTATTTTATTAGGGGGCTTAGATTAGGTGTAACTTGTTTTTTTTTTTGTAACTTTTTTTTTTTTTTTTTTCTAACTTAGCTTTTTTTTTGTACTTTAGTTAGTTTATGTAATTGTATTTAATTGTAGTTATTTGTAGTTAATTTATTTAATTAATTTAATGATAGTGTAGTGTTAGGTTTAATTGTAACTTAGGTTAGGATTTATTTTACAGGCAATTTTGTATTTCTTTTAGCTAGGTAGTTATTAAATAGTTAATAACTATTTAATAACTATTCTAACTAGCTAAAATAAATACAAAGTTACCTGTAAAATAAATATAAATCCTAAAATAGCTACAATGTAATTATTAATTATATTGTAGCTATCTTAGGGTTTATTTTACAGGTAAGTATTTAGTTTTAAATAGGAATAATTTATTAAAGTATAGTGTAGTGTTAGATGTAATTGTAACTTAGGTTATAATTTATTTTACAGGTAAATTTCTCTTTATTTTAACTAGGTAGCTATTAAATAGTTAATAACTATTTAATAGCTATTGTACCTAGTTAAAATAAATTGAAAGATGCCTGTAAAATAAAAATAAATCCTAAGATAGCTACAATATAATTATTATTTATATTGTAGCTATATTAGGGTTTAGTTTAAAGGTAAGTATAGTTTTAAATAGGATTAATTTATTTAATAAGAGAAATATTATTTAGATGTATTTAATTAATATTTAAGTTAGGGGGTGTTAGGGTTATGGTTTGACTTAGGTTTAGGGGTTAATAATTTTATTACAGTGGCAGCGGTGTAGGGGGGCAGGATAGGGGTTAATAAATTTATTATAGGTGGCGACGGTGTAGGGGGGCAGATTAGGGGTTAATAAGTTTAATATAGGTTGCGGCGGGGTCTGGGAGCAGCGGTTTAGGGGTTAAACTATTTAGTTGCGGCGAGGTCCGGGATCGGCAGGATAGGGGTTAATAACTTTATTATAGGTGGCGACGATATAGGGGGGGCAGGATAGGGGTTAATAGGTATCATGTAGGTGGCGGCGGGGTCTGGGAGCGGTGGTTTAGGGGTTAATACATATATTATAGTTGCGGCGGGGACCAGGAGCGGCGGTTTAGGGGTTAACATATTTATTATAGCTTGCGGTGGGCTCCGGGAGCGGCGGTTTAGGGGTTAATAAGTTTATTAGAGTGGCGGTGGGCTCCGGGAGCGGCGGTGTAGGGGCTAATAACTTTATTTAGTTGCAGCGGTGTAGGGGGGGCAGATTAGGGGTGTTTAGACTTGGGGTACATGTTAGGGTGTTAGGTGTAGACAGCTCCCATAGGAATCAATGGGATGTCGGGCAGCAGCAAACATGGACTTTCACTATGGTCAGACTCCCATTGATTCCTATGGGATCCGCCGCCTCCAGGGCGGCGGTTTGAAAACCAGGTACGCTCGGCCGTAAAAGTGCCGAGCGTACCTGCTATTTTTTTGATAACTAGCAAAAGTAGTCAGACTGTGCCGCACTTGTGTGCGGAACATCTGGAGTGACGTAAGAATCGATCTGTGTCGGACAGAGTCCGGCGGATCGAAGCTTACATCACAAAATTCTACTTTTGCCGGTATCTAGGGCTTGATAACTAAGGCGAATCAGCCTCGCCACAAATACGCTGCGGAATTCCAGCGTATTTGAGGTTGACGGCTTGATAACTACCCCCCATTGTCTTCTTCCAAAAGATTTGTTAGTTCATCTAGATCTGAAGGATGGGTACCTTTCGATTCCCATTCACCATTCTTTCAGAATTTTTTAAGATTTCTTTGGAAAAACAACCTTTTGCAATTCACATGCCTTCCTTTTGGACTTTTTTCAGCTCCTTGGGCATTTATAGATTCTTCACCCTGTTGATGCTTGGCTTCGAATGAGGGGTGTTTGTCTTATAATTTATTCAGACTGTATCCTTATCATGCACCAAGATCTTCTTTCTTTGACTTCTCATCTCAGTTTAACGATAAGTCTCTTTTAGAATTTAGGTTTTGTAATCAACTTCAAAAAATCGGAAATCAATCCTTCCCAATCTCTAAAATTTCTGGGATTTCTAATAGATTCTCAATCAGCTACTTTGAGTCTTCCTTTGGTCAAAGTCAAGAAAATAAAGAAAGAGATTTCATATGTTCTCAAGATCCCTCAATTTCCAATTCGAACTTTAGCTCGAATAATTGGTCTCCTGTCGTCATCCATCCAAGCTATCTTTCCAGCTCCTCTTTATTACAGAGCTCTTCAAAGACTGAAGATTTTTTATCTTCGGAAAGGTTTTTCCTATTGTCACAAGATTTCTTTATCAGAGGAAGCAAGATCAGAATTGTTATGGTAGTTAGCAAACTTAGAAGCCTGGAATGGGAGAGCCATTTTTGTGTGTTATCCCGAGATTATTTTGGAATCAGATGCCAGCAATTCAGGATGGGGAGCCAGATTTCGTCTTCTCATTACTGGAGGCAAATGGACCTCAGAAGAAAAGAACCTCCATATCAATTGTTTAGAATTATTAGCAGGTTCTTTTGTGGTCAAGAGTTTTGTTCGATCCAATCGTCCTATTTCTGTTCTTCTAAAAATGGACAATATTTCTGCTGTCAAGTACCTCAACCGTTTGGGGGTCATCAAAAATATTGTCGGACTTAACATCAGAATTTATCCATTCTTTGGGACATGCCCCGCAAAAGGCCCTTTTAAGGGCTGGTAAGGTAAAAGAGCTTTGAACTTTTTTAATTTAGAATAGGGTAGGGCATTTTTTATTTTGGGGGGCTTTGTTATTTTATTAGGGGGCTTAGATTAGGTGTAACTTGTTTTTTTTTTGTAACTTATTTTTTTTTTTTTTCAAACTTAGCTTTTTTTTTGTACTTTAGTTAGTTTATGTAATTGTATTTAATTGTAGTTATTTGTAGTTAATTTATTTAATTAATTTAATGATAGTGTAGTGTTAGGTTTAATTGTAACTTAGGTTAGGATTTATTTTACAGGTAATTTTGTATTTCTTTTAGCTAGGTAGTTATTAAATAGTTAATAACTATTTAATAACTATTCTAACTAGCTAAAATAAATACAAAGTTACCTGTAAAATAAATATAAATCCTAAAATAGCTACAATGTAATTATTAATTATATTGTAGCTATCTTAGGGTTTATTTTACAGGTAAGTATTTAGTTTTAAATAGGAATAATTTATTAAAGTATAGTGTAGTGTTAGATGTAATTGTAACTTAGGTTATAATTTATTTTACAGGTAAATTTCTCTTTATTTTAACTAGGTAGCTATTAAATAGTTAATAACTATTTAATAGCTATTGTACCTAGTTAAAATAAATTGAAAGATGCCTGTAAAATAAAAATAAATACTAAGATAGCTACAATATAATTATTATTTATATTGTAGCTATATTAGGGTTTAGTTTAAAGGTAAGTATAGTTTTAAATAGGATTAATTTATTTAATAAGAGAAATATTATTTAGATGTATTTAATTAATATTTAAGTTAGGGGGTGTTAGGGTTATGGTTTGACTTAGGTTTAGGGGTTAATAATTTTATTACAGTGGCAGCGGTGTAGGGGGGCAGGATAGGGGTTAATAAATTTATTATAGGTGGCGACGGTGTAGGGGGGCAGATTAGGGGTTAATAAGTTTAATATAGGTTGCGGCGGGGTCTGGGAGCAGCGGTTTAGGGGTTAAACTATTTAGTTGCGGCGAGGTCCGGGATCGGCAGGATAGGGGTTAATAACTTTATTATAGGTGGCGACGATATAGGGGGGGCAGGATAGGGGTTAATAGGTATCATGTAGGTGGCGGCGGGGTCTGGGAGCGGTGGTTTAGGGGTTAATACATATATTATAGTTGCGGCGGGGACCAGGAGCGGCGGTTTAGGGGTTAACATATTTATTATAGCTTGCGGTGGGCTCCGGGAGCAGCGGTTTAGGGGTTAATAAGTTTATTAGAGTGGCGGTGGGCTCCGGGAGCGGCGGTGTAGGGGCTAATAACTTTATTTAGTTGCAGCGGTGTAGGGGGGGCAGATTAGGGGTGTTTAGACTTGGGGTACATGTTAGGGTCTTAGGTGTAGACAGCTCCCATAGGAATCAATGGGATGTCGGGCAGCAGCAAACATGGACTTTCACTATGGTCAGACTCCCATTGATTCCTATGGGATCCGCCGCCTCCAGGGCGGCGGTTTGAAAACCAGGTACGCTCGGCCGGAAAAGTGCCGAGCGTACCTGCTATTTTTTTGATAACTAGCAAAAGTAGTCAGACTGTGCCGCACTTGTGTGCGGAACATCTGGAGTGACGTAAGAATCGATCTGTGTCGGACAGAGTCCGGCGGATCGAAGCTTACATCACAAAATTCTACTTTTGCCGGTATCTAGGGCTTGATAACTAAGGCGAATCAGCCTCGCCACAAATACGCTGCGGAATTCCAGCGTATTTGAGGTTGACGGCTTGATAACTACCCCCCATTGTCTTCTTCCAAAAGATTTGTTAGTTCATCTAGATCTGAAGGATGGGTACCTTTCGATTCCCATTCACCATTCTTTCAGAATTTTTTAAGATTTCTTTGGAAAAACAACCTTTTGCAATTCACATGCCTTCCTTTTGGACTTTTTTCAGCTCCTTGGGCATTTATAGATTCTTCACCCTGTTGATGCTTGGCTTCGAATGAGGGGTGTTTGTCTTATAATTTATTCAGACTGTATCCTTATCATGCACCAAGATCTTCTTTCTTTGACTTCTCATCTCAGTTTAACGATAAGTCTCTTTTAGAATTTAGGTTTTGTAATCAACTTCAAAAAATCGGAAATCAATCCTTCCCAATCTCTAAAATTTCTGGGATTTCTAATAGATTCTCAATCAGCTACTTTGAGTCTTCCTTTGGTCAAAGTCAAGAAAATAAAGAAAGAGATTTCATATGTTCTCAAGATCCCTCAATTTCCAATTCGAACTTTAGCTCGAATAATTGGTCTCCTGTCGTCATCCATCCAAGCTATCTTTCCAGCTCCTCTTTATTACAGAGCTCTTCAAAGACTGAAGATTTTTTATCTTCGGAAAGGTTTTTCCTATTGTCACAAGATTTCTTTATCAGAGGAAGCAAGATCAGAATTGTTATGGTAGTTAGCAAACTTAGAAGCCTGGAATGGGAGAGCCATTTTTGTGTGTTATCCCGAGATTATTTTGGAATCAGATGCCAGCAATTCAGGATGGGGAGCCAGATTTCGTCTTCTCATTACTGGAGGCAAATGGACCTCAGAAGAAAAGAACCTCCATATCAATTGTTTAGAATTATTAGCAGGTTCTTTTGTGGTCAAGAGTTTTGTTCGATCCAATCGTCCTATTTCTGTTCTTCTAAAAATGGACAATATTTCTGCTGTCAAGTACCTCAACCGTTTGGGGATCATCAAAAATATTGTCGGACTTAACATCAGAATTTATCCATTCTGTTTGGATCACAATATTCTCATTCAAGCAGAATATATTCCAGGTCAGAACAATACTATGGCAGATTGGGGTTCTCGCCATCTTCAGGATTCCAGCGATTGGAAACTGAATCCCAAGATATTTCATATTTTGTTTTATCTCAGGGGTCCCTTTTCCATAGACCTATTCTCATCTCGCCTGAATCATCAGCTGACTGCATTTTTCAGTTGGAGACCGGATCCTCTAGCTCTAGCGATGGACGCATTCCTTCAGGAGGCCAATTCTAGGAGCTTATGCATTCCCTCTTGTTCAATGATTGCACGAACAATTTCATTTGTCAGGAGGAATCTTCTTTCTGTTCTTATAATAACTCCCTGGTGGTCAGCCCAGTCTTGGTTCCCAGCCCTTCTAGAGATGTCTTACCTTCCTCCTCTTCTTCTTCCTCTCCAACAAGATCTTCTTTCGGACCTGATAGGTCAACCTCACAACCTGGTTCTTCAGGGATCCATTCATTTGATTGCCTGGATGATTTCAGGGGATCCTGGTCATTCAAGGGTCTTTCGGAGGAAGCTAAATCGCTACTCAGAGACTCTTGGGCACCAGGAACCAAGAAGTTATACAAATATGCATGACTCAAATGGTCTGATTGGTGCAGTAGCAGGGACCTGGATCCCTTTTCAGCTCCTGTGAATGAAGTAATTAACTATTTGACGTCTTTTTTCAGAGCAGGTTTAGCATACAGATCTATTAATGTTGCTCGATCTGCAATTTCAGCAGGACATTATCCTTTATCTAATATTCCTATTGGCCAGATTTCATCCGTTAAAAAACTTCTTAAAGCAAACAGGGTTAAAAAAATTCCGATTCCTAAACATTCTTATTTTTGGGATGTTGATTTATTAATTAATTTCTTTAATAGCTGGCCTCCTAATAAGGATCTTTCTCTTAAACAATTGACTTGCAAATTAGCTTCTTTGATATGTTTGCTTTCATGTAAAAGAGTTTCTGATGTTAGAGCAATAGACTACAACTCAAAAATGTTTACTCCTCAAGGTGTAGTTTTTTCTCTTTCTAGAAGAACTAAATCCCTTTCATCTTCTATTTTCTATCCTTACTTTTTTGAGTGCCCTAATTTGTGTGTTGTTTCTTGCTTGAAAGAATATGAGTCCAGAACTTTACCTTTCAGATTATCATCTTCTTCTTATCAACTTCTTATTTCTTTTGTTTCCCCTCATCTGCCTGTTTCAACTACCACTATAAGTAGGTGGGTTAAGTGGATTATGTCTATAGCTGGTGTGGAAGACAAGTTTTCAGCTCATTCAGTTAGGGGAGCTTCGACTTCTAAAGCCTTTATTAAATCTGCTTCATTACAAGATATCCTTAATGCAGCAGATTGTTCCTTCTGATTCTTTATTTTGACAGTTTTATTTCAAACCTATAACTTCGATTCCACACCATCTTTTGTCATGATTAATTTTGCTTTAAACTTCCAAAATAGGAGTCTCTGTCCTTGTAATAAAATGGGGATTATCCTAACTCAGTGAAGGAATAATCTAGTTTTTATTAAAGAGACAGAGACAAGTATTTTCCCTCCCTTATTTTTATGTATTTTATTCCATTTTACATTATTTTTATCCCTCCCAGATGATTAAGTTTATATTGTATATTATGTTATTATTTTAAATTTTCTCTTTTTCAGCCCAAATTCCGACAAGTTCAGGATTCCAAATGTGATCAAGCCTTGGTATCATATACTTCATCAAGAATTTCTTCTCTCCATCAGGATGACGTATCTACTTTTCAAGAACTTTCTTCTCGTCTCTGGAGATTTTTTCCTTCCATCAAGTTTCCTGTATTCTTCACTATTCTATTTTGCATTTTTGCAAGTGTATCAGAATTTTGTTTCTTTTTTGTTCCTACTTTCTTTATGTTATTAGCAGCAAAGCTCAAAGAGGATTAGGTCTTATTCCTTTGATCACTTATACCTTTGGTTGTTATCTGATTGGATGTTTAATTATTATGTAACTGTATTCTTATTGGTTAAAATTTTTCTGTATACCTTTTTCAAATTTGTTAATGCTTTTAATTGCTGTCTGTTCAGTAAATGGAAAGTTAATGCAAAATACTCGTCTCTGTCTCTTTAATAAAATTCTGCACTATGTGCAGAATTATATAACATTATTTCCTTGGTTTACTGGCCCTTTAATTTCTTCTACTCACACAACCTTGTACATACAAAAAACATATAATTTCTTTGTATTAATGTGATCAAACACCTGGACAGTGTTTATGCATTTGTGAGTGTGTGTATATATATGAGTGAGTATGTATGAGTGACACGTGTGTTGTGTTTGTTGTCAGTGTGTATGCATAAGTGAGTGTGAGTGTGTGTGTGTGTGTGTGTATGTGTAAGTATTTAAATATGTGTATATGAGTAAATGTGTGTTTGTGTAGGAGTGACCAACTTTTTTCTGTATTATACTTAATGTGAGGTAGGCACACAGTTAACTTTGTACATCTTCAAATGTGCCCACACATTATAAGCCCTTGGCTAAAAACTGCAAAGCCAATTTTTGTGTGCACACTGCTAAAAACATATTAGAGGGAACATTGTGTGCAGAGTAATAGGCCTCCTCTTTGGGTATGGTGAGAGGCGGCCGCACTTACTATCTTTATTTGAAATGCAAGAATGTAAGCTTAGGCACTGGCCCATTTTTGGTTCAGCACCTGGTTTGCGCTTGCTGATTGGTGTCTAAATGTAGCCACCAATCAGCAAGCCCTATCCAGGGTGCTGAACCAAAAATGGGCTGACTCCTTAGCTTAGATTCTTGCTTTTTCAAATAAAGATAGCAAGACAACAAAGAGAAATTTATAATAGGAGTAAATTAGAAGTTACTTAAAATGCATGCTGTATCTGAACCATAAAATAAAACATTTGGGTTTAGTATCCCTTTAATATTTATTTTGTGTTCTACAGCATACTTCAAATTACCTATCTACTTTAGGTCATTTGTATATTGGTACAAATTATGTTGTAGCACACTATTGGATGCTTACCTCTAAAATAGTATTTATGTCACGATCATCCACAAGTTTAATAACCCCCCCCCCTTTTTCTTTACACGGCTTTAGAATAAAATATCTTCTATACCAGGGAAATCAACTTAATTAAAAATAGGTCCTATTTCTTAAAGGGACAGTCTACACCTTGGTCATCTTAAAGTCTTACCTTAGATTGAGCTGCAAATAGCCTCCTGCACATTTTCTATATCATGCAGCAGGAATGGTAAACAAATCATTTTAAAATTAATATTGTTTCTGGCCACATTGAAACGGCTGCCAAGCTCAGCCCACTGGTGAGATCATGATCTGGGCTGCATATGGCATCCAATCTAAAAAGGGTCACTAGAAGGATTCAACAGACAGTCAATGCTATACAGCAGAGTGCCTAGATGCAGCCCAGATCATAATTTCATCAGTGGGCGGAGCTTGGAAGCCATTTCAAAGTGGGCAGAAACAATATTAATTTTAAAATAACATTTACTGTTACTGCTGCATGATATAGAAAGGGTGCAGGAGGATATTTTCAGTTTAATTAATCTAAGGTTAGACTTTAAGGTGACTAAGGTGTAGTCTGTCCCTTTAATTCCAAACAAGATAATCAAAATTCTTTACCAATTAAGGGCCAGATTACAAGTGGAGCGATATTTATCGCTCCCGTTTGATCGTTAAATCTGCTAGAAGTAAGCTTGTCGGGGAGTGCTCGTTGTTTGGGAGGAAAGGCATGGCACTGTATTAATAAAAAAAAGTTTTGGGACACTTGAGGAGAAAAAAACTGCGTAATATTTTGAACACTGTTCAATTAACAATATTGGCTCAAAACCTAGAAATTTTGTGTTCTCTCAAAACCTGAGGGAAAGAAAATGACTGGTGGACTATATAACCAAAGGATAACAGATATCTGTAAACTATGACAGACAAATAGAAAAATGTTTCTATAATCTTATACAGAAAAAGTAACGTTACTGTTTCTTTAAATGTTAAAAAGAAACTGCTTTATTTCTTGTGCAAACAAAAACAGATATCTGAAATGTATGACAGACAAATAGAAAACATTTTTCTAAATTTTATACAGAAAAAATAACGTTACTGTTTCTTTAATTGTTAAAAAGAAACTGCTTTATTTCTTGTGCCAAAAAAAATGGAACAGTTTTATTATTTGAACTGAGATACGCTTTACTAACGTTACTGTCTGAAAAACAGATTTAACACGCATCAAGCAGCTTTAACACTTCAGCTATAGCTTTTAAGTCTGACACCCTGTCGGATTAAAATAATAGTGTTATGGAAACTGGAACCGAAGTATAGCAATTCCGGCTGAAGCTTTTGAGAATGTCCTCATACATCCGTTTCACTAACAAAAACGGCAAGATTAGATTTTCTCTCATTCTGTTATCGTAATAGAGAGAAGTATGTGCGCAGCACATAATACTACCGCCACACAAGTCCTGCCCATCGTGGGCATGTTCCTACTAACATGTTAGCCGACATTTTAAGGGAAAAAAACTCTGTAATAAAAAATGACAGAGTATCACCAATTGAGCCTGAACTTCTTGATCCACAGTGCCTGCCAATGTTGCCCTATATGATCCCTTTATAAAACATTAGGAATATTATATAGATCCATAGGAATTTAGGAAATAAAAGTGCCCAACCTTTTTCTGAGTCCTTTTCTTCAGTCCCAGAAAAAATAAAGTCAGCACTTACCTTATAAATCTGCCAGGCAGCAAGGCAGCTCATCAGGTTTGAGAGGTCCTCTTCCTCACATGGACCTGTGGAAAGATAGATAAAGACTGAGTCATCTTACTCAGACTTCCAGGAATAGGGCAGCATAACTGTATGGGAGGCGCAGTGAGAATTATGTCCCACAAGTTCCCATTGCTCTAAAGCCACCACTGCTCTACTGAATAGACTTATATGGACTATGGCTACACCCCAGGACAAATCAGCACAACCTTGCACTAATTTTAAAGTAATAAACTCTTGATTGGAGAATCATTTGCTAACATCAAAACTTTACCGCTTCCTAGCTCTAATGTAGGCAAATAGAATGACTGAGTTGGGAGGGAAGGGAGGTGATATTTAACAGCTTTGCTGTGGTGCTCTTTGCCGCCTCCTGCAGGGCAGGAGTGATATTCCCAATAGTAATTAAGATGATCCGTGGATTCATCGTGTCATTAAAAAGAAAGCTTATTTATTTACAAGTCTAGTGGAATCACCTTTTATTATTGTGTCCATTCTAATTTGGTTTGGTCACAAATATGTTCACTAATTTGGTCCTGTCTGGAGTCCTGCTTTCCTGGGTGAGCCTGGAGTTGGTGAGCTGATACACCATTCTTAATATATCAGTCTGCTTCTACTAGCACATGAGGCTGCTTGTGGTAAATGTGAGTATCCATTTGGCTTTTTTCTCATTATTGTCATATTGCACAGGTTGATCTGCACATGTAGTGCTTTCCTTACATTTCAGAATACTCTGGACCGGGATTTCCTGAGTGGGAGAGCTGATACGCCGCTAAGTATATCAGCCTGTCTCTACTAGCACATTAGAGTGCTTGAATTAAATGTGAGTACCCATTTGGATTTGGCTAACTCATTTTGCTTTTTTTATACTTGTATGGATGATCTACACATGAGGCGCCCCTTTGTTCTTCTGTTTCCATAGCTAAACCGGATTTACCATTGAGGAGGAGGCTGCCACCATCGTTATTATCTCAGGATTGTCTTGTGAAGTCATTGGTGTTATTCCACATTCATTAGGGACTGATATTGGACTTTATTGTTTGTACCTTTACTTTCCTTGTGTAGAGAACACTACGAGATTCTCTGATTATTATCTAGGGTAAGCACCCCCTCCTAGTTCATCTTTTCTCTTTATAGTTGAGTTACAGCAGTGTTGCTGGATAGCCTCATATGCAGGCTTCCAGCAACACTTTGAGATAAATGATGATCTCATTATGTATCTCATGTAATGGAGGCATCCAACTGACAGGCATGTGTCCACTTGCCTGGGGATAATTCACTGCTGAGGCATGCAGAATATTGTGGTTGTGCTGCTGTCGCCAAGACCTACTCTACCAATGCACTAGAGTGTTATTAACAGCTTAGCAATGGCCCTGTAAGGGATTCAATTACATGCTTTATCTAACCCATGAAAGTTTAATTTTGACTTTACTGTTCCTTTAATTTTTATGAATCTCTAGAAATATTATGAATTTATAATGTACTTACAATAGTTTTGGACATGTGGGTCCTTAGAGATTCTACATTTTGTGTCAAAATATAAAAAATGTCTTTTGATTTAAGAAAAATAGAAAATAAGGAGGCAATGTAATACTGAGTATGCAATTCACTCCTAGCAATAAATAAAAAAATAAATGGTCAATTCCAAACTTTCCAAAATTCTCATTTGATACCGGGAAAATGAGATCATCCATTTTAATTTTTTTATTTTTTAAATCAAAGTTAACCACAGACAAGGTTGATAATTCCCACAACATTTAATCATCATTCACCACATTGGCAATGTTAACAACTGATAATGGTGGGTTAATGGAGTCCATGTGTGTGTGTTTATGAGAAATAATAAATAATCTGAATGACATTTGTATATGGGCATGATGGGTATACTGAGTATAATTGCTCAATGATGTTTTTGAACTTTATCGCCTAGATTACGAGTTTAGTCGGTAAAGACCTGCGGGGCTAACAAGCCTTTTTTTTCCAGCGCTCACTTAAGCCAATGCTGGTATTACAAGTTTTCTGAATGGCTGCGTTAGCCTCCGAAAAGTAAGCGTTGAGCAAATTTAGCTCCACTTCTCACTGTAATACCAGCGTTGCTTACGGTAGCGGTAAGATGGCTAAAACGTGCTCGTGCACGATTTCCTCATAGGAAACAATGGGGCTGAGCTGGCTGGAAAAAAACCTAACACCTGCAAAAAAGCAACGTCCAGCTCCTAACGCAGCCCCATTGTTTCCTATGGGAAAAAAAAGTTATGTCTGCACCTAACACCCTAACATGAACCCTGAGTCTAAACACCCCTAATCTTACACTTATTAACCCCTAATCTGCCGCCCCCGCTATCGCTGACACCTACATTATATTATTAACCCCTAATCTGCCGCTCTGGACACCGCCGCCACCTACATTATCCCTATGAACCCCTAATATACGGCCCCCAACATCGCCGCCACATATATTATAGTTATAAACCCCTAATCTGCCGCCCCAACGTCGCCGCCACTTTAATAAATGTATTAACCCCTAATCTCCCGCACTCCTGCCTCGCAAACACTATAGTAAATTTTATTAACCCCTAATCTGCCCCCCCAATGTCGCCGCCACCTACCTACAATTATTAACCCCTATTCTCCCGCCCCCAACGTCGTTGCTACTATAATAAAGTTATTAACCCTAACCCTAACACCCCCCTAAGTTAAATATAATTTAAATAAATCTAAATAAAATTACTATCATTAAAAAAATTATTCCTATTTAAAACTAAATACTTACCTGTAAAATAAACCATAATATAGCTACAATATAATTTAATAATTACATTGTAGCTATTTTAGGATTTATATTTATTTTACAGGCAACTTTGTATTTATTTTAACTAGGTACAATAGCTATTAAATAGTTAATAACTATTTAATAGCTACCTAGTTAAAATAATTACAAAATTACCTGTAAAATAAATCCTAACCTAAGTTACAAATACACCTTACACTACACTATCAAATTAATTAAATAAATTAACTACAATTATCTTACATAAAATATAAATAAATAAACTAAACTATATTACAAAAAAAACAAACACTAAATTACAAAAAATAAAAAAATATTACAAGAATTTTAATCTAATTACACCTAATCTAAGCCCCCTAATAAAATAAAAAAGCCCCCCAAAATAATAAAATTCCCTATCCTTAACTAAATTACAAAGTAATCAGCTATTTTACCAGCCCTTAAAAGGGCTTTTTGCGGGGCATTGCCCCAAAGTAATCAACTCTTTTACCTGTAAAAAAACCCAAATACAATACCCCCCCAACATTACAACCCACACACCCCTACTCTAAAACCCACCCGATGCCCCCTTAAGTAAACCTAACACTACCCCATTGAAGATCACCCTACCTTGAGTCTTCATCCGATCAGGGCAGAAGAGGTCCTCCATCCAGCAGAAGTCTTCATCCAAGCGGCATCTTCTATCTTCAATCAATCGGAGCGGAGCTGGTCCATCTTCTATCCAGCCGACGCAGAGCCATCATCTTCTTCCGATGTCCTAACGAAGAATGAAGGTTCCTTTAAAAGACGTCATCCAAGATAGCGTCCCTCGAATTCCGATTGGCTGATAGGATTCTAACTAAGGTAGGAAAATTCCTATTGGTTGATTTAATCAGCCAATCGGATTGAAGTTCAATCCGATTGGATGATTGGATCAGCCAATAGAATGCAAGGTCAATTCTATTGGCTGATCCAATCATCCAATCGGATTGAACTTCAATCCGATTGGCTGATTAAATCAACCAATAGGAATTTTCCTACCTTAGTTCCTATCAGCCAATCGGAATTCGAGGGACGCCATCTTGGATGACGTCATTTAAAGGAACCTTCATTCTTCGTTAGGACATCGGAAGAAGAGGATGGCTCCGCGTCGGCTGGATAGAAGATGGACCCGCTTCGCTCCGATTGATTGAAGATAGAAGATGCCACTTGGATGAAGACTTCTGCTGGATGGAGGACCTCTTCTGCCCCGATCGGATGAAGACTTCTGCCGGTCCGGATGTCCTCTTCTGGCCCATCAGTGCCCGGCTGGGTGAACACGGCTCAGGGTAGGGTGATCTTCAATGGGGTAGTGTTAGGTTTATTTAAGGGGGGATCGGGTGGGTTTTAGAGTAGGGGTGTGTGGGTGGTGGGTTGTAATGTTGGGGGGGGGGGGTATTGTATTTGTTTTTTTTACAGGTAAAAGAGCTGATTACTTTGGGGCAATGCCCCGCAAAAAGCCCTTTTAAGGGCTGGTAAAAGAGCTGATTACTTTGTAATTTAGTTTAGGATAGGGAATTTTATTATTTTGGGGGGCTTTTTTATTTTATTAGGGGTTTTAGATTAGGTGTAATAAGATTAAAATTCTTGTAATATTTTTTTATTTTTTGTAATTTAGTGTTTGTTTTTTTTGTAATATAGTTTAGTTTATTTATTTGTATTTTATGTAAGATAATTGTAGTTAATTTATTTAATTAATTTATTGATAGTGTAGTGTTAGTTGTATTTGTAACTTAGGTTAGGATTTATTTTACAGGTAATTTTTTAATTATTTTAACTAGGTAGCTATTAAATAGTTATTAACTATTTAATAGCTATTATACCTAGTTAAAATAAATACAAAGTTGCCTGTAAAATAAATATAAATCCTAAAATAGCTACAATGTAATTATTAAATTATATTGTAGCTATATTAGGGTTTATTTTATAGGTATGTATTTAGTTTTAAATAGGAATAATTTTTTTAATGATAGTAATTTTATTTAGATTTAATTAAATTATATTTAACTTAGGGGGGTGTTAGGGTTAGACTTAAGTTTAGGGGTTAATAACTATTATAGTAGCGGCGACGTTGGGGGCGGGAGATTAGGGGTTAATAATTGTAGGTAGGTGGCGGCGATGTTAGGGACGGCAGATTAGGGGTTAATAAAATTTGTTCTAGTGTTTGCGAGGCGGGAGTGCGGCGGTTTAGGGGTTAATACATTTATTATAGTGGCGGCGATGTCCGGTCAGCAGATTAGGGGTTAATAAGTGTAGGTAGGTGGCGGCGACATTGGGGGGGCAGATTAGGGGTTAATAACTATAATATAGGTGGCGGCGACATTGGGGGGGCAGATTAGGGGTTAATAACTATAATATAGGTGTCGGCGATGTTAGGGGCAGCAGATTAGGGGTTCATAGGGATAATGTAGGTGGCGGCGGTGTCCGGTCGGAAGATTAGGGGTTAAATCATTTTATTTTAGTGTTTGCGATGTGGGGGGCCTCGGTTTAGGGGTTCATAGGTAGTTTATGGGTGTTAGTGTACTTTGTAGCACTGTAGTTAAGCGCTTTATGTTACGGCGTTAGCCCATAAAACTCTTAACTACTGACTTTTATATGTGGTAGGAGTCTTGGAGGTAGAGGCTCTACCGCTAACTTTCTTCAAGACTTGTAATACCAGCGTTAGCCAAATCCCATTAAAAAAATAGGATACGCAATTGACGTAAGGGGATTTGTGGTAGCCTCGAGTCGTGGAAGAAAAGTGAGCAGTGAGCCTCTACCTGCCAAACTTGTAATACCAGCGTTAGAAAAAAAGCAGCGTTGGGACCTCTCAACGCTGCTTTTTAAGGCTAACGCAAAACTCGTAATCTAGCCATGAATTTTTTTTAGTATTTTTTTTGCATTCATTGATTCAGAAAACCTTGTTTTCTGATTAGGCAAGATTTTAATATAAAATCTAGAAGAGCGCTGCTGGAAATAATTTTTCATATGAACAAAGTGGCCTCAACTCATATCTTCTATATTGGTACTTATACTTCTAAGGTTAAAATATCTCCAAAAGCTCCAAACCTTGCTCTACTGTAAGCAGATGGCAATATAAGGTTCTAGCTATCGAAAATCTTGATTTTTCAAAACACGATTTTTGGGACTTCTGTTTTCTGTTAAAACTTTTGCAAACGATCTTGTTTGACAATATATAGAAGACAAAATGGCAAACTTCTAAATCGTAATCATGGAGACTGGATTGGCAATAGAAATCTTGTTTAAAAGGCCACTCAATACAGTAGAATTGCATAATTAACAAGTGCATAATAAAAGACAATGATTTAACACCTACTCAGAATTTAAAATAAACAGTAGATTTTTTTTCTGACAAATGTATTTTTTCTCCCATTTTCCATCCCCTTGTATCATGTGACAGACATCAGCCAATCACACACTAGTATAAGTGTACCCTGTGAGCTTGTGCACATGCTAGTGGAATCTTGTTCTCCAGAAAGTGTGAATATTAAAAGAGAATATTTTGATAACTTAAAACTGCATGCTGTTTCTGAATCATACAAGTTTATTTTGATTTGAGTGTCCCTTTAAGAATATGAAACTATCGATTGCCTCGATTTCTGTCATAAGTTGCGCCACTCTCAAATGATAGCACCCCACCCTTTTGAAAGGCCTTCTGGAATCTAACCCAAATGCCTGGGAAAATATAGACAACACCCTAATTTCCGATTTCTATAGAGGCTCTGATTGGCTCTCCTATCCTGAGATGCTGCAGACTTGCAATATCCACTCCAGGCTTAGGTTTGAGGTCCTCCGTTTTAGGACGCTACTAAACAGCTGGGATTTTTCAAGAATAGGCAGAGACGACTCTCTGTCTGTGAGGCCCGCTGGAAAGTGGGGGTGCAGGGATGGAGAACGCTCTCAGCCTATTAAATAGTCCAAACTTACAGAAGACTCATAATTTGCTGGCAAGAGAAAGAGATTTTGTGGAGTGAAATTGATGCTAAACAATAGAGCACAGCCATTAATACTACTAAAAAAGTGATTAATTGCATTATGTTGTATGAACTGTACCTAGCTTACAGTTTGTTAGAGTGGGGACGTAGAAACCGCCTATATCTTTCCACAACACACCAGTAGTATTCCCCATTCCCTTTACCTTTATTGTTGAACAATGTAATTATATTCAATGTTTCTGATAAATACTTTAAAAATACTTTGAAAAATTTAGATAATTGTAATATTGGTACTTGACTCATATATATATATATTTTTTTTACTGCCATTGAACCCGGCTCATCCATTTGCAACGCTTTGTGTTTTGGCAACATGTTTACCTGACCTTTTGGGGAATTTAAATTGTAAAAAATTACGACGTTTATGTACTAGATTCATCGATTGCTTTCTGTGTATATTACCTCAATAAAAAATATTTAAAAAAATAAATGAATAAAAAAAGATTATGAAACTACTGTAAATTATAATAAGGAAGATGCAATTATGAAATAAAAAGAAACATTTTAAGGAAGCAATTGCTAAACGTGATTTCTAAATGTTTTGATGAGCTTGTTAGTTATACGAGATATCACGTATATGTCTATTAAATATATATACAAATGTAAATGTCTCTCCTGCCCAGTTGGACTATACTAGAGTGAATATAGGTTTAATAAATCTAGACCATTCATTCATATATAAATCTAAAATAGTTTCTATCGCCATTACAGAGTGTATTGCACATGCGCAACATAATAAAATTATTTCTAATCAATGTAAGAAAGGCCAGTTTTTCACTTTACCAAGTCCCTTTGGGTGTTGAATTTGATAGGTGCAAAATGGTTCAGAGAACCTGCTGAAAAGTAGTGAGAAAATGTATTGTGATCTCTGAAGTTGCTGCTGTCCTAACATCGTATGGGTGACTTTTCCAATATTCGATGCAACATTTGCATTATGATTGTCCTGATGTTGAGAAACTTGTATCAGGAGTTGAAAAGCAGCTGATAAACATGATTGACAAGATTGCAATTGAGGTCTTAAAGGGACACTGAACCCCAATTTTTTCATTCATAATTCAGATAGAGTATGACATTTAAGCAACTTTTCAATTTACTACTATTATCAATTTTTCTCTCTTGCTATCTTTTTATTTTTTATTTTTTTGATTTTTATTGAGGTTTTACATAATCAAACAAGAAACAATGGTCGCCTTTGAACAGCAAAGATACAAATACAATTGAGTAAAATGTTTTGACAGTAATAAAATAAACAGTAGAAAGGCTTCAGAAACCTCAAATTTTGTATTAATCCAGCGTAAAGGACTGAGTAATTGAAAGACCACTTTTAGGCCAAATGGTCATGGAGAGTAAGAGACAACTGATAGTCAGATGGATAGCTCCTTGTGAGCTTTAAAAGTGAATATATCGTATGGGGGGGGGGGAATTTCAGCGGGCAAACGCTGCTTATTAAATGGAGGAAAAGGTGGAGGGGCGGAGCCATAGAGAAGGGTTTTATGTGGAAAATGGTTGAATACCAAAAGTTATTACCGGGGGAGGGGGGGCAGTTATAGGGCAGAATATCAGTAAGAGCTATAAGACATTGGGAAGCTTAGGATTTATGGACACTTAAATGGTAGTATTCCGTGAAGGGATTTATGCTGGATATGCAAGTTAATGCTACTTAGAGGGGTTAAATACTAAAATGTTAAGGGACGTCCATGGCATAATTCAATATTAGATACATGGGGTATATAGACTGTTGGGTAAGAATGAACATACCCTATGCTATCTGCTAAGCTTGGAGGGGGAGGATGGCTATTTTTAAAAAATTATTTATTCTAGATTAGAGGTAGATAGATGGCGTGGGTGGTAGTTAAGGGATATCTGATGTAGTAAAAAGTAAGATATAATAGCAGAATTATGTAATTAGTTGTATAGTCACAGTGTAGAGTCAGGACACACAGTCAACTAGTAAATGACAAGGTATCCTATAGTATAGTGTCTACTGCCGCTTAATGAGATAGGGATAGAGAAGTTAAGGTAGTAAATAAATGCGAATTTCAACAGTTTTAGAAGGTTTAAACAAGTAAGACACGTAACCTTCCCAGTAGTTCCTACTCTTATACAGTCAGCAACATTTGAATATTTAGTGGTATAGCCCTACTAGCATTGACCTCACAAAAATGTGTATATATATATATATTTATATATATATATATATATATATAAATAAATAATTGAACAGGGGGGCGTAATCTCATAACTAACTGTAGATTACATATACAATTTACTCAAGCTAAAGTTACCCTTTGGAATGTGGTCAAATTATGGAGATTTAATGTGTAGATAGCTAAAAAGATATATATTATTTATGTTACTTATGTTGACATAAATCTTCTCACATGAAATATCTTCTATGAAACCAACACAAACTTGGAGGATTAAACTAGTATCAAGACTCTCCGATGAAATGACAGCTTAACCGGGTTTCATTGGCAAAAGGAGGGTTGTAAGAAAAGATAAGACGTGCCTCATATATGGGTTGAAATAGGCATAAGGTCCAAAATAGGCATGAATACATGGTAATTAAACCGGTCAGCCTATAGTTAGACTATTAAATTATGAAATTTTTCTCGGACTACGAAAGGGAAGGATAAGTTGTATCTTGATATAAAGCTTAAAAGTGAATTAGATGGATTGTCAAAACAGATAGTAGACCTACACATATATCAAGCCTATAATATACTGCAGTTTACTAAAAGGTCTAGGCAGCTCACTGCTTCCTCTGCCTAGAAGCAAGTCAAGTAGGCAAAAGTATATAGTAGCAGCCGTATAGGGGAGTTTATCTATCTATACTTAGTAGGTAGTGTCACAAGAAAACTAGGTATCACCTACATATAAACTTACAAAAGGTTATGACTTAAGCATAAGATATACAATCATAATTAAGGTAAAATATAATAAGTTTTACCAATATCCTTCTGTGGAGCCTCTATAACCAGTTCACATATATAATTTAAATAGACATGCAAAAAAAATAAAAACATAAACATAAACAATATCAATAGGAAAGCTTGCATGTAGAGAGCATTACTGTGGGATATTCATCTAAGTCTATGATGTAAGCACAGGCTAATAGCTTACTCAGGTATGAAATAGGGATGTAACTTAGTATAAATGTGCTACCTGCCTCAACCACTGACATAAAAAGCTTGGGAAGCAATTGCCTGTTAGATGAACAGTAGAAATTTTCATAATGCATAGATAGAATAATTAAGAGTACACTTTTGCGCATTTTGGAAGAAGTCTATATCTTAAAATATAAATAGTTAGCAATAGTTTCATAACATAGAGCAATAGCTCTGACTAGTTAACTCATTAATGAACATATTTGAAAGTATAAGAATAAACAGCCTAAGTGTTTTAAAAGGATCAATGAACAAAATACCATGCTAAATAAAATGGTGTTAGGTATGCAATAGTGGACAACTCTATACACTAAAATACTTAATATGAATTGTAGTGGTTAAACATCTAAACTCAAGTTTACTAACTCTTACTAGTATACTAAAGCATAACAAGAATAAGTGTCTCTAATGTATACTTCGTAAGCTTAATTTCTATGCAGACAGTGAAATCTAGAGGGTTCCATAGCCCCCAAGAGTCCCTCAATCTCCGGCAAAACTTACAAAGAAAAAGGAGCTCTGCAGAGCCACATAGTCTCTCAGTTTGCATATAAAGGGGAACACAACAATTTTATCCAATGCCCAGTCTGTGAGGTTCAATGCTTAGTAGGTTGAAGGAAGAGGACTCCTCATGTGGATGAAGATATCTAAGGGCCGGAGAGAATAATCCCCAGGAGGGGATCGCAATGAGAGCAAAACAGCTTGTGTGTGGTCTCTCCTCCTGAGATTTTACTTCAAGCGGGAGAACAGTAGCAAACCCAGGGTACCAGAGAGGGTCTAAATTAAAACTGAGTGCGGGAGAGTTCATCGAGTCAACGGAGCCCGGCCCCTGTTCCCCTAGGTCTGAGGTGAGTTCAAAAATGTTGTGACCACACTCGGATGAACTTATATCAAGTAGCTGACATCCTATCTCTTCCTCTGAGCGACCAGCTTCCCCTGGTGTGAGCGGGATAAAGGCTACCTGGATCTCATGTGATGGTGTTATTATAGCACCCTGTTGCGCAAACATTAGAGCTATTGGTAGCTGTGTGTGGTACGGAAGCTCCACTCGCTCCGCCATTGCTATCGCAGATGCCACGTTATGATCAGAGCTGCATCTGATGATGTCGCTCAGGCTGTTGAAGTGGCTTGTCATGCGAGATCCTAATTCCATTAGGCAGGCTCTTATTTCAGAGTAAGATTCCTCCATTATCAAAAGTAGAGCCTATAAACCTTGGTAGGTCAGGCTGTCTTGTGGATGTGAGAGGAGTACAGTAGTTCAAATGGCGTTGCACACCGCTTGGCTTCACTTCACTTAGCAGTGCATGGTGTCCATGAGTCCGCAAAAATGATGAGTTTCTGAATGTTCTATAGCCTGAGGCATGTATCTGAAGTCCTCAGCATGTATAAGGAAAAAGTTTCAAGATAGCTTAAGAATCAGGAGCTGCATAAGAACACGTTTGGTCCCCACGGTAGTTGGCTCCGCCCCCCCCTCTTGCTATCTTTATTTAAAAAGCAGGAATGTAAATCTTAGCAGCCAGACCATTTTATGTTCAGCACCATGGATAGCCCTTGCTTATTGGAGGCTTACATTTACCCACCAATAAGCAGCATAACCCAGGTTCTCAACCAAAAATTGGCCGTCTCCTATGCATCACATTCCTGCTTTTTAAATAAAGATAGCAAGAGAACAAAGAAAATTTGATAATAGGAGTAAATTAGAAAGTTGCTTAAAATTACATGCTCTATCCTAATCATGAAAGGAAAAATTTGGGTTTAGTGTCCCTCTAAGGTCAAATAGCATGTAAAATTAAAAATACACTCATTTTAAACTGGTAAGTAATTGGACAATTTTATAAAGAAAATGAAATAGTACGGTAATACAGTTGACAAAGAACACAAATTATTCACTATTGTTATAAATTGGATGAATGCACATGCCTTAGCCTATCACAAATTTGCAAAATAAATTACAAAGCTCCATTTGGGAGTGTTGAGATTATATTTAAGTTTGTTTACATATAACTATAAAATGCTTTTCTAGTTTTATTACAATTTTCATTTAGAATTTCTTATGGCTGAAGACCTTAATATGATAGTTTATTTTGTTCAACTAAAAAAAATATCAGACACCTTTTAAAAATAAAAATGCTCTATTAAATTGCCAATCAACCTTATGCATGATATTACTATTGTCTTTTGAATGTAACCTAAATGGGTGCGGCTGTGTGAACTTCAAATTCATTACAATCAAATATTTCCTCTTACTATTGTGTTAATGAAGATATGTCACATGGATACAAATTAATTGCATATTAATGCAGAGTATGAACTCCAAATGTTTACAACTTACGTAAGTGGTGTTAAAATAAGCACATACACACATCTAAAGTGACCGGAAAAAAAAAACCATACACTAATATGTACCACTCCCTAATTGTGATACTCATAACAGAAATTAAACACACCCAAAAACCTACAAGAAAATAAATACTTGGATTTATAAATAACTGTTTACCTTCCTCAGTCCATAATTCTAGTTATATAACCTGCTACTGAGCTCACTGAAACCCAGAGGAGAGCATGTGATTTGCGTCTGCTACACATTTCAGATGGAAATTAGTTTTAATGTGGAAATTAGATTAAATTAGATTCCTCTTTGTCCCTGATGAAGAGAGGCAATATTGCCTTGAATAACCTTATTTTTTTTCTTCAATTTCTGGTTTAATTGCTGACAAACAGCCTTAAAGTGACATTAAAGGGACACTGAACCCAAATTTTTTCTATCGTGATTCAGATAGAGCATGCAATTTTAAGCAACTTTCTAATTTACTCCTATTATCAAATTCTTTTCATTCTATTGGTATCTTTATTTGAAATGCAAGACTGTGAGGCCCATTTATCAAGACTCGCCAGAAACACATGTTATGGAGCAGCGGTCTAAATACCGCTGCTCCATAACCCTGTCCACATGCTCTGATGAGGCGGACAGGAATCGCCACAATTCAACCCGATCGAGTACGATTGGGTTGATTGACACCCCTCTGCTGAGTCTGCAGGGGGCGGTGTTGCACCAGCAGCTCTTGCTGCCATGTTGTAACCTAGATTTCCTTCTCCTGTGAGGCCAATTAGGATCAGTTATAAATGGGTCTTTAGAGTGTGCAACCAATGGCTGCTTGGAAAATAGCATTGTTAACTTTGGACTCTGTAGTTCCACTTTGAACAAAAAATGAAAGCTCCACAAAAAGTCTGCCTCAAAAAGAGCCTGCACCGCATCCCCACTTCAATAACACTAACATTTGGTGGCTAATCTTCAATGAACATTTAGTTAACAGCGGCAGATATGGCCGCCAAACTCCGCCCCCTGTTACGTAGGAGGTTTCTTGTTTTAAATCCATACTCGTTCACAGGGACACTGTTCTATTTCTAAAGCGCACGCTCGCTATTAGAAATAGAGCAGTGTCTCCGTGAACGTGGCTAAAGAATCTAGCCGAGGATTCGATTTGCATTGGCTGAAGAGTTAGAGAAGAAGCCTCCTACGTAACAGGGGGAGGAGTTTGGCAGCCATATCTGCAGTTGTTAACTAAATGTGCATTAAAGATTAGCCACCTAACGTTAGTGTTATTGAAGATAGGATGCGGTGCAGGCTCTTTTTTTTTTTGCTTGATCTAAGGTATGGGATAACGTTTTCATCGGTGTTGACTGTCCCTTTAAATCAAGTTCCCATTTGGTCATGAAGCCAGACTATGGAAGAGTAGAGGGGCTATTAATAAGTTGGTATAACAGACCAAAAGTTTCTTTCATTTTTTGTTTAGCTAAGCATATCCTGTCTAGGCATGAATCTGAAGTATTCATGTCTCTACCTATAGCTTTGTGTATGATTGATTTCAGTTGAAGGAATTGGTACCAGCATTTGTTATCTGCATGGTTCAATTCCAAGTACTGTGTACATGTAAGGAAGGAGCTGAATATGAAAACATTGGCTATTCTATAAAGTCCCCGATTTGGCCATTTATCCAACAGAAATTAGTTCTCTGGGGAGACTAATGAAGATAATAGAGCTGGTTTGTGGCCCATACCGCTTAAAGAAAATTTATTTTGTAAGTAGTCCCAAATATGAATTGTGTGGGCTATAGTCAAATAAGTTTTCCAGGAGAAGGGGGCGATCTCCCTTGTTGACCCAGAGTAGATGGTCTATAGAGAAGAAGGGACATCATTTTAGTTTCTAAAGTGACCCAAAGGGTATCTTCCCTCCCATTATGCCACAATGCCGCTTGTGCCAGTCTAGCTTAGTAATAATAGAAGACTAGGTCTAGTACTCCCATTCCTCCGTGGGATCTATGTCTAATCATTACTTTGTAATTCTGCCTTTTCCCCAAATAACATTTATAAGGTCTTTTTGTAGGTTTTTTAATTCTAAAATTTTAATAGTTATGGGTAGAGCCCTAAATAGATAAAGAATCTTTGGTAAGCTGAAATGAAAGTTTTAAACGATTGGTAGAGTGAAAAAAAAAAGATGCCTAGTACTTGCCGTTAGGTGAAATACTGCGTCACAATTAATCCAAAGCTTCTATTTTTCCCCTTTTATTATATCAGATTTGCAGCTTGCTTGTTCTGATTGTAGGGAATAAAGACTGCTAATATTTGTATCACCTCTAGTTGATATAGCTTATTGTAGTCACTTTCCAACTTTTATCTACCTTGACATTTATATTGTGCCCCGTAGTCGAGAGGCGAGTTGGGCAGTTAGGATCAGTTCTTTACTGGAACTCCTGTCAGTTTAGGTGCTTGTGTATCGCGGCCACGACAGTTAGTGATAAAGTGGCGCACCTTGTGTATAGGCCGCAGTTGTTCCTACTTGATATGATGCTGGCTCGATGTCCCCAAGCTCCGGAGATGAGCCCCGACCCTCCGGAGTGGAATATAATGCGGGCAGATGGCAGAACTGACCAGCCGGTGGAGCTCCCACAAGTATATCATTCTAAAAGTTAACACAAAAGGTATTTTGGTTAGTAACGGATTTAGTGCTATGGATTTGTGATGTGTGGATATGCCCATACTAACCATATAATGGAAAAAAACTTATTTTTCTTTGCAAAAACTCATATTTTGAGGTGTAATTACCTAACAAACATACAATAAAGAGATAAACAAATCTGTTCAAAATCAATTGGATGGTTAGATATGCGTAAAAATGTGTGAATCACTGAATGTGTATTTGCTGTTCAAAATAATACATATTATAGATTCAACACCTCTCTGGGTATGTTATGTTGAAGGCAACAATTTAGGTGTAAAATTTAGTATCTGTATTATCTGGTAAGGAATGGGCAGTTCAAAAAATAAAAAGTGAGGCCTCCACGCAAATCAATGCCAAAACATGGGTTAAAAGTTCTACAGCTGATTGTCCACTGCTCTATTATAAGAAACAAGTGACACAGTGGGCACTAATAAGTCACCTAGGATATGCAGGTGACACAAGGATGTATGGGATATTTCTTTTTGTATAGGTAACAGAATTCAGGTATGGCTTGTTCCAGTACAACATACATATGTATATACATACAACTTACATGACAGGATGTGATGCACACAGTAATTTAGGTCCATAGATGGGTTGTTGTGCTTCACTTTCCTTCATTCAGGGTGACAATAAGAAAATAAAAGATAACCCAACTGTTCATACGGTATTCCACCTTCTCCTTCAGTAGCATATAATGGAACCTTATAGTTGTTACCAGTCCTCTCGTCTCATTAGTGAGAGGAGAAAAGAGAACAAACAAGCAATGCAACATTTCGTATTGCTACGAGAACAATAAACAAAAGAAAAATATAAGAATACAAAAAATACAAAAACATAAAGACAACGACTTGCATTTTCATCAATTAGTTATAGGTATAATCACACCTTTCAAATAGCGCTTTCTAATAAAGCTCGTAGAATGGTAGGGATGAGAAAGTGGAAAAGATAAAAGGTGGAAAGGAGAGAGGGTAGAGGGGAATGAGAGGATGGAGGGGAATGTTTGATTTGGGAGGTGGGGGCAGTCGGGGGGGAGGGAAGACTTTCCTACAGGTGCATGTCGGGGTAATAATGTTCTGTAAGGACATGGAGGTGTCAGTCTTTTGGTAATTTATGTATTACCCTGAGTACCTATAAATGATTCCCAATAAAACTTAACGTCATAATACAGGTTAAGGGTTTTTCTTCTGAAGTGTACGTACTCCTCTTGGGATATAAGTGTTGTAGTATTCTGTATCCATTCTGTTCTGGATGGGGGGATGGGTGATTTCCATTTTTTGGCTATTAAGTTCCTAGCGCTATTTAATCCAATTGTCAGAAGATTCCATCTTATTTTACATACAGGGAGTGCAGAATTATTAGGCAAGTTGTATTTTTGAGGATTAATTTTATTATTGAACAACAACCTTGTTCTCAATGAACCCAAAAAACTCATTAATATCAAAGCTGAATAGTTTTGGAAGTAGTTTTTAGTTTGTTTTTAGTTATAGCTATTTTAGGGGGATATCTGTGTGTGCAGGTGACTATTACTGTGCATAATTATTAGGCAACTTAACAAAAAACAAATATATACCCATTTCAATTATTTATTTTTACCAGTGAAACCAATATAACATCTCAACATTCACAAATATACATTTCTGACATTCAAAAACAAAACAAAAACAAATCAGTGACCAATATAGCCACCTTTCTTTGCAAGGACACTCAAAAGCCTGCCATCCATGGATTCTGTCAGTGTTTTGATCTGTTCACCATAAACATTGCGTGCAGCAGCAACCACAGCCTCCCAGACACTGTTCAGAGAGGTGTACTGTTTTCCCTCCTTGTAAATCTCACATTTGATGATGGACCACGGGTTCTCAATGGGGTTCAGATCAGGTGAACAAGGAGGCCATGTCATTAGATTTTCTTCTTTTATACCCTTTCTTGCCAGCCACGCTGTGGAGTACTTGGACGCGTGTGATGGAGCATTGTCCTGCATGAAAATCATGTTTTTCTTGAAGGATGCAGACTTCTTCCTGTACCACTGCTTGAAGAAGGTGTCTTCCAGAAACTGGCAGTAGGACTGGGAGTTGAGCTCGACTCCATCCTCAACCCAAAAAGGCCCCACAAGCTCATCTTTGATGATACCAGCCCAAACCAGTACTCCACCTCCACCTTGCTGGCGTCTGAGTCGGACTGGAGCTCTCTGCCCTTTACCAATCCAGCCACGGGCCCATCCATCTGGCCCATCAAGACTCACTCTCATTTCATCAGTCCATAAAACCTTAGAAAAATCAGTCTTGAGATATTTCTTGGCCCAGTCTTGACGTTTCAGCTTGTGTGTCTTGTTCAGTGGTGGTCGTCTTTCAGCCTTTCTTACCTTGGCCATGTCTCTGAGTATTGCACACCTTGTGCTTTTGGGCACTCCAGTGATGTTGCAGCTCTGAAATATGGCCAAACTGGTGGCAAGTGGCATCTTGGCAGCTGCACGCTTGACTTTTCTCAGTTCATGGGCAGTTATTTTGCGCCTTGGTTTTTCCACACGCTTCTTGCGACCCTGTTGACTATTTTGAATGAAACGCTTGATTGTTCGATGATCACGCTTCAGAAGCTTTGCAATTTTAAGAGTGCTGCATCCCTCTGCAAGATATCTCACTATTTTTGACTTTTCTGAGCCTGTAAAGTCTTGACCCATTTTGCCAAAGGAAAGGAAGTTGCCTAATAATTATGCACACCTGATATAGGGTGTTAATGTCATTAGACCACACCCCTTCTCATTACAGAGATGCACATCACCTAATATGCTTAATTGGTAGTAGGCTTTCGAGCCTATACAGCTTGGAGTAAGACAACATGCATAAAGAGGATGATGTGGTCAAAATACTCATTTGCCTAATAATTCTGCACTACCTGTAGTTTTTGTGGTCTAAGATTTAGTAAGGCTATCATGGGAGTTAGGGTGAAGGACATATCTACAAAAGTCTGCAAGTCAGTCTCCAGTTGTGACCAGAATGGCCGCAGTTTCTCACATTGCCACCATATATGCAACATCGTGCCCTTCATCCCGCATCCCCTCCAACATCTATCGTCCGCACTGGGATACATTTATCTCAGGCGCTCTGGGGTTAAATACCAGCGTGTTAGTATCTTGTGGTTGAGTTCTAATGTTTTCGGTGATGCCGAGGACTTACGAGTATTAAGAAATATATTTTCCCAATCCTGAAAGGATAAAGTGATCCCTAGTTCAGCCTGCCAACGTGCAGTGTATGATGGTAGAGTGTTGATTAATGTTTCCTCCAAGAGGCATCTAGAGATAGACAGTGTTCCCCTAGGTAGGACTTCGGATAAACATAACCTTTCAAACCTTGTTGGAGGTCTCAACAGGTCCTCTTTGTGTTTGGATTTGTGTATCATATGTTTTAACTGTGCATATTTCAGCCAGGATGAATAACTTCCTCCGGCTATCTCCTCTAAATCTTGTCTTTGCTTTAATTCCCCGTTAACGGTCAGTTTTATAAATGGTATGGTATACCCCAGTTCGCCCCGTGTGCTAGCAAGTGGTTCCAAACCACCCAGAAACTCAGCATTATATGAAATTGGTGACAAGGGGGATACCCCCGACGAGATCCCCATATGGGAGTCCCTCAGGAAATCCCACCCATCAAAGATGTGTGAATACAATTCTGAGACTCTGGCCAAGGGCGACCTAATGCTTGGTGAAATCCAGCACAGTGCACCCAAGGACGGAGCGCTCAAAAGATGAGAATCTATGGTTGACCATGCTTTATTTTCAATGTTCCCATGCCATTCCAACACGCGTTGAAGTGTTACAGCCCTATAATACCTTTCTATGTTTGGGACCCCCATGCCTCCATGTCCCAGTGGTCTATGCATAATTATTCTGTTAATTTGAGGTTTGATTTTTCCCCACACAAATAGGTTAAGTTCTGCTTGAATACTAGTTAGGAAGGATCTGGACAAACGTATGGGAACTGTCTGCAGTATATATAGTATCTGTGGCAGTGTGGTCATTTTAATTGCCTGTATCCTTCCCCACCATGTTAAACATATGCAACCATTTTTAAAATCAAGCATAGAGACAACTCCTCATGAAATCTTTGTGAAATATGGCCACCTCCTATACAAACAACACAGCAGATGTGTAGATTGTTCTAGGAAACAAAACGGGCTAGAGATTTATTTTCAATTATTACACAGCCGTACTGTTTAGAATTGCCACCAATGTAGCCACCAATCAGCAAGCACTGAACCAAAAATGAGCCATCCCCTAAGCTTTCATTCCTGCTTTTTCAAATAAAGATATCAAAAGAACGAAGAAAATTTGATAATAGGAGTAAATTAGAAAGTTGCTTAAAATGACATTCTCTATCCGTATCATGAAAGAAAATTTTGGAGTTAGCATCCCTTTAATCATGCTACAAAAATTCTTTATCTGCTTGCTGGTGAAGTCCACTATAAGCAGGGGGCAAACAGAGACAGAAGCACACGTGTGCAGCACCAATTCTTCATCAGAACTCCCAGCAACAATTACATACAAGTGTAGCATAAAAATAAATATTTTTTTTAATATATAAAATATTGTCAAATGTTAAAATGAATAAATGACAAATTACAGTATCGTGGTTGCCACACAAATACACAGGCATTTGCATGTTTGCGCTAACATACAAACTTTTACAAGGTTTTCACATGCAGCGCTGTTTTCTACTACAGTAGTACAATATATGCAGGGCTTGACCTGTATAGACACGAATAGTAGTGAAATACATGCACACTCATGCAGCTGATCTTTTTTAATCTAGCTATTCCACGTGTATTATTACAAGATACGAGTCTATACATGCGGCATATCTTTCTGACTCTCGCTGACAGAATGCATCTTTTCCTTTCTTGCATCAAAAACTTAAAGGGACAGTAAAGTCAAAATTAAACTTTTATGATTCAGATAGAACAGCTTTCAAATTTACTACTATTATCCAACATTCTTTGTTCTCTTGGTATCCTTTGTTGAATAGTAAATTGAGGTAGGTTAATAGGGGCATGTGATTTTGGCAGCATTTGCAACAATATAAAACACTGCTAAAAACTATGTTGTAAAAGATTGCTGCCCTAAACTACTAAAGACATGTGCACGCTCCTGAGCTCCCATGAGTTTACCTAGATCACTAGTTTTCAAACCTGTCCTCAAGCCTCCCCAACAGGCCAGGTTTTCAGGATCACCTTGGTTGAGAGCAGTTAAAATAACCATGTTTAATAAGCAGCTGATTATTTCACTTGTGCTCTAGGTCAGATACCCTCAAAATGTGGCCTATTAGGGAGGTCTGAGGACAGGTTTGAAAACCAGTAATCTAGATTGACTCTTCAACAAATGATATCAAGAGAACAAAACAATTTTGATAATAGAAGTAATTTGGAAAGTTTTTCTTTTAAGTGACATACAGCATCTGAATCATGAAAGTTTAATTGTGACTATAACTGTACCTTTGAGATCGATTTTCTATAGGTTTTCTTCATTATTATTAAAAATAGTTTTGGTAGTAGCAGTAGATTACTACATAATTACTATTTTAGGAATAAAGGCCTAGATTACGAGTTTAGCGGTAGCTGAAAAAGCAGCGTTAACAGGTGCTAACGCTGCTTTTTTACTATCGCTGGTATTACGAGTCTTGCAGGTTTAGGGTCACCGCACACTTTTTTGGCCTTACCGCAAAACGACTTACGTAAACTTCGTAAAGTCTTTTTTCTATTGGACTTTTATAGCGCTGGTATTACAAGTCTGCCTGGGAAGCCAAAAAAAGTCAAGATTTCTACCGCATTTAAAAGTCAGTAGTTAAGAGTTTTATGGTACAACGCCATAACATAAAACTCATAACTAAAGTGCTAAAAAGTACACTAACACCCATAAAACTACCTATTAACCCCTAAACCAAGGCCCTCCTGCATCGCAAACACTAAAATAATTTTTTTAACCCCTAATCTGCCGCTCCGGACACCGCCGCCACCTACATTATATTTATGAACCCCTAATCTGCTGCCCCCAACATCGCCGACACCTACATTATATTTATTAACCCCTAATCTGCCGCCCCAGACATCGCCGCAACCTACCTACACTTATTGACCCCTAATCTGCCGCCCCCAACGTCGCCTCCACTATAATAAACATATTAACCCCTAAACCGCCGCACTTCCGCCTCGCAAACATTAGTTAAATATTAACCCCTAATCTGCTTTCCCTAACATCGATGCCACCTACCTACATTTATTAACCCCTAATCTGCCGTCCCCAACGTCGCCTCCACTATATTAAATGTATTAACCCCTAAACCTAAGTCTAACCCTAACACCCCCTAACTTAAATATTAGGGGTTAGTAAATATAATGTAGGGGTTAATAAATATAATGTAGGTGGCGGTGATGTCGGGGGCGGCAGATTAGGGGTTAATAAATATAATGTAGGTGTCGACGATGTCGGGGGCGGCAGATTAGGGGTTAATAAGTGTAAGATTAGGGGTGTTTAGACTCGGATTCATGTTAGGGTGTTAGGTGTAAAAATAAATTTTATTTCCCCATAGGAATTAATGGGGCTGCGTTAGGAGCTAAACGCTGCTTTTTTGCAGGTGTTAGACTTTTTTTCACCCGGCTCTCCCCATTGATTCCTATGGGGAAATCGTGCACGAGCACTTATAACCAGCTCACCGCTGACTTAAGCAGCGCTGGTATTGAAGTAAGATTTGGAGCAAAATTATGATCTACGCTCACTTCTTGCCTTTTAACGCTGGGTTTCTGAAAACCTGTAATACCAGCGCTGTAGGTAAGTGAGCGGTGACAATAACGTGCAAGTTAGCACCGCACCCCTGTTACCGCAAAACTCGTAATCTAGGCGAAAGTGTTTTATTGCTGAAATTTCTCCTCAGGTATGTAGAGTCCTGTCAGTACAAACAACAATGGAGGTCTAGGCTATCAGCTCGTGAATACTGAAGTATGTCACACACAAACCTATATCTTGCTAGTAAATTTATCTGTAAACCGTTTACATACTTTGTTCTTGTTTAATATTATTTTATAAACAAAATAGAAAACATGCAATTCGCCAAACCAAGTGGTAAAAGGACACTATATTTCGGAATAATAGATTTATTTAAACTTTATTTTTCATATTTAGTGACGTCTGGTTTATGCTCTTCTCGTGCAAACATTTCAAATTATTTTACATATGACGCATATATTGCTCTGCTTCGTATAAGTATTAAAGTAATCTGTAAAAAAATATGAAGTAATTTTATAAATACTACAGTGTGAATAATTTCACAAACGAGTTTATATTCAGAAGTTATAAAATAAAGTTTGGAAAACTACAGCTCAGTTACCAATACACAACCACAGCCCTATGTGCACGGGCAGCGCACTCCCACAACCGGTTAGGGACATGAACCGCCCCAGGCTCGTTCAGACCAGCCCCCTTGCGGGTTCACGCTCAGCGGTGACGAGTCTCGCTCAGAGCACTGTCTGACACACGAGGGTGATTATGACCAGAGTAAGTGGTGGTCGCACCGTGTGAAACCCATTGGCTCTATAAACTCACTGCCCAGCCATGGCCATCGCTCACATCGCAACCGAGTATGTCTTTTCGGACTTTTTGCTCAAGGAGCCGCCTGAATCAAAGTACAAGGGGCTGCGTCTGGAGCTGGCTATAGACAAGATCGTGTCGTGTATCGCAGTGGGGCTTCCTCTGCTGCTTATCTCATTGGCTTTCGCCCAGGAAATCACAATGGGTGAGTGGCAGTCAGTATAGTGAGTGTGTCTGGGGTCAGGTTTGACAGCAGCTCTGGCTCCTCCCTTCTACACCTGTGCTGGAGGCAATGCTGCTTGTTAGTATCTCATGTGTCTGCGCCCCTCAAGTTCCTATGGTTTCTCTTATACACACACATTGGTTTTGTTTGTGTCTGTCACCCTTATATAGTAGGTATTGTGTCTTATAGTTCATTTCACTATACTATTGTGTCTCTCTGACCTCTCACATTCATTCTGTATTTGTTTTTCCCTGCACATTGCCTTTCCTGTATGCCCATTCACATGTAGTCTGTGCATTGTCACTTGCCTAGTCTCACTACTGATTTTGGTTGCAAGTTGCCCTCACCTTATTGTGTGTGCCACACTCACATTCTTGTGCCTGCCTGTCACATTGTCATTGTGTGTGTCTGTCACATTGTCATTGTGTGTATTACTCACCTTATTTAACCAGTATATGAGGCCTTTGGCTAATGTGTTGTTGCAAGTGTGAGCATGCTTGCAACCTCCCCCCCCCCCCCCAGTAATACTGCTCAGGCCCATCCTATGTCTTTTGTGTCTGCTGTTGTCTGTCTGCTTTTCCCATCACCAGTTATTCTGCATGCTCCTATCACATCACTACAATGTAAGATGTACCTATGCCATTGCAGAATAAATTGACATGAAAATGCATTGCTTTATTCAATTTAAAAAATACTAATGATTAGAAATCCTTAGCAACTGACTCAGTGTATTTTTTACTCAGTCTTTATTTTTATTTAAACCCATTGTTATTTTACAAACAGGGCTTTAACCCCTTAATGACCACAGCACTTTTCCATTTTCTGTCCGTTTGGGACCAAGGCTATTTTTACATTTTTGCGGTGTTTGTGTTTAGCTGTAATTTTACTCTTACTCATTTACTGTACCCACACATATTATATACCGTTTTTCTCGCCATTAAATGGACTTTCTAAAGATACCATTATTTTCATCATATCTTATAATTTACTATAAAATTTTTTATAAAATATGAGGAAAAAATTGAAAAAAACACACTTTTTCTAACTTTGACCCCCAAAATCTGTTACACATCTACAACCACCAAAAAACACCCGTGCTAAATAGTTTCTAAATTTTGTCCTGAGTTTAGAAATACCCAATGTTTACATGTTCTTTGCAAGTTATAGGGCCATAAATACAAGTAGCACTTTGCTATTTCCAAACCATTATTTTTCAAAATTAGCGCTAGTTACATTAGAACACTGATATTTTTCAGGAATCTCTGAATATCCCTTGACATGTATATATTTTTCTTTTAGTAGACATCCCAAAGTATTCATCTAGGCCCATTTTGGTATATTTCATGCCACCATTTCACCGCCAAATGCGATTAAATACAAAAAATCGTTCACTTTTTTACAAATTTTTTCACAAACTTTTGGTTTCTCACTGAAATTATTTACAAACAGCTTGTGCAATTATGGCTTAAATGGTTGTAAATTCTTCTCTGGGATCCCCTTTGTTCAGAAATAGCAGACATATATGGCTTTGGCGTTGCTTTTTAGTAATTAGAAGGCTGCTAAATACCACTGCGCACTACACGTGTATTATGCCCAGCAGTGAAGGGGTTAATTATGGAGCATGTAGGGAGCTTCTAGGGTTAATTTTAGCTTTAGTGTAGTGTAGTAGACAACCCCAAGTATTGATCTAGGCCCATTTTGGTATATTTCATGCCACCATTTCACCGCCAAATGCGATCAAATTAAAAAAAACGTTAAATTTTTCACAATTTTAGGTTTCTCACTGAAATCATTTACAAACAGCTTGTGCAATTATGGCACAAATGGTTGTAAATGCTTCTCTGGGATCCCCTTTGCTCAGAAATAGCAGACATATGTGGCTTTGGCGTTGCTTTTTGGTAATTAGAAGGCCGCCAAATGCTGCTGCATTTCACACGTGTATTATGGCTAGCAGTGAAGGGGTTAATTATGTAGCTTGTAGGGAGCTTGCAGGGTTAATTTTAGCTTTAGTGTAGAGCTCAGCCTCCCACCTGAAACATAAGACCCCCTGATCCCTCCCAAACAGCTCTCTTCCCTCCCCCACCCCCCAATTGTCCCCGCCATCTTAAGTACTGGCAGAAACTCTGCCAGTACTAAAATAAAAGCTATATTTGGGCTTTTTTGTGTTTTTTTTTCAGCATATTTACATATGCTGCTGTGTAGGATCCCCCCTTAGCCCCCAGCCTCACTGATCCCCCACCAAAGAGCTCTCTAACCCTCCCCCTCTGCCTTAATGGGCGCCATCTTGGGTACTGGCAGCTGTCTGCCAGTACCCAGTTTAGTGAAAAAATGTGCCTTTTTTTTTAAAAAAACCCCCTTTTCTGTAGTGTAGCTTCCCCCCCCCCAAGATCAACCCCCCACCCCTTCCAGATCTCTTAGCTGTTTATTTACAGCTTTCAAAAACTTATTTTTTTTTTACTTTTGAAAGTGTATTTTTCTGTAGTGTAGCGGTTCCCTCCCGCTCCCGCCCCGTGCACGCGCCCGCCCGCCGCCCCCCGTGCACGCGCGCGCTCCCGTGCGCGCTCCCGCCCCTCCCACCCCCGATCCCGCCCCCCTCCACTCCACTCGGCACATCGATGGCCGCCCACCCGCCTCCCATACTTGCTCCCACCCACCAACGATACCGGCCACCGATGTCCGGTGCAGAGAGGGCCACAGAGTGGCTCTCTCTGCATCGGATGGCCAAGGGGGGTTATTGCAGGATGCCTCCATATCGAGGCATCACTGCAATAACCGGAAAGCAGCTGGAAGCGAGCAGGATCGCTTCCAGCTGCTTTCCAGACCAAGGACGTACGCCACACGTCCTCGGTCATTAACTGTATTTTTTTTGAGGACGTGTGGCGTACGTCCTTGGTCCTTAAGGGGTTAAAGGGACACTGAGCCCAATTTTTTTCTATTGTGATTCAGACAGAGCATGCAATTTTAAGCAACTTTTTAATTTACTCCTATTATCAAATTCTTTTCATTCTCTTGGTATCTTTATTTGAAACGCAAGAATGTAAGTTTAGATGCCGGCCCATTTTGGTGAACACACTGTGATGTTCTTGCTGATTGGTGGGTACATTTTTTTCTATTTTGATTCAGATAGAGCATGCAATTTTAAGCAACTTTTTAATTTACTCCTATTATCAAATTCTTTTCATTCTCTTGGTATCTTTATTTGAAACGCAAGAATGTAAGTTTAGATGCCGGCCCATTTTGGTGAACACACTGTGATGTTCTTGCTGATTGGTGGGTACATTTTTTTTCTATTTTGATTCAGATAGAGCATGCAATTTTAAGCAACTTTTTAATTTACTCCTATTATCAAATTCTTTTCATTCTCTTGGTATCTTTATTTGAAACGCAAGAATGTAAGTTTAGATGCCGGCCCATTTTTGGTGAACACACTGTGTTGTTCTTGCTGATTGGTGGGTAAATTCTTAGATGCCTTTCTTTTCAAATAAAGAAAGCAAGAGAACGAAGAAAAATTGATAATAGGAGTAAATTAGAAAGTTGTTTAAAATTGCATGCTCTATCTGAATAGCAAAAGAAAAAATTTGGGTTCAGTGTCCCTTTAAAAGAGTTTTTCTCCCATGAATTGTATTTCCCTTTCAAATGAAGGTAGTATATAGACTAACAAAATAGGCACTGAATATAGAGATACCGAATGAGAATATTCCATTTTATTCTATATTTTCTCTAGGTTTAGCTGTCGGTGCACATTTCAGGGAATTCCTAAAATACTAATCCGTTTTCAATATCACATGGACTGCTATTCTCACTTTTATACACTTTATGTAGCAGTACTTGTGTGTATTGAAAACATAACCAGTTATTTTATGTCTGAAATACAGAAAATATACACTGACATTGCTTATTTACTGATTAATATCCTATCAGTCTGCCAGCAAATCACCCCATAGTCTCACAAAGTCAGATTTGGGCACACGGTTTGCCAGACCTTGTGTTTGTCTTGCAGATATTCTGGCTTTTGACAATACACATTTTAATAATGTTTAATCATTTTTCACCTCTATGTGGTCTCCTAATTGCTGCCTGTCATGCCACTTTATATAGACTGTTTCCCTTCTTTATATATAACCTATGAATGAATGACTTACATAGTGGCATCAGTTCCTTTACAACTGATTCTTGTTTGTTTAAAACGGACATTATCAGTTATTTATAATATGGGTTTAGATGTGTTCATTACCATGTAAGTATTGTGTTAAGTAATTATTACAATTAAGTATATACCCTTTCTTTTTCCTGATTGGTATTTTACTTTTGAAGGGATAGTAAACCCTCTAATTACAAGATCATCATTCTCTCACTATAGAATGACATCAACTGAGTCTGAATATTTTTAAAATAGATGGAAAATCTTGTTTGCTGCAATTTTTTTTTTGAACAGCCAAATCTCACCTACCACATGCCTTATTTGGTGGAGCCAATCTGAGCTTGAGTCCGCAGCTAATAAGGCTAGTCACAGGCATTATGGCAGTATGAAGTGTATTGTTTTGCAGTTCTTACATGTACAAATCAAATATAGATAGCTGTGTAGAAGGGTTAGCTTGATAAGTCTGCAGTGTGCGCTTTAAGTTTTGAGAATTATAATGTCCTCAATTTTCAGAGCTAAATTTCATGAAAGGGGGCAAAATAAGTAATAAGACTATTGCTAAGTTCTTTTACTATGTATTACTAAACCTTTTATATCAACCTCTCCAGGTGTTTACTGTCCCTTTAATTCACAGCATGCATTTGTTTTTACATTATTATCTTAAGATAAACACACAGCCTATCCCATAAATACATGTGTTGCTGAGTTGATAAGTGCAGTAGACTGCTTTTCATATCCTCTGGCATTGAACAAGTTAATGCTGTTTTCTCTTTTTTGCATATGTTGATTTAATTTACTTCAAGCAGCATAAACTTCTTAGAAGTATTGGGTCTCCGTGTCTGAAAAATCAAAATGTCTATTAATAGAAAGTGAAAGTTATTGTAGTTGACCTTTAATTCGCATATCAAATATACTTGGTACTAGATATTAATCTCCTTCATGAAAGTGCCCTGAATTTGAATGGCTTGTGGGGCTTTGTAAATAAGGACTGTGGCATCATTTCTAACCAGGCAGGCATATTACTTGGAACCAAGGAACTGAATAGAAGAACATCCTACTCTCATAGGGGGATTTCCTGCAGCCAGAGGTTTAAGACCAAAACTGGATCCTGCTGGCCAAAAATGCGATTATTCAGAGCACAAACCTTGCAAGCTAAAGGGAAAGTAAATGTAGGGACATTTATGTACGGTAATTTTAAAACAAGCCCTTTGTACTATGTATATGTGCTTAAAGGGACACTAAACCCAAATATTTTCTGAAATGATTCAGATAGAGCATGCTACTTTAAGCAACTTCCTAATTTACTCCTATTATCAATTTTTATTTGTTCTCTTGGTATCTATATTTGAAAATCAGGAATGAAAACTTAGGAGCCGCACCTGGGTAGAGCTTGCTAATTGGTGGCTAAAATGTAGCCACCAATCAGCAAGCCCTATTTAGGGTGCTGAACTAAAAATGGGCTGGCTCCTAAGATTTTATTGCTTCCTTTTCAAATAAAGATACCAAAATAATGAAGAAAATGTGATAATAGGAGTAACTTAGAAAGTTGCCTAAAATTGTGCGCTCTCTCCGAATCATGAAAGAAAAAAAATGGGTTTAGTATCCTTTAAAAGTTGTGAGTAAGGAACTGTCAAGTTCAACTAATAGAAACATTACCGATCGTACTGTGCTTTTCAGTCATAAATGCTTGCTTCATTCTGTATGCCGACCGAACTGTGCAGGTATGAGGTGCATGACCTTTTTTTTATCCCATGTGCTCACCACGCTAAAGAGGCGGCTGCTGCAACTGTACCTCTTGGTTAGACAGGAGCGCACGTTTCTACAGGGCATGAGGTATACTATTTTGTTTTAGTGGGTGGATGGCTGATGAATCCATAATTGATCTATGAAGATAATGTAATTACAGGTAGAAAACCCTTTATCCAAACTGCTTGGGACTGGAAAAGGTTTGGATTTTGGAATAGTTTGGAATAGTTTGGAATATTTGTATATTTACAGCTGTAAAATGGGACAGTTTTGAGAAGGGATGGAATCAAGTGTAAACAACAATATCCTAAGATAAGATAATACAGGGTATTTACTTGTCATAATACAGCTTATACATTTAACCTAAAGGTAGTTTTATATCATTTTTTAGTTTTAGATTTTACAATGTTTAAATTTTGGAATTCTGGATTTGGGGAATTTTACCTGTAATAAAACATATTGAATTATATACATATAAATGTAAGACTGTATATAACATTTACTTTTAATGTCATTCATATTCATAATTAAAATACCTAAACTTTACTGACCACCAACTTCTTTCATTTTACTGCTAAACATGGTTCTCAACCCAAGTGACCTCAAGGTCGGTAATCTTTAGCCGGATGTATCCAGGGGCATGTCAGGTCAGGGCCCACCAGCAGGGCCACCATTGCCCAGTACTGGGCTGCGGGCCTGGCTGTTGAGAATTCAGGAGATAGAGCATGGAATTCTAAGAGAATTTTCTGTTTTACTTTTGTTATCAAATTAATTCTGTTCTCTTGCTATCCTTTGTTGAGACATACCTAGGTAGGGTCACTTTTATGTTTATTAAAATCTATGAGGCAGTTGGTAGACTGTACTGCCTGTTCGTTGGAAAAAAAAACTGTCACCCAGAATATACCCTAGCCTGCCTTCTAGAAGGATATGACTGACTCAATAATCCTCCTTGCTCCTTGATTTTAAAATCAGATTATTCACACCCTGGGTAATTAGAGGTCACATATTTCTTATAGATTAAATGCTCCATAGGGTTCTATCTTGTTATGACTTCCTTAAAGACTGCATGACCATAGAAAGGAGAGAAACAACAGATACTTCCCTTCTGTGTATTTATAAAGCCAAAATATTTTATTGCAACTTCTCTTAAAGCATCGTTAACTCTTACAATTGCTTAGCATTTTTCAGCACTCCCTTTCTTAGGGGTTGGGATGTATTTAAAGAGACATGATACACAAATGTTGGAGCATTTGAAAGTGTTGCAGCATAGCTGTAAAAAGCTGACTAGAAAATATCACCTGAACATCTCTATGTAAAAAATAAAGATATTTTACCTCAAAATTTCACACCCCACTGTAAAGAGACTTTAAGCAGCCAATCAGGATGCTAGTCCCAGGACTTGGAAGGGAGTGTGCATCTGGCATGTGCAGGCACAGTCATGTTATTTTCCTATTCAGTTTAAGGACGTTTCCTATGAAATCTCACAAGATTTCAGTGAAATCTCATGAGATCACAAAAAAGCAATGCATGATCTTGATACTACTGATACTGATTGTCTATTGTTATTTATTTGAATTTTTTTTTAAACTTGCAGCTGAAGATTTAGTATGCATTTTCAGGTGTGAGAATTAGAAGATATAATTTTGTAGAGCTAAGTTACATGAACATGGGGCAAAATCAATTATGAAATGATATTGCAACTTTGTTTCCTTATGTATAACTAAACATTTTATGAATCAAGATTTTTACTGTCACTTTAAGGTATGGGGTTGACAGAGGGGATTCAGTGCCAGGAGTCTGAGATTTTTTTAAATATATATTTTTTATAAGCAATTATAGAACACAGAAAATTTTGACAGTCGGATGGCATTATGAAGTAGCCAGGTGGGTGCAGTGTAATATTTTTTAATATTCTATCATTTTCTGCTATCCAAATCACAAATTGATTGCATAAATGAACATAATTGTATTTAATAATAATTTGTGCAATAAAAATTGAACATTTTTTATATTAGCTAATTTTAGCGCAGTATCGGCTAACATTTTAGCCGGGTTGTCTGTAAAATCAGCTGGGTGGTGCACCCGCTAAAAAGGTCCTGGGGAGAACACTGGATATTTTAAAATGTAATATCTATAAAAGTAAATTATAGCGCATATTCATTACAATTGATGAATTAAACTCCATCTAAAATATCGCTAACATTCTGGATCTGATTTTATAAAGGGGAACGTTTACCATCACTTTAAAGACGATTAAATAGATATGTAGCAGGGTTAGATTTGAGAAGTGAGCAGGGTGCATTTCAAGCTTTGAGAATTAGAATATCCTCAATTTTCAAAGCTTAAAGGGGCATGAAACCCAATTTTTTTTAAATAATAGAAGTAAATTTGAAAGTTGTTTAAAATTGTATTCTCTATATCTGAATCATGAAAGAAAAAAATTTGGTTTTATGTCCCTTTTAAGGTTTTTATTTTCTTTTAATTGCTGTCTGGGGGCCATAATACATCCGGGCAGTGCATTTGATGGAACTCTCCACATGACATTTACATCTTTTATTTCACTTTAAAACTGCAGCAAATATTTTAGGATATTGAGGATAGATTGAGTGTTTCAGTTGCATAATGATGGGGTATAACAGGTTTATTAGCAGGGGTTGACTGAGACCAACCAGGGATCACAGACAAAAATTAGGGAAGGGCCCCCTACACTGCACCGTATTCCCAACCCTCCCTCAATACATCAGCAGGCTGCCTTGCCCCAAAAGGGCCTCCCGACATCAAGGGCCAAGGACACTATACTCCAGGGCCCCACCCTCCAGGATCAGACCCCACATTACAGGGCCCCCAGAGAAACAGACCTACTATCCAGGCACGTGGCACCTACTCCAGGGGCAGGGCACCCACTCTGCCCTCCCTAAACTGCTTAGTTACTGCTAGTGCAGCTGTCAGTGCTGTGCTAGCTCCTGATCATCTGCTGCCCGCTCCAGCTTACGACCACTAACGCAGCTGTCCCATACTAAAATTTGCTGTCCTGCTGCCTCTCTCTCACAATCATAACCTCTAGAGTAGCTCATCTGTCACTGCTGCGCTACTCCATTTAACAAACTGTCACTGTGAGCATAAGCAGCACAATAGGAGCCCCTCTGGGGGGCCCCTTATGTGCCGGGCTCTTGGCCCAAGTCCTATTGCCCGACTGCTCAGCCGGCCCCTGTTAGAAAGTGTGTTTTTTTTTTTTTTCTGTAATTCCATGAATGCTTTTAAAGTCCTGAAGGGGTTCGTACATGAATTTGCATAGCACAAAATTGTCTAAAATATAGTTTTTTTCCATTACAGGCCTAGGGACAGTATATATCCTTGATACATTATCTGCGTTGCTGGAGAAGAATTACGTGTTGGATATTAGGCAGTGAAGAACGACTGGTACAAGGGTGGGGACGAGGGATCGACATTTAAAACAGGGCTAGACAAATTCCTAGGGCCAGGGAGCCATCTCCTAGAATTCAATTTTTGGCACCTAAATGTTTGGATTCATAACATATATCCAGGATTGGACATTTCCACTAGTCCCAGACTAATAAGAAATTGCAGCATACCAGGAAGAAATTAGTTTTCTTCTCGAATATTGATCAGACTATAAACTTCTTTTTTGAACGACTGGTATTTTGCTACAGTTATACATGCTGTATTTAGAGAATCCTTCCCTGGCTACTAAAAATGTGTTCTGATTGTTCCACCATATTTTAGCAGGCTACAAAGTTATATATATATATGTATATGTGTATATGTTTCAACTCATGTTAAAATGTAATTTGCCTTGGTTTGGTAAGAATTGACAAATAACACTTTCCATTATGTTTGCTATTCCGTAGAGTAAATTCACTAAAGAATGAGAGGGCATTCTGAGTTTTATTAAATCTGCTCAGCGGCATAACATCCAAATGAAAGAGACTAGAGTGTTCTCATTATTCTAATTGCATTAAAGGGATGGTAAGGTCAGAAATTTTCTGTTAGTTGTTTTATAAACTTTAAATATTATTATACATTTTTCCAAATACCTTGCTCTGCGCTTTATTTGCCATTCAGAAGCTATTGTGATCACAAAATATGTAAATTTCCAAACCCACTAATTTGCATGAGCCAATCACGGTGGGCAACCTGGGTTCTCTCTTTCCTGCAGTTCCGGGTACAGGGATCCTGTCTAACGCATGCGCTCTGATGTGCCCAAAGTATACGTGTGCGTATTTTATTTTCTCTACTACAATCTCTTACGTAAGCGATCTAGATGTCATGGGACCGCAGTCAAGATTAGCATAGCAATGACAGGAAACTGAGTTCTAAGATTGCACATTCGTACAATTTCCGATAAGACCTGGCAAAAGTCTTCAATTAGCGCATTGCCCATGCGTGTCAAAATGCTTTTAAATGTGCACGCGTTTTAATATGATAATTAGGGAAGCTAATTTATGCATGAAGAAGAGCTTTCTAGACTGCCCTTTCTAGGGGGCTGGAAATAGTGACGTAAGAAGATTTAAGCAACTTTCTAATTTACTCCTATTATCAATTTTTCTTCATTCTCTTGCTATCTTTATTTGAAAAGCAAGACTGTAAGTTTAGAAGCCGGCCCATTTTTAGTTCACAACCTGGGTCATGCTTGCTGATTGGTGGCTAAATGCTGTCCAGGGTACTGAACCAAAAATTGTCTTGCTCCTTAGCTTAGATGCCTTCTTTTTCAAATAAAGATAGCAAGAGAATGAAGAAGAATTGATAATAGGAGTAAATTAGAAAGTTGCTTAAAATTGCATGCTGTCTGAATCAAGAAAAAAAATTGGGTTTAGTATCCCTTTAAGCTTTGACTGGATATTGCTTTAATATAAACATTTTTGCTCAGATATAGTCTCACTGTTTGTAACAATTATCAGCTGATGCTGGCTGGAGGCGTGGGAGGGAAAGTGGGATGTGTGTGGCGACTCAGCACAGAGGGAGTATGAGGGGCGCTACACTCAAGAAAAGAAAATAAAGTTAAAGGGAGAGATGGGCATTGCACTACAGAAAAGGCTGTGGGGGTTCGCCATGTAACAATCACCGGTAGGGGGGGGAGACGAGGAAACCACTACATTACAGAAAGTTTCAGAAACAATTAAAAAAATATATATGTATAAATGTATATGAAGGAAAACATGTAATGTAGTCTGAAGGCTTGTTAAAATATCAACGTATAATGAGAATTCATTGTTATTTTATGTTTGTCTTCGCAAGGTTGCACCAAGATATAGACTAGAAGGAGGAAGCAACTTATGTATTTTTACAGTTTTGTTTTGTAGTACTGGGTTGTCGTAGAAAGTCTAGTTCTAGAAAGTTGTATCCTTTCATTCATTTATTTATTATTATCATCATCAGTACTAGCACTAATCACTATGGCCTAGATTTGGAGTTTGGCGTTAGCCGTGAAAACCAGCGTTAGAGGCTCCTAACGCTGGTTTTAGGCTACCGCCGGTATTTGGAGTCACTCAAAATAGGGTCTAACGCTCACTTTTCATCCGCGACTTTTCCATACCGCAGATCCCCTTACGTAAATTGTGTATCCTATCTTTTCAATGGGATCTTTCTAACTCCGGTATTTAGAGTCGTTTCTGAAGTGAGCGTTAGACATCTAACGACAAAACTCCAGCCGCAGAAAAAGTCAGTAGTTAAGAGCTTTCTGGGCTAACGCCGGTTTATAAAGCTCTTAACTACTGTACTCTAAAGTACACTAACACCCATAAACTACCTATGTACCCCTAAACCGAGGTCCCCCCACATCGCCGACACTCGAATAATTTTTTTTAACCCCTAATCTGCCGACCGCCACCTAAGTTATCCTTATGTACCCCTAATCTGCTGCCCCTAACACCGCCGACCCCTGTATTATATTTATTAACCCCTATTCTGCCCCCCACAACGTCGCCTCCACCTACCTACACTTATTAACCCCTAATCTGCCGACCGCAAAGCGCCGCCACCTACGTTATCCTTATGTACCCCTAATCTGCTGCCCCTAACACCGCCGACCCCTGTATTATATTTATTAACCCCTAATCTGCCCCCCACAACGTCGCCTCCACCTGCCTACACTTATTAACCCCTAATCTGCCGACCGGAGCTCACCGCTATTCTAATAAATGTATTAACCCCTAAAGCTAAGTCTAACCCTAACACTAACACCCCCCTAAGTTAAATATAATTTACATCTAACGAAATTAATTAACTCTTATTAAATAAATTATTCCTATTTAAAGATACTTGCCTGTAAAATAAATCCTAATATAGCTACAATATAAATTATAATTATATTATAGCTATTTTAGGATTTATATTTATTTTACAGGTAACTTTGTATTTATTTTAACCAGGTACAATAGCTATTAAATAGTTAAGAACTATTTAATAGCTAAAATAGTTAAAATAATTACAAATTTACCTGTAAAATAAATCCTAACCTAACACTACACTATCAATAAATTAATTAAATACAATTCCTACAAATAAATACAATTAAATAAACTAGCTAAAGTACAAAAAATAAAAAAGAACTAAGTTAGAAAATATTTACAAACATAAGAAAAATATTACAACAATTTTAAACTAATTACACCTACTCTAAGCCCCCTAATAAAATAACAAAGCCCCCCAAAATAAAAAAATGCCCTACCCTATTCTAAATTACAAAAGTTCAAAGCTCTTTTACCTTACCAGCCCTGAACAGGGACCTTTGCGGGGCATGCCCCAAAGAATTCAGCTCTTTTGCCTGTAAAAAAACCCATACAATACCCCCCCCCAACATTACCTAACACTAAGCCCCTGAAGATCTTCCTACCTTATCTTCACCCTGCCAGGTTCACCGATCCGTCCTGAAGAGCTCCTCCGATGTCCTGATCCAAGCCCAAGCGGGGGGCTGAAGAGGTCCATGATCCGGCTGAAGTCTTCATCCAAGCGGGAGCTGAAGAGGTCCATGATCCGGCTTAAGTCTTCATCCAAGCGGGAGCTGAAGAGGTCCATGATCCGGATGAAGTCTTCTATCAATGGCATCTTCAATCTTCTTTCTTCCGGATCCATCTTGCAGACCTCCGACACGGAACATCCTCTTCTCCCGACGCCTACTAGCCGAATGACGGTTCCTTTAAGGGACGTCATCCAAGATGGCGTCCCTCGAATTAAGGTAGGAATATTCTGATTGGCTGATGGAATCAGCCAATCAGAATCAAGTTCAATCTGATTGGCTGATCCAATCAGCCAATCAGATTGAGCTCGCATTCTATTGGCTGATCGTAACAGCCCCCTTTTCATGATATGTTTAAAGGGACAGTCTAGTCAAAATTGAACTTTCCAATTTACTTTTATCATCAAATTTGCTTTGTTCTCTTGGTATTCTTAGTTAAAAAGTTAAACCTAGGTAGGCTCATATGCTAATTTCTAAGCCCTTGAAGGCCGCCTCAAATTTCAGTGTACAGGTAGCCCTCAGTTTACACCGGGGTTAGGTTCTAGGAGGAATGGTTGTAAATCGAAACCGTTGTAAATTGAAACCCAGTTTATAATGTAAGTCAATGGAAAGTGAGGGGGTTAGGTTCCAGGCCCCTCTCAAAATTGTCATAAGTAACACCTAATACATTATTTTTAAAGCTTTGAAATGAAGACTTTAAATGCTAAACTGCATTATAAACCTAATAATATAGATTGTATCATCATCAAACTAAGTTTAATGAACAAAAACATTTTTTACTTGCATTTTTCTGCAATCAGTTCTCTGCATTGTTAGCATGTTAGATAATATTGGCCCTGCACCTATTCTATGCATTTCAATCTGCAGTGATTAATAAGCACCCTCACCTAAAGTTGCTGGACAGGAAGATAATAGGGAAGTGGCTGCTAAATCTTGCTCGATAGGTCTGGTCTGCTCTGTGTACACAGATCAATTTAAGGCTGTTAAGTTGCATAACTTTGCTGCAAAACAAGCGGACAGTTCCACCTACTGGCTTTTTTAATTAGTGCACTTTGCTTTCCAAAGCTTTTCAATAGCAGTCACACGACTGAAAAAAAAGGTTGTTATTCTGAAACGGCGCAAATTGAACCGGCGTAAACTGAGGGCCACCTGTATTTTTTCACAACTAGAGAGCGTTAGTTGATGTATACTATATAGATAACATTGTGCTCTCACTCTTGTAATTACCTAGGAGTCAGCACTAATTGGCTAAAATGCAAATCTGTCAAAGTTGAAAACAGATTAAATATAGAATTAAAGATGCTATCATGGTGATACTTTTTATAAATGTATTTTTTTTAAATTTATTTTTAAACCGATGGTCCTTTAAAATCAGCTCTAACACTTTTTTTTATTTTCCAATTTACGCTGTAGAATTATCTATTCAAAAGTATGTTAATAGAATTGCCAGTATTTTTTTTCCATAAAAGGTGGAAATTCTGTTTAGGTGTGTCACTTTGTGTGTTTTACCCCTTAGCTGTGCATAAACATTTTTACAAAGTAGAATATTTAATTTTTAAACTGTTATGGCTCTTTAAGACAGTTTTATGCTCATTATTACGTTATAATAATAATAATAATAATTAAAAAAAAGTATGAGTGTGTCTGTGTATATGTGTATATATATATATATATATATATATATATATATATATATATATATATATATATATATATATATATATATATATATATATATATATATATATATATATATATATAGAATAAAAAGTTAAATTGTGAATTAGTGCTAGACTGTATATTCCCTAAGATATTTATATATCTGGGCACTCAGTATGTAAATAAAGTCTTAGTAATAGAAATCTGTATATAGAATGAGGACAAACTATGCATAGGTAAACAAACCCCAAATAGTAGGGTGGTCCACTTATGATAATATCATAAAACACACATATATGAAATCAGTAAAAATGTATAATAAACATCAGTCCCAACAAATAATAATTCATATGTGGTGGGTGAACGTAATCAACAAAACAATTCATAAAGTGTAGAGAATGGAGAACAAGGGTCCTGGTCCCTTTAGGATATCTACTTACACTCTTCTACCTCAATCTGTATGAGGTAAGGGCCGCACAGTGTAGAGAGAGTCTGTCATAGACACCAGGCAGGTCTTGTCTTCCAATAGAATCAATTATTTCGCTAGCTTGTACGTTTCTCTTAAAATACAAATCAATCAATAGCAAAGTGTGCATGCAGGAAAACTGTCACACACACACAGAAGGATTTTTTTTTCACTTTCACCTAGTATGTTAATTTATTGAGAGACAGAAGAAATATATTGTAATTACAAACACTTTAATTTATGAGCTATACTGCATCACCTATTAATGTTTTTTTTTTAATATCTTTTTATTAGATTTTATATCACATAACAAACAATAAGAAATAGGCAAAACATAAGTCATTCTTATTTCAATTTCTTCATTGGGGTACCACCACAAAAACACACACAAAAAAAAAAAATCCCCTCAGTCCCCCCCCCAACCTAACTATATAGAATGGGTAGGTCACCTCTTAACATGGCTTCTTCCAAAAATAGTGAACCACAAAACGGGCGTATTATCTGCAAGTGACTTTCTTTGGGCAAAGAGGAAATTAGTGGCATCCATTTGAGGAAGAAGCATTTACTTCTTTTTTTCTAAGTTACTAGTAATGTCATATTGCTCTAAAGTCATTAGATTTAACAATAGGTTTTTGAACTCAGCCAGTTGAGTACTTTTCTTAGAAATCCATTGTTTCAAAATTAAATTCCTACCTGTTAGAATTATGATATTTAGGAAGTTATTAGTAAATATTTTACTGGTATCATTAACCAGAAAAAAATATATGAACATCTTGTAGTTTAAATGAGAATTTACACAGTTTTTCAAACCAGAAATTGATTTTATGCCAAAATTTTTGAATTTTAGGGCATCTCCAGAAACAATGATATGTCGGCCGCAGGAAGTCTACACTTACTACAGGCACTTATCAGTCTTTTCTCCCATTTAACTATCATCGCTGGAGTAATATATATTTTATTCAGGGTCTTCACATGTGATTCTCTCCATGAAATAGAGGCCGTGGTGGAATCCACCAAAGCAAAGCTGTTTTGGAGTATATCCAGTTGAGGGGATGTGCTTAAGAACTGCCATTTGTTTGAAACTCTGTGTAGATTGTCCATACCCTGATAGTCCTTTATCATTTTGTATAGAGTAGATATCGCTCTTTTCCCACTTCTATAAAGTTCAATAACAGGGGACAGTTTATCCCAGGCTAAAAGATTGGCTTGGTTTTTGATCAACTCGGCAAGATAGTGACGTACTTGCAAATACGCCAAAAATTGTTTATTGGGAATATTAAATTCCCCTTTAAGATCGATTTACATAGCAAATCCGAATCTTGTAGTTGAGACATATAGACCAAGCCATTCTCCTCCCAACTTCGAAACATTCTAGAGTTTAGAGCGTAGGGGAATTCAGCATTTCCAACAATAGGCAGGAATTTGGAAAAGGAGGAATCAATCCCCAGACCTTTACAAATTTTGTCCCAGGCTATAATAATACTTTTTATACTTAGTATGTTTTTAATTTTTTCTGGTAAATTATTCTTTTTTAGGTGTAGCAAAGCTTTCAACGAATAAGGTTTAATTAGTTGTTGGTCCAAAGACAAGGGCATATAATATTCAGAGTCTGTAACCCAGTCAAGAGCTAGTTTCCCTATACAGACCCAATTGTAAATTTCAATATCGGGGAGAGCTAGCCCACCTTTATCTCTTGGTAATGTCAGTCTAGAGTGGGCCAGGGCAATCCTCTTTTTGTTCCACAAGAACTTTGTACAGATTTGTCTAAAAAAACATAAGGTCCTTCTTAGTGATGAACAAAGGAATACTCTGCATTACGTAAAGAATTTTAGGAAAGATCATCATCTTTATTAAGTTAATCTTCCCTGAGAGGGAGAGAGGGAATTTTGACCAGTTAGACAGATCTTTGTTGATTTCAATCCATAATGATGTATAATTTAAAGTATACCAATCATTAGGGTTCCTAGATATTTTAATGCCCAAATATTTAATATAATTACTTGTTATTGAGAGAGGAATTTCCTGTAAACCATTTTTATGTTTATATAACCATAATATTTCAGACTTATTACGATTAATCTTATAACCCAAAAACGAACCATATTCGTCCATGATTTGTAAGATTAATGGAATATTCTTTTTTGAGTATTTTAAAAAGATCAGTAGGTCATCGGCATATAGGGAGAGTACTACTTGAATATGGCCTATACAAATTCCATCATGTTCCTTTCTAAGGAGTATTGCCAGGGGTTCAATGGCAAGATTGAACAGGTAAGGTGAAAGTGGGCAGCCCTGCCTGGTCCCTTTTTGAAGAAGAATGGGTTCTGTAGGAAGTCCATTAACTAGAATAGAAGCTTTGGAGTTAATATAGATCAATTGTACAAAGTTCAGCAATGCGCCCTTAAGACCAAATCTACCGAGAGTAGATACCAAGTGATCCCATGTGATCGTATCAAAAGCTTTTTCCGCATCAATCGCCAAAATGGCAAAATCCGTTGATAGTTTTGCACCCTCTTTTTTCAGCTTTTCCCAGAAAAATTCTATTACAGTCTGGAGTTTCCTCAAGTTGTTAGTTGAATTTCTCCCTGTCATGAAACTGGTTTGATCCTTATGTATCAGTAAGTGCATACAGGGCTTTAGTCGTTGTGCTATTATTCCTGTCAAAAGTTTATAATAGTTATTTAGCAGATAAATGGGTCTATAAGAGCCAATTTGTTCCGGGTCCTTATCTTTCTTAAGTATTAAGGAGACTAAGGAAGATGTAAAAAAAGTGGAATGCATTACACCTAAACTATAGTAATTATTAAATAGCTTCTCTAAGACTGGACAAATATCTTCCCCCCAATAATTTATACAGTTCTATAGGCAGTTGATCTGGGCCCGGAGCTTTATTAGAGGGAGCTGATTGAATGGCTTCCATTATTTCCTCCTCTGTAATTGGGGTATTAATCTTAGCCAAGTATTCACTAGGGGATCTTAATTTTCTCCCAGAAAACTTGTTTGGCCTGTTGATTAATTGGTGAATCAGAAAAAACCTGAGAGAAATAATCTCTTAAAATTATAGAATTCCTTCCATCGAGCCTGCAACCAGTTTTTAAACCGAGTGTCAGAGGATAAATGTCTGGGGAAAAAAAATCTCCCAACGTTATTTAAGTTATACGCCCTTATGTTTAGATCAAGTAATATAAATGCATGATCTGATTGAACGATTTCCTTAATATCAGTCCTAGTATTTAAGCCTAAAATTTTCTCGTTCACAAAAAAAGCATCAAGTCTGGACATGGTGGGATTTGGATTCGCATGTAAACATTTTACTATCTGGATTTTGAATCCTCCAGATATCCTTTAAATCCAGCGAGGAGGTAAAATTCCTCAGTAGCTTTGCCTCAAGTTTACTATTTTGGTTTTTAGACCGTTTAAGTCTGTCTAAAGCTGGAAACATTACTGCATTAAAGTCACCCGCAACTACTAAATATTCAGAGCAAAACTGTAGTAGCTTGACTTGGAGATTAGCCCAGAAAAGTTTATCCGGTTTGTTTGGACCGTATAAATTACATATTACTAGCTTCATGCCTTCTACCTCTAACTGGAGAATAATATATCTTTCCTCTATGTCAAGTTCCTGAGAGAGTACCCTGTAATTTAAATGCTTATTAATTAGAAAAGCTACTCCCTTCTTTCTTGCGCTACAGGGCGTCGCTATCACTCCCCCTACCCATCGGGTTTTTAATTTGGGTATCTCTTGTATTTTTAAATGGGTTTCCTGAAGTAAGACAATATCAGAATTATGTTTTTTTAAATAAATTCAGGATTCCCTTACATTTTATTGGGGAGGTGATACCCCCGACATTCCATGATGTTATTCAAATACTATCTTTCATTACACTTAGGGAGTTCTAATGGGATAATATTAATCTATTAATGGAGAATATACACGTGAGGGGGGGGGGGGAAGAGGGACAAGAGGAGTGAAGGGGGAAAAGAAAAAAAAAAAAGGGGTTTACCCTTAAAATATACTTCATAACACCTTCAAGATTTAGCAATAGGAAATACTCAGATATTATACACATAAAATAGCAAAATCTTTTTGCCATGTTGTATTTTAACATAACATATTGATTATTCATAAGACACAGTAAAAAAAACACAAAACAAGAAAAAAAAACAAAAAACATATAACCTTATTTCAAGAAATAATAGCCAGCTACCACCATAGTATCTAAAATCGGCCCTAATGGCTTTTGTGCTGGAGAAAAGAAATTTAGTGCACATTAGTTGCTCAGAAAGAGCCATTTTTAAAGGAAAAACGTTGAAATAACTTAACATGGCCCTTTTAGGTTTAACATTGCCTTCATATTTTAACCTTAAAAAAGTGTTCAAGTGCTATACTAACAGCGTGAGTCGAACTTTTGTATAAATATTTACATATTGATTAGTCATAATACATGGAAAGTAAAAAAACAAACAAAAACATTTAGAAAACCCTATTCTAAGTGAAATAATTGACAAGGTACCCTCATAGTATCTTAAGCAAGCCCTAAGTGCTTTCAAAACATAATAAACAAATTCCAGTGCACATTGATTAAATACCATAAGCAACAAAACCAGTACCGTACGTATTAGTACTACAGAGCCATATCAGGACCCTTTACACTGAGAGCTGAGGGAAATTTTTCAAAATGTATGAGATAGCTTCTTCAACATTATTTAAAACAACTGACTTATCCTTATTTGAAAGCTTAATCTTGGCTGGGTACATTAATATAGCTTGAATACCAGCGTTAATTAGTTTAGTACAGATTGGTGCCATGTTACTTCGTTTTTGGGAAGTTTCAGAGGAATAGTCCTGGAATAATAAGATCTTATGAGGACCAAGCATCAGTGGGAATTTCTTTCTATAACTCCTTAATGTATTAATCTTGTCCTGAAAGCTTAAAGGACCAGTTAACAATACAGGGCACCATTACAAATCAATTCTGCCTAAAAAAATAATTATGTTGAGCTGTACCTTTTTAATTAACTGCTAGCAGGCTCCTTAAACGATTGTTTTAAACTTTTTGCTGCTTTCCCTTTCCTCCATGGTCACATGGATGTGGTTCACAAATGGAAAATGCATATACGTATATGCCTTTTCCTTTCAATGCGCATGCAAAACCGGAAGTGGTCTGACGTCATGCATCACCAGCATATCGGGACCGTGCTTCTTTGGTGAAGCAGTGCACATAAAAGCTTGTGCACTGTCCACACTGTAATTTGGTGATGCTCTAGATCCTATTACACTTAGATGTGGAATAGAAATAAATAATTTAATCAAGGCAATTAATAAAAAAATAAATAAAACTAAAATGATAGCAATTGATAATAATGCAAAGTAACCGCACATCCTTTGTTGAAGAGCAGTAAGGCACTGGGAGAGAGCTGCTGTTTGGTGGCTGATAAAGATTGGATTTTAGTAGTAGGGCATTACTGCTCTTCAACAAAGGACACTTTCAAGTATTGTCAATTTTGCCTTATTCTCTTTGGTTCCTTTGTTGAAGAGCAGTAATACATTACTGGGAGATAGCTGAAAGCCAGTTTTGCATTATAGCTCTTCAAAAAAGGACAATTAAGGAATGAGGGAAATTAGGTAAAACTTGTAAGCATCCTTTGTTGAAGAGCAGTAAGACACTGGAAGAGAGCTGCTGTTTGGTGGCTGATAAAGATTGGATTTTAGTAGTAGGTCATTACTGCTCTTCAACAAAGAACACTTTCAAGTATTGTCAATTTCTCCTGTTAAGTGTAGTCAGTCCACGGGTCATCCATTACTTATGGAATATTTCTCTTCCTAACAGGAAACTGCAAGAGAATTACCCAGCAGAGCTTGCTATATAGCTCCTCCCCTCACCTATCATAGTCAGTCATTCTCTTGCAGCCTAACTAGTAGGAAGCTGTGAGAGATCTGTGGTGTTTTTTTAACTTAGTTTATTTCTACAATCAAAAGTTTGTTATTTTTAAATGGCACCGGAGTGTGCTGTTTATTCTCAGGCAGCATTAGAAGAAGAATCTGCCTGCGTTTTCTATGGTCTTAGCAGACGTAACTAAGATCCACTGGCTGTTTCTCATCTGAGGCGTGAGGTACTTTCAGAGAAGGGGAATAGCATGCAGGGCTCCCCTGCAACAAATGAGGTATGCGCAGTAATTTATTTTCTGGGGAATGGAATTGACTGAGAAAATACTGCTGATACCATTGTAAAGTAAGTTCAGCCTTAAATGCAGCGATAGCGACTGGTATCAGGCTGATGTGTATGTGTGTGTACACTGAATGTATTTTTCTAAGGAATGGAATTGACTCTGAAAATACTGTAAATACTGAAATAATGTATGAGCCTTAACTGCAGTAAAAGCGACTGGTAGCAGGCTTGTAAATAATAATACATAACTTTTAAATGTATGTTTAAAACGTTTTACTGGCTTGTTAATCGTTTTTGTGAGGTACTTGGTGATAAAACTTATTAGGGCATGATTTTTACCACATGGCCATTTTTGTTTTCTGCATAGAAACAGTTTCTGAGCTTCCCCACTGTTGTAATATGAGTGGGAGGGGCCTATTTTAGCGCTTTTTTACACAGTAAAAATTCAGCCACAATCTGTCTACTTCATCCTCCATGATCCAGATCGTCTCTAGAGAGCTCAGGGGTCTTCAAAATCCATTTTGAGGGAGGTAATCAGTCACAGTAGTCCTGTGACAGTGTATTTGACTGTGAGAAAAACGTTAATTATATAATTGTTATCCGTTTTTGGGTACTAAGGGGTTAATCATCCATTTGCTGGTGGGTGCAATCCTTTGCTAACTTAATACATTTACTGTGAAAATTTGGTTGCTATAACTATTTTTGATCATTGTTATTTCAACTGTGTTAGTTTTTCTGTGCTTCTTAAAGGCACAGTAACGTTTTTTATATTGCTTGTAAATTAATTTTGAAAAGTATTTCCAAGTTTGCTAGTCTCATTGCTAGTTTGTTTAAACATGTCTGACTCAGATGAATCTCTTTGTTCACTATGTTTAAAGGCCAATGTGGAGCCCAATAGAAATTTGTGCACTCAATGTATAGATGTCACTTTAAATAAAAGTCAAACTTTATATGTTAAGAAATTATCACCAGGCAACGAGGGGGAAGTTATGCCGACTAACTCTCCTCACGTGTCAGTACCTTCGCCTCCCGCTCAGGAGGTGCGTGATATTGTGGCGCCAAGTACATCAGGGCGGCCCATACAAATCACTTTGCAAGACATGGCTATTGTTATGACAGAAGTACTGTCTAAATTGCCAGAATTAAGAGGTAAGCGCGATCACTCTGGAGTTAGAACAGAGCGCGCTGATAATGGTAGAGCCATGTCTGATACTGCGTCACAATTTGCAGAACATGAGGACGGAGAGCTTCATTCTGTGGGTGACGGGTCTGATCCGGGTAAACTGGATTCAGAAATTTCAAATTTTAAATTTAAGCTTGAGAACCTCCGCGTATTGCTAGGGGAGGTATTAGCGGCTCTGAATGATTGTAACACAGTTGCAATTCCAGAGAAAGTATGTAGGCTGGATAAATATTTTGCGGTACCGGTGTGTACTGACGCTTTTCCTATACCTAAAAGGCTTACAGAAATTGTTAACAAGGAGTGGGATAGACCCGGTGTGCCCTTTTTACCACCTCCTATATTTAGAAAAATGTTTCCTATAGACGCAACCACATGGGACTTATGGCAGACGGTCCCTAAGGTGGAGGGAGCAGTTTCTACTTTGGCTAAGCGCACCACTATCCCGGTGGAGGATAGCTGTGCTTTTTCAGATCCAATGGATAAAAAGTTAGAGGATTACCTTAAGAAAATGTTTGTTCAACAAGGTTTTATATTACAACCCCTTGCATGCATTGCGCCTGTTACTGCTGCGGCGGCATTCTGGTTTGAGTCTCTGGAAGAGACCATTCGCACAGCTCCATTGGATGAAATTATGAACAAGCTTAAAACCCTTAAGCTAGCTAACTCATTTGTTTCTGATGCCGTCGTACACTTAACCAAACTTACGGCTAAAAACTCCGGATTCGCCATTCAAGCGCGCAGAGCGTTGTGGCTTAAATCCTGGTCAGCTGACGTGACTTCTAAATCCAAATTGCTTAATATTCCTTTCAAAGGGCAGACCTTATTCGGGCCCGGCTTGATAGAAATTATTGCTGACATTACGGGAGGTAAGGGCCATGCTCTACCTCAGGACAGGGCCAAATCAAAGGCCAAACAGTCTAATTTTCGTGCCTTTCGTAACTTCAAGGCAGGAGCAGCATCAACTTCCTCCGCTCCAAAACAGGAAGGAGCTGTTGCTCGTTACAGGCAGGGCTGGAAAGTTAACCAGTCCTGGAACAGGGGCAAGCAGGCCAAGAAACCTGCTGCTGCCCCCAAGACAGCATGAAGAGAGGGCCCCCTATCCGGAAACGGATCTAGTGGGGGGCAGACTTTCTCTCTTCGCCCAGGCTTGGGCAAGAGATGTCCGGGATCCCTGGGCGTTGGAGATCAAATCTCAGGGATATCTCCTGGACTTCAAAACTTCTCCTCCACGGGGGAGATTTCATCTTTCAAGGTTATCAGCAAACCAAACAAAGAAAGAGGCGTTTCTACGCTGTGTACAAGACCTCTTACTAATGGGGGTAATCCACCCAGTTCCGTGGACGGAACACGGGCAGGGATTCTATTCAAATCTATTTGTGGTTCCCAAAAAAGAGGGATCCTTCAGACCAATCTTGGACTTAAAAATCCTAAACAAATTTCTAAGAGTTCCATCATTCAAAATGGAAACTATTCGAACCATCCTTCCCATGATCCAAGAGGGTCAGTACATGACCACGGTGGACTTAAAGGATGCTTACCTTCACATACCGATTCACAAGGACCATTACCGGTATCTGAGATTTGCCTTCCTAGACAGGCATTACCAGTTTGTAGCTCTTCCCTTCGGATTAGCTACGGCCCCAAGAATCTTTACAAAAATTCTAGGATCACTTCTGGCGGTACTAAGACCGCGAGGCATAGCGGTGACTCCGTACCTAGACGACATTCTGATACAAGCGTCAAGTTTTCAAACTGCCAAGTCTCATACAGAGATAGTTCTGGCATTTCTGAGGTCGCATGGGTGGAAGGTGAACGTGGAAAAGAGTTCTCTATTACCACTTACAAGAGTTCCCTTTCTAGGGACTCTTATAGATTCTCTAGAGATGAAAATTTACCTGACAGAGGCCAGGTTATTAAAACTTCTAAATGCTTGCCGTGTCCTTCACTCCATTCCACACCCGTCAGTAGCTCAGTGCATGGAAGTAATCGGCTTAATGGTAGCGGCAATGGACATAGTACCATTTGCGCGCCTGCATCTCAGACCGCTGCAATTGTGCATGCTAAGTCAGTGGAACGGGGATTACTCAGATTTGTCCCCCCTACTAAATCTGGATCAAAGGACCAGAGATTCTCTTCTATGGTGGCTCTCTCGGCCACATCTGTCCAAGGGGATGACCTTTCGCAGGCCAGATTGGACGATTGTAACAACAGACGCCAGCCTTCTAGGCTGGGGAGCAGTCTGGAATTCCCTGAAAGCTCAGGGATTATGGACTCAGGAGGAGAAACTCCTCCCAATAAATATTCTGGAGTTAAGAGCAATATTCAATGCTCTCCTAGCTTGGCCTCAGTTAGCAACTCTGAGGTTCATCAGATTTCAGTCGGACAACATCACAACTGTGGCTTACATCAACCATCAAGAGGGAACCAGAAGTTCCCTAGCGATGTTGGAAGTCTCAAAGATAATTCGCTGGGCAGAGTCTCACTCTTGCCACCTGTCAGCGATCTACATCCCAGGCGTGGAGAACTGGGAGGCGGATTTTCTAAGTCGACAGACTTTTCATCCGGGAGAGTGGGAGCTCCATCCGGAGGTCTTTGCTCAACTGATTCGTCGTTGGGGCAAACCAGATCTAGATCTCATGGCGTCTCGTCAGAACGCCAAGCTTCCTTGTTACGGATCCAGGTCCAGGGACCCGGGAGCGGTGCTGATAGATGGCTGACTGCATGGAGATTGAACGCTTGACTCTATCAAAGCGTGGTTTCTCGGAGGCGGTTATTGATACCTTAATACAGGCTAGGAAGCCTGTTACCAGAAAAATTTACCATAAAATATGGCGTACATATTTACGTTGGTGCGAATCCAAGAGTTACTCATGGAGTAAGGTTAGGATTCCTAGGATATTGTCCTTTCTACAAGAGGGTTTAGAAAAGGGCTTATCTACTAGTTCGTTAAAGGGACAGATTTCTGCTCTGTCTATTCTTCTACACAAACGTCTGGCTGAAGTTCCAGACGTTCAGGCTTTCTGTCAGGCTTTAACTAGGATTAAGCCTGTGTTTAAGTCTGTTGCTCCGCCGTGGAGCTTAAACTTAGTTCTTAATGTTCTTCAAGGCGTTACATTTGAACCCCTTCATTCCATTGATATCAAGTTGTTATCTTGGAAAGTTCTGTTTTTGATGGCTATTTCCTCGGCTCGAAGAGTCTCTGAGTTATCTGCCTTACATTGTGATTCTCCTTATCTGATTTTTCATTCAGACAAGGTAGTCCTGGGTTCTTACCTAAGGTAGTTACTAACAGGAATATCAATCAAGAGATTGTTGTTCCATCTCTGTGTCTTAACCCTTCTTCAAAGAAGGAACGACTTTTGCATAATCTGGACGTAGTCCGTGCCCTGAAATTCTATTTGCAGGCAACTAGGGATTTTCGTCAAACTTCTTCCCTGTTTGTCATTTACTCTGGACAGAGGAGAGGTCAAAAGGCTTTGGCTACCTCTCTCTCTTTTTGGCTTCGTAGCATAATACGATTAGCCTATGAGACTGCTGGACAGCAGCCCCCTGAAAGGATTACAGCTCATTCTACTAGAGCTGTGGCTTCCACCTGGGCCTTTAAAAATGAGGCCTCTGTTGAACAGATTTGCAAGGCTGCGACTTGGTCTTCGCTTCACACTTTTTCAAAATTTTACAAATTTGACACTTTTGCTTCCTCGGAGGCTGTGTTTGGGAGAAAGGTACTTCAGGCAGTGGTTCCTTCTGTTTAATGTTCCTGCCTTGTCCCTCCCTTCATCCGTGTACTTTAGCTTTGGTATTGGTATTCCATAAGTAATGGATGACCCGTGGACTGACTACACTTAACAGGAGAAAACATAATTTATGCTTACCTGATAAATTCCTTTCTCCTGTAGTGTAGTCAGTCCACGGCCCGCCCTGTTTTTACGGCAGGTCTAAATTTTAATTAAACTCCAGTCACCACTGTACCCTATGGTTCCTCCTTTCTCGTCTGCTTTGGTCGAATGACTGACTATGATAGGTGAGGGGAGGAGCTATATAGCAAGCTCTGCTGGGTAATTCTCTTGCAGTTTCCTGTTAGGAAGAGAAATATTCCATAAGTAATGGATGACCCGTGGACTGACTACACTACAGGAGAAAGGAATTTATCAGGTAAGCATAAATTATGTTTTTTCCTTATTCTCTTTGGTTCCTTTGTTGAAGAGCAGTAAGGCACTGGGAGAGGGCTGCTGTTTGGTGGCTGATGAAGATTGGATTTTAGTAGTAGGGCATTACTGCTCTTCAACAAAGGACACTTTCAAGTATTGTCAATTTTGCCTTATTCTCTTTGGTTCCTTTGTTGAAGAGCAGTAAGGCACTAGACGAGAGCTGCTGTTTGGTGGCTGATAAAGATTGGATTTTAGTAGTAGGGCATTACTGCTCTTCAACAAAGGACACTTTCAAGTATTGTCAATTTTGCCTCATTCTATTTGCTTCCTTTGTTGAAGAGCAGTTAGACACTGGGAGAGAGCTGCTGTTTGGTCGCTGATGAAGATTGGATTTTAGTAGTAGGGCATTACTGCTCTTCAACAAAGGACACTTTCAAAGGACACTCCTGCTCTTCAGCTGCTCCCTTTCATGCTGTGCCTGCTTGTAAATTATAAAGACGATAGTGCACACCCGAGGGGGGTGGGGGTGGTGGTCACGTGCACGTGCGAGGGGGCACATGCACGTGCAGGGGGGTCACGTGCACACGCAGGGGGTCACGTGCACGCTCACATGCACACACAATGGGTAAAAAAAATGCAAATAGGCTAATCTTGGATTGGAAGACAAAACTTGTCACTCACAGTGAGCCCATCCTCCTCTAGGCGTGGGAGGTGGTCAAGCCTCAGGAGAAAAGTAAGTTTTATAATAATTTTACTATCTTAAGTTTTTATTTTGAATGCTCATATACATTATAAACTTAATCATCTATGTGGCTGTATATTTATTTTGGTTTTGGTTTTGTGCTGTGTTGACTGGTCCTTTAAGTATTTGACTATTACTGGACGAGTTTTTATGGAGCCTTCCCTGGATTCTCTCGGGGGATCCAGCCTATGTGCTCTTTCTATTTGCATAGGTGATAATCCCAGAATTTGGGGGAGCCGGACCTCAGTAAATTGTAATAAGTCTTGAAACTCTAAAGTTTCCGGTACCCCAATAATTTTGAGATTATTCCTGTGCGATCGATCTTCAAGCTCATCCAGTCTTATTTGAATAATTTTATTCTGAGCTAATTGGGATTCCAGAACTTGCTCCATTTTGTAATTAGTATCTTCTAAAATATCGTATTTTCAGCCTCATTCAATCTATTAGTAAACCGTTTAACCTCCTCCGATAATAGAGAAAAATCCTGCCTAACCTGGTCAAACTGGGGTAGTAAAAGCTCAGCAATTTGCTTAAAGGGACATTTAACACTTTGAGATGGTAATATAAAATGATAAATCATATTTATAAAATAACTCTGCAGTATACTTTCATTATTTATTTTGTCCTCTTTTCCTGTAATTCCATTCTAAAATTGTGAGCTTTTCAGTTCCTGTTAGAAATGGAAGTGCAAAACACTGTTATATTCCACACAGCTATTGGCTACACACTCTAGTGACCTATTTATAACTGTTCCTAATTGGCCACAGCAGAGAAGGTAACCTAAGTTACAACATGGCAGCTCCCATTGTTTTATAGCCACTAAAACTTTACACTTTTGTCAATATTTAAACAGCTAATGAAACCTTAAAAAATACATTTACATGTTATTCTAAGACTAATCTTTTCCTTGAATGCATCATTCTATCTAGCATTTATTTAGTCTTTAATGTCCCTTTAACAATGCTTTGTGAATCCAGGTTACTTAAAACTATGTTAGAAGTGTCGCAGGACTTTCAGAGCAGCTATCATTAATATTTTTGATCTTCTTTTCTTTTAGCTGGCATAGCGGGAGATTTATTTTTACTTGAGAGAACAAATTTTTCCATGAAGAACTACCAGTAAAAGTGTAAAAAAAAAAAAAGACAAGAAAAACTAGAAAAATATCAAATTATTTAACAGGGAATAGGTAGAGATATATTCTCTAAATGAATGATTTATAGCATGTAACACTCCAAATCTGCTGTATAAAAGTGTGACCTAGGCCTAGGGGATCCTATGTTAGACTCCTTAATCCCTTCTTGTTACTTTAATAATACAAATATTAAGTCGGTACTGTGTCAAAACAAAAAAACAGAAGAAAGAATAATAGCATCCACAATAATAAAACAGCTACTTCAATACTTCAATAATACTTCAATAAACCACTTTCAGGGGGTGTAACTATTAAAGAGGCAAAGTGAAAAAAGCAATTGTGACACAAAAACACAGTAGTAAGTGAATAGGCAGAGGAGTGAGTAGATATCTAAATATCACTTTGTACAAACCAAATCCGGGTTAAGAGTTCATGCCAGTTTCAATGTTATAAAAAAAAAAGTGTCCCATATATCCATATATTCCTTTCTTCCTTTCTCTTCTTCCTTTTCCCTACTTCCCATGCCCTCCTTTCTTTTCTTTATCCTCTCTTCCTTCTTTTTTTCTTTTTCCTCCCTTCTCCTTTCCTTTTCTTCTCTTCCTCTCCTTCCTTTCTATTCCCCTTTTCCCTTACTCCTCTTCTCCTCTTCTCCTTTCTCTCCCCACTCCTTCCTTCTTTTGTCCCTTTGGGTTTACATCCCCTCTCTTCTCTTTTCTTTCTTCACTCAGAGGTGTGGGGGGGGGGTAAAGGTACAAAGTTTTTTTTTTTTGGGGGGGGGGGGGGGGGTCCAGGAGTGCAGGAGTCTGCACAGACCACTACAGTGTTTTCACTAATAACTCAGGATCTGTATTGCAAAATGAGTCAATATAGAGAGAGAGTATAGCTTTCTAGACAGTTTAAGCATTCACTGAGTAGACCCACAAAACAATATTTTAACTGAACTTCTCCTAGCATACATTTAAGGACAGTTGGTTTTTGTATTCCAGAGCGTCCCTTCGGTATTGTAAGGCAGTTCTTAAATTGTTATAAGCCTGTTCATTTATACAGGATTGTGAATTTCCCACAAGAAAAGTGTTTAGAGTCCCATATAAAAATCTCAACAGCAGATAATAATAAACTTGGAACAGTCTTACCAATTTGCGGGCACGTTTAGCCCTATGCTGTCCCAGGCTTGCTGCTTCCACCCAGAGCCGTCAGTTAATCTGGGAGTGAATAGGCAGGAAGGTGACTCGAGCTCTACACCCCAGAACCGGCTGGGGTTTGAAGATGGTAGCCACCAGCTGACTTCTCTTATAGGCAGTATTTTCAGCCTACCTGTGAGGGATTCATAGGCAGAGGTGGCGGGTTTTGCAGTTAGCCCAGACCACGGACCAGGACCAGGACCATGTCTAAGTGGGATCCGGACAACACCAGCCGTGTGACAGAGGCTGTGCAATTCTCCGTGAGGAGGCCTCAGGCGCTTCAAGAGCCAGATGACGCCAAGAGGGTGCATTGTTCGGCGGTGATGAAACTCCGTGCTCCGGCCTTGCTCAGAACACCTTTGCTACACGTGCAACCCAGACAAATCAATCAATAGCAAAGTGTGCATGCAGGAAAATTGGCACACACACAGAAGGATTATCATTTAAAAAAATAATAAAAAATATACTGCTATTGAAAAGCATTGAGAAGCAGTGCATTTATTAAAATAGCCAGTAGGTGGAGCTGTCCGCTTGTGTTGCAGCAAAGCCAAGCAAGCTAAAATTAATCAATTTAACCAGACCTGAGCTATCGAGCAGATTTCAAAGGAACAAGATCTCCCTGTCTATAAATCAGTCCAGATTGGAATGCATAGAAATAATTGTTTGCAGAAAAATGCAAGTGAAGTCTGTGTTGTGTGATTATTTTATAAGGTTTATAATGCTGTTTAGCAAATGTTTTTGTTCATTTAACTTAGTTTAATTATATTTTCTGTTGTGTGATTATTTTATTAGGTTTATAATGCTGTTTAGCATTTAAAGTCTTCATTTCAAAGCTTTAAAAATAATGTATTAGGTGTTACTTATGACAATTTTGAGAGGGGCCTGGAACCTATCTCCCTCACTTCCCATTGACTTACATTATAAACTGGGTTTCAGTTTACAACGGTTTCGATTTACAACCATTCCTTCTGGAACCTAACCCTGGCGTAAACTGAGGGATATATATATATATATATATATATTTTTTTTTTAAATGTTTCCAAAAAGAAAGGGTTGCAGAGACGGCTTTCATTAAAAGCATCCAATCTTTATTCCAAACAATTTAAAATACAAAAGTAAAGTACTGGACCTAAAATTCAGTCACAGCAGACGCCTGAAAAACCTACTCTGGGTATTACAAGGCACCAGTGGGCACAGCCGCATAGCAGTGATTTGACACGTATATGTTGTTTTAAGACCCATACCGGTAGTGCCTAAGGACTTTAAATTGAAAGTAATTTATATCCAGCCCCAACAAGAGGGGGGTTTCCACGGACACGGACTGTTTGGTGTGCACTAAAGTGCTTAAACTGTATTTATGCAATTTGTTGCCAGGAAGTCTATGGGCTTAGCTTTAGGGCTACTAATGACTATAAAGTCTGGACTTATTGTCTAATTGATCCCGGTCGTTTACACTATATATCTATAGATATAGATATAGATATAGATATATACATATACACACACACACAGCAAAGACAAAACAAAAATATTCAAACGGTGCTCCAGTAGAACAAGTAAGTTTATTGATGCCAAGTAAAACCAAAAAGGCATGCAAGCCAGGGTAATCCAAAGGGTAAATGTAGTGGCAGAAACAACCAAGTCTGATGCGTTTCAGCTCAGCAGAGTTGTACTCATAGACTTGTATACACATATATATATATAATGTATATGTGTGTGTGTGTGTATGTATGTGTATATATATATATATGTATATGTGTGAATATATGTGTGTGTGTGTGTGTGTGTGTGTGTGTGTATGTATGTGTATATATATATATATGTATATGTGTGAATATATGTGTATGTGTGTGTGTGTGTGTGTGTGTGTGTGTGTGTGTATATATATATATATATATATATATATATATATATATATATATATATATATATATATATCTATCTCTCTCAGACTAGTAATGTCTCTAAATAGAACCAAACGTTAAAACTTTGTTTAAAAAAATCAGTGTCTGTGTGTCCCAGGCTCTCACATCTATAGAAGTGTTGTTGTCTGAGACCTTCTTTGTTTTAGTCTTTTGTTTGGAATCGCTGTGCTAAACAAGGGGTTGTGTAGCAAAAACCTCACAATGCTTAAAGGGACAGTCTAGTCAAAATGAAACTTTCATAATTCAAATAGGGTATGCAGTTTTAAATAACTTTCCATGCAAAGCAAAAAATAAATAAAAAATAAAATATTTTTTGCATCTTATTTATTGCTTTTTTTTTTTTTTTAAAATAAAGTAAAAAACAAACGCACAATAAAACACTTATTACTTAGGGCCCGATATTCAAAGCATCAACAGGACCAACGAGAAGCTGGCCTCGTCGGCTTTGCAGTGCGTCAGTCTGACGAGACTCGCGGTTAAAGGGATAGTCTAGTCAAAATTAAACTTACATGATTCAGACAGAGCATGCAATTTTAAGCAACTTTCTAATTTACTCCTATTATAAAAAAATAAATGCCAACACAAGGGGTCACAATCTAAAGTTAGAGAGTAGCAGATTCAGGAGAAATTTGAGGAAGCATTTTTTTTACAGAAAGGGTGGTGGATTTATGGAATAAACTTCCATTTGAGGTGGTAAACACAAAGACTGTCAAGGAATTAAAAAATTCCTTGGACATGCATAAGGCTATCTTAAGGAAAAAGTAACATGTAATATGGGTAGACTTGATGGTCCTTTTTGATTCTTATCTACCGTCAAATTCTATGTTTCTATGATCATTTTTTTTTTCGTTCTTTTGCTATCCTTATTTGAATGTAAGCATAGGAGCCGGCCCATTTTTGGTTCAGCACCTGGGTAGCGCTTGCTGATTGGTGACTACATTTAAAAAAACAATCAGAAAGCACTACCCAGGTGCTGAACTAAAAATGGGACGGCTCCTATGCAAACAAGTCCTGCTTTTTCAAATAAAGATAGCAAGAGAACAAAGAAACATGGATAATAGGTGTACATTAGAAAGTTGCTTCCAATTGCATGCTATATCTGAATGATGAAGGTTTAATTTTGACTAGACTATTCCTTTAATAGGTTTGGAAGTTTATAGTAGTGGGCTATTGACGGTTTAGGGGTTTATAGGTTAGGGAGTTCATTGCGGTGTGCCATTGGCGGTTTAGGGGTTAAGTAGTGTAGGGTCAGTTTGCAATGGTGGGTTATGTCAGTTTAAGGGATTTTGCCAGCATCGCCACCCATTGCGATAAATAATAAAACTCCCCTCTGCGATCCTGTCTTTAAAGAGTAATGTTGGCACTTTTGAATATTTTGCTGGCATTCTCTACATTGCATCAGATCCCTTTTAAATATATATCGCCACCTCGCAGCACTTTCGATCATAGTGGCAGCCAAAGTAGTTCTATATTTTGGTCACTATTGAATGAAAACTCTGCAAATTTGTTAAAAATCTAATATCCAGTCCAAAGATTTTTTTTAGCCAGTTTGTGCATCCTTATGAGATGAAGATTGCTTCATTGTGACACACACCAGAGACATACCCTTGCTTGCATACATCACACAATCACTGCTGCATCACTTTTGCATACGACAGCGCAGCATTTCAGCGTGTTTACATTTTTGTACCATAAAACTATTTAAATGATCCCTACTAATGCTCTCTGGCTGGTAAGGGCAAACCCCCACAGCTCTTTTAATGAAGAGAGACTTACCTCTGCAAACGAAGGAATTAAAGTACTGCTAGAGCCACACTTGCAACAATGAGTTAAATACTTGATTGCCTGGAAAGACATCCAGCAGTGATTTGATCCTTTAAGGGCCTGTGTCAGCTGTGTGCTATACACTGCTTTTTTTCAACGTTATGCACAGGAAACTGAAGTGAAGAGGAATAGAGCACTGAGGCTGGCTGCTGTGTGGCTGTGGCAGCAGAGCCCAGCATCCCACTTATCCAAATAGCTGTGCAAGGGCCTATTTTCATGGTACCCTATGTTGAGCCATTGTAATGTCCTTTTTAAAAGATTTTTCTTTTGCATTAAAAAATGGAAATTTAAAATATAGATTATTATTATTATTATTATTATTATTATTATTATTATTATTATTATTATGTTAACTATTTGATGCTCCTGTGCTGGGGAACAACCTTTCTTGTTTTTATGAGGGACCTACTAGTTCAATTGTTACCTTACATAGTAATACTACAGACCTATCTGAACATAGAATACAACCATGTAAATCATAACAAGTTGTAATAGTTGTGCCGCATGTAGTTGTTTGTACACAATCCCTGCTTGTGTAAAATATACTGGAATTGTTCCCATGTATACACACAGGTTACAGATGTAAGAATAGTTTAAAGTGAATGTAAATTTAGATGATAAAGTGCCCGTTTATTAAAAATCCGATTAAAAACAGGGGCACTTTAATTCATCAAAATTTACATTTCACTCGTGTTGTTAAAATACTTACCTTTTAATCTTGACAGCCGCTCCAGCGATTCCCCCGGTCGTCACAAGCCTCTTCGTACGTCAGAAATGACGGATCGTCATCCTCCAATCACGGCTTCCTCCCGGGGGAATCGGTGTCTGATTCAACACCGTGATTGGAGGAAACCGGATTCCTCATTTTAGACCCAGGAAGAGGCTTTGCGACGGGCGGAGGAAGCGATGCAGTGGCTGTCAAGATTAAAAGATAAATATTTTCACAACACAAGTGAAATGTAAATTTTGATGAATTAAAGTGCCCCTGTTTTTAATAGGATTTGTAATAAACGGGCACTTTATCATCTAAATTTACATTCACTTTAATGATCACAAGGTAGTGCAGCTATGGTTTGAGCCACTTCATTATAATCTCTAAGGTTTGTTCAAAATTTAGCAACTAAACTAAAGCTTAGGAGCAATAAGATGTTTTAGTTTCCTTAGATAATTAAGGGTTTATGTAACACAGTTGATGAAAGGTCTAATATGAGCATATTGCATAATAATAACAATAATATTTTCTGAATGATACTTGCTGAAGTGAATGATTGTGCTTGTCCAATGCTCCATGTTGGGAAGCTAAAGAGCAAATTCTGTAACCGACTACAAATCAAATAGCTGGTTTGTGCAATTGGCAGCATTTTAAACGTAAAGTAAAAAAAAACGTAAGTTACAGATTTTGCTTTTTAGCCTTTCTAGGGAGCGTGGGACAAAGCACTTTTTTTTTTACTCAAAAACGAGAGGTATTTAATGTCCCTTTAGATCAGGGGTCAGCAACCTTGGCACCCAAAATGTTTCAGAACTACATTTCACATGATCCTCAGCCAGCCTAAAGTGTGTCTGAGCATCATCGGAAATGTTCCAAAAACATCTGGGGTGCTAAGGTTGCTGACCCCTGCTTTGGATGATGGGTTTTTGAAGGGGTTTTCAGGTCTCAGGCTATACCAGTCCATTGGAAAACACTTCTTTTATGGGTTTTTGCAGGATTTTTGGATTCATCTAATTGCACTCCCTTGCCCACTGAGTAAAGTCTGTTTCATAGTTGTTTGCATGGTTAACCAATCTAGGTTTATGAAAACCTAATCTTCAGTTTATTTGATGTGTAATTTGTGCTGATTTATCTGATTCACAAAGGCATAGTTTTTCTTAAAGGGATAGTCAACACCCAACACAACCGGATTCCATATGTTTGTAACCAAACGAAGATCCACCTGCACCGGCTCCCTTCTCTATTACCTCTATCCTCGTCCTAGGAATCCTTCCAAATACATACGTTAATGTAGTCGAAATATGGCCGCCAAACTCCCCCAACGGTTAGGTACTAACCTTCTCTTTCAATCCATCCTCCAATCAGAATGGAATCCTCGGTCAGAATCTTCACTCGTTCACGGTGTTTCGCACATGCGTGATTCAATAGGAACCAAAAAAGCGGAACTTTATTCTCCACAATAGTTTCCGACGTATTATATTTTAAACAGTACTGTATTACTTAACACTGATCTAATTAATTGGATGCGTCAAGTCGGATAGCTTATTTACAAATGTGCATGCGCAATGACATATTGTGCGCGTCATCAGTCCGTTCATGAACGAGCCTGATTTGGAAGTGAGATGGGGAAGAAGGAGGAGGGGGAGGAGTTTGGTGGCCATATTTTGACTAGAGTAACGTATGTATTTGGAAGGATTCCTAGGACAAGGATAGAGGTAATAGGGAAGGGAGTCAGTGCAGGCGGATCTTCGTTTGCATTACAAACATATGGAATCCGGTTGTGTTGGGTGCTGACTGTCCCTTTAAGTAAATTAATGGGGGCCAATGTGCTTGAGAAAGTTTTATTTACTCTGTACTGCAGGGTAACCAATATGATAAACTGTATATGAAATATCAGCGAGTGGACAACTTTTTACACATTCAGCGAATCCTGTTTTTAGAACTGAAGCTGACTTCTGTACAAATTTGTTCACTAAAATGAAGAGCAGAAACTTTAAATAGAATCTAAGTATGCCGCCTCTGCAGGACGAAAGTGGTCATGGCTGCTATAGCAGCACCGGGGAATATACTGTCACGGATGGGTAGAGTAGGCAGTTGCTGTTTGAAGTGATTGCTGGCTGTATGCAGCCTTGTTCCCCCATCATTGTAGGTCCTTAGGACATCTCCAGGGGCTGGCTGTGCAGCATGCTGGGAATTGTAGTTCTGCATAGATTGGCTCACAAGTTTTGTATTTACATCTTGGTTTGTTAAGCTCTGGATTAAATAATTCACACAATGCCAATCTATGGCACCCAGCAGAGCTATCACTGACGAGAGCAGAACAATACACGGTTGTCATTTACACTATGACAGTACCACCTGCTTGTCTGACTACAGATAAAAGTGCTGCAGATATTTAATCTTGCGGCATTCATGGTTGGTGGAGTGATACAGATGTATTTTGTTACCCTTTCTGCTCTTTTCCACACATATTGCTTAGTGCATTTGTTTTTAAAACTGTTTGTGTTATGTTCCTTTACAAGGATGAGCAGCAGTAAATACTCAGTAATGACTAGTGTAATGAAGATCAGCTTAGAAACAGCTGCCATACAAAGACAATTGGTGTTGGCAGATCAAGCAAACTAAGCAGGAAGTTATTAAAGCAATGTTTGACTTTAAAGGGTTATTAAAATAAGAATTAAACGTGCATGAATCAGATCTTGCTAATTTAATTCTTTTAATACTATGGGCAAAACATCATCAATTCAGGTGGACGGTTCACAAGTAAAGAACTTGTCCGCCTGCAATCACCACTTGCAATGCTGAATAACATACTCCTGCGCAACCTATAGCACAAGAGCAGAGCATGTCAATCGCCCTGAACCAGCCAGTGTCAAGTTAATTGATCTCTCTACCTCTGAAGTGGTGGAGAGTCAAAAGTAGCAGTTTCTGCTACTTAAAGGGACATTCCGGTCAAAATATTAATGCATATAGATGAATTACATTTTTAAATAGAAACATATTTGCAATATACATGTTTTGGCAAAAATGCTTTTAGTAAAAGTTATCACTGTTTTAGTGTTAACATTTTTCTGTGCATGTAAAGCATAGATAGATATTGTCCGTTCACCAGCATTTTAAATACTGCAGCTGCTCAGAACACCAGTGAGGCTTGTATTATATCATCAATTAAGAAATTGAGTCATTACCAGATGATACAAGCACCTTAGGCTCTATGAGCACGTGCTGTATTTAAAATGCTGGTGCACGTTGCATAATTAAATACACTTTTGGAACAGCTATCGCTTTTATTTGAAGCATTTTTGCTAATACATACATGTATATTACAAAAATGCTTCTATTCAAAACTGAAATGCATCCATGTGGATTCCAATTTTGGCTGGAATGTCCCTTTTAAATATATGGCTGCATGCTCGCTCATGCAAGCCTTGTCCGCTGTACCTTTATATGACAGCAATGTTTACAATAGATTATAGCATTGTGTTCATCACACCTCAAACACTAAGGGGTTGATTTATCAAAGGCTTTTGCCAGCCTTTGAGCCCCTACGGCTGCAGGTTCTCAAAAGAGAACCTGCACGCCGTATTTAACAAGCAGCGGTCATCAGATTGCTGCTTTCCTAACCTTTCGCCACTTCTAAAGTCCTATTGATCATCTTCCTATTGATCATCTGTAAAAGTTCACAGTTTATATACCATTTGTGTGGCTGCCACGTGATTGTAACGCTCGTGGGATTCTCCTCTATCAGACCGAACTCGGCCAGTAGTCTTGTTATCCCGGCATCGAGACGGAATGATAGGGACTATCCCAGAGCAGAGAAAGTTAGTGAGATGAGGAAGGCGGCACTCGCCACAGGCAGGACAGTCCCCAGCCGCAACAGCAGAGCAAGTCCAAGGATGAACCACTAGAATGGTCAGGCAGGCAGGGTTTGGCAACAGTAAAGCAGTCCAAGGATAAACCACTAGAATGGTCAGGCAGGCAGGGTTTGGTAACAGTAAAGCAGGCCAAGGATAAACCACTAGAATGGTCAGGCAGGCAGGGTTTGGCAACAGTAAAGCAGTCCAAGGGCACACCACTAGAATGGTCAGACAGGCAGGGTTTGGCAACAGTAGAGCAGTCCAGCAGATAAAGGGTTAAGGCAGGTAGAGTAGTCAGACAGGCAGGTTCAGCAACAGTGATCAATCCAGCAGTGTAAGGGTTAAAGTGAATGTAAATTTTGATGCTAAAGTGCCCGGTTTTTAAAAATTCGATTAAAAACAGGGGCACTTCAATTCATCATAAATTTACATTTCACTCGTGTTGTGAAAAAAAAACTTACCTTTTAATCTTGGCAGCAGCTCCATCTTCCTCCACCCGTCTAAAATGAGGAATCCAGCTTCCTCCAATCACGGCGTTGAATCCCGGGGGAAAGCCGTGATTGGAGACTGACCTATCCATCATCCATGGCTTGCGACGACCAGAGGAAGCTGGAGCTGCTGTCAAGATTAAAAGGTAAGTTTTTTTTTTTTTTTTTTCTTTTCAAAACACAAGTGAAATGTAAATTTTTATGAATTAAAGTGCCCCTGTTTTGAATGGAAATTTACTTTAACCCCTTAGTGACCAGAGCACTTTTCCATTTTCTGTCCGTTTGGGACCAAGGCTATTTTTACATTTTTGCGGTGTTTGTGTTTAGCTGTAATTTTCTTCTTACTCATTTACTGTACCCACACATATTATATACCGTTTTTCTCGCCATTAAATGGACTTTCTAAAGATACCATTATTTTCATCATATCTTATAATTTACTATAAAAAAAATGATAAAATATGAGGAAAAATGGAAAAAAACACACTTTTTCTAACTTTGACCCCCAAAATCTGTTACATATCTAAAACCACCAAAAAACACCCATGCTAAATAGTTTCTAAATTTTGTCCTGAGTTTAGAAATACCCAATGTTTACATGTTCTTTGCTTTTTTTGCAAGTTATAGGGCCATAAATATAAGTAGCACTTTGCTATTTCCAAACCATTTTTTTCCAAAATTAGCGCTAGTTACATTAGAACACTGATATCTTTCAGGAATCCCTGAATATCCCTTGACATGTATATATTTTTTTTTTTGTAGACATCCCAAAGTATTGATCTAGGCCAATTTTGGTATATTTCATACCACCATTTCACCGCCAAATGCGATCAAATACAAAAAATTGTTCACTTTTTCACAAATTTTTTCACAAACTTTAGGTTTCTCACTGAAATCATTTACAAACAGCTTGTGCAATTATGGCATAAATGGTTGTAAATTCTTCTCTGGGATCCCCTTTGTTCAGAGATAGCACACATATATGGCTTTGGCGTTGCTTTTTGGTAATTAGAAGGCCGCTAAATGCCACTGCGCACCACAAGTGTATCATGCCCAGCAGTTAAGGGGTTAATTAGGGAGCTTTTAGGGAGCTTGTAGGGTTAATTTTAGCTTTAGTGTAGTGTAGTAGACAACCCCAAGTATTGATCTAGGCACATTTTGGTATATTTCATGCCACCATTTCACCGCCAAATGCGATCAAATTAAAAAAAACGTAAAATTTTTCACAATTTTAGGTTTCTCACTGAAATCATTTACAAACAGCTTGTGCAATTATGGCACAAATGGTTGTAAATGCTTGTCTGGGATCCCCTTTGTTCAGAAATAGCAGACATATATGACTTTGGCGTTGCTTTCTGGTAATTAGAAGGCCACTAAATCCTGTTGCGCCTCACACGTGTATTATGGCTAGCAGTGAAAGGGTTAATTAGGGAGTTTGTAGTGAGCTTGCAGGGTTAATTTTAGCTTTAGTGTAGAGATCAGCCTCCCATCTGACACATCCCACCCCCTGATCCCTCCCAAACAGCTCCCTTCCCTCCCCCACCCCACAATTGTCCCCGCCATCTTAAGTACTGGCAGAAAGTCTGCCAGTACTAAAATAAAAGGGTTTTTAAAAAAAAATGAATTTTTTTTAGCATATTTACATATGCTACTGTGTAGGATCCCCCCCTTAGCCCCCAACCTCCCGGATCCCCCCCAAAACCGCTCTCTAACCCTCCCCTCTGCCTTATTGGGGGCCATCTTGGGTACTGGCAGCTGTCTGCCAGTACCCAGTTTACAATAAAAAAATGCTTTTTTTTTGTTTTTTTTGTTTTTTTTCTGTAGTGTAGCTTCCCCCCCCCCCACCCCCCACAGACTAACCCCCACCACCTTGCTTATTGTTTAACATTTTATTTTTTATATATTTTTTATTTCCCATTTTCTGTAGTGTAGCGGTTCCCACCCGCTCCCTCCCCGTGCACGCGCCCGCCCCCACCCTCCCGTGCACGCGCGCGCCCGTGCGCGCCCCCAGCCGCCCACGATCCCGCCCCCCTTCACATCCACATGGCCATCGATGGCCGCCACCCGCCTCCCGGTCCGGCTCCCACCCACCAACGCAGGTAGCCACCGATCTCCGGTGCAGAGAGGGCCACAGAGTGGCTCTCTCTGCACCGGATGACTTAAAAACGTTATTGCAGGATGCCTCCATATCGAGGCATCACTGCAATAACCGGAAAGCAGCTGGAAGCGAGCAGGATCGCTTCCAGCTGCTTTCCACACTGAGGACGTGCAGGGTACGTTCTCAGGCATTAACTGCCTTTTTTCTGAGGACGTACCCTGCACGTCCTCAGTCGTTAAGGGGTTAAAGGGACACTGAACCCAATTTTTTTTCTTTTGTAATTCAGAAAGAGCATGCAATTTTAAGCAACTTTCTAATTTACTCCTATTATCAATTTTTATTCGTTCTCTTGCTATCATTATTTGAAAAAGAAGGCATCTAAGCTTTTTTTGGTTTCAGTACTCTGGACAGCACTTTTTTTATTGGTGGATGAATTTATCCTTCAATCAGCAAGGACAACCCAGGTTGTTCACCAAAAATGGGCCGGCATCTAAACTTACATTCTTGCATTTCAAATAAAGATACAAAGAGAATGAAGAAAATTTGATAATAGGAGTAAATTAGAAAGTTGCTTAAAATTTCATGCTCAATCTGAATCGCGAAAATTTTTGGGTACAGTGTCCCTTTAAGGCAGTTAGAGTAGTTAGGCAGGTTCAGTAATGATATTAGGCACAAGAAAGAACGATCTGTCACACCCAGGAGCACACAAAGTAGCACCTATACTTGGGCAGTGACAGATCGTTCTAACAACATTTCAATAGGCGCAGGTTCGCGCCACTGAGCTCTGACCGTCATCCGGAGCGAGCGGCGATGACGTCAGCGCTGCACACATCCAGAGTCGACACTGCCCCTGACAACGAACAGGGAAGGAGATGCCGCGCCCCTAGCAACGGCTAGAGCGGTGTGGCGTGACAGTGATACAGGAGAGTCTACATGAGAGGAAACTTTGGGGGGGGGGGGGGGGGGGGGGGAATGCTGCTTGTTTCAAATTCAAGTTGTTTTATTGCATTGTCTTTTTATTTTGCATGTGAGAATTATGTAATTTTCCTGTATTTAATGGTGTATATTAAAAGGGACTCAATTTGCAGCACACTTACCACTTCCATCCAGGTCTCTGAGCAGTTGTGGTATTTAAATGCAGATGTGTAGAGCATAATTATAAGGTCTGTAGGAAGTCCAAAGAAAATTCCAGCACCTGGGATCAAAAAGGTGTGCAAGCTACAAGGGTACTGCACAATACCCAAATAAGCATCAATCACAAGAAAGAAGCAGCACCACCAAAATATCTTCAACAGAGATTTATTCGTGCAAACTGCACAGTATCAAAGCGAGACCAAAAAATAGCAAAGTTTCGGACTCAGTCATTAATCATGCATGAATTATTAATTTCTCTTGTTAAGTGTATTCAGTCCACGGGTCATCCATTACTTATGGGATATATTCCCTTCCCAACAGGAAGTTGCAAGAGGATCACCCAAGCAGAGCTGCCATATAGCTCCTCCCCTCACATGTCATATCCAGTCATTCTCTTGCAACTTAACTAGATAGGACGTTGTGAGAGGTCTGTGGTGTTTTTATACTTAGTTTATTTCTTCAATCAAAAGTTTGTTATTTTAAAATTGCACCGGAGTGTGCTGTTCATTCTCAGGCAGTATTTGGAAGAAGAATCTGCCTGCGTTTTCTATGATCTTAGCAGAAGTAACTAAGATCCACTGGCTGTTCTCGCATATTCTGAGGAGTGGGGTAACTTTCAGAAAGGGAATAGCGTGCGGGAACCCTGCAAACAAGGTATGTGCAGTAAATTATTTTTCTAAGGAATGGAATTGACTAAGAAAATACTGCTGATACCGATGTAATGTAAGTAAAAGCCTTTAATACAGTGAGAGCGACTGTTAGCAGGCTGGTTTAAATATATACAGTAAAGTAATTTTCTAAGGAATGGAATTTAACTGAGAAAATGCTATTACTACTGAAGGAATGTTATAAGCCTTAAATGCAGAGGACTGGTATCAGGCTTATCAATAGAGATACATGCTCCTTAAAAAAAGGATGTTTAAAACGATTTTGCTGGCATGTTTAATCGTTTTGTGAGGTACATTGGTGATAAAACTTATTGGGGCATAAATTTTTTCCACATGGCTGACGATATTTCTGCATAGAAACAGTTAACTGAAACTCCCAATATTGTAATATTGAGTAGGAGGGGCCTATTTTAGCGCTCTTTTGACGCAGTAAAAATTCAGGCTCTGTCTTCCTGCTTCCTTCTGCATGACCCAGGTCGTCTCCAGACAGCTTAAGGGACTTCAAAAGTCATTTTGAGGGAGGTAATCAGTCACAGCAGACCTGTGACAGTGGTTTTTGACTGTATTAAAAAACGTTTTTTTTGCTTATAAAAACCGTTTGGGTTTTAAGGGGTTAATCATCCATTTGCAAGTGGGTGCAATGCTCTGCTAACTTAATACATTTACTGTGAAAATTTAATTGCTATAACTGATTTGGTTCATTGTTATTTCAACTGTGACCGTTTTTTTGTGCTTCTTAAAGGCACAGTAGCGTTTTTCTTTATTGCTTGTAAAATTATTTACAGTGTTTTCCAAGTCTGCTAGTTTTATTGCTAGTCTGTTTAAACATGTCTGACACAGATGAATCTGTTTGTTTACTATGTTTAAAGGCCAGTGTGGAGCCCCACAGAAACGTGTACTAAATGTATTGATTTCACTTTATAGATAAAGACTGACCTTTATTATTTAAAGGAATTATCACCAGACAACGAGGGGGAAGTTATGCCGACTAACTCTCCTCACGTGTCAGTACCTTCGCCTCCCGCTCAGGAGGCGCGTGATATTGTGGCGCCAAGTGCATCAGGGACGGCCATACAAATCACCTTACAAGACATGGCTAATATTATGAATAATACCCTGACAGAAGTATTATCTAAATTGCCAGAATTAAGAGGCAAGCGCGATTGCTCTGGGGTAAGAATAGAGCGCGCTGGTGCTACAAGAGCCATGTCCGATACTGCGTCACAGTTTGCAGAACATGAGGACGGAGAGCTTCATTCTGTAGGTGACGGATCTGATCCAGGGAAACCGGATTCAGAAATCTCTAATTTTAAATTTTAAGCTTGAGAACCTCCGTGTATTGCTAGGGGAGGTTTTAGCGGCTCTGAATGACTGTAACACAGTTGCAATTCCAGAGAAATTATGTAGGCTGGATAGATACTATGCAGTACCGGTGTGTACCAATGTTTTTCCTATACCTAAAAGGCTTACAGAAATTATTAGCAAGGAGTGGGGTAGACCTGGTGTGCCCTTTTCCCCACCTCCTATATTTAGAAAAATGTTTCCAATAGACGCCACTACACGGGACTTATGGCAGACGGTCCCTAAGGTGGAGGGAGCAGTTTCTACTTTAGCTAAGCGTACCACTATCCCGGTGGAAGATAGTTGTGCTTTTTCGGATCCAATGGATAAAAAATTGGAAGGTTACCTTAAGAAAATGTTTGTTCAACAAGGTTTTATCTTACAGCCCCTTGCATGCATTGCTGCGGCATTTTGGTTTGAGTCTCTAGAAGAGGCCATTCACTCAGCTCCATTGGATGAAATTATGGACAAGCTTAAAGCACTTAAGTTAGCTAATGCATTTGTTTCTGATGCCATTGTACATTTAACTAAACTAACGGCTAAGAATTCCGGTTTTGCCATTCAAGCGCGCAGAGCGTTGTGGCTTAAATCCTGGTCAGCTGATGTGACTTCTAAATCTAAATTGCTTAATATTCCTTTCAAGGGGCAAACCTTATTCGGGCCCGGCTTGAAAGAAATGATCGCTGACATTACGGGAGGTAAGGGTCATACTCTTCCTCAGGACAAGGCCAAATCAAAGGCCAAACAGTCTAATTTTCGTGCCTTTCGAAACTTCAAGGCAGGAGCAACGTCAACTTCCTCCGCCCCAAAACAGGAAGGAACCGTTGCTTGTTACAGACAGGCCTGGAAAATTAACCAGTCCTGGAACAAGGGCAAGCAGGCCAGAAAACCTGCTACTGCCCCTAAGACAGCATGAAGGGATGGCCCCTATCCGGAAACGGATCTAGTGGGGGGCAGACTTTCTCTCTTCGCCCAGGCATGGGCAAGAGATGTCCAGGATCCCTGGGCGTTGGAGATCATATCTCAGGGATATCTTCTGGACTTCAAGGCTTCTCCTCCTCAAAGGAGATTTCATCTTTCAAGGTTATCAGAAAACCAAATAAAGAAAGAGGCATTCCTATGTTGCGTACAAGACCTCCTAGTAATGGGGGTGATCCACCCAGTTCCGCGGACGGAACAAGGACAGGGGTTTTATTCAAATCTGTTTGTGGTTCCCAAGAAAGAGGGTACCTTCAGACCAATTTTGGACCTAAAGATCTTAAACAAATTCCTAAGAGTTCCATCATTCAAAATGGAAACTATTCGGACTATCCTACCCATGATCCAGGAGGGTCAGTACAGGACCACGGTGGATTTAAAGGATGCCTACCTTCACATACCGATTCACAAGGATCATCATCGGTTCCTAAGATTTGCCTTCCTAGACAGGCATTACCAGTTTGTAGCTCTCCCCTTCGGGTTGGCTACGGCCCCGAGAATCTTTACAAAGGTACTGGGCTCTCTTCTGGCGGTTCTAAGACCGCGAGGCATAGCGGTGGCTCCGTATCTAGACGACATCCTGATACAGGCGTCAAGCTTGCAAATTGCCAAGTCTCATACAGAGATAGTTCTGGCATTTCTAAGGTTGCATGGGTGGAAGGTGAACGTGGAAAAGAGTTCCCTATCACCACTCACAAGAGTCTCCTTCCTAGGGACTCAGATTCTGTAGAAATGAAAATCTACCTGACGGAGGCCAGGTTATCAAAACTCTTAAATGCTTGCCGTGTCCTTCATTCCATTCCACGCCCGTCAGTGGCCCAGTGCATGGAAGTAATCGGCTTAATGGTAGCGGCAATGGACATAGTGCCATTTGCACGCCTGCATCTCAGACCGCTGCAATTGTGCATGCTAGGTCAGTGGAATGGGGATTACTCAGATTTGTCCCCCCTACTAAATCTGGATCAAGAGACCAGAGATTCTCTTCTCTGGTGGTTATCTCGGGTCCATCTGTCCAGGGGCATGACCTTTCGCAGACCAGATTGGACGATTGTAACAACAGATGCCAGCCTCCTAGGCTGGGGCGCAGTCTGGAATTCCCTGAAGGCTCAGGGATCTTGGACTCAGGAGGAGAATCTCCTCCCAATAAATATTCTGGAGCTAAGGGCAATATTCAATGCTCTTCTAACTTGGCCTCAGTTAGCAACACTGAGGTTCATCAGTTTTCAGTCGGACAACATCACGACAGTGGCTTATATCAACCATCAAGGGGGAACCAGGAGCTCCCTAGCGATGTTAGAAGTCTCAAAGATAATTCGCTGGGCAGAGTCTCACTCTTGCCACCTGTCAGCGATCCACATCCCAGGAGTGGAGAACTGGGAGGCGGACTTTCTAAGTCGTCAGACTTTTCATCCGGGGGAGTGGGAACTCCATCCGGAGGTATTTGCTCAACTGGTCCATCGTTGGGGCAAACCAGAACTGGATCTCATGGCGTCTCGCCAGAACGCCAAACTTCCTCTTTACGGTTCCAGGTCCAGGGACCCGGGAGCGAAGCTGATAGATGCTCTAGCAGCTCCTTGGTTCTTCAACATGGCTTATGTGTTTCCACCGTTTCCTCTGCTCCCTCGACTGATTGCCAAGATCAAACAGGAGAGAGCATCTGTGATTCTGATAGCGCCTGCGTGGCCACGCAGGACCTGGTATGCAGACCTAGTGGACATGTCGTCCTGTCCTCCATGGACTCTACCTTTGAGGAAAGACCTTCTAATACAAGGTCCTTTCAATCATCCAAATCTAATTTCTCTGAGACTGACTGCGTGGAGATTGAACGCTTGATCCTATCAAAGCGTGGCTTCTCCGAGTCAGTTATTGATACTTTGATACAGGCACGAAAGCCTGTTACCAGAAAAATCTACCATAAGATATGGCGTATATACCTGTATTCGTGCGAATCCAAGAGTTACTCATGGAGTAAGGTTAGGATTCCAAGGATATTGTCCTTTCTCCAAGAGGGTTTGGAAAAAGGCTTATCAGCTAGTTCTTTAAAAGGACAGATCTCTGCTCTGTCTATTCTTTTGCACAAGCGTCTGGCAGAAGTTCCAGACGTCCAGGCCTTTTGTCAAGCTTTAGCTAGGATTAAGCCTGTGTTTAAAGCTGTTGCTCCTCCGTGGAGCTTAAACTTGGTTCTTAAAGTTCTTCAAGGAGTTCCGTTTGAACCCCTTCATTCTGTTGATATTAAACTTTTATCTTGGAAAGTTCTGTTTTTGATGGCTATTTCCTCGGCTCGAAGAGTCTCTGAGTTATCGGCCTTACATTGTGATTCTCCTTATCTGATTTTCCATTCAGACAAGGTAGTTCTGCGTACTAAACCTGGGTTTTTACCTAAGGTAGTCACTAACAGGAATATCAATCAGGAGATTGTTGTTCCGTCATTATGTCCTAATCCCTCTTCAAAGAAGGAACGACTTTTGCATAATCTGGACGTAGTCCGTGCCCTGAAATTCTATTTACAGGCAACTAAGGATTTTCGTCAAACTTCTTCCCTGTTTGTCGTTTACTCTGGACAGAGGAGAGGTCAAAAAGCTTCGGCAACCTCTCTCTCCTTTTGGCTTCGTAGCATAATACGTTTAGCCTATGAGACTGCTGGACAGCAGCCCCCTGAAAGAATTACAGCTCATTCCACTAGAGCTGTGGCTTCCACCTGGGCCTTTAAGAATGAGGCCTCTGTTGAACAGATTTGCAAGGCTGCGACTTGGTCTTCGCTTCACACCTTTTCAAAATTTTACAAATTTGACACTTTTGCTTCTTCGGAGGCTGTTTTTGGGAGACAGGTTCTACAGGCAGTGGTTCCTTCTGTTTGAGTTCCTGCCTTGTCCCTCCCATCATCCGTGTACTTAGCTTTGGTATTGGTATCCCATAAGTAATGGATGACCCGTGGACTGAATACACTTAACAAGAGAAAACATAATTTATGCTTACCTGATAAATTTATTTCTCTTGTAGTGTATTCAGTCCACGGCCCGCCCTGTCTTTTAAGGCAGATCTAAATTTTAATTAATACTCCAGTCACCACTGCACCCTATGGTTCGAATGACTGGACATGACATGTGAGGGGAGGAGCTATATGGCAGCTCTGCTTGGGTGATCCTCTTGCAACTTCCTGTTGGGAAGGGAATATATCCCATAAGTAATGGATGACCCGTGGACTGAATACACTACAAGAGAAATAAATTTATCAGGTAAGCATAAATTATGTTTTTTTGGTCTGGCTTTGATAGTGTGCAGTTTGCACGAATAAATCTCTGTTGAAGATATTTTGGTGGTGCTGCTTCTTTCTTGTGATTGATAATTACAAGGTCTGCACATGGTAAACCTATCGCCAAAACAATAATAACGTTTACTGGAAACATGTAATGCAAAAGTGTTTCTGTTCAAAATGGAAATGCACGTCAGTTTTCAGTTATATGAACTTTTTTAAAAATCACCAGGTCATCTTAAAATGCATTTATTAAAAATACTAAAACCTCACAATGGTTGGTGATACAAGCTGCATGTCTGCCCCCTACAGAACATTTAATAAGAAATTGTGAATTGCAGAAAATATTTAGAGATTGTTGCAGATTTAGTAGGGACCTTCAACTTTCAGAGTAATAGATGCAGGGAATAAGATCACTGCAGAAGTGTTAGGTAGGTGATAAAACATAAATACTAAAATATTATGAAAGCAATATCAGGCTAACGTCTAAAGGGAAATAAAATGTCTTTCCTAGTGCAGTTACCTCTTCATACCCTGAGAGACCCAGTATACTTGCTGCAAGATGGGGTTAGAGTAGTGTATGTACAGAGGGGCCTCTGCTTTACACTAGCTATTAAAACTAGTGATGTCTTGTGCTTACTTTGGGCCCATTTATTATACTGCGATGGGACAAGGTTCCCAGGCAGGGAATCTGTTTTCCTATGTTCGCAGGGAGAGGCAACATTGGCTGCCAGAATTCAGTATTACACAAGCAGTCCTTGTACAGCCCCACAGGAATCTTCAGTAGACCATTGTGATGGAATTGTAGACTTTTATTATGGTAATTCGATCCATGCACCACCATGAGCTCTCTAGTCAAGCTTTCTTCAAACCACGGGTTGGGACCCATTGGGTCGCAACACCATGTTTACTGGGTCGTGTATGTGGTGTGTGTTGTATGAGAGCGTGTGTGCTGTAGGGGAGTGTGTGTGTTGTAGGAAAGTGTTTGTGTATGCTCTGTGTGTGTGTATTGTATTATAGTGTTATATGAGTCTGTGTGTGCTGTATTAATGTGTGTGTGTATGTTGTGGGAAAGTGTTTGCGTGTGCTCTCTCTGTGTGTGTATTGTATTATAGTGTTATATGAGTCTGTGTGTGCTGTATTAGTGTGTGTGCTGTAGGGGAGTGTGTGTGTGTGTTGTAGGAGAGTGTTTGTGTGTGCTCTCTGTGTGTGTATTGTATTACAGTGTTATATGAGAGTGTGTGTACTGTAGGGGAGTGTGTGTGTTGTAGGAGAGTGTTTGTGTGTGCTCTCTGAGTGTGTGTGTGTGTATTGTATTATAGTGTTATATGAATCTGTGTGTGCTGTATTAGTGTGTGTGTGTGCTGTAGGGGAGTGTGTGTGTGTGTGTTGTAGGAGAGTGTGTGTTGTAGGAGAGTGTGTGTGTGCTCTCTGTGTGTGTATTGTATTACAGTGTTATATGAGAGTGTGTGTGTGTGTGTGTTGTATGAGAGTGTGTGTACTGTAGGGGAGTGTGTGTGCTCTCTGAGTGTGTGTGTGTGTATTGTATTATAGTGTTATATGAATCTGTGTGTGCTGTATTAGTGTGTGTGTGTGTGTGTGTTGTAGGAGAGTGTGTGTTGTAGGAGAGTGTTTGTGTGTGCTCTCTGAGTATGTGTGTGTATTGTATTATAGTGTTATATGAATCTGTGTGTGCTGTATTAGTGTGTGTGTGTGCTGTATTAGTGTGTGTGTGCTGTATTAGTGTGTGTGTGTGTGTGTGTGTGCTGTAGGGAAGTGTGTGTGTGTGTTGTAGGAGAGTGTGTGTTGTAGGAGAGTGTTTGTGTGTGCTCTCTGAGTATGTGTGTGTATTGTATTATAGTGTTAAACGAGAGTCTCTGTGTGTGTGTGTTCTGTATTATAGTGTGTGCTATTACCTTTTACAACACTACAAGTTTGACTACAGTCAGTAATAAAGTACGCACATATTTTAGTCCCTTTGCCAAAAAGTGCAGCTATCTTGTTGTAGATCACTTTAGAAATTTTCAGATGATATATATTGTAATCGTTGGACTAATAATTTTGTTCGGGTAGTGTGCAACTGGATACTTCTGTACTTTTCCCAGACTTCCTGCAAACCTGAATGGTTATTTACCACTTGTAATAGTTTATTTAATATTGTTTTAATGAAGTCGTTCCCTCATGTTTATATATTTGTTGTCTACAAATTTGAACTGCTACTATCTATCTATCTATCTATCTATCTATCTATCTATCTATCCATCCTTTCAGCAGTTAAGTCGTTTTTTTACACCCAGCACACCCCACTGTTTCTTTTAGGAATGGTTTCACCCCATTGATAATATGTGGGTATAACATTGTAAAGTGTACTAATACTAGTTATTATCATTTCTTCTGCTTCAGGAGCTCCCTTGACATTTCTGATGCCTGATCCCAGTGCTCATTATCAGTGCATTAGCATAAACTCTGCAAGGTGTTTACGTCTGATATTTGTAAGCAGTAATTGTTGTGTAAAATATCACACCCACTGGGTTTTATTGAACTGTAGCAATAACTGCTTACAGGGAAATGATTATGTCTATTTTTATAGTAATAAGTAAGTACTGTGTGTGGGTAAAAACCTCTTTATTAGTAGCTGAGAGATTAACAAGGGGTTGTGACTCACTTAGGAACAGGAACATAACCAGCTGTAGGGACAGACTCCGTATGTAACTTCACTGATCCTAACCAAAATATGATAGCACGTGTACTTTATATTTGCTATAATTATTATTAGTTAACATCTGTTTTTAAATACTTTGCATATGGATTGCACTTTGTTTCCTGCTGTTTGCTTTCTCTAACTCTAAACTGTTTTTGTTTTGCGTTAAGTCTTTTCTGATTATATCTTTAAAACCTTAATTGTCCAGCCTAAAAACCAAAGGCCACAATGTGGCTTCCACTAATTTTATATTTATTTTTATCTTGTCCCCCTAAGATTAGTTTTTGTTTTATTTAGAACCATGGAGATATTATGCACTACATGTCATCCAGACAGCACATGGTTTTATTACCATAATGATCTATGCATAATATTCCTCAACATCTTCCCTTTGCAACACAAAGCAATGGCAGCCCAAGCAACTCATCCACACAACTCACCACCAGAGAATTATGTGAGCGTAAAACAGGCTTTGTTTGTTATATATTAAGTTACATTTATTAGTAATAATTATATATACTGGTTTAAGACACTTAGACTAAAGGACCAGTCAACACAGTAGATTTGCATAATCAACAAATGCAAGATAACAAGACAATGCAATAGCACTTAGTCTGAACTTCAAATGAGTAGTAGATTTTTTTTTCTGACAATTTTAAAAGTTATGTCTTTTTCCACTCCCCCTGTACCATGTGACAGCCATCAGCCATTCACAAATGCATACATGTACCATGTGACAGCCATCAGCCATTCACAAATGCATACACACTTATTCTTGCACATGCTCAGTAGGAGCTGGTGACTGAAAAAAATTAAATATAAAAAGACTGTGCACATTTAGATAATCGTAGTGAATTGGAAAGTTGTTTAAAATGGCATGCTCTATCTGAATAATAAAGGGACACTCAATCAAAATTAAACTTTCAAGTCCTTCATCCCTCTTTTGTTTGTGTTTATTTTAAGGTATCAGGTTTTATTTTTTGTGTGACTTGGAGCTGTGAATGTACCCTGCATTAGGTCCTTTCCCAGTATCTTCAGCAATTTTTCCTTACCAGATTATAAGCCTGGTAACTTTCCAATTTACTTCTATTATTTAATTTGCTTCCTTCTCTTGTTATCATTTGCTGAAAGGTTTATCTAGGCAAGTTCATGAGCAGCAGAGAACCTAGGTTCTAGCGCTTGATTGGTGGCTGCATATGTATATTGAAGGTGATTGGCTCACCCATGTGTTCAGTTAGAAACTAGTAGTGCATCGCTGCTCCTTCAACAAATGATACCAAGAGAATGAAACAGATTAGATAATAGAAGTAAATTAGAAAGTTGTTTAAAATTGTATTCTCTATCTGAATCATGAAATAAAAATTTTGGGTTTCATGTACATTTAATGAGACATGCTAGCAGGGTATATATTAACTAAAAACAAAAATATAATATATACCTATCAGGATACTCAAAGACCAAACACTGCCTTCCTCATAAAACAAGTTATCCCAAGTTAATTTGTGAATAGATATATATGTGACACAGATATAAGGTGGCACAAAAATATGCTGATTTGGGAAAATTAAACAAGTTAAAAAACTGTTTTCTCCTCTTTATGTGATATGTTGTCTTTCTCAATAAAAGAAGTTAATTAGTGTTTGTGCTAGAATAAAATAGTATGTTTTGATAAAAAATAATTAGTTGTTATGTGATATATCAATAGTGTGTGTGGAAAAAATTGTGTATACTTAGGTTTAAAACCGTGTTATTCAAACGGACTAGATAATATTCTCTAATCAATTAGGACTTCCTTAAACAATCAACTTAGGTTGCCTCTATTGTGAATTAATGTGCTAAAAATTATATAACAACTATGTGAACACTTTAAAATATTAAAACAATACTAACATAATAATGTTATTCAAAATGGTGATTAAAGATATGGATTATAGCGCTTATGGTTACTTCCAAGTAACAAATAAATAAATGTTTATGATACAAATTATCCAAAAGTATGAGAGGAAACAATATAATTTTATGTTGCAATATTAGCAAATACTTAAAGGAACACTGAACCCACATTTTTTCTTTCATGATTCAGATAGAGCATGCAATTTTAAACAACTTTCTAATTTACTCCTATTATCAATTTTTCTTCATTCTCTTGCTTTCTTTATTTGAAAAAGAAGGCATTTAAGCTATTTTTTTGGTTCAGTACCATGGAAAGCAGTTGTTTATTGGTAGGTGAATTTACCCACCAGTCGGCAAGAACAACACAGTGTGTTCACCAAAAATGGGCAGGCATCTAAACTTACATTCTCGCATTTCAAATAAAGATACCAAGAGAATGAAAATAATTTGATAATAGGAGTAAATTAGAAAGTTGTTTAAAATTGCATGCTCTATCTGAATCACAATAGAAAAAATTTGGGTTCAGTGTCCCTTTAAAGTAAAGTATTATGCCTTCTAAAAAAAGGAAAAATAAGAATGAAAAAAATTATATACAGTTTAATATGATAACAATATAAAAGATAAACAATTAATAACAGAGCTCTGTATAAAAATTCATACACTTAATTGATATGAATCCATAACCAATCATGAAAAGATAAATTTACTAATAAAAATAAAAACGCGATATAGTACAAAAATGGAATGCTATGAATATCTCTCTGAAAAAATAAAACTAACAAATATAAAAAGGGGTAAAAAATAGATAAAAAATGTATCACAGCTGTAATATGCTGAAAAAAATGTAACTCCTTAAGTACTGTGGTTTATCATAAAACTTTGTTTCTATCCCTTGTACTGTAAATAGTCATTGGCAATATATACAAGAATACTCAGTTCCTTGTGAGTTCCGTTTGATTTAAATTCTCCTTAGGTTTATATTGAGTAGTGGTTGATTGTGTATATGCTGTTTTCTTTAACTGTGAAGTATAACACTGATCGTTATTCCTAAGAGTCAATAATACTCAAGTAGTTGGTAACTTTATAGTCTATATAGTATACAGTGTAATATAACAATTGCTGGTAACAATGTTGTCTTCTATGAAAAAACAGTCTGTTACTCTATTTGCTGTTTACAAGTATTCACTGTATGTTAGTAATCGTGAATCTATATTGCACAATACCTAGATTCCTTTTGTTTGTATGTGGATCACATCTCCTTCATAGGTAGCGTTTAACTAACCTTGTGCTTTTTTTAAAAAAACGTGACTTAGAGGGGGCCTATCCTCTCCCAGCCTGTCCTCTGTGTCTTATTGGTCTCCGTGCAGATTCCCATCTCTTATGAACATATACCAGTATGAGAGCTCAATAGTAATATCTTACTTGTGATGTTAGGGTACTTGTCACCACTCAATAAGGCACTTTTCCCCTCTCAGTTAGATAATTCAGAATCTTCTTGTAGCTTTACTTAGATCAAAATATCTAAGATTTAACCTGGATCAAGTTTGGCGGTTCTCCTCTATGCGTTTCAGCTGTGAAGCCTTTATCAAGATGCCATTTTTAAACCTTATGTGTTTTTATAGCCTCTTTTAGTTCCTCCTTCTGTGTTATTTTCTCAGAGTTAACCCTTTACGTTAGTCATATCAAATTAAGAGAACTCTTTATACAATTTAAGGGATAGATGTTAACTTTTTTACTCACAATGTTTAATATTTTTGTTACGCCATATCACAGCGATTCAGAGAGAATATATCCTAATGCATCCTATTTAGGAATTGCATTTACTAAGAGCGATGATTCCTTACAAAAAATGTTTTTATATCACACTTATCAGATAGTTTTAATTCATCTTTTATTTCTTTAAATGTATTGATAAAAATATAAAGTGACATTGAGCCATTCCAAAAGTAAAGGACATATTGGATTTTGTAAATTCTTTTGTGAATTGGATAATATCGTTATATTACAAATTAATCTATAGATGTTTTCTTTACTCAGATTTAGATATATAAAAAAATATAAAAAATGTTCGGTTTGTTGAGAACAATGATTTGGATAATAACATTATATTACAAAATAATCTAGAGATATCTGCTTTGTTCAAAATAAAGAGTGATTTGTTAAGTAAGATGATTTTATTGGTATTATAATATCACTCTAGTAATTCATATACTAAATTTACCTTTGTTACTAAATTTATTTATTAAACCTAACTGATATCTATTCACAGTATATGAGAAACATTCATTATCATTATTTCTATTTTAGTTTTTTATATTAAAAAACTTTTTAATTACCCACTTTCATCTATGATCAAATGAATGAGTGTCAAAAAAAGTGTTCAAAGAAAAAATATATATACATAGAATTTTGTTTTAATGTATATTCATATTTTAATTTAATTCTTACGTCCAAAAAGTATTTACTGAATCAGAATGTTAATGTATACACCTTTAAAAATAGATATACATATATATCCACATTTATATGAAACTTGTGTATACTTTGATTTTATTTCCTATTTGTATACATGTTTGGATATATATCCACATTATAATAAATATTTGTATATATTATGATATTATTTCTATTTGAATACACTTATATTATATTTTTACTTGTAGTTTTATTCTTTCTAATATTGTTTATATTGATACTTTAAAGTGGATCTATTTCAATTTCCTTTAATCTTTTGAGGACTGGTATCAAAAATTCATTAGTTTTCTTGAAGAACTTTTTATCAAATAAGTTCTCTATTGAACTATCTGGTTAAGATCTAACTCGCTATTTAACCCTTTTGGGTATACCAGTAACTATTTAAAAGAAGCTAACAGACTACTTGAAGATAAAACAACCTATAGAAAATTGAGAAATGATCTCTTAGAAAGTAAGAAAATAAGTCTAAAAAAATTAATACAAGAAGCAAAAAAGAAAAATATAATTACAGATATTGAGGAAAGATTTCTAGCCATTGAATATCCTAGAACTCCCATCTTTTACTTTCTTCCGAAAATACATAAAGATATAACTAATCCACCAGGCAGACCAATCATTTCTGGGATTGACTCAGTTACGTCCAACATGTCACAGTATGTGGACCAATATTTACAAAAATATGTAAAAAAACATTCCTTTATATTTAAAAGATACAAGTAATTTTTTTTAAATATTATTGAAAACATGAAATGGGAGACAGACTATATACTTGTCACATGTGACCTTAGTTCACTGTATACCTCGATAGAGCATGAACTAGGATTAGAGGCCGTTAAATATTACTTGGATGAAGACAGTGAAATATTACCGGAACAGAGTAGATTCATATTAGACTGTATAAAATTTATACTGTACTTGAGAACAATTATTTTAAATGTGATGGCCAGTTTTATCAACAAATCAAGGGAACGGCTATGGGCAAGAGATTCGCACCCAGTCATGCAAACCTATTCATGGGTTTTTTTGAATTTAATAATTTGAGACAAGATGACTGGGGTGCGAATATCGTGCTCTATAGGCGTTCCATTGATGATGTGTTTATGATTTGGAGAGGGGATGTAGAGTTGCTACAAATGTTTATAGAATATATAAATAATAATAAAGTTGGTTTGAAATTCACCCATGAATTTAATAGTTCTCAAATTAGTTTTCTAGATATAGAAATTAACATAAAGAATAATATACTAACGACAGCTATTTACTTCAAAAAAGTAGATGCAAACAACTTTATTGACTTTAAAAGTAACCATCATATGAGATGGAAACAAAATTTCTCCAACATAGGTGTGTCCGGTCCACGGCGTCATCCTTACTTGTGGGATATTCTCTTCCCCAACAGGAAATGGCAAAGAGCCCAGCAAAGCTGGTCACATGATCCCTCCTAGGCTCCGCCTACCCCAGTCATTCTCTTTGCCGTTGCACAGGCAACATCTCCACGGAGATGGCTAAGAGTTTTTTGGTGTTTAAATGTAGTTTTTATTCTTCAATCAAGAGTTTGTTATTTTAAAATAGTGCTGGTATGTACTATTTACTCTGAAACAGAAAAGAGATGAAGATTTCTGTTTGTAAGAGGAAAATGATTTTAGCAACCATTACTAAAATCGATGGCTGTTTCCACACAGGACTGTTGAGATGAATTAACTTCAGTTGGGGGAAACAGTGGGCAGACTTTTGCTGCTTGAGGTATGACACATTTCTAACAAGACTTGGTAATGCTGGAAGCTGTCATTTTCCCTATGGGAACCGGTAAGCCATTTTCTTAGTTTAGTATAAGAATAAAGGGCTTCACAAGGGCTTTAAAGACTGGTAGACATTTTTCTGGGCTAAAACAATTACTTTATAAGTACATTTAGTGGATTATTACTATAAATAGTTCTTTTAATCTTGGGGATGTATTAAAAAAACGGCAGGCACTGTATTGGACACCTTTTTCACTGGGGGCCTTTTCTAGTCATAGGCAGAGCCTCCTTTTCGCGCCACTAATGCGCAGTTGTTTTTGGAAAGCAAGGCATGCAGATGCATGTGTGAGGAGCTAAGAACCGCTGAAAAAGCTTATTGAAGGCGTCATTTGGTATCGTATTCCCCTCTGGGCTTGGTCGGGTCTCAGCAAGGGCAAGAGATGTTCAGGATCCTTGGGCGCTAGAAATAGTTTCTCAAGGTTATCTCCTGGAATTCAAGGAACTACCCCCAAGGGGGAGGTTCCACAGGTCTCAATTGTCTTCAAACCAAATAAAAAGACAGGAATTCTTACATTGTGTAGAAGACCTGGTAAGAATGGGAGTGATTCATCCTGTTCCATTAGGAGAACAAGGGATGGGGTTTTACTGTTCATAGTTCCCAAAAAAAGAAGGAACATTCAGACCAATTTTAGATCTCAAGATTCTAAACAAATTTCTCAGGGTTCCATCGTTCAAGATGGAAACCATTCGAACAATTCTTCCTACCATCCAGGAAGGTCAATTCATGACCACGGTGGATTTAAAGGATGCGTATCTACATATTCCTATCCACAAGGAACATCATCGGTTCCTAAGGTTCGCCTTTCTGGACAAGCATTACCAGTTTGTGGCACTTCCATTCGGATTAGCCACTGCTCCAAGGATTTTCACAAAGGTACTAGGGTCCCTTCTAGCGTTGCTAAGACCAAGGGGCATTGCAGTAGTACCTTACTTGGACGACATACTGATTCAAGCGTCGTCTCTGTCAAAAGCAAAGGCTCATACGGACATTGTCCTAGCCTTTCTCAGATCTCACGGGTGGAAAGTGAACATAGAAAAGAGTTCTCTGTCCCCGTCAACAAGAGTTCCCTTCTTGGGAACAATAATAGACTCCTTAGAAATGAAGATTTTTCTGACAGAGGCCAGAAAATCAAAACTTCTAAGCTCTTGTCATGTACTTCATTCTGTTCTTCTTCCTTCCATAGCGCAGTGCATGGAAGTAATAGGTTTGATGGTTGCGGCAATGGACATAGTTCCTTTTGCACGAATTCATCTAAGACCATTACAACTGTGCATGCTCAGACAGTGGAATGGGGATTATACAGACTTGTCTCCGACGATCCAAGTAGATCAAAGAACCAGAGATTCACTCCGTTGGTGGCTGAACCTGGACAACCTGTCACAGGGAATGAGCTTCCGCAGACCAGAGTGGGTCATTGTCACGACCGACGCCAGTCTGGTGGGCTGGGGCGCGGTCTGGGAACCCCTGAAAGCTCAGGGTCTATGGTCTCGGGAAGAATCTCTTCTCCCGATAAACATTCTGGAACTGCGAGCGATATTCAATGCTCTCAAAGCTTGGCCTCAACTAGCAAAGGCCAAATTCATAAGGTTTCAATCAGACAACATGATGACTGTTGCATATATCAACCATCAGGGGGGAACAAGGAGTTCCCTGGCAATGGAGGAAGTGACCAAAATAATTCAATGGGCGGAGAATCACTCCTGCCACTTGTCTGCAATCCACATCCCAGGAGTGGAAAATTGGGAAGCGGATTTTCTGAGTCGTCAGACTTTCCATCCGGGGGAGTGGGAACTCCATCCGGAAATCTTTGCCCAAATAACTCAATTATGGGGCATTCCAGACATGGACCTGATGGCGTCTCGTCAGAACTTCAAGGTTCCTTGCTACGGGTCCAGATCCAGGGATCCCAGGGCGACTCTAGTAGATGCACTGATAGCGCCTTGGACCTTCAACCTAGCTTATGTATTCCCACCCTTCCCTCTCATTCCCAGGCTGGTAGCCAGGATCAATCAGGAGAGGGCTTCGGTGATCTTGATAGCTCCTGCGTGGCCACGCAGAACTTGGTATGCAGACCTGGTGAATATGTCATCGGCTCCACCATGGAAGCTACCTTTGAGACAGGACCTTCTTGTTCAAGGTCCATTCGAACATCCGAATCTGGCTTCACTCCAACTGACTGCTTGGAGATAGAACGCTTGATTTTATCAAAGCGTGGGTTTTCAGATTCTGTCATTGATACTCTTGTTCAGGCTAGAAAGCCTGTAACTAGGAAAATTTACCATAAAATATGGAAAAAATATATTTGTTGGTGTGAATCTAAAGGATTCCCATGGAACAAGATAAAAATTCCTAAGATTCTATCCTTTCTACAGGAGGGTTTGGAGAAAGGATTATCTGCAAGTTCTTTGAAGGGACAGATTTCTGCTTTATCTGTTTTACTTCACAAAAAACTGGCGGCTGTGCCAGATGTTCAAGCTTTTGTTCAGGCTCTGGTTAGAATCAAGCCTGTTTACAAACCTTTGACTCCTCCTTGGAGTCTCAATTTAGTTCTTTCAGTTCTTCAAGGGGTTCCGTTTGAACCCTTACATTCCGTAGATATTAAGTTACTATCTTGGAAAGTTTTGTTTTTGGTTGCAATTTCTTCTGCTAGAAGAGTTTCAGAGTTATCTGCTCTACAGTGTTCTCCTCCTTATCTGGTGTTCCATGCAGATAAGGTGGTTTTGCGTACTAAACCTGGTTTTCTTCCGAAAGTTGTTTCTAACAAGAACATTAACCAGGAGATAGTTGTGCCTTCTTTGTGTCCGAATCCAATTTCAAAGAAGGAACGTTTGTTACACAATTTGGATGTAGTTCGTGCTCTAAAATTCTATTTAGAGGCTACAAAGGATTATTCTGGTAAAAGGAGAGGTCAAAAAGCAACTTCTACCTCTCTCTCTTTTTGGCTTAAAAGCATCATCCGATTGGCTTATGAGACTGCCGGACGGCAGCCTCCTGAAAGAATCACAGCTCACTCCACTAGGGCTGTGGCTTCCACATGGGCCTTCAAGAACGAGGCTTCTGTTGATCAGATATGTAAGGCAGCGACTTGGTCTTCACTGCACACTTTTACCAAATTTTACAAATTTGATACTTTTGCTTCTTCGGAGGCTATTTTTGGGAGAGAGGTTTTGCAAGCCGTGGTGCCTTCCATCTAGGTGACCTGATTTGCTCCCTCCCATCATCCGTGTCCTAAAGCTTTGGTATTGGTTCCCACAAGTAAGGATGACGCCGTGGACCGGACACACCTATGTTGGAGAAAACAGAATTTATGCTTACCTGATAAATTACTTACTCCAACGGTGTGTCCGGTCCACGGCCCGCCCTGGTTTTTTTAATCAGGTCTGATGAATTATTTTCTCTAACTACAGTCACCACGGTATCATATGATTTCTCCTATGCATATTCCTCCTTTACGTCGGTCGAATGACTGGGGTAGGCGGAGCCTAGGAGGGATCATGTGACCAGCTTTGCTGGGCTCTTTGCCATTTCCTGTTGGGGAAGAGAATATCCCACAAGTAAGGATGACGCCGTGGACCGGACACACCGTTGGAGAAAGTAATTTATCAGGTAAGCATAAATTCTGTTTTCCCAAGAGGGCAATTATTAAGAATACGCACAAATTGCTCAGACATAAGACTTTGACAAACAATCTCTAATTCTAAAAAATAAATTCATAGAGAGAGGTTATGACAATAAAATGATTCTGAAGAATAGAAGAAGTTAGGAATACAGATAGATTAAACATTTTGAAACAAGAGAAACTAAAAGATAAAAAAGACCACCACTTATTCTACAGAACATAGGCAAATAGAAAAAATTATATCTAAATATTGGCATTTAGTGAAAAGTGATCCCATTATAGGGAATATGATAAATACAAAACCAAAATTTATTTTTAGTAAAGCAAGAAATTTAAAGAATATGCTATCACCCAGTGAATACAAAAGAAAGGTTAAAGAAACAGATCAAAGTATTCTAGGTGAAAAAATAGTGGGATACTTTCCATGCCACACTTGTAAATCTTGTAAGCAATAAAAAAAAGATAAAGTCAAATAGTACAAAAGAAGAATTGACTATTAAAGAAACTATAAGGTGTTCTGATAAAAATGTAATTTATATTTCTCTTGTTAAGTGTGTTCAGTCCACGGGTCATCCATTACTTATGGGATATATTCTCCTTCCCAACAGGAAGTTGCAAGAGGATCACCCAAGCAGAGCTGCTATATAGCTCCTCCCCTCACATGTCATATCCAGTCATTCTCTTGCAACCCTCAACAAAGAAGGAGGTCGCGAGAGGAGCTGGAGTTTTTACTTAATTATTCTTCAATCAAAAGTTTGTTATTTTAAATGGCACCGGAGTGTGCTGTTTTTCTATCTCAGGCAGTATTTGGAAGAAGAAACTGCCTGCGTTTTCTATGATCTTAGCAGGCGTAACTAAGATCCACTGGCTGTTCTCGACATTCTGAGGAGTGGGGTAACTTCAGAAAATGGGAATAGCATGCGGGGTCTCCCGCAAATGAGGTATGTGCAGTGCAATATTTTCTGGGAATGGAATTGACTAAGAAAACACTGCTGTTACCCGTATGATGTAAGTACAGCCTTAAATGCAGTAGTAGTGACTGGTATCAGGCTGATAAATGTATGCACAGTAGAGTTATTTTCTAGGGACTAGAATTTGACTGAAAAAATACTGTTAATACTGATATAATGTGTGAGCCTTAACTGCAGTAGAAGCGACTGGTAGCAGGCTTAGTAATAACTTTACACAGCATCTGAAATGTTGTTTTTTAAAACGTTTACTGGCATGTTAATCGTTTTGTGAGGTACTTTGGTGATAAATCTTTTTGGGCATGATTTTTTTCCACACGGCTAACGTATATTTCTGCATAGAAACCGTTATATCAGGTCTCCCACTGTGGTAATAGGAGTGGGAGGGACCTTTTTTAGCGCCTTGTTGCGCAGTTAAAATTCTAGCACAGTCTTCCTGCTTCTTCCTCTTTGATCCAGGACGTCTCCAGAGAGCTCAGGGATCTTCAAAATTCGTTTTTGAGGGAGTTAATCAGTCACAGCAGACCTGTGACAGTGTGTTTGACTGTGATAAAAGCGTTAAATCTTAATTTGATATCCTTTTTTTGGGTACTGAGGGGTTAATCATCCTTTTGCTAATGGGTGCAATCCTCTGCTAATTAATACATTTAAAGAATTGTTGACTTGAACTAGTTCTTTGTTATTCAACCCTTCCTCAGGACAGGGCCAAATCAAAGGCCAAACAGTCTAATTTTCTTGCCTTTCGTAATTTCAAGGCAGGAGCAGCATCAACTTCCTCCGCTCCAAAACAGGAAGGAACTACTGCTCGTTACAGACAGGGTTGGAAAGGCAACCAGTCATGGAACAAGGGCAAGCAGGCCAGAAAGCCTACTTCCGCCCCTAAGACAGCATGAAGACAGGGCCCCCTTTCCGGAGACGGATCTAGTGGGGGGCAGACTTTCTCTCTTCGCCCAGGCTTGGGCAAGAGATGTACAAGATCCCTGGACGTTGGAGATTATATCTCAGGGATACCTTCTAGATTTCAAAACTTCTCCTCCACAAGGGAGGTTTCATCTGTCAAGGTTATCAACAAACCTAGTAAAGAAAGAGGCATTTCTACAATGTGTACAAGACCTCTTAGTGATGGGAGTGATCCACCCAGTTCCGCGAACGGAACAGGGGCAAGGGTTTTATTCAAATCTGTTTGTGGTTCCCAAGAAAGAGGGAACTTTCAGACCAATCTTAGACTTAAAAATCTTAAACAAATTCCTAAGGGTTCCGTCGTTCAAGATGGAAACCATTCGGACCATCCTACCCATGATCCAAGAGGGTCAATATATGACCACAGTGGACTTAAAGGATGCCTACCTTCACATACCGATTCACAAACATCATTATCGGTACCTAAGGTTTGCCTTTCTAGACAGGCATTACCAGTTTGTAGCTCTTCCCTTCGGGTTAGCTACGGCCCCAAGAATTTTTACAAAGGTTCTGGGCTCACTTCTGGCGGTACTAAGACCACGAGGCATAGCGGTGGCTCCGTACCTAGACTACATTCTGATACAAGCGTCAAGTTTTCAAAATGCAAAGTCTCATACAGAGATAGTTCTAGCATTTCTGAGGTCGCATGGGTGGAAAGTGAACGTGGAGAAGAGTTCTCTGTTACCACTCACAAGGGTCCCTTTTCTAGGGACTCTTATAGATTCTGTAGAGATGAAAATTTACCTGACGGAGTCCAGATTCTCAATGCTTGCCGTGTCCTTCACTCCATTCCAAGCCCATCAGTAGCTCAGTGCATGGAAGTAATCGGCTTAATGGTCGCGGCAATGGACATAGTGCCATTTGCGCGCCTACATCTCAGACCGCTGCAACTATGCATGCTAAGTCAATGGAACGGGGTTTACTCAGATCTGTCCCCTTTGCTAAATCTGGACCAGGAGACAAGAGATTCTCTTCTCTGGTGGTTGTCACGGGTTCATCTGTCCAAAGGAATGACTTTTCGCAGACCAGATTGGACGATTGTAACCACAGATGCCAGCCTACTAGGCTGGGGAGCAGTCTGGAACTCCCTGAAGGCTCAGGGATCGTGGACTCAGGAGGAGAAACTCCTCCCGATAAACATTATAGAATTAAGAGCAATATTCAATGCTCTCCTAACTTGGCCTCAGTTAGCAACACTGAGATTCATCAGATTTCAGTCGGACAACATCACGACTGTGGCTTACATCAATCATCAAGGGGGAACCAGGAGTTCCCTAGCGATGTTGGAAGTCTCGAAGATAATTCGCTGGGCAAAGTCTCACTCTTGCCACCTGTCAGCGATCTACATCCCAGGCGTGGAGAACTGGGAGGCGGATTTTCTAAGTCGACAGACCTTTCATCCGGGAGAGTGGGAATTTCACCCGGAGGTATTTGCTCAACTGATTCGTCGTTGGGGCAAACCGGATCTGGATCTCATGGCATCTCGCCAGAACGCCAAGCTTCCTTGTTACGGATCCAGGTCCAGGGACCCGGGTGCGGTGCTGGTAGATGCACTAGCAGCCCCTTGGGTTTTCAACATAGCTTATGTGTTTCCACCTTTTCCGTTGCTACCTCGACTGATTGCCAGGATCAAACAGGAGAGAGCATCGGTGATTCTGATAGCGCCTGCGTGGCCACGCAGGACCTGGTATGCAGACCTAGTGGACATGTCGTCCTGTCCACCATGGTCTCTACCCCTGAGGCAGGACCTTCTAATCCAGGGTCCTTTCAACCATCCAAACCTAATTTCTCTGAGGCTGACTGCTTGGAAATTGAACGCTTGATTCTATCAAAGCGTGGGTTTTCGGATTCGGTTATTGATACATTAATACAGGCTCGGAAACCTGTTACCAGAAAAATTTACCACAAGATATGGCGTAAATATTTATATTGGTGTGAATCCAAGAGTTACTCATGGAGTAAGGTTAGGATTCCTAGGATATTGTCTTTTCTACAAGAGGGTTTAGAAAAGGGCTTATCCGCTAGTTCGCTAAAGGGACAGATTTCTGCTCTGTCTATTCTTTTACACAAGCGTCTGGCAGAGAATCCAGACGTCCAGGCTTTTTGTCAGGCTTTGGCTAGGATTAAGCCTGTGTTTAAAACTGTTGCTCCTCCGTGGAGCTTAAACTTGGTTCTTAAAGCTCTTCAGGGTGTTCCGTTTGAACCCCTTCATTCCATTGATATTAAGCTTTTATCTTGGAAAGTTCTGTTTTTGATGGCTATTTCCTCGGCTCGAAGAGTCTCTGAGTTATCTGCCTTACATTGTGATTCTCCTTATCTGATCTTTCATTCAGACAAGGTAGTCCTGCGTACTAAACCTGGGTTTTTACCTAAGGTTGATTCTAACAGGAATATCAATCAAGAGATTGTTGTTCCATCGTTATGTCCTAATCCTTCTTCAAAGAAGGAACGTCTTTTGCATAATCTAGACGTGGTCCGTGCCCTGAAGTTCTACTTACAGGCAACTAAAGATTTTCGACAAACTTCTTCTCTGTTTGTCGTTTACTCTGGACAGAGGAGAGGTCAAAAGGCTTCGGCTACCTCTCTCTCTTTTTGGCTTTGTAGCATAATACGCTTAGCCTATGAGACTGCTGGACAGCAGCCTCCTGAAAGAATTACAGCTCATTCCACTAGAGCTGTGGCTTCCACCTGGGCCTTTAAGAATGAGGCCTCTGTTGAACAGATTTGCAAGGCTGCAACTTGGTCTTCACTTCATACTTTTTCCAAATTTTACAAATTTGACACTTTTGCTTCTTTGGAGGCTGTTTTTGGGAGAAAGGTTCTACAGGCAGTGGTTCCTTCTGTTTAATGTTCCTGCCTTGTCCCTCCCATCATCCGTGTACTTTAGCTTTGGTATTGGTATCCCATAAGTAATGGATGACCCGTGGACTGAACACACTTAACAAGAGAAAACATAATTTATGCTTACCTGATAAATTTATTTCTCTTGTAGTGTGTTCAGTCCACGGCCCGCCCTGTCTTTTTGAGGCAGGTTCTAAATTTTAAATTATAACTCCAGTCACCACTGCACCCTATAGTTTCTCCTTTCTCGTCTTGTTTCGGTCGAATGACTGGATATGACATGTGAGGGGAGGAGCTATATAGCAGCTCTGCTTGGGTGATCCTCTTGCAACTTCCTGTTGGGAAGGAGAATATATCCCATAAGTAATGGATGACCCGTGGACTGAACACACTACAAGAGAAATAAATTTATCAGGTAAGCATAAATTATGTTTTTACAGTGTACATGTAACCAGCAATATTTGAGCCAAACGAGTCGTATGCTCAGAGATAGGATAAGAGAGCATATTAGATGTATTGAAATAGGAAGAGCAGATACACTTCTATATAAACATTTTAAGGAAATTCATAAAGGTAACCCAAAGGATAAGTCTTTTGGGGAATAATTAAAATTGTAAAGGATAGTAGAGGGGTAAACTCATTCGAAGAGAAGCTGAACTAATTTATAGATTTGGGACACTATACCCAAAAGAGTTAAATAGTGAGTTAGATCTTAACCAGATAGTTCAATAGAGAACTTATCATTCGATAAAAAGTTCTTCAAGAAAACTAATGAATTTTTGATACCAGTCCTCAAAAGATTAAAGGAAATTAAAATAGATCCGCTTTAAAGTATCAATATAAACAATATTAGAAATAATAAAACTACAAGTAAAAATATAATATAGGTGTATTCAAATAGAAATATTATCATAATATATACAAATATTTATTATAATGTGGATATATATCCAAACATGTATACAAATAGGAAATAAAATCAAAGTATACACAAGTTTCATATAAATGTGGATATATGTGTATATCTATTTTTAAAGGTGTATACATTAACATTCTGATTCAGTAAATACTTTTTGGACATAAGAATTAAATTCAAATATGCATATACATTAGAAAAAAATTCTATGTATATATATTTTTTCTTTGAATACTCTCTTTTTTGACACTCATTCATTTGATCATAGATGAAAGTGGGTAATTAAAAAGATTTTTAATATAAAAAACTAAAATAGAAATAATGATAAAGAATGTATCTCATATACAGTGAATAGATATCAGTTGGGTTTAATAAATAAATTTAGTAACAAAGGTAATTTAGTATATGAATTACTAGAGTGATATTATAATACCAATAAAATCATCTTACTTAAAACAAATCACTCTTTATTTTGAACGAAGCAGATATCTCTAGATTATTTTGTATTATTATGTTATTATCCAAATCCTTGTTCTCAACAAACCGAACATTTTTTTATATTTCTAAATCTGAGTAAAGAAAATATCTATATTTGTAATATAACGATATTATCCAATTCACAAAAGAATTTACAAAATCCAATATGTCCTTTACTTTTGGAATTGTTCAATGTCACTTTATATTTTTATCAATACATTTAAAGAAATAAAAGATTAATTAAAACTATCTGATAAGTGTGATATAGAAATATTTTTTGTAAGGAATCATCTCTCTTAGTAAATGCAATTCCTAAATGGGATGCATTAGGATATATTCTCTCTGAATCGCTGTGATATGGTGTAACAAAAATTTTAAACATCGTGAGTAAAAAAGTTAACATCTATCGCTTAAATTGTATAAAGAGTTCTCTTAATTTGATATGACTAACGTAAAGGGTTAACTCGGAGAAAATAACACAGAAGGATGAACTAAAAGAGGCTATAAAAGAATACATAAGGTTTAAAAATGGCATCTTGATAAAGGCTTCACAGCTGAAACGCATAGAGGAGAATCCTGGTTAAATCTTAGATATTTTGATCTAAGTAAAGCTACAAGAAGATTCTGAATTATCTAACTGAGAGGGGAAAAGTGCCTTATTGAACGGTGATAAGTACCCTAACATCACAAGTAAGATATTACCATTGAGCGCTCATACTGGTATATGTTCATGAGAGACAGGAATCTGCACGGAGTCCAATAAGACACAGAGGACAGGCTGGGAGAGGATAGGCCCCCTCTAAGTCACGTTTTTTTTAAAAAAAGCACAAGGTTAGTTAAACGCTACCTATGAAGGAGATGTAATCCACATACAAACAAAAGGAGTCAAAGTATTGTGCAATATAGATTCACGATTACTAACATACAGCGTATACTTGTAAACAGCAAATAGAGTAACAGACTGTTTTTTCATAGAAGACAACATTGTTACCAGCAATTGTTATATTACACTGTATACTATATAGACTATAAAGTTACCAACTACTTAAGTATTATTGACTCTTAGGAATAACGATCAGTGTTATACTTTGCAGTTAAAGAAAACCGCATATACACGATCAACCACTACTCAATATAAACCAG